>NC_134093.1:105098975-105792309 GCF_000715075.1 Nicotiana tabacum
TTCCGGCTTTTTACGGGTTTTCAAGGATTGAGTGTTTTCATTAGTTTCCTGCTTTGCCGTCATTTCCTGTTTTCCTTTCCTATTACTATTATTTTGGTGAATTAATTTTCAAGATGAATTTACTATGCTGAGTCATTATCTCATACCATGTTGAGTTGTTAGTAACATAACGGTTTTAAATAAAATAATTTTATAACATGCTTACCTTATGTGACTCTTAAGTTAAAACCCGGCGTTTCATTCGGTACCTTACTATTTTTAATAGTCGTCATATTTCACTTTAATCGATTTTTCAACTTAATCTCCTTACCCTATCTGATGTTTCTACTTTACTTAAAAGGGAGTTTCTATTATGTTTTAATTTATTAAATTCTATATTCAAATCAGTAGCTTATCTAATGCCTTATTTCAATTGAAAATGTTATTCTCTTCACTCAAATATTTTTCAAAATAAACTTATTTTCTCATTGATTTCCCGTTTGGTTTAGAAACTGCAATGTTACTTTATTATATATGAATAGATCCCTCGAATATTATTTATTAGCATTTGACACGGATACTACGTACCTGATAGCACGTGAATTTTGTCGTGCGAAGTGATATGGAAAATGTGAGCACAAGGTATCATGTGTGTAATGTTTGAAAATTGTGATTTATGATCTGAGATTAAGAGAAGTGGGATTGTTAAAATTCATGTACGAGGAATGTCTTGAATGGTTGAATTGTCATCATTTTCCCTACTTGAACACATTCATACTTCATCCGTACCCCGACTATGTTGTTGCTTAGTTACTTGGTTATTTCTTGTTGCCATTCGTGTTCCCCTTATCTTCACTGTTGATTGTAATTTGAATTCTGTCTACTATTGGCCTTACATTTATATTATTTTCTTGTTAGCTTTATGTCATATCCTTCACATGTTTACATGTCCGCTAGGTGTCTTGACCTGGCCTAGTCACTACTCTATCGAGGTTAGGCTTGATACTTACTGGGTGCCGTTGTGGTGTACTCATGCTATGCTTCTGCACATTTTTGTGCAGAACCAGGTACTTTGGATCGAGTTGGTTTGAGACTTATGCTTGTGCGCTGGAAACTTCAATGTACACCTGTTGGACGTTCGCATGCTCTGAAGTCATCTTCTGTTGTATTTATTTTTATTGTTTCCTATTACTCCGGAACAATGATGTATTCATTATATATATAGTTACTTTTAGAAAGGCTTATGACTTGTACTACTGATTTTGGGATGTAACTGTTGTGGGTTCAGTTATGCTGTTACATATATTATTTAAGGTATTGCAGTTAAATTAGTTAAATTTCATTAATAATCAGCAAGTATTAGGTTTACCTAATCTTTATCACCACGACCTCCAACGGAGGAAAATTGGGGTCGTAACACTCCTCTTCCCAATTAGGACAAAGATGAAGGATTTTAAAGTTGAGTCTATCTTGATATAATAACCACTAAATTTATGGTGAAAATAGCATGGGCTAGCCATTTTTAGATTGGTAATCGAAAAATAGCCAGTGTTTGCAAAGTCATTGAAAAATAGCCACTATTTTTGCTAAAACACGAAAAGTTCCAGCATAATATGCTGGATTATGGAGCTCATGCATATAAACTTTCAACATATTATGTTGGAACTCTAGCACAAAGTATGAAATGCCAGCATATTATGCTAGAATCTCATATGTAAAAAATTCGAACTCCAGCATATTATGCTGGAAGTTTTGGATTTTTAAAGATGTTTTGTTCAAATTTTATTTTTACAAAAAAAGATAGCTAAAATTTCAATTACTTTTGAAACTATGACTATTTTTCAATCACGGTTATAAATTTAGCTAGTTTTTTATTTCCCCAAATCTATTTGGTTACATCTATTTGTGGCTGTTCTTGAGCGGCCACTTGTGAAAGGTTTCCTAATTTAAAAAATAAGCTATGTACCTTTACATAATGAAAGGGGAAAAGAAAGATTGTTGTGTGAGTGGTGGATGAGTGCGAGTTGATGGGATTTGGGGAACATTTTCAATGAAGACAATGGCCATCAGCTTAAGTCCCTACTTATCTTGAAAAGGCTAAAAGATTAAAGAAAAGTACATAAAGATGAAATCTCTTATATTGTGCCTCACGTTCCCTCAATCAATCAGTTCAACTATATATGTGAGATGCTTTTTCCATCCAAGATAGCATATTGTATCGCATTCATTGGCTTATTGAATGTTGTCATAAACTATTGGATAACAACAACTATTTTGCACCACACCAAAACAAGTTACTGTATATAAATCTCCACTTCAACATTTAAGTTCATTCATGTCATCACTATATAAAAGAAAAAGAAAAAAAAGGATGATTAAACTTCGAGAAAATTTATCGAGAAAATATCGAGAAGTGATGTTTTTGACCCTTATCGCCTTTGTATATGCCTTTGTAGTTTTTATTTGTCCTCCGTTTAAAGTTGGAGTAAATCATGCCCTCGCCATTACAGAACAATATACTTTTAAAATAGAACACATTGAATTTATTTTTATGTTTTTTGTTTTTTCACTCGCTTTGAGTTTGATTAGTTTAGATTAAGTCTAGGGGTTGAAGTCTTCCTACGAAAAGTAACTTTATTTTCAAAGCTCGAACCCAAAAATTTTGGCTAAAAATAAAAGGTAATGTATCACCCCCAACCACAATATTTGATTTGTAAATCTATTTTTGCCTTTGAATACGTCATTCTTCCTAGTGGTTATAACATTTTTTTATCTTAAGACGTCCAAAAATATTTAGCAACATCTGATAATAACATTGTATTATTTGATTTTCACAATTCTTAGAATTCAATTTTATTTAACTACCCATTTTACAGTGTTTGCTTGCATTACAATTTACAATTTACATAATATACTAATTAACCAAATATCGTGATGGGACATAAAATAGGATCGTGGGTGACTTTATACATCAATTGTTTGACAGTACTCCATTTCATTTCATGCTATGTAAAGCTACCTTGTCTTTTTCTTTTGACATTATTGGTTAAAGCTGGAAATACATTGTATGCATATCTAGTACATTTTAGTCAGAGAAGTAGGTCCTAAAAGAAAAGTAATTTCTGAAATAACTATGAAATGATTTTAAATTAGACTATAGACGTAAAGTGCGAGACCCACGTTTTAACTATCGTTACACAAAGAAAGAATACATAATTACCCTTTAAATAGTACTTTTTTATAGAGATAACGGTAAAAATTTATTCATACTTGATATTTGTTCTTTTATAAATACATATCCTTATTTATGTGAACCAAGAAGATAACCATAAAAACTTAGCCACAGATGTTTACATTAAATAGCACGAGTATTCACATTCAATATTTGCATCCAAGTAAATATTAAAGTAAAAGTACTTATGTCTGTGCGCAGTTCCAGGAAATCGACTAAATCACAATTTATACGGTGTGCACCCACACGCTTGTCACCTAGCATGCGCGTCACCTCAACATAAATCACATAACACGAAATTCGGGGTTTCATACCCTCAGAACCAAGTTTAGAAGTGTTACTTACCTCAAACCGTGCAAATCCCTACTCCAACACGCCCTTGCCTCGCGAATTGGCCTCCAAATGTCTCGAATCTAGCCACAAACAGTTCGACACAATCAACACGAGCTAAAGATATCAATTCCATAAGAAAATACTAAGTTATTAATCAAAAATCAAAATGTCATCTCAAAAGTTGGTCCCCGGGCCAACGTCTCGGAATCCAACAAAAGTTACAAAATCCGGAAGTCTATTTAACCACGAGTCCACCCATACCAAATTTTCTTAAACCCGATACCAAAATCTCGATCAAATCCTCAAAATTCAGCCTAAGAATTTTCCTCCATTTTCTCCCAATTTTCACCCCAAATCACTAATTAAATGATGAAATCAAAGATATAAACATGGGATTTAACCAAAACTAAGTAAGAATCACTTACCCCAATCACCCACTTGAAAATCTCTCCA
Source organism: Nicotiana tabacum (assembly GCF_000715075.1). Taxonomy (NCBI): domain Eukaryota; kingdom Viridiplantae; phylum Streptophyta; class Magnoliopsida; order Solanales; family Solanaceae; genus Nicotiana; species Nicotiana tabacum. The sequence goes on from NC_134093.1 coordinate 105,102,973, forward strand.
AGAATCGCCTCCCACCGAGCTCCCAAAATCAAATTTGTGTTATGAACTCAAACCCTCGCTTTGGAAATATTTAAGTTGGCCCAGGTGACCCTTCTTCGTGATAGCGAAAATTGCCTCGCGATCGCGAAGCATAACTCATCTGCCCCAGAAATTCAAGCCTACGCGAATGCATCTCCAAACCTGCGATCGCGGACCACTGCCTCCTCAAACCTACGCGATTGCGTCCTTCATCACGCGACCGCAAAGAACAACGCGTGAACTCCACTGCTGCTTCACTTCTCCTGTGCGAACGCGGCCCTTACCACGCGTTCGCGATGCCAGACTCTCCAACTTTTGCGATTGTGTGACACTACTGGAGATCGCATAAAACAAATTATCTAGCTGCCCCAATTGGCCTACGCGATCGCGGACCCTCTCACGCGATCTCGTACAAGAAAACCAAATACAAACACAAAAAAACTTCAACACATCCCCAAGTCCAAAAATTGATCAGTTAACCATATGAAACTCAACCGAGGACCCCAGGACCTCAACCAAATATACCATCAAGTTCTAAAACATCATACGAACTTAGTCGGGCTCTCAAATTACATAAAACAATGATAAAACATGAATCGCGCATCGATTCAAGACTAATGAACTTTTGAACTTCTAACTTCTACATTCAATGCCGAAACCTATTAAATCACGTCTGATTGACCTCAAATTTTTCATACAAGTCACAAATGACACCACAGACCTACTCCAACTCCCAGAACCCCAATCTGAGCCCGGTAACCACAAAGTCCACTCTCGGTCATACTTTCAAATTTTTAACTTTCACCATTTCAAGCCTAAATCAACTACGGACCTCCAAATCAAAATTCAAACACACTCCTAAGTCCAAAATCACACGACGGAGCTAATGAAACCATCACAACTTTATTTTGAAGTCGTTTATACATAAGTCAACATCGGATCAACCATTTCAACTTAAGTTTTAGATCTTGAGACTAAGTGTCTCAACTCATTCCGAAACCTCTTCGGACCCAGACCAACTACCCCGGTAAGTCACATAGTAGCTATAAAGCACAAAATGAGCAGTAAATGAGGGAACAGGGCTACAACTCTCAAATGACCGTTCAGGTCGTTACATTATCCCCCTCTTAAACAAACGCTCATCCTCGAACGGGTCTAGAAAGGTACCTGAAGTCTCAAATAGGTGTGGATATCTGCTCTACATGTCCCGCTCGGTCTCCCAAGTGGCCTCCTCAACTGGATGAACTCTCCACTGCACCTTCACTGAAGCTATGTCCTTTGACCTTAACTTTCGAACCAGCCGATCAAAAATGGCCACCGACTCTACATCATAAGTCAAATCATCATCCAATTGAACCGTGCTGAAATGCAAAATATGAGACGGATCACCGACATACTTTCGGAGCATAGAAACATGAAATATTGGATGCACACTCGATACACTAGGTGGCAAGGCAAGCTTGTAAGCCTTATCTCTAATCCTCTGAAGTACCTCAAACGGCCTTATATACCGAGGGCTCAACTTGCCCTTCTTCCCGAATCTCATAACACCATTTATGGGTGAAACTTTGAGCAGTACCTTCTCCCCAACGATGAAATCAACATCATGAACCTTCCTATCGGCGTAAATCTCATGTCTGGACTGCGCCGTATGAAACCGATCCTGAATCAATTTAACCTTGTCCAAATCATCCTGAACTAAGTCAGTATCCAATAGCCTAGCCTCACCCAAATCAAATCAACCCACCGGAGATCGACACCATCTCCCATACAAAGTCTCATATGGAGCCATCTGAATGCTCAACTGGTAGCTGTTGTTGTAGGCAAACTCGGCGAGTAGCAGGAACCGATCCTAAGAACCCCCAAAATTAATGACACAAGCGCGTAGCATATCCTCCAATATCTGAATGGTGTGCTCGTACTGTCCATCCGTGTGAGGGTGAAATACTGTGTTCAACTCAACTTGGGTGCCCAACTCTCGCTGCACGGCTCTCCAAAACTGCTATGTAAACTGCGTGCCCCTATCAGAAATGATGGACACTTGTACACCATGAAGGCGAACAATCTCGCGAATGTAAATCTCAGCCAACCGCTCCGACGAATAGGTAGTCCCAACTGGAATGAAGTGCGTGGACTTGGTCAGTCGATCCACAATCACCCAAATAACATCAAACTTCCTCGAAGTCCATGGGAGCCCAACTACAAAATCCATGGTGATACGATCCCATTTCCACTCTGGAATCTCTAACTTCTAAAGAAATCCACCCGATCTCTGATGCTCATACTTCACCTGCTGACAGTTTAGGCACCAAGCTACAAACCCCACTATATCCTTCTTCATTCTCCTCCACCAATAATGATGCCTTAAGTCCTGGTACATCTTCGCGGCACTTGGACGAATGGAATACCGCAAAATGTGAGCCTCCTCAAGAATCAACTAGCGTAGCCCATCTACATTAGGCACACAAATTCGACCATGCATCCTCAACACCTCATCATCCCCGATAGTAACATCCTTGGCATTACCGTATTAAACCATGTCCTTAAGGACAAGAAAATGAGAATTATCATACTAGCGCTCTCTGATGCGGTCATATAAGGAAGACCGAGAAACCACACAAGCTAGAACTCGACTGGGCTCCGAAACATCTAATATCACGAACTGGTTGGCCAACGCCTGAACATCAACTGCAAGAGGTCTTTCACCAACAGGAATAAATGCAAGGCTACCCATACTCACCGCCTTTCTACTCAAGGCATCGGCCACCACATTGGCCTTTCCGGGATGATACAGAATAGTAATATCATATTCCTTTAGCAGCTCCAACCATCTCCGCTGCCTCAAATTTAGATCCTTTTATTTGAACAAGTGTTGGAGACTCTGATGATCCGTAAATACCTCACAAGACACACCGTAGAGATAATGTCTCCAAATCTTCAATGCATGAACGATGACATCCAACTCCAAATCATGGACAAGGTAGTTCTTCTCATGAGGATTCAACTAACGTGAAGCATAAGCGATCACTCTACCCTCTGCATCAAGACACAACCAATACCGATCCAAGAAGAATCACAATACTCTGTATAAGAGCCTGAAGATTAAGGAAACACTAGAATTGGAGTTGTGGTCAAGGCAGTCTTGAGCTCCTAAAAGCTATTCTCACACTCATCCGACCACCTGAATGGAGCACCATTTTGGGTCAATTTGGTCAAAGGCGATGCAATAGACGAGAAACCCTCCACGAAGCAACGATAATAACCGGCCAAGCCGAGAAAGCTTTGAATCTGTAGCTGAGGACGGCCTGGGCCAACTCTGAACTGACTCTATCTTCTTTGGGTCCTCTGAATCCCCTCACTGGACACCACGTGCCCCAAAAACGCTACTGAACTAAGACAAAACTCACACTTGGAGAACTTGGCATAAAGTTTCTCCTCCCTCAGCCGCTGCAACACAATCCTCAAATGCCAGGTATGCTCCTCCTGGCTATGAGAGTACACCAGGATATCATCAATGAATACTATGACAAACGAGTCAAGATAAGGCTGAAATACACTTTTCATCAGATGCATGAATGCTGCTGGGGCATTGGTCAGCCCAAAGACATCACAAGGAACTCATAATGACTATAACGGATCCTGAATGCCGTATTTAGAATATCCGAGTCCCAAATCTTCAACTGGTGATACCGAGACCTCAAATCAATCTCAGAGGACACCCTCGCTCCCTTAAGTTGGTCGAATAGATCATCAATACGCGGCAAAGGATACTTGTTCTTGATTGTAACTTTATTCAACTACCTATAGTCGATGCACATCCGCATAGCACCATCCTTCTTCTTTATAAACAGAACCGGTGCACCCCAAGGCAACACACTAGGCCTAATGAACCCCTTATCAAAAAGTTCATGAAGCTGTTCTTTCAATTCCTTCAACTTAATTGGTGCCATACAATATGGAGGAATAAAAATAGGCTGAGTGCCCGGCACCAATTCACTACCAAAGTCAATATCCCTGTCGAGCGGCATGCCCGACAGGTCTGCAGGAAACACATTCGTAAAATCTCGCACCACCGGAACAGAATCAATAGTAGGAGTATCAGCACCAACATCCCTCATAAAGGCCAAATATGACAGACATCCCTTCCCAACCATCCGTTGGGCCTTCAAATATGAAATCACTCTACTGGGAACATAATCTAGAGAACCTCTCCACTCGATCCTTAGCAATCTCGGCATCGCCAATGTCACAGGCTTAGCGTGACAATCCAGAATAGCATGACATGGAGACAACCAATCCATACCCAAGATCATGTCGAAATCAACCATACTAAGCAACAGGAAATCAACTATAGTCTCCAATCCCCCAATAGTCACTACACACGACCGATATACACGGTCCACAATAATAGTATCGCTCACTGGCGTAGATACATGAATAGGTAAAACTAAGGACTCACAGGGCATATCTAGATAATGAGAAAAATATGATGATACAAACGAATAAGTGGAACCAGGGTCAAATAATACAGAAGCGTCACTGTGGCATACTGAGACAATTCATGTAATCACTGTGTCTGAAGTAACGAAATCTAGCCTGGCAGGAATAGCATAGAATCGGGCCTGACCACCACATGGTCGGCCTCCCGCTCTTCAGCGACCCCTAGCTGCCTGAGCCCCACCCCAAGATGGCTGGGCGGGTGGTGATGTAACTGGTTCTGAAGTCATAGTCTGGCTCATCTACTAAACTGGGCCTCCCAAGAGGCGGGTGCACTGCCTCCTGATATGACCAAGATCTCCACACTCATAGCAACCCCGATCTGACAATGGTGGTGGGGACTGCACCGAGCCCGGAGAACCAGAATACCCGCTAGAAGAACCCGGTGCAGATGAACCCTAAACTGAAGGAGCATAGGACGAACTCTGAGCTGGTAGAGCAGAGAGATGACTGGCCCGAACATGCACTGTATGAACCATGGTTAGATGATGCATCACGGTGAACTGGACGAGCCATCTGAGCGGGCTTATAAGGATGACTCCTGCTGTGGTAAGACTGTCCCCCATAATGAACACCACTGGGACCACCCGAACCTTGAGGCCTCTTGGACTCCCTCTCCTCACGCTCCTGACTATGGACCATCTCTATCTGCCGAGCAATATCAACCACCTCGTCAAAAGTAGCACCGGATACCCTCTCCCGTGTCATAAGAAATTGCAGCTGATGTGTGAGGCCATCAATGAACCTCCTAATCCTCTCCCTATCAGTGAAAACCAACCAAAATACGTGACGAGCCAACTATGAAAATCTCATCTCGTACTGGGTCACAGACTTGCCATCCTGACGAAGATGCTCAAACTGTCAGCGCAGCTCCTCCCTGCGGGACTGCGACACGAACTTCTCCAAGAAGAGAACGGAGAACTCATGCCATGTAACTAGTGCTGCACCGACTGACATGCGCCTCTCATAAGACTCCCACCATCTGAAAGCATCCCTAGTGAACCAAAAGGTAGTGAATGAGACCCCACTGGTCTCCAGAATACCTGTCATATGAAGAATCTGCTGGCACCTATCCAAGAAGTCCTGGACATCCTCAAACTCAGCCCCACTAAATAATGGAGGTTGGAGTCTACCAAATCTCTCTAGTCTCATCTGCTTATCATTAGTCAAAACGGGGCCCACATGGGCCTGAGCAGCTACAACCGGCTGGGCTGGTAGTACCCCTGGTGTCTGAAGTCCCTACATCACCTGCTCTGGAGTACGGGCGGCGGGAGTCTGAGTACCTTCCCCAGCCTGAGAAGTGGTTGGCACGACCGTAACAGAAACCGCCTGAGCAAGTCTGGTGCACACAGTCAAAATCTGAGCCAAAGCCTTTTGAAGGCCTGGAATCACAATGGGCACAACTGGTGCCTGAGCTGGCCCCACTGGCTCAACCATATATACTACTTACTCCTGAGCTGGAGTAATTAGTGGATCTGCAGGTGCCGCTCTAGCTGCTGTACGAGCTGCACCTTTGCCCATACCGCGACCTCGGCCTCTCGTGGCCCTAGCTGGTGGTACCGGTGGCTGTCTGTCCTGACTGGTATCACGTGTCCTCACCATCTGTGAGAGAATAGAACAAAAAATTTAGTGACCGGAATCAACAAATCTGCATGACAAGAATACAAGAATGTGAAGTTTTCCTAAGGGTTCGACATCCTCTCGAAGATAAGTACAAACATCTCTGTACCGATCCACAAGACTCTACTAAACTTGCTCATGACTCGTGAGACCTATGTAACCTAGGCTCTGATACCAACTTGTCATGACCCAAAACCAACTCGTCGTGATGGCGCCCATCATGATACTAGGCAAGCTGACCATTCAGATATTTTCAACACTTAAATCTTTGATAGATACTAAGACAGTTTAAATAAAGGAAAATCTCTTAAAAACATAATAAGAAATCATAACTCAATACATAAATTCTTTCCAAAATCGGGGTGTCACTAAGTACATGAGCATCTACGAAATGACAAGGCCCGGTGCACTATCTAGAAAGTAAAAACTAGATAAATAAACTGAAAGATAAGGGAGTAGAGTCAAGGTCTGCGAACGCCAAGCAGCTACCTTGATGATCTCCGAAGGTCTGGACTCTGCAAATCAGTATCCACCGCGACCGGAAGCACTTGGATATGCTCACGAGGTACAGGGTTTAGTGTGAGTACAACCAACTCAATAAGTAATAAGTCTAACCTGTGGCCTGAAAGAAGTGACGAGCTCTAAGCCTCTAACAATACAGTAATGATAGAGAATTTAGCAATGCAGAAAAAATAGACATGCTTCTAGGTTCAACAGTTATGTTTAGCACAAATAAAAATAGGCCAAATGTAACTGATAATATGAAAATGACATCTTTATGTCTACATGCCAAGGTGAATATCGTATATGATGCAACACACTGAAATCTCAAGTACTCACTCTCTCAGAGCCCTCAATATGCCCGTCTCAATCCTCGCTTGCCACCCTCAGTCACTCAGCACTATATATAGCTATAAGGCTCGTTGCGGCATGCAACCCGATCCCCCATACACACATGTATGTATGTATGTATGTATGTATATATATATATATATATATATATATATATATATATATATATATATATATATATATATATATATATATAGAGAGAGAGAGAGAGAGAGAGAGAGAGAGAGAGAGAGAGAGAGAGAGAGAGAGAGAGAGAGAGCAAATCGATCCACATATATGTAGTCATAAGGCTCGTTGCAGCGTGCAACCCGATCCACAACACTCATTCTAAGCAACCCTAATCAATGATACGAGATGTGACAATATACGATAACAGAGACTGAGATATGACACGTAATGATGAATCTCACTGAGTTCACGACTGCAATTAAACAGATAACTCAACAGCAAAGAATGACCACTCTGGGTCTCAATAGTACCAGCATATAGCCTAATATATGATTTCTAGCACGAATCACAGCTCAAATGCTCTAACACATAGAGTACAACAAGATATTCAGATAGAATAGCTACGCAGTTCCAGGGAATCGACTAAATCACAATTTCTACAGTGCACGTCCACACACCCGTCACCTAGCATGCGCGTCACCACAACATAAATCATATAGCACGAAATTCGGGGTTTCATACCCTCAAAACCAAGCTTAAAAGTGTTACTTACCTCAAACCGTATAAATCCCTACTCCAACACGCCCTTGCCTCGCAAATCGGTCTCCAAATGTCTCGAATCTAGCCACAAACAGTTCGACACAATCAACAAGAGCTAAAGGAATCAATTCCATAAGAAAATACTAAGTTATTAATCAAAAATCAAAAAGTCAACTCAAAAGTCGGCCCCCAGGACCACGTCTCGGAATCCAACAAAAGTCACAAAATCCGGAAGCCCATTCAACCACGAGTCCACCCATACCAAAATTTCTCTAATCCAATACCAAAATCTCAATTAAATCCTCAAAATTCGGTTTAAGAACTTTCTTCCATCCCCCCTCCCCCCCCTCCCCCCCCCAGTTTCCACCCCAAATCATTAATTAAATGATGAAATCAAAGACATAAACATGGGATTTAACTATACCTGTTTAACGGGTCGGGTTTACCCGTATCCGTACCGGTCCGGATCGGTGGTAGGGGGCCGGATAGGGCTGAGTTTGGGGGGTAAGGGGTTGGGACGTTTACATTTTCCTTACCGGTTAACCGGACCGATTCAACGGCTATTTTTTGATTTTTTTTTAAAACTCATTTGACTGTTGGCCAACAGATATTTTGCAAGAATAGACCTTTTTGGGGTAATTTTTTAAAAAAATAATACTTTTAGTAATTACTAATTTAGCTATTTGAAAAACTATAAATACCCCCCCCCCCTTCTCCATTTCTTCACTCATCTCTCATTTCTTAAACTCAAATTCTCAATTGTCATTCTCTCATTCTTCATCTAAATTGCAATCAACTATTTTGGCTCTCATTTTTTTGGAATTTAATTTATCGTATTATTTGAAGTTTGAAGTTTGAACTTTGAACAATTAACGTTTCTTGGTGGTAAAATTGGAGTTGCGGAAATCATCAAGTGTTCAATTTATTGCGAAAATCACAAAATGTTTTATGTTAGGTATGCATGCCATGTTTATAATTTAATTGTTAAAAGTGGCCTTGATTATTTTGGACTGAGATTACTCATGTTAGAAGAGCAGTTTGTGTTATTCAAGGAAATAATAGACAATCTAGAATTAGGGAATTTAAGACTAAGTGTACGGAGCATAACCTTAACCCCAGATTCATGCCACATGAAATTGTTACCAGATTCAACTGTTGGATTAAAACGGAACGAAGAAATAAGGGATGTGAAGATGTTGATAAACTAAAAGACGAGGAACTTGGAGATATATTAAAACATGGTCACCCATTTGAATTTAACACTCTGGAAGATGGTCAAGAAGTTCATATTGATTATGAAGAACTTACTAAGGCAATGCAAAACCTTTGAAGTTCTGGATTTATATTTAATAATTAAACTTTGAATTTACTCTTTTTCGTTAATTTAGTTGTTGTTAAATTTAAACTTTAATTTGCAAGTTTGAAATAAAAAAAGAACTTGCAAATTATAAGTTTTTTTCCATTTTTATTGTATTGTATTTCTTAAATCCTTAATGAAATATTCAAATATAAGAATTTTAAAGCATTTGCATCCTTTATTCAAACACTCTTTTTATAAAGAGTATTTTTTTTATTTTATATTTTTACTTTATCTTAATATAAATTACGGTAGTTATACAAAATACAAAAAAAATACAAAAAAATTGGGCCTTTGTCCCGTAACCGTTTTGGTTCATTAAATCACCGGATGGACCCGGACCCGGTAAAACCGATTGGAAAAATCCAGTACCGGCACGGATTGGTGACCGACCGGTCACATTTTTCATCAACCCAGACCAGACAGGCCCGTCCCCCTGTCACCTTTAGATTTAACCAAAACTAAGTAAAAATCACTTACCCCAATCACCTACTTGAAAATTTCTCCAAGAATCGCCTTCTACCGAGCTCCCAAAATCAAATTTGTTATGAACTCAAACCCTCATTTTTGAAATATTTAAGTCTGCCTAGGTGACCCTGCTTCGCGATCGCGAAGCACAACTCAACTGCCCCATAAATTCAAGCCTACGCGAACGCGTCTCCAAACCTGCTATCACGACCCAATTTTCCCTCCTTATGACATCGTGACGGCACCTAGTCTTTATGACTAGGTAAGCCAAACTTTTTGCGGAATAATGAAATGAAAACATAAACTTAACAACTAACTGGGTACCATGACGCTTGGCATGTACAATAACCAGCTATTCAAAAATACACAGAAATCCCAAAACCCGAAACATCATGAATCACAAACTACAAAAGGAAAATCTAGTGTCTCTATACATCAAAGTCTAACAAAAGAAAAATACAGAAGATAATAGACATGTGAAAGAGTAGAAGGGGACTCCGAGGTTTGCCGACGAGATAGATATACCTTGAAGTCTCCAAAGCTATCTCGGCTCAGTGACAGTGCGACTGATAAAGAGCACCTGGATCTGCACATGAAAAATATGTGAAGAGAGTAGCATGAGTACACCACAATCGGTATCCAGTAAATGCCAAGCCTAACCTCGGTCGAGTAGTGATGAGGTCATGTCAGGACCATACTGGTATATATAATAATAAAGCAAGACAAGAATGAAATATCGCAGTAAAATAAAGACTGAAATTTAACAAGAAAGAATTCATAGAAGGTAACAACTCAATACACAAAAATACAACAAGGGATCTCCCGAGATACCATCTCGTAGTCCCAAACGTAAATGTGCAGGGGGATCTCCCGAAATACCGTTCCGTAGTCCCAAAGTAAATATGCAAGACAGGAGGGATCTCCTGGAATACCGTTCCGTAGTCCCAAAGAAAATATGCTAGACAGGGGGATCTCCCGGAATACCGTTTCATAGTCCCAAAATAAATATGCAAGACAGGGGGATCTACCGGAATACCATTATGTAGTCCCAAAATAAATATGCAAGACAGGGGGATCTCCCGAAATACAGTTTCGTAGTCCCAAAATAAATATGCAGCCAAATAATAGAATTCAATAGCTACGACACGAAATTCTACAGTTCAACCTAAGTACTAGTTAAGGAAAGACAAGTAAATTCACTAAACATGTTGCACGTCGTTCAAGTAAACAGTTAAGGCAAGTAGGCATGCTATTCTAGTCTAGCCAGATACTACACATGCTGATGGAGCTCGAATAAGAAGGAAATCAGGTTATTACTTAGTAGAAAAAATGGGTTTTTTTTACACAATTAGCCCGTGTACGTACTCGTCACCTCACGTACACGACGCTCATATATCAAAACAGTACAAATCCTACGGGGAGTTCCCCACACAAGGTTAGAAAAGCCACTTACCTCGAACCAAGCTCAATCAATCGATCACAATGCCTTTCCCACTAATATACGACTCTGAATGACCCAAATCTAGCCAAAAGCAATTACATATCATAAATACAACCATAATAAACTCATCTAATTAATGAAATCAATACTTTAACAAAATTTTGAAATTCGCCCTAAAAGTCGACCGGGGCCCACGTCTCGAAATTGGGTAAAAGTCATAAAATACGAACACCCATTCACTCACGAGTTCACTCGTACCAAAATTATATAAATCCGATGTCTAAATCCCAATCAAAACTCACAAATTCTGTTAGGGAACTTTTCCCCCATTTTCCCAACTTTTCAATCCAAATCAGAAATTAAATGGACAAAACAACTATAGATTAATGAAATACAACCAAAAATGAGTTAGGAATCGTTACCCCAAAGCTCTCTCTGAAAATCCCTCGAAAAATCGCCATTTCCCGAGCTCCCAAGTCCAAAAATGAAGAAATGAATCAAACCCTCAATTTTTCCTCTTTTCTGCCCAGAAATCTCGCTTCTACGAGCCTTCAACCGCATATGCGGTACCGCACCTGCGGAAATTCCATTGCAGGTGCGAAAATCACTTAAGGGGACTGAGTCCGCATCTGCGGACAAGGGTCGCATCTGCGAACAGGGGCCGCTTCTGCGAGCCAGTATCTGCGCTCCACTTCCGCTTCTGCGCGTCTGCTTCTGAGGATCTGTGGCCGCACCTGCGGTCCCAGCTGGACACTACATGGCCGCTTCTTGAAACAGCTCCAACAATTGCATAAGTCCCAAACTCAATCCGTTAAGCACCCGAAACTCACCTGAGGCCCCCGAGACCTCGACAAAACATACCTACCAATCCTAAAACACCATAAGAACTTAGTCGAGCCCTTAAACCACATCAAACAATGCTAAATCACAAATCATCCTCCGATTCAAACTTAAAGAACTTGAAACTTCTAAATTCGACAACCGATGCCGAAACCAATCAAACCACGTCTGATTGGCCCTAAATTTTGCACACAAGTCATATTTAACATTACAGACCTACTCCAACTCCCAGAATCGGAATCCGACCCCGATATCAAAATTTTCACTACCTGTCCAAATCTCCAAAAATTCAACTTTCGCTATTTCAAGCCTAAATGAGCTGCAGACCTCCAAAACACAATCCGGACACGCCCTTAAGCCCAAAATCACCTAACGGAGCTTACAGAATCGACAGAACTCCATTCCAAAGCCGTCTTCACACAGTTCTAACTACGGTCTAAATCCTAAGCCTTAAACTTCCATTTAGGGACTAAGTATCCCAAAACACTCCAAAAATAAAAATGAAACCTCCCGGCAAGTCAGAATATGAAGAATAGATATGAGAGAAGTAGTAAATAGGGGATCGGGGCTATTACTCTCAAAACGACCGGTCGGGTCATTACATCCTCCCCTCTTAAAACAATCATTCGTCCTTGAACGAGCATGGAGACATACTTGAAGTGGTGAAAAGATAAGGATAACGGCTGCGCATATCCTACTCGGTCTCCCAAGTCGCATCCTCGATCGACTGTCCCCTCCACTGAACCTTCACGGAAGCAATGTTCTTTGACCTTAGTTTTCTGACCTGCCTGTCTAAAATAGCCACTGGCTCCTTAACATAAGATAGACCCTTGTCCAATTGGACTGAGCTGAAATCCAACACATGAGACGAATCGTCGTGATACTTCCGGAGCATCGAAACATGAAATACCGGATGAACTCCTGCTAGGCTGGAAGGTAAGGCAAGCTCATAAGCAACCTCTCTCCACACCGCAACACCTCAAAAGGACCAATGAACCTTAGGCTCAGCTTGCCCTTCTTTCCGAACCTCATAACACCCTTCATGGGCGAAATCTGGAGCAAGACCCGCTCTCCAACCATGAATGCAACATCGCGAACCTTCCTATCCATATAACTCTTCTGTATGGACTGGGCTGTGCATAGTTGATCCTGAATCACCTTAACCTTCTCCAAGGCATCCTGAACCAAGTATGTACCCAATAATCTAGCCTCGCCCGGCTCAAACCATCCCATTGGAGACCGACACTGCCTACCATACAGAGCCTCATACGATGCCATTTGAATACTAGATTGATAACTACTGCTGTAAACAAACTCCACAAGTGGAAAGAACTGGTCCCAAGCACCCCTAAAATCTATTACACACGCACTATAACGACCCGGCCAGTCGTTTCGAGAGTTATAGCCCTGTTTCCCTATTCCTACTTCTTTATATATTGTTCAGCGGTGTTGAGTTGTATCGAGTTGATAGGTTTGGGTCCGAAGTAGTTTTGGAGTGAAATGAACACTTAGTCTCTTAGTTAGAAAGTTAAGTTAAAAAAGTTAACCGGATATGGACCTATGGGTAAACGATCTCGGATTTGAATTCTGATAGTTCTGTTAGCTCCGTTAGGTGATTTTGGACTTAGGAGTGCATCCGAAATGTGATTTGGAAGTCCGTGGTAGAATTAGGCTTGAATTGGCGAAATTGGAAATTTGGCAATTTCGGCAGGCAGTGGAAAAATTTGATATCAGGGTCGGAATGGAATTCCGGAAGTTGGAGTAGGTTCGTAGTGTCATTTGTGATGTGTGTGCAAAATTTGAGGTCATTCGAATGTGGTTTGGTTGGTTTCGGCATCGGGTGCCGAATTTGGAAATTTAGAAGTTCTTAGGCTTGAATCCGAGGGTAATTTGATGATTTGGTGTTGTTTCGAGTGATTCGAAGGTTCGACTAAGTTGGTACGTAGATATATGACTTGTTGGTATTTTTAGTTGAGGTCTCGAGGGGCTCGGGATGATTTAGGATGGGTATCGGGGAGTTTAGAAGTTGGAAAATGCAGCTGGAGCTGCTATTCTGGTGTGTCTGCACCTGCAGATTGGGAATCGCAGGTGCGATGATCGCAGGTGCGTGGGAGACTCGCAGATGCGAAGATGATCACAGATGCGAATAGTGGATCGCACTTGCGGGCTCACAGGTGTGAGGAGACTTCCGCAGGTGCGAAGTTTGGCCAGTTAAGTGGAATGCGCAGGTGCGCACCGGAGTCCGCAGATGCGGAAGCGCAGGTGCGAGAAAGGGTTCGCAGGTGCGGAATCCCTGGGGAAGACCCTATATATCACACTTCGCGAATTTTGGTGCGTTCTTCACCATTTCTATTCGGTTTTTGGACTTTTTGGGAGAGATTTGAAGAGGGAATCAAGGGGGTTTCATTGAGGTAAGTTACTTGAGCCCCAATACTTGTATATATGGTGATTTGTCGTTGTTTAATCATGGTAATTAGTGAAAATGAGAGGTTAGGGCTTGGAAATTTTGAAAAGTAATTTAAGAATTTGAGGGACCAAACGGAGTTCGATTTTGATGAATTTTATATGGTTAGACTCGGGAGAGGACAAGGTTTATTATTCTGCCATTTTTGATTGATTTAGAGACGTGGGCCCGGGGGTCGGGTTTTGGTCGGTTTCGGATTTTTGGCATATTTTGTAGTTTTTCTTATGGAATTCATTCCATTAGCGTATATTGATGGTATTGTACTGATTGTGATTAGATTCGGAGCATTTGGAGATCGGTTTCCAGAGACGAGGGCATCCCAGAGTAGGATTTTTACGCTGTTAAGGTAAGTAACAATTTTAACTCTGGCTTTGAGGGTATAAACTCGGAGATTTGACATCACGTGATTGTTTGGAAGTGATACCCATGTTAGGTGATGAGCGTATGGGTGTGCACCGCGAGGAATTGAGACTTGGTTCGTCCCGTGAGGTTGTGAGGCCTAATGGCTATTATCTGTGGTTATGTGTTTATTTGTTGTTGAACTTGTTTGCCTTCATGTTAGAGATCATGCTTAGGCTTTATTCATGCTCATATTATTTATACTCAGTCTCTATTAATTGATAATATGCGGTGATACTTGATGTGGGTTGTGTTCCCTTATTTGTTGGTGATGGTGAGGCTAGTGAGGTACATGATTGAGTGAGGTCGAGGGCCTGGTTGTGAGGATATTAATACCATAGTGCGTGAGTTGTCCGCGTAGCACGTGAGTTGACCGTGCGGATCCAGGTATTGATACCATAGCGCGTGAGTTGTCCGCGTAGCATGTGAGTTGACCATGCAGATCCAGGTATTGATATTGATTGAGTGAGGCCGAGGGCTTGGTTGTGAGGATATTAATACCATAGCGCGTGAGTAGTCCGCGTAGCGCATGAGTTGTCCGCGTAGCACGTGAGTTGACCGTGTGGGTCCAGGTATTGATACCATAGCGCGTGAGTTGTCCGCGTAGCACGTGAGTTGACTGTGCGGATCCAGGTATTGATATAATGGCGCGTGAGTTGTCCGTGCTTAGCTCTTGGGATTTGGGAGCCCCTCCGGAGTCTGTACACACCCCCAGTGAGCGTAGAGTGTTGAGTGTTTTGAGTATTGAGTGTTGAGTGCGAGTGATGAGTGATGGAGTGACACTGCTGTGAGGTTGTATTTATTTGTGTTGTTGCTGCATTTATAACTTCTTTGTGGCATTTACTGAGTTATGGAATTTACCTGTTTATTTCTATTTATTTTTAAATTGTGAAAAATAAATAATTGGACTGTTTTACTTAGCTCGTCACTATTGCTCAGTTCCTTAGTTATTTCTGTTACTTGCTGAGGTGGTTGTACTCATGCTACACCCTGCACTTTATGTGCAGATTCAGGTGAGTTAGAGCGCAGTGATCGTTGAGTTCAGGCCTACTATCTGTGGAGATTGCAATGTAGCTGCTAGCGTCCGCATGACCTTGTCACGCCTGTTATCATTTCTTCTTTTAGATTGTATTGACAGTTAGACAGTTTCATTTCTTAGTTCATAGATTTAGACGCTCATGACTTAGTGACACCCCGATGTTTGGGGCTCGTTTCCGTATTTCAAAAATTATATTTAAAGTTGATTTAGTTTATGAGAAATTCAAATCTTGATATGTTTTATTAAATTCTTATAATCGGTTTAGTAGAAATATTTTGGGAAGTAGGCTTGCCTTGTAACACGATAGGTGCCATTACGACCATGGTCAGATACGCACGGAGCATATCCTCTAATATCTGAATAGTGCGCTCGGACTGCCCGTCCGTATGAGGGTGAAATGTTGTGCTCAACTCAACCCGAGTACCCAACTCATGATGTACAACTCTCCAGAACCGTGATGTAAACTGCGTACCCCGGTCAGAGATGATAGATACTGGTACGCCATGAAGCCTGACGATCTCACGGAAGTAGATTCGAGCTAGCTGCTCGGAAGAATAGGTAGTCATCACAAGAATGAAATTAGCCGACTTGGTCAGCCTATCCACAATCACCCAAACTGCATCAAGCCTCCGCTGAGTCAGTCGGAGTCCAACAACGAAATTCATAGTAATTCTCTCCCATTTCCACTCCGGAAGTTCCAACTTCTGAAGCAACCCACCCGGCTGTTGATGCTCATACTTCACCTGCTGGCAATTTAGGCACCGAGCAACATACTTTACTATGTCTTTCTTCGTTCTCCTCCACCAGTAATGTTGTATCAAGTCCTGATACATCTTTGCGGCACCCGGATAAATGGAGTACCACGAGCTGTGTGCCTCCTGGAGAATCAACTCAAGCAAACCATCTACATTGGGCACACATATCTGGCCCTGCATCCTCAACACACCGTCATCACCAATAGTCACATCTCTAGTATCACCTCACTGAACCCTATCCTGAAGGACGGGCAGACGGGGCTCATCATACTGATATTCCCTGATACGATCATAAAGAGATGACCGACAGACCACACAAGCCAATATTTGACTCGGCTCAGAAATATCCAATCTCACAAACTGGCTGGATAAGGCCTGAACATCCAATGCCAATGGCCTCTCTACTGCTGGTAGATATGCTAAACTCCCCAAACTCTATTCCCGACGACTCAAAGTATCGGCCACCACATTGGCCTTCCCAGGGTGGTACAAAATGGTGATATCTTAATCCTTAAGTAGCTCCAACCAACTCCGCTAATGCAAGTTATGATCTTTTTGCTTAAACAGATGTTGCAAACTCTGATGATCGGTGTAAATCTCACAAGGAACACCGTACAAATAATGCCGCCAAATTTTCAAGGCATAAACAATAGCTGCTAACTCAAAGTCATGGACATGATAGTCCTTCTCATGCACCTTCAGTTATCTGGACGCATAGGCAATCACCCTACCGTCATGTATCAACACCGCTCCGAGACCAATCGACGATGCATCACAATATACAGTATAAGACCCCGAACCTATAGGCAATACCAATACTGGGGATGTAGTCAAAGTTGTCTTGAGCTTCTGAAAGCTCTCCTAACATTCCTCTGTCCACCTGAACGGAGCACCCTTCTGGGTCAATTTGGTCATAGGTGCAGCAATAGAAGAGAAACCCTTTACAAATCGACGGTGATACCCCGCCAAACCAAGAAAACTCCGGATCTCTGTAGCTGAGGACAGTCTGGGCAAACTATGAACTGCTTCAATCTTCTTCGGATCCACTTGTATCCCATCACTCGATACTATATGACCCAAGAATGCCACTGAGTCTAGCCAAAACTCACACTTTGAATTTTTTTACATATAACTTCTTTTATCTCAAGGTCTGAAGTGCAGTCCTTAGGTGTTGTTCATGATCTTCCCGAGTCCGGGAGTACACCAGAATTTTGTCAATAAACACAATGACGAATGAGTCAAGATAAGGCCGGAACACACTGTGCATCAAGTGTATAAAAGTTGTCGGGGCATTGGTGAGCCCAAAAGACATCACAAGGAACTCGTAGTGACCATACCGAGTCCTGAAAGTAGTTTCGGGATATCTGGCTCCCGAATCTTCAACTGATGATAGCTTGAGCGTAAGTCAATCTTGGAAAATACTCTAGCACCCTGTAACTGATCAAATAAGTCATTAATACGAGGTAGTGGATTCCTGTTCTTCACTGTGACTTTGTCCAGCTGGCGGTAATCAATACGCATCCGCATAGAACCATCCTTCTTCTTTACAAATAAGACAGGAGCACCCTAAGGTGACACATTGGTCCGAATAAAGCCCTTATCAAGCAACTCCTGTAACTGCTCCTTTAACTCTTTCAACTCAGGAGGAGCCATACGATATGGAGAAATAGAGATGGGCTGAGTGCCCGGCAACAAATCAATGCCAAAATCAATATCTCTGTCGGGCAGCATGCCCGGAAAATCAGCTGGAAACACATCTGGAAAGTCCCTTACTACTGGAACTGACTCAACTGTAGAGGTATCAATATTGACATCTCTCACATAAGCTAGATACGCGTCACACCCCTTCTCAACCATTCGTTGACCTTTAAGAAATGAAATAACTCTGCTAGGAGTATACTCTAAGGTACCTCTCCACTCTACTGGGAGTATACTCTAAGGTACCTCTCCACTCTAATCGCGGTAAACCTGGCACAACCAGTACATGCCCAAAATAATATCAAAGTCCACCATGATGAGCAATAATAAATCGGCTCTGGTCTCAAAACCACTAAGAGCAATCAAACACGACCGATACACGCGGTCCACAACAAGAGAATCTCCCACAGGAGTAGACACATAAATAGGGGAACTCAAAGAATCCCAAGATACGCCCAAATACGGGGCAAAATAGGAGGACACATAGGAATATGTAGTGCATGGGTCAAATAATACCTATGCATCTCTATGACAGACTGGAACAATACCTGTAATGACAGAATCAGAAGCGACTGCCTCTGTACGAGCAGGAAGGGCATAATATCTGGCCTGACCTCCCCCTCTAGGGCGACCTCTACCTCCCCGACCTCCACCTCGGACTGGCTGAGCAGGTGGGGTGGCAGCTGGTGCTGTAATCATAGCTTGAGGACCCGGTGGGTCTGTAGCCAATCAGCCGAAGGTAGGTGGGTGGTACTTCTTGTACCTCTCAAGTCTGAGCTGCTCCACCTCAGAAGCTGTTGCCCTAACTTCGGGCTGAGCTGGAGCTACCGGTTGCATTGGTACAATCTCTGGAACCTGGTCGACCTGAACCCGCTGCTCTTGAGTACCGGAGACGGGAGTGTGTGCTCCTCCCCCGGCCTGAGATGTGGTAGGAGCAAGTGGAATCAATCCAGCCTGAGCTAAGGTGCTGAACATGCTCAGAAACTGGACTAGAGTCTCTTGGAGGACTGGTGCAGAAACAGGTACCTCAGGTGTCTGCCCTCTAGCTGGAGCTACTAGGGGCTCCTCTGTAGCAGCTCGTGCGGGTGCTCTGGATGCACCACATGAACGTCCTCGGCCTCTACCCCAGCCCCAGCCTCTCGCAGATCTAGAGGGGGCGCGAGTGCTTGGTCATCAAATCCGCTCGTACGTGTCCTTACCATCTGTGAGAGAATAGAATACATAAATTCAGAATTTTTTTTTGAGGTCAACAATTTTCGCACGACAAGGAATCAATGTAGTGAAATTTTCCTAACAGTTTCATAGCCTCCCGAAGATAAGTACAGACGTCTCCGTACCGATCCGCGAGACTCTAATAAATCGGCTTGTGACTCACGACACCTATGAACCTAGAGTTCTAATACCAACTTGTCACGACCCAATTTCCCCTCCTTATGACGTTGTGACGGCACCTAGTCTCTACGACTAAGTAAGCCTAACGATTTGCGGAATAATGAAATGAAAACATAAATTTAACAACTAACTGGGTACCATGCCGCTTGGCATGTACAATAACCAACTATTCAAAAATACACAGAAATCCCAAAATTCGGAACATCGTGAATCACAAACTACAGAAGAAAAATCTAGTGTCTCTATACATCAAAGTCTAACAAAAGAAAAATACAGAAGATAATGGACATGTGAAAGAGTAGAAGGGGACTCTAAGGTCTGCGGACGCGGCAGATAAACCTTGAAGTCTCCAAAGCTATCTCGGCTTACTGACAGTGCAGTTGATAAGGAACACCTGGATCTGCACACGAAAAATATGTGAAGAGAGTAGCATGAGTACACCACAATCGGTACCCAGTAAGTGTCAAGCCTAACCTCGGTCGAGTAGTGACGAGGTCATACCAGGACCCTACTGGTATATATAATAATAAAGCAAGGCAGGAATGAAATATCGCAGTAAAATAAAGACTGAAATTTAACAAGAAAGAATTCATAGAAGGTAACAACTCAATACACATAAATACAACAAGGGATTTTCCGAGATACCGTCTCGTAGTCCCAAACATAAATGTGCAGAGGGATCTCCCGGAATACCATTTTGTAGTCCCAAAGTAAATATGTAAGACAAGGGGGAATTTCCGGAATACGTTCCGTAGTCCCAAAATAAATATGCAAGAGAGGGGGATCTCCCGGAATACCATTTCGTAGTCCCAAAATAAATATGCAAGATATGGGGATCTCCCGAAATACCGTTCCATAGTCCCAAAATAAATATGCAGCCAAACAATAGAATTCAATAGTTACGACACAAAATTCTACAGTTCAACCTAAGTACCAGTTAAGGAAAGACAGGTAAATTTACTAAACATACTGCACGTAGTTCAAGTAAATAGTTAAGGCAAGTAGGCATGCTATTCTAGTCTAGCCAGATACTACACATGCTGATGAAACTCAAATAAGAAGGAAATCAGGTTATTACTTAGTAGAAAAATCAGGTTTTGTTTTACACAATTAGCCCGTGTACGTACTCGTCACCTCACGTACATGGTGCTCATATATCAAAACAGTACAAATTCTACGGGGAGTTCCTCACACAAGATTAGGCAAGCCATTTACCTCGAACCAAGCTCATCAATCAGCCACAATACCTTTCCCACGAATATCCGGTTCTGAATGGCCCAAATCTAGCCAAAAAAAATTATATATCATAAATACAACCATAATAGACTCATCTAATTAATGAAATTAATACTTTAACAAAATTTTGAAAGTCACCCTAAAAGGCGACTCGGGCCCACGTCTCGGAATCGGGTAAAAGTCACAAAATACAAACACTCACTCACTCACGAGTTCACTCGTACCAAAATTATCCAAATCCGATGTCTAAATCCCAATCAAAACTCAGAAATTTGGTTTGGGAACTTTTTCCCAATTTTCCCAATTTTTCAATCCAAATCCGAAATTAAATGGAGAAAACAACTATAGCTTAATAAAATACAACCAAAAACGAGTTAGGAATCATTACCCCAAATCTCTCTCTAAAAATCTCTCGAAAAATCGCCAATTCCCGAGCTCCCAAGTCCAAAAATGAAGAAATGAATCAAACCCTCGATTTTTCTTCTTTTCTGCCAAGAAATCGCGCTTCTGCGAGCCTTCAACCGTACCTGCGGTACCGCACCTGCGGAAATTCCATCGCATGTGCGAAAATCACTTAAGGGGGACTGAGTCCGCATCTGCGAATAAGGGCCGCTTCTGCGAGCCCGCATCTGCGCTCCTCTTCCGCTTCTGCAGATCTATGGCCGCACCTGCGGTCCCAGTGGACATATCCAAAACCACTTCTGCGGCTCCATAGACGCTTCTACGGCGCCGCACCTACGGCCCAAAGTGCGCAGGTGCGATTACACCAGGTGCAGCAGCTCCAGCAATTGCATAAGTCCCAAACTCAATCTGTTAAGCACCCGAAACTCACCCGAAGCCCCCGGGACCTCGACCAAACATACCAACCAATCCTAAAATACTATACGAACTTAGTCGAGCCCTCAAACCACATCAAACAATACTAAAATCACAAATCATCCTCCGATTCAAACTTAAAGAACTTGAAACTTTTAAATTCGACAACTGATGCCGAAACCAACCAAACCACGTCCGATTGGCCCTAAATTTTGCACACAAGTCATATTTAATATTACGGACCTACTCCAACTTTCGAAATCAGAATCCGACCCCGATATCAAAATTTTCACTACCGGTCCAAATCTCCAAAAATTCGACTTTCGCCATTTCAAGCCTAAATGAGCTACAGACCTCTAAAACACAATCCGGACATGTCCCTAATCCCATAATCACCTAACAGAGCTAAGGGAACTGACGGAACTCCATTCCAGAGTCGTCTTCACACAGTCCCGACTACGGTCCAAATCTTAAGGCTTAAATCTTCATTTAGGGACTAAGTGTCCCAAAATACTCTAAAAACTAAAACGAAACCTCCCGGCAAGTCATAATAGCGGGAATAGATATGGGAGAAGCAGTAAATAGGGGATCAGGGATATTACTCTCAAAATGAGCGGCCGGATCGTTACACCTGCGATCGTGGACCATTGCCTCCTCAAACCTACGCGATTGCGTCCTTCATCACGCGGCCGCAAAGAATAATGCGTGAACTCCACTGCTGCTTCACTTCTCCTGTGCGAACTCGACCCTTACCATGCGTTCGCGATGCCCAGACTCTCCAGCTTTCATGATCGCGTGCCACTACTAGCGATCGCATAAAACAAATTCCCCAGCTGCCCTAATTGGCCTACGCAATCGCGGACCCTCTCACGCGATCGCGTACAAGGAAACCACATACAAACACTAGAAAACTTCAGCACATCCCCATGTCCAAAACTTGATCCGTTAACCATCCGAAACTCACCCGAGGCCCCCCGGGACCTCAACCAAACATACCATCAAGTCCTAAAATATCATATGAACTTAGTTGGGCCGTCAAATCACATCAAACAACGCTAAAATCACGAATCGCGCATCGATTCAAGCCTAATGAACTTTTGAACTTCTAACTTCTATATTCGATGCCGAAACCAATCAAACCACGTCCGATTGACCTCAAATTTTACACACAAATCACAAATGACACCACTAACCTACTTCAACTCCCGAAACCCCAATCTGAGCCCGGTAACCACAAAGTCCACTCTCGGTCAAACTTTTAAATTTTTAACTTTCATCATTTCAAGCCTAATTCAACTACGGACCTCCAAATCAAAATCCGAACACACTTCCAAGTCCAAAATTACCCTACGGAACTAACGAAACCATCAAAACTTTATTTTGGAGTCGTTTACACATAAGTCAATATCCGGGCAACCATTTCAACTCAAGCTTTCGACCTTGAGACTAAGTGTCTCAACTCATTCTGAAACCTCTCCGGATCCGGACCAACTACCCCTACAAGTCACATAGCAGCTATAAAGCACAAAATGAGCAGTACATGGGGGAACGGGGCTACAACTCTCAAAACGACCGGCCGAGTCGTTACATTATATTTGGTGTATTATCATAAATCTTCTTGTATATGTTTTTGAATATGAAAATTTGGGGAATTTTAGACAATTTCATCTCCCAAGTGTGTGTGTGTGTATGTATATATATATATATATATATATATATATATATATATATATATATATATATATATATATATATATATATGGCTGTTAGTGTATATTTGAACCTCTTTAGCTATAAAGATGGTCTCGATATTAGATTTTGAAGAACCAACAGTTCTATTGGTGATCCATGCAAAAGAAACTGGTCGTTTTGGTTTTGATTAGCTGATCGAGTGCGGAGGGTGCTACGCTCCTCTTCATTTGTTCATGTTAATGACCACAAAGTTCAAACACTGCTTGCTACTTGCGCACTTGTCCTTTTCTATTACTTTGACTAGCGCCCTGCAAAGAAATGATATTTACCCAAAGCCGGTTTCCTTTATCGAGCAACCAAATATTCAACAGCCGCTTTTCTCGATCCTTAATCAAAGTATATAATTTTGTAATCAAATACTGTTTAAGCATAAATTTAGTGAATTACTTTGACAAAACAGTGTCAAATGACCTTTTTTGATTGTAAGGTATCTCCGAAAAAATATATATACCAATTAACAATGGTTATTTATAAGAGGTTACGGGTAAACATGCTTAACATTCTTCATTTGCTTGGTACAGACTAGTGTGCAAATAAATATTTTAAAGTACATCCAACCAATGTGACAACCCTTCTGAGACTCAGTAATAACCTGGAATTTCATGACATTACTGGAAACAATTAAGAAGCACATAAAGTTGAGTTATAAGGACTTAGGAATTAGTAATTTCTAAGAAGAGGCGATAGACTATCAAGTATTCTGGTGGGATGGATAGATCATTTCATGTATAATTAAAGATTTCATGTTTAGGACTCTTGAAAATGAATTTTTTTTATAAAGAACTTATATCTTTAACAGTCTTACGCTGTACAAATTAAAATTAGTCGAGACCCCATTACGAATACTCGGAATACCCGATGGTAAACAACCAACTAGGTGCATTGCATATTCCAACCGCAGTTTTTTTTTTTCAATTGTCATTGGTCATTTCCGCTGGTTTTGATGGAAACTTTAGTTGTCTCCTGAGTTGGATAAGGATATAAGAAATCAGTGAAAGTGCCTAAACCAATTGTTTCTCTCCATTTTTCCCAATAAAAAAAATACCATCAGCTTTTCAAGAATTCAATTAGGAATATTAATTTATGTATGTACATTCTACAACCATTTGTCCACCATGCACGTACATTTAAACGTCCGGCAATAATAATACCTCGATTCCAAGCAAATTAATTAGGATTAGTGATAAACTTTTATTGCTAATTAATATCTATCAATTTAATCTCAACCGTCTAATGTTGTACCTATCAAAAATATACTTGGACGAAAATGAAAAAGCCTTTCCAACATTACAAGTTCTCTATATATTTCAAAGATGTACAAATTTATGAGAGGGAGCCGTAAAATTGTCTCAATGTAATCTATAAGTCACAAATTCGAGACGTAGAAGTAGTCACTAATGCTTGTATTATGTTAAGATACCTTGTGCACTGGGCTATCCGATGTTAAACATACTAACATGAGTAAATATTAATCTCAACTAATATAAAGTTTGTCAATAATGTAGTGCAGCAAAATTATCGTCTTGTGACAATTGGATTGTGGGATTTCCCATGGGCCCTTAATTTTCACTCTTTTTACTAACTTTTTTTTATCTGTGGGCGCTTATGGACTTTTATGTACCCAAATATTCCCCATGTTCCTTTCAGTTATAAACCATTTTATTTTATAGTGAAATGGAGTTGAGGACACATAGTGGGAACTGAAATTTCATAAAAACCATCATTTTCTTTTTAGGCTTTTTCTGCTTCAGTTTTCAGTTCTAGTTGTTATATATTCATCTCTATATTTGCCTTTTTGTCTACTGATACAACAGTCTGCTTGTAGTAAATCACTTGAAATCTGTGATCTTTCTTTGAAGCTTTGCAAAAACCACAGTAAAATAGTTTCTAGGATTTCACACATTTCTTTTTCTGCCCTTTTTTTATCTAGTTGGTTTTTGTGGAGGTTGCTATTCTGAGTACTTTTGAGAAAACTCAGAAAAAAGTTTCCCTTTTCTTTTTTTATTTGTGGGAAGCTATTGGGCCAAAAGTAAGGAAGGTTCTTGCTACCAGAAAATCAGCTTTTCATCAGAAAAAGAAATAGGATTTATACCTATAAATATTTGGAAGGGTTGTTAGCTGCTGCTTCTTGGTATTCCAAAAGGATCAAAGCTATATACCTGACTGGATAATTTTTTTTTATAGTATCAGTATAATTCAGCATATTATAGTAGGTTAGTTATTTTTTTATCAGATTATCAATGCGTATTATTATTTTTCTGGCTTTGAGATTGTTGTTACTATCTTTTTCTGTCTTTTTCTGGCTCTATTTGTAGATATTACTTGTTTCTATTGTTTCTTTTCATTCTTCTTGAACTGATGATCTCTCGAAAACAACATTTTTATATTCTCATGTAAGGGTAAGGTTTGCGTATATATTCCCATTTCAAGACTCCCCACTTATGAGATTCTACTGGATTTTTGTTGTTGTATCAATTAATATTATAGCAATTTATCAATAATTATCCTATAAATAACTTGATTGTATTAATATTTTTACGTTAATGCATAAAACTTAAACTTATTCATTTTTAATTAAATTATCAATTAAAGCCTATTATAGTGATTTATCATTATTACCTTATGAATAATCTTTATGTATAGATATTTTTATATCAAATGCTAATAGAATTTAAACTCATTAAACAAAATTTAACCTTTTTCATATATGAAAAGATCTTTACACAAATAGCTGGTCATATTTACTATTTATTTTTTTAGACATACACAAAGATTATATATTATACACTATTATACACACATAATACATGAACTATGCATATATTATACCTTCACATACTATTTTTAGTTTAAGCGATTGGGTAGGCGGCTATTTGAGTTAATTCTTCTTCTTGAAATTTGAAAATTTTAACTGATGATAGTTTTCTGGTGGCTACAGAGCAATACAAAACAGAGGAAAAAACAATGGAAGATTTTCAAGAAGAAGATATATGGGCTATTAATGTGAAGGAAAGAAAAGGTTATTCAGGTTCAGTAATGAAGAGGAAATTAGCCACTGCTCCAAAGGTGATTCCAAGAGCTAAAATTACACCAATGCACCAGCAATCATCAACTCCAGTTAATATTCCTGATTGGTCAAAAATTTATAACAAGAAAAAATCAAGTAGATTCTTGAAAAATGGTTCATGGGATAGTGATGAAAATGTTGAAAATATTGTTGTAGAAGATGAAGATTGTGATTATGATTTTGGTGATGGAATGGTACCACCACATGAATATATAGCTAGAAGAGTTGCAAGAAGTCAAATTGCTCCTTTTTCTATGTGTGAAGGTGTTGGGAGGACACTTAAGGGAAGAGATCTTAGCAAATTGAGGAATGCCATTTTAACCAAAACTGGTTTCTTGGAATAAATCAAACAATATATTAGGTGTAACAGCGCAGGTCCGGTAGTGATATTGTCTGCTCTGGGCATAGGCATCCACGAGTTTAAAATGCGTCACTAGTGTTTAAGATTTATTAACTTATATATCCAGCATCTCTTTTGTGTTTTACCGATGTAAGACCCTTTCTAAAGTCTGGGATGTTACATTAGGTTCCATGCTTTTCTTATTTTTAAGAAAGTGATGTTTGGATTAGTTTGTTAGTATCTCAACTATATTACTGTGTACCTGCTCAAAGGTGGATTCCGAATTTTAACTTAATGAGTTCAAACTTGCATTGAGCTTATTAAACTATTAAAATTATGAGTTTAGATATAACATTCATATCTATATATAGAAAGCAAAATAGAAATTGTATACATGTGTTTACACTTTCATGAGGATTCTAAGACCCGATCATCCATCAAAGAAATATCCTAAATTGTATACGGTTTGTATATGATTGAAAAATAAATAAAATTCTAAATCAATTTTATTTATTACAAGAAGAGAAATGGGTGTATTGGTAATTAAAAAAATATATAAATAATTTGTATAGTCTAGTAACTTTAACATTCACGCCAATAATAATTTTTAAAAATAATGGAGCAAAAAGAACAACAAGTAATTTAAATAAAAAGAATTTGGGAGATTTTGGATTAATTATAACAGATCAATGGGGTATTTTTAAAAGTTTGCTGATTGTAGGGGTAAATTTGGTCCGATATAATGGTAGAGATAAATTTGGCCTGATAGTATAACGAAAGTTAAATGTAGACAATATATAAAATTAGAGGGGTATATTTGACCCTTTTCCCTAAAATTATTCGGGCAGTATTGATTATTAATGTTGTATGATTCTTCAATCTAAGTTAGTCACTGTTGAGATTTTGGATTTTACCTTCCTATACTATATATGAAACTTTATTACTCTTCCTTATCAAGTTTTAACTTAATTACATGGTCATATATAATTTACCAATTATATACAAATTAGTTTTAAATGAGTACCTCTTTATATTAGGAATTGAATAAGGAATATCACTTATTCCCCCTCCCCCTCTCTTCGTCTCTCTCTCCCTCCGTCTCTCTCTCTATGTCTCTCTTTTTCTGTTTTCCCCAATTTTTCTTCCTTTGATGTTCTCCGTTTTTTATGCTTTCTTGTTGTATAGAGTTTCAATGGAATTCATCAATAGATTTCAATCGTTTTACTATTGAGTTTTAACTTAGCAATTTTCTTTCATGTTGCACAATTGATGTTCGAATTAAAATTGTCAATCAATAAATTTTGAAGGTGTTTGGTTCTCTACCATTGACAGCCATTAAAAAGTTTCGAAGCTTTGAATTCGAATTTGAGTTTTCAAAAACCATTCTTTGTTTGGATTGGGTGTTGTTGCAAACAATTGAGGATATTCTTTGGAGTTTATATCTTAATTTTGAGGGTGTTTGGTGAAGATTAGACTTGATTTTGACCGAATTTCAGATTGAAACTCGAAGAAGAACACATGACATACAATATGCTTATGAAATTGTATTAAAGTTGTATGTAAATTATTTTTAAGTTGTAGTAATATATTTTTTTATTTGAATATTGTATAATGTATGAATCATTGTACATAAAGCTATTGATATGTATTAAAATTGTATTAAGAGAGAAAGTTTTGATTGAAATTTTTGAGAGTTAGAAGAACACATCACATATAAAATATATACAAATCATATACAAAATACATACAAAAAATATATTGTATAAAATTTGTATGAAAATTGTATTCAAGTTGTATGATGTTGAAGTTGTATTTAACTAGGTAAAAATGATGTATGAAAATTATAGATAAGTTGTATATATACTATATAATTATATTGTATAAAATTTGTTTTTAATTTATATGTTGTTGTAAATGTATCAAATTTGTATGAAATTTATTTAGAATAAAATAAAAATAACTTTTAAGTTGTATTATGTTATAGTTATTTTTAGTAAATAATGTTGGGAAAATAAAACAATAGCAAATTTTAAACCAAACAGTGTATGACGATGACAATTAAGGAAGTAAATTCTTGTAAAATTTATAAAGCCAAGTTTTGTTAAAAGCAATTAATTAAGGCGGAAGAATATTTTTGACAATTAGTATAAAAGCACTATCAGTATTGTCGTTTTCTTCATTTTCATAAATTGTGATCGCAATGAGGCAGCAGTGGTTGACGGTGACAATTACGGAAGCAAATTTAACTTTCTATTTTTACTAAATAAATGTTGGGAAAACAAAACAATAGGGGCATGACGGTGACAAGGAAGCAAATACTTATATAATTTTAGTAAATTAATTTCAAATATTGTATAGGAAAAAGAAAAAAAAAATTCCTGTGTTATATGATCTCTTTATTCTACCGAGATAGAGCCGTACTATATACTATTATTCCTTTTTCAATTTCTTTTTTGCTTGCCTTTTAATTATGGTCATATGTATGATAGTAAAAATTATCCTTTTCCTTTCTCTTTTTCTTTAGGACTAGTCTTAGTGTACGCGTTTTGCGCGTGTACCCTATATCAATGGATATGTATATTTTTAAAATAATATAAATATTATTAAATGAGCTAAATGAAAGGATTGGAATGTGAATTCATATCACCGACTCCAACTTGCTTGGGAATGAGGCGTAATTATTATTATTGTTATTAAACGTAAATATTATTAAATAATAAGTTTGAGTTATATAACAAAAATCGAAGAAAAAGGTGTAAGTTCCTAAAATAAAAATAACATACGATTTAGCTAGCTCAATGAATGACCAAATCCTCCATACAAGACTCCTCATATGTAATATGATTTCTGAGGACTTATGTAAAAATTTCATATAAAAATTAGTGATGTTTTTTGTGACCTAATTCTGAAAATAAGTAACATACACAAATACTTTTACTACGCGTCTTCAAAGAATTGTCAAATAACACGAATCGAAGAATTTGAGCCTTTTGGACTTCAAAAAATTTGTGATTGATGAGATTGGCCTATATCTCCTAGAAAAAAGTGATAAATGACAATACAAAATCTTAAAATTGACTATATATTAATGTTTGTAAAAAAATAACTTAATATATTTATATAGGGAATTGCCAATTATTTATTTAAATGAATACAAAAAGAAAGAAAAACAATAATAATAATTGTTTTATTCATACTTTTAACTTATCTTTTTTCATCCTTGTTGCTCTAAGTTTGCACTTTTAGCAATATGACCCTTAATAATAAACTATATGTTATGAAAATAATTATATTGTGGATGTTCATTTATTACTCTGCTATAGATAATCTTCCTGAAGAAGATTATCCATTTAGTACTCTGTTGAAGTTTATCTACAAGCAGCTGATGCAGGCAGGTTGCAAGCAGCTCAATGAAATGATTTGCAGCAGCTTCTTATTAAACAGGCAGGTTGCAAGCAGCTCATGCAGACAGCTTACAAGCAGCTAAAGAAAAGCCTTGCAGCTGCTTCCTTTCTTCTATAAATAGAGAAGTTTTCATTTCATTATGTACATGAATTTGAAGTTGAATAATATATCAGTTTCTTTCTATACTTGTCTTTACTTTACAGTCTTTATTTTATAACACGTTATCAGCACGAGACTCTGCCATCTCGAGAAAATACTTTGAAAGTATCAGAGGTACGAACTTTCTTTTTCTAAATAATGTCAAATCTTTCTAAACTTGAGTTTGTAGCCCTGGATATATCGGGTAAAAGCTACATGTCTTGAGTGCTTGATGCCGAAATTCATCTTGATGTGATGGGTCTGGCAGACACCATCAAAGATAAAAATCAGGCATCAAACCAAGACCGTGCCAAAGCAATGATATTCCTACGCCATCACCTTGATGAGGGCCTGAAAATGGAATATCTTACTGTTAAAGATCCAGTCATACTGTGGAGTAATTTGAAAGATAGATATGACCACCTGAAGATGGTCGTTCTTCCACAGGCACGTTATGATTGGACTCATCTAAGGCTACAAGATTTTAAATCTATCAGTGAGTATAATTCTGCTATGTTCAGAATTATTTCCCAATTGAAACTATGTGGTGATAATATTACTGATCATGATATGTTGGAGAAAACTTTCACCACTTTTCATACCTCGAATATGCTCCTGCAGCAGCAATATCGAGAGATGAGATTTAAAAAGTATTCTGAACTTATCTCACATCTTCTTGTAGCCGAGCAACATAATGGGCTATTAATGAAAAATCATGAAAGACGACCTACTGGTTCTTATCCATTCCCTGAAGTGAATGAGACGAACTTCCACCAAGCTAAGCGTGGAAGAGGATGTGGCCCCAGTCGTGGTCATGGCCGTGGTCGGGGAGAAAACTCTAATCGTAGTAATAACAATGCACCAAAGAACCCTCCTCACCACCAGCAGTGAAAAAGGAAGGAACAAAAGCATGAAGCGGTGCAAGAAGCAAAGCCAGAAAATGCATGTTATAGATGTGGAGGAAAAGGGCACTGGTCACGTACATGTCGTACGCCAAGGCACCTGGTTGAGCTGTATCAAGCCTCCCTGAAGAAGACAGAGAAAAATGTTGAAGTAAATTTTATTTCTGAAGATAATTTAGACTTCATGCATTTAGAAGTAGCTGATTATTTTGCACTCCCAGAAGGAGAAACAAGTCATGTGATCGGTAGTAAATCTGTAAAAATGTAAATATTTTAATTTTTAATGTTTGTAGTAGATAGTATGGTTATATAATTATTGTACATAAATAAAAGTTATGCTTAGATAATAATGTTTACTATCATATTTATTTTGTTTATGTCATTTTGAAGAATATGGATAATCCTCAAATTATGTTTAGATCAAAGACCAATCATGAAGATATTTGTATAATTGATAGTGGAACAACTCATGCCATATTCAAAGATCAGAAATACTTTTCTTATTTGCATAAGGAAAAAGCAAATGTTTCTACAATTTATGGTAATATAAGTTTGATTGAAGGCTCCGGAAGAGCTATTGTATTTCTGTCTAAGGGAACAAAACTTATTATCAACAATGCATTGTACTCTTCCAAGTCCCGAATAAACTTGTTGAGTTTTATAGATATCCGCCGAAATGGGTATCATGTTGAGACAATAGATGAAATGAATGTGGAATATCTTTGTATTACAAAGAATATTTCTGGCCAGAAATACATTGTAGAAAAGTTACCAACTTTATCTTCTGGCTTATATTATTCAAAGATTAGTACAGTTGAAACACACTCTATCGTAAACCAGAAGTTTACTGATTCAAATATTTTTGTGCTTTGGCATGGCTGTTTGGGCCATCCTGGATCAATAATGATGAGACGAATTACTGAAAATTCGAGTGGGCATCCATTAAAGAACTTGAAGATTCTTACAAATAATGAATTTTCTTGTGATGCTTGTTATCAAGACAAAATGATCACTAGACCATCACCAATGAAGGTTGGCATTGAGTCCCCTACCTTCTTAGAATGTATACATGGGGATATATGTGGACCTCACCCACCCAGTGGGTTGTTTAGATATTTTATGGTCCTAATAGATGCATCTTCAAGATGGTCTCATGTGTGCCTATTATCATCTCGCAACCTGGCGTTTGCAAAGTTATTAGCCCAAATAATTCGATTAAGGGCACGATTTCCAGATTATCCTATAAAGGCTATTCGCCTTGATAATGCTGGAGAATTCTCATCTCAAGCTTTTGATGATTACTGTCTATCAGTTGGGATAAAAGTTAAACATCCGGTAGCTTATGTTCATACTCAAAATGGCCTTGCAGAGTCATTTATTAAACGACTGCAATTGATAGCAAGACCACTACTTATGAAAACAAAATTGCCCACTACTGTTTGGGGCCATGCTATCTTGCACGCAGCATCACTTATCCGTCTCAGACCAACACATTATAATAAATATTCTCCGTCACAATTAGTTTTTGGTCATGAACCAAATATGGCCCATCTACGAATTTTTGGATGTGTTGTATATGTGCCAGTAGCACCGCCACAGCGCAGTAAGATGGGTCCCCAAAGAAGGTTAGGAATATATATTGGATTTGAATCACCCTTTATTATTCGCTATCTTGAACCATTGACGGGAGATTTATTTACTGCTCGATTTGCAGATTGTCAATTTGATGAAACAAATTTCCCACAATTAGGGGGAGAGAAAAAGGAAATCAAAAGAGAAATTGTGTGAAAAGTTTCATCATTATCTCACTTTGATCCACGTACCCCTATATGTAATCAGGAGGTTCAGAAGATCATCCATTTACAGAATATAGCAAATCAAATGTCAGACACATGTACTGATTTGAAAAGAATAACTAAGTCACATATCCCTGCAAAGAATGTGCCTATCCGAATTGATGTCCCAGCAGGACCATCTATTAGCATGAGAGCTAGTGAACCTAAAGCACGCCTGAAGCGTGGTAGGCTTATGGGTTCTAAGGATCGAAATCCTAGAAAAAAAAATCGACAAATGATCAAAATGATATTATGAAGGGATCTCCTGAAGAGACCCAAGATCTGATTAGTTATGAGATTCCTGAAGAAATCAATAAACCTGAGGCTCAAGTGAGCGAGGAACTTTTAATAATGATTAATTTAAATCGATCTGAAATAGTGGTGGATAATATTTTTGCATATAATATTGCACTTAACATTATGCAAGATAGTGAGGATTTTGAACCCCGATCTGTCGAAGAATGTCAACAAAGATCTTATTGGCCAAAATGGCAAGGGGCAATTCAATCAGAATTGAACGCACTTGCTAAAAGAGAGGTCTTTGAACCAGTAGTCCAAACACCTGCTAGTATAAAACCAGTTGGTCATAAATGGGTTTTTGTGCGAAAAAGGAATGAGCAAAATGAAGTTGAAAGATACAAGGCTCGCCTTGTCGCACAAGAATTCTCACAACGACCTGGAGTCGATTATGAAGAAACATATTCATCCATTATGGATGCCATAACATTTCGATATCTCATCAGTTTAGCCTTACGTGAAAGGCTTGAAATACATATGATGGATGTAGTTACAGCTTATCTGTACGGGTCACTTGATAATGAGATTTACATGAAAATCCCTGAAGGATTTAAAATGCCTGAAGCATATTCAAAATCTCGGAAAATATACTCAATCAGATTACAAAGATCTTTGTACGGTTTAAAACAATCCGGGCGCATGTGGTATAATCGCCTCAGTGAATATTTGTTGAAAGAGGGTTACATAAATGATGTTATTTGTCCATGTATTTTTATAAAGAAAATGGCATTAGAATTTGTTATACTTGCTGTTTATGTTGATGACATAAATCTTGTTGGAACTCCAGAAGAGCTCCAAAAGGCAATTGAATATCTTAAGAAAGAATTTGAGATGAAAGATCTTGGAAAGACAAAACTTTGTCTTGGACTGCAAATTGAATATTTAGTAAATGGGATCTTTATGCATCAATCTGCCTATACAGAAGGGGTCTTAAAACGCTTTTACATGGACAAAGCGCACCCATTGAGTATACCAATAGTTGTTCGATCACTTGAAGTGAATAAGGACCCGTTTCGACCTCCAGAAGAGGATGAGGAACTCCTGGGTCCTGAAACACCCTATCTCAGTGCAATTGGTGCACTTATGTATCTTGCTATTGCTACAAGGCCTGACATAGCATTTTCTATTAATTTACTAGCAAGATATAGCTCTTCTCCTACACGGAGACATTGGAACGGGATTAAGCATATATTGCGATATTTAAAGGGCACTCTTGATATGGGTTTATTTTATGCTAACAAAGATAATGCAGATCTTGTTGGTTATGCAGATGCATGTTATTTATCTGATCCCCATAAAGCTCGATCTCAAACCGGGTACGTATTTACATGTGGAGGTACTGTCATATCATGGCGCTCCACAAAGCAGTCAATTGTTGCTACTTCTTCAAATCATGCTGAGATAATAGCTATTCATGAAGCAAGTAAGGAATGTGTATGGTTGAGATCAATGATTCATTTTATTCAAGAAAAATATGGTTTGGAGTGTGATAAAAGATCCACAATTTTATATGAAGATAATGCCGCATGCATAGCCCAATTGAAGGGAAGATTTATAAAAGGAGATAGAACGAAGCACATTTTACCAGAATTATTCTACACACACGATCTTCAGAAAAATAGTGGCATTGATGTGCAGCAAATCCGTTCAAGTGACAATCCGGCAGATTTATTCACTAAATCTTTGCCAACTCAACTTTTGAGAAGATGGTATACAAGATTGGAATGCGGTGACTCAAATATTTGAAACAAGGTTTTCATCAGGGGGAGTAAAATACGCGATGTACTCTTTTTTCCTTACTAAGGTTTTTTCCCACAGGGTTTTTCTTATAAGGTTTTTAATGAGGCATCTAGAAATGCGTATTACTAAATATGTGTACTCTTTTTCCTTCACTAGGATTTTTTCCACTGGGTTTTTCCTAGTAAGGTTTTAACGAGGCACAATACCTTTTAATGAACATCCAAGGGGGAGTGTTATGAAAATAATTATATTATGGATGTTTATTTATTACTCCGCTATAGATAATCTTCCTGGAAAAGATTATCTATTTAGTACTCTGTTGAAGTTTATCTACAAGCAGCTGATGCAGGCAGGTTGCAAGCAGCTCAATGAAATGATTTGCAGCAGCTTCTTATTAAACAGACAGGTTGCAAGCAGCTCATGCAGACAGCTTACAAGCAGCTAAAGAAAAGCCTTGCAGCTGCTTCCTGAAAAGCCTCGCAGCTGCTTCATTTCTTTTATAAATAGAGGAGTTTTCAGTTCATTATGTACATAAGTTTGAAGTTTGAATAATATATCAGTTTCTCTCTATACTTGTCTTTACTTTACAGTTTTTATTTTATAACACATTTCAAATAGTTTAAGGATCTATTGTTTGATTTTTTTTTGTTTTTTACAATCAATGCTCTTCTTGTGGAAATAAACCTCGAATTTTTTGTCAACTTGAAAACTAATTTTTCTTATATGATAATTCTGGAAAAGAATTAAATTGAATTCTTATGCTGGAATATTAAAAAAAATAGTATTTTTTTGCGTACGACATCATGTTGTTGCAGTAATATATGAGATATAGATAATTTTCAAACTCCTTTCCTGCTCATCACAATTATTTTTCTCCTTTAATTTTTTGTATTTAGACACCACATTGGCACATTCAGAACAAATATTTATGTATCTACAAACATCACTTTTAATAGTAACAATATATAGAAACTTCCTCTTTGAATTATAAATGCCCTACAAGAAGAGTGAATGTCAAACATTTTTGGAAATCAAATTTAAGAAAAGAAAATGTAATATACTTCTATTTTTTACAAATAATATCTATTTTAAAACCTTAAATATTAGGATTTCCTATATGATTCAAATAAAAAATTTAATAATTAAAATTTTAGTTGATTTTAAATATTAAAAAATAATTAAATTATAATTTTTCAAATGTGAATTTATATTCGAAGAATAAAAATATCGATCAATATTCTAGAAATAGTGTCGAAAGAATTATAAATATGCTACATTGTTCAAATAAGAAAATTATTTCTATAAGGTACAACATTTTTTATTTAATAGTTCTAAATGTTAGGACTTACCATAAAGTTTAAAATAAAACAAAAAGTTACAGTAATGTTCTTTTTTATCTCAACATCCTAAATTTTAAGAAAAATTAGTGGGGACAGGTCACAGAATTAAGTCATATAATCATCGTCATTATTACTTGTCTGTTATGAAAATAATTATATTGTGGATGTTCTTTTATTACTCCGCTATAGATAATCTTCCTGAAGAAGATTATCCATTTAGTACTCTGATAAAGTTTATCTACAAGCAGCTGATGCAGGCAGGTTGCAAGCAGCTCAATGAAATGATTCGCAGCAGCTTCTTATTAAACAGGCAGGTTGCAAGCAGCTCATGCAGACAGCTTACAAGCAGCTAAAGAAAAGCCTTGCAGCTGCTTCCTGAAAAGCCTCGCAGCTGCTTCATTTCTTTTATAAATAGAGGAGTTTTCAGTTCATTATGTACATAAGTTTGAAGTTTGAATAATATATCAGTTTCTCTCTATACTTGTCTTTACTTTACAGTTTTTATTTTATAACACGTTATCAGCATGAGACTCTGCCATCTCGAGAAAATACTTTGAAAGTATCAGAGGTACGAACTTTCTTTTTCTAAATAATGTCAAATCTTTCTAAACTTGAGTTTGTAGCCCTGGATATAGCGGGCAAAAGCTACATGTCTTGGGTGCTTGATGCCGAAATTCATCTTGATGCGATGGGTCTGGCAGACAACATCAAAGATAAAACCAGGCATCAAACCAAGACCGTGCCAAAGTAATGATATTCGTACGCCATCACCTTGATGAGGGCCTGAAAATGAAATATCTTATTGTTAAAGATCCAGTCATACTGTGAAATAATTTGAAAGATAGATATGACCACCTGAAGATGGTCGTTCTTCCACAGACACGTTATGATTGGACTCATCTAAGGCTACAAGATTTTAAATCTATCAATGAGTATAATTCTGCTTTGTTCAGAATTATTTCCCAATTGAAACTATGTGGTGATAATATTACTGATCATGATATGGTGAAAAAAACTTTCACCACTTTTCATGCCTCGAATATGCTCCTGCAGCAGCAATATCGAGAGATGGGATTTAAAAAGTATTATGAACTTATCTCACATCTTCTGGTAGTCGAGCAACATAATGGGCTATTAATGAAAAATCATGAAAGCCGACCTACTGATTCTTGTCCATTCCCTGAAGTGAATAAGACGAACTTCCACCAAGCTAAGCGTGGAAGAGGACGTGGCCCCAGTCGTGGTCATGGCCGTGGTCGGGGAGGAAACTCTAATCGTGGTAATAACAATGCACCAAAGAACCCTCCTCACCACCAGCAGTGGAAAAGGAAGGAACAAAAGCATGAAGCGGTGCAAGCAACAAAGCCGGAAAATGCATGCTAGATATGTGGAGGAAAAGGGTACTGGTCATGTACATGTCGTACGCCAAAGCACCTGGTTGAGCTATATCAAGCCTCCCTGAAGAAGACAGAGAAAAATACTGAAGCAAGTTTTATTTTTGAAGATAATTTAGACTTCATACATTTTGATGTAGCTGATTATTTTGCACTCCCAGAAGGAGAAACAAGTCATGCAATCGGTAGTGAATATGTAGAAATGTAAATATTTTAATTTTTATTGTTTGTAGTAGATAGTATGGTTATGTAATTGTTGTACATAAATAAAAGTTATGCTTTGATAATAATGTTTACTATTATATTTATTTTGAAGAATATGGATAATCCTCAAATTATGTTTGGATCAAAGACCAATTATGAAGATATTTGTGTAATTGATAGTGGAACAACTCATGCCATATTCAAAGATCAGAAATACTTTTCTTATTTGCATAAGGAAAAAGCAAATGTTTCTACAATTTCTGGTAATATAAGTTTGATTGAAGGCTTCGGAAGAGCTGTTGTATTTCTGTCTAAGGGAACAAAACTTATTATAGACAATGCATTATTCTCCTGCAAGTCCCGAAGAAACTTGTTGAGTTTTATAGATATCCGCCGAAATGAGTATCATGTTGAGACAATAGATGAAATGAACGTGGAATATCTTTGTATTACAAAGAATATTTCTGGCTAAAAATGCATGGTAGAAAAGTTATCAACTTTATCTTCTGGCTTATACTATTCAAAGATTAGTACAGTTGAAGCACACTCTACCGTAAACCAGAAGTTTACTGATTCAAATACTTTTGTGCTTTGGCATGGCCGTTTGGGCCATCATGGATCAATAATGATGAGACGAATTACTGAAAATTCGAGTGGGCATCCATTAAAGAACCTGAAGATTCTTACAAATGATGAATTTTCTTATGATGCTTGTTATCAAGGCAAAATGATCACTAGACCATCACCAATGAAGGTTGGCATTGAGTCTCCTACCTTTTTAGAACGTATACATGGGGATATATATGGACCTATTCACCTACCAAGTGGGCTGTTTAGATATTTTATGGTCCTAATAGATGCATCCTCAAGATGGTCTCATGTTTGCCTACTATCATCTCGCAACCTGGCATTTGCAAAGTTATTAGTCCAAATAATTCGATTAAGGGCACAATTCCCAGATTATCCTATAAAGGCTATTCGCCTTGATAATGCTGGACAATTCTCATCTCAAGCTTTTGATTATTATTGTCTATCAGTTGGAATAAAAGTTGAACATCCTGTAGCTTATGTTCATACTCAAAATGGCCTTGTAGAGTCATTTATTAAACGGCTGCAATTGATAGCAAGACCACTACTTATAAAAATAAAATTGCTCACTAATGTTTGGGGCCATTCTATCTTGCACGCAGCATTACATATCCGTCTCCGACCAACACATTATAATAAATATTCTCCGTCACAATTGGTTTTTGGTCATGAATCAAATATTTCCCATCTACGAATTTTTGGATGTGTTATATATATGCCAGTAGCACCACTACAGCGCAGTAAGATGGGCCCCCAAAGAAGGTTAGGAATATATATTGAGTTTTAATCACCCTCTATTATTCGCTATCTTAAACCATTGACTGGAGATTTATTTACTGCTCGATTTGCAAATTATCGATTTGATGAAATAAATTTTCCATAATTAGGGGGAGAGAAAAAGGAAATCAAAAGAGAAATTGTGTAGAAAGTTTCATTATCTCATTTTGATCCACATACCCTTATATGTAATCAGGAGGTCCAGAAGATCATCCATTTATAAAATATAGCAAATCAAATGCTAGACGCATTTACTGATTTGAAAAGGATAACTAAGTCACATATCCATGCAGAGAATGTGCCTATACGAATTGATGTCCCAGCAGGACCATCTACTAGTATAAGAACTAGTGAACCTAAAGCACGCCTGAAGCGTGGTAGGCCTTTGGGTTCTAAGGATCGAAATCCTAGAAAAAGAAATCGACAAATGATCAAAATGATATTATGAAGGGATCTCCTGAAGAGACCCAAGATCTGATTAGTTCTGAGATTCATGAAGAAATTAATGAACCCGAGACTCAAGTGAGTGAGGAACTTTTAATAAGTTCTACTAGTGATGGGATTAATTTAAATCGATCTGAAATAGTGGTGGATAATATTTTTGCATACAATGTTGCACTTAACATTCTGCAAGATAGTGAGGATTGTGAACCCCGATCTGTCGAAGAATGTCAACAAAGATCTGATTAGCCAAAATGGCAAGGGGCAATTCAATCAGAATTGAACGCACTTGCTAAAAGAGAGGTCTTTGAACCAGTAGTCCAAACACCTGCTGGTGTAAAACAGTTGGTCATAAATGGGTTTTTGTGCGAAAAAAGAATGACCAAAATGAAGTTAAAAGATACAAGGCTCGCCTTGTCATACAAGGATTCTCACAACGACCCGAAGTCGATTATGAAGAAATATATTCACCAGTTATGGATGTCATAACATTTTGATATCTCATCAGTTTAGCCTTACGTGAAAGATTTGAAATACATATGATGGATGTGGTTACAACTTATCTGTATGGGTCACTTGATAATGAGATTTACATGAAAATCCCTGAAGGATTTAAAATGCTTGAAGCATATTCGAAATCTCGGGAAATGTATTCAATCAGATTACAAAGATCTTTGTACGGTTTAAAGCAATCTGAGCGCATATGTTATAATCGCCTTAATGAATATTTACTGAAAGAGGGTTACATAAATGATGTTATTTGTCCATGTATTTTTATAAAGAAAATGGCATCAGAATTTGTTATACTTGCTGTTTATGTTGATGACATAAATCTTGTTGGAACTCCAGAAGAGCTCCAAAAGGCAATTGAATATCTTAAGAAAGAATTTGAGATGAAAGATCTTGGAAAAACAAAACTTTGTCTTGGATTGCAAATTGAACATTTAGCAAACATGATCTTTATGCATCAATCTGCCTATACAGAAAGGGTCTTAAAACGCTTTTACATAGACAAAGCGCACCCATTGAGTATACCAATGGTTGTTCGATCACTTGAAGTGAATAAGGACCCGTTCCGACCTCCAGAAGAGGATGAGGAACTCCTTGGTCCTGAAACACCCTATCTCAGTGCAATTGATGCACTTATATATCTTGCTAATGCTACAAGGCCTGACATAACATTTTCTATTAACTTACTAGCAAGATATAGCTCTTCTCGTACTCGGAGACATTGGAATGGGATTAAGCATATTTTGCGATATTTAAAGGGAACTCTTGATATGGGTTTGTTTTATGCTAACAAAGGTAATGCAAATCTTGTTGGTTATGCAGATGCAGGTTATTTATCTGATCCTCATAAAGCTCAATCTCAAATCGGGTACGTGTTTACATGTGGAGGTACTGTCATATCATGGCGCTCCACAAAGCACTCAATTGTTTCTATTTTTTCAAATCATGCTGAGATAATAGCTATTCATAAAGCAAGTAGGGAATGCATACGGTTGAGATCATTGATTCATTTTATTCAAGAAAAATATGGTTTGGAGTGTGATAAAAGATCCACAATTTTATACGAAGACAATGCTGCATGCATAGCCCAATTGAAGGAAAGATTTATAAAAGGAGATAGAACGAAGTACATTTCACCAAAATTATTCTACACACACGATCTTTAGAAAAATGGTGACATTGATGTGCAGCAAATCCGTTCAAGTGACAATCCGACAGATTTATTCACTAAATCTTTGCCAACTTCAACTTTTGAGAAGATGGTATACAAGATTGGAATGCGAAGACTCAAACATTTGAAACAAGGTTTTCATCATGAGGAGTAAAATACGCAATGTACTCTTTTTTCCTTACTAAGGTTTTTTCCCACATGGTTTTTCTTATAAGGTTTTTAATTAGGCAGCTAGAAATGCGTATTACTAAATATGTGTACTCTTTTTCCTTCACTAGAATTTTTTTCACTGGGTTTTTCCTAGTAAGGTTTTAACGAGGCACAATACCTTTTAATGAACATCCAAGGGGGAGTGTTATGAAAATAATTATATTGTGGATGTTTATTTATTACTCCGCTATAGATAATCTTCCTGAAAAAGATTATCCATTTAGTACTTTGTTGAAGTTTATCTACAAGCAGCTGATGCAGGCAAGTTGCAAGCAGTTCAATGAAATGATTTGCAACAATTTCTTATTAAACAGGCAGGTTGCAAGCAGCTCATGCAGACAACTTACAAGCAGCTAAAGAAAAGCCTCGCAACTGCTTCCTGAAAAGCCTCGCAGCTGCTTCCTTTCTTCTATAAATAGAGGAGTTTTCAGTTCATTATGTACATAAGTTTGAAATTTGAATAATATATCAGTTTCTCTCTATACTTGTCTTTACTTTACCGTTTTTTATTTTATAACACAACCCGATTTCTCTGGTCATACGAATTTCTGAAAAATTAACTCAAATTTGCAAGGTGCCTCTTTCCCTATGCATTTGGAATTTCTCCTAACAAAAATTTCTCCTAAAGATAAATCTGAACGAAAATACTGTTCAAAATTCGAAAAATATTTCAGCATAATATATTGGAGTTCCAATATAATATACTGCTCCAGCATAATATGCTGGAAGTTCATACACATGTGCACCAATCTCCAGTATATTATGCTGGACCGGTCCGTGTTGCAGCAAAATAATGACTATTTTTCAATGATTTTGCAAACGTTAGCTATTCTGGCTAGCCCGTACTATTTTTACCTTGCTTATTGTTTCTCCCTTCGCAATTCAACTCTATGAAATTAATTATACGAGCAAATCATCTTGATCTCATGTCTGTTTTTCTTTTTCTTTTTCCTTAAACGATAAATAATTGAGTATTAGAATGAATTCATTGGAACGAAAATAATATCTTAATTGATTTTAAATTCGTAAATATTGGGACTTCATACTTAGTTCAAATAAGAAACGATTTAATAAGCAAAATTGTACTTAGTTGGTTTCAAATTTCTAAATATTAAAAAAGTTAGATATGTGATCCCAAAATAACTTAACCGTGCATAGTAGTATTCCCTCCAGTAATTTTATGTCCAGTATTTTTCAATGCATTCCCAAAATAAAAGTAAGCCTAAAAACCAATACTGCCACTTTTATTATACTTATTAATTATGGATATTCATATATGTTTTCTCAAAAATAAATACTTAACACTCTAATAAAACGAAAATCACATTCAAACTAATATTGTGCGAGATTTCCACAATAAAGGTAATGTAAGTATTTGATTTGTTGAATAAAGTGAGCGTATCTACAAATTAGTGGAGTGTTGAGTGTAATTTACCAAAATTGAGCACTTAAAAAGCTATAACAATTATTGATGCAAAGAAGGAAAAGTTCCCTTTCAAAAATAATTGCAATTATTTTAACCTAATTTCACTTTTTTCATCTACACTGTTCCGACCAATATTGTCATTTATCTTTTAGGGTAGGTTTATTTTGGTATCTCAAATATAGTTCTGAGCATATTTAGTCCCTTAAGTATGCTAAAGTGGAGCACATTTAGTCTCACCGACACAATGTGTTCAAAAACTAACGGTGTTACCAAACTCTGATTCATGAAGCAAATCTTCTGCTCTGAAGCAAAACGTTTCCTTTTCTTTTATTGGATAACGCAAATTATCACTTTAATTCCTCGTTTTTAATAATGTCTTCTAAAATTTTTACCTTGAAAATATCCCCTTCTGTGCCAGTTTTCAATGAAAAAATGACACTGTATAGCCGCCGTA
Organism: Nicotiana tabacum; assembly: GCF_000715075.1. Lineage (NCBI taxonomy): Eukaryota > Viridiplantae > Streptophyta > Magnoliopsida > Solanales > Solanaceae > Nicotiana > Nicotiana tabacum. Next base: position 105,146,564 of record NC_134093.1, read on the forward strand.
AAAATAATAGGCGAAAAATATATAAAATTTGTATATTTGTTTGTATATATATACATTTAAAAATTTTGGTTGATTTTTCCAAAAAGAAAAGTTAAAATTTGAAAAAACTAGAGCTACTAGGATCACTTCTAGGCATATTATTGAAGCAAACGAATAATCAGGTTGTATTATCACTTTTAGCCAGTGCCAAAAACTATTTACATCTAGTAGCGAAAAATATATATAAAATTTGTATAATTTTTGTATATTAACATACAAAAAAAAAATTATATATACAAAAAATATACAAATTTTATATATTTTTTCAGCTATTATTTTTACAGCGGCTATACAGTGTCATTTTCTCATTGAAAACTGGCACAGAAGGGGATATTTTCAAGGTCAAAATTTTAGAAGACATTATCTAAAAATGAGGAATTAAAATGATAATTTATGTTATCCAATAAAAAGAGAGAAAACGTTTTACTTCAGAACAGAAGATTTGCTTCATGAATCAGAGTTGGGTAACACCGTTAGTTTTTGAACACATTGTGTTAGTGAGACTAAATATGCTCCACTTTAGCATACTTAAGGGACTAAATATGCTCAGAACTATACTTGAGGTACCAAAATAGACCGACGTTAACATATTGGCCAAAAACTCGTTCCTTTTTCAACAAACCAAGAATTCGCACAAATTTCTTCGGTTTCTCAAATTCGTGTTCTCATTTTTTTCATCTCTTTTTCTGTCCTCTGGCGCTATTACGTTTAGCTGCGTTTCTGTTTTGTTCCTCTTCTTTTCTTTCGTTTTCTCGCCTTCTGCATAAATCTCTTGGAATTTGTACCACAAGTTTGTAAGTTCCTTTTTGCACTACAAGTTCTATTCGATATTTAATTTCAATAGTTAATCTCCACTGTGATTATAACTTTAACTGATAAATTTAACTGTAATTGTTTGATGCTTTTTCTTTCTTTTGTTTTTTGGTGGATCCATGGAATTTTTTATCGCATTTATTAGCATATTGTATCTCCTTTGACGCATAGTATGAATAGACGTAGTCAATTTTGGGATGAAGATTTCTATTGCGCAGTAGCTCCAAAACGTGTTTAAGTATAATGCCACTCTTTGAACATAGACAGTTGTAATTTTGCTCAATTTACTAATAGAAATTTCAATTTTTACTCTGATAAAATAGTTCCTCCAGAATCCTTGAGCAATTTTCTACTCCCTTTTATTAATGTGCAAAATTTTGTGTCAGGATTATTTACACGCAAGTTTTTGATTGAACAGAGTCGCAAGCAGCAGTATATAAACACTTCATTCAACTCCTTCGGAGAAATAAAGTATGGGGATTATAAAAGATGGTTCAGTATCAGGAATATTACCCACTAACAAGGTCTTTGTTGTACATTACCCTGCTTACACTTCTTCAATGGAACGCGCTGTTGAGACTCTTGGCGGCATTCAAGGCATTGTCAAGGCTCGTACTTCACAGTCAAATAAGTTGGAGCTCTATTTCCGTCCAGAAGATCCTTATTCACACCCTGCCTTCGGGGAGCTTAAGCATAGCAATAATTTCTTGCTGAAAATTTCCAAGACTAAAGTAAGGGATGTCGATAGTAGTTGTGGGATATCGAGACAATCTTCAATAAGTCCTGTTAACTGGGAACAAGAAAATTCACATTCATTAACTGCACAAAAGGTGAATGAGTCTAGATGTTTGATGACAACTACTAATTTCCAGGAGCATCTCTCGGCTAATATTGTTTCTCATGTTGCTGAAGCTTATCATTTTAATGGAATGGTAGACTATCAGCATGTTCTTGCTGTTCATGCTGATGTTGCAAGAAGAAAAAAGAGACAGTGGGCAGATGTGGAACCTAAATTTGAGAAGGGAGGTCTTATGGATGTCGATCAGGAGGATTTGATGATTTTACTACCTCATCTGTTCTCCTTAAAAGATATGCCTGTAAATATTGTATTAAAATGTTGTGCAAGTTTGAGCTCGAAAAAAAAACAGGACGAACTTGACTGGCAAAATTGGGAGAGGGAGATGGAGATGGAGCGGAATCTTGGCATTGATTTTAATATCAAAGAGGTTCCTAAACCTGTGGATTGGGAAAAGATCATACTTCAGGGCTCAGATGATTGGAGATGGCAGAAAGTGGTATATGAGCTGTTTGAAGAGCGTCAAATATGGGCCAAAGAGTCATTACCTGAGCGCTTGCGTGATGGGGGTCTGGAGGTTGGAGAGAGCAAGCTCAAAAAGCTTCTTGTTAGAGTTGCATATTACTTTTTGAATGGGCCTTTCCGTAGATTTTGGATAAAAAAAGGGTATGATCCTCGGAAGGATCCTGAATCTCGCGTATACCAGAATATTGATTTCCGAGTACACAACCCTAAATTACGAAGCTACTGTGAGAGCCAATTATCATCTGGATTGAAACATAGATGGGATGATATATGTGCCTTCCGAGTTTTTCCGTATAAATGTCAGATGTCATTGCAGCTTTGTGAACTCAAGGACGACTACATTCAACAAGAAATCAGGAAACCCTCAAATCAAGAAACTTGCGATAGTACAACAGGATGGTTCTCCTCTCATATACTTGATTGCTTGAGGCTGTGCATTGCTGTGAGATTTATGTCAGTATGCCCTCATCCTGATGCAGACTCTTTACTAAAATCTTTCTCTACCCGTTTTGAAAAGTCAAAGAGAATTTGCAATTATATGAAAGTTGCAAGACCTGAAGAGCAAGAGAAAGTCAATAAAGAAGCAGAAAACAATAAAGTCGATGAACAAGCAGAAAACTATGAAATTGACGAACCTGATGATTCAGAAGATGATGAAGATGAGTTTGAGGATGATGATGTTGAAGATGAGATGGATGCATACGAATCTCTTGACCTTGTTGGCCAGGAAGGGGATGTCTCTCTGCATGATGATCCACAAACAAACCATGATAACGTTTCTAGAGATTACTTGCAAGAGCTATTTGGTAATTTTCCATTCAGTACAGCGGGGGTGGATGAAGTGCAAGATGATCAGAGTCTTGGAGAATATCAGATATATGACCAATACATCGATGGCTCTTATTCTGAAGATGATGACTACTAAGATGTCTTTGGTATAATGATAAGAAGCAGTCGAGCAATACCAGAATATGAACTGCTGAATGAACAGTTGCATTCACAGTAGCAGTTGCTACAGGGAAATAAGCTTTTTGGCAGCCTTCTTCAACTTGAACTCTGCACCAAGTTCTGCTCAAGTTTACTAGAATTGGATAACTTGTCAAGTTTTTATATTTATAAATCGTACTAGTAATATATAATCTTACTGTTCCTCATTTTGATAATCTCAACAAGTTTGGTTTGGGATTTGTTTGTTAGATTAAGTATCGGGATTTAAAGAACATCTTGTTTTAGAGAACATCAACAAACTTTTCCTTATTGAAACTAAATAGGTCCATATAGAGTGAAACAAATATAGGTAATTCCTTTAGCCAACACCAACTAGTTTGGGATTGTGTGCACATTTTTTTCTTTGTAGTACTTAACCTCACACTTCATGTCACTAAATTTCTGCTCTTTTTTTAAAAAACAATTACTAAAATCTCAAGGCACTAATGGACATTTAGCTAAAATCTAACACAATAAAAGTAAATGATTCACATAGAAGATACCAACTTGTTGAGGTTAATCCATATCCAAGTAGAGATAAGAGTGACATTTAGAGAATCTGTAATTTTCCTTAAAAGGCAATGTTTTGTATAGGAATGGAATCAACCTGAAGAGACTGACATTTAGAGAATCTGTAATTTTCCTTAAAAGGCAATGTTTTGTATAAGAATGGAATCAACCTGAATAGACTGAAAAAGATATATAGGATCCAATATAGCTGATCCCAACTGATTTGGATCGATGCATAGTTGACTGATTGATTGATTTGGAATTGCTGACTAGTATATGAACTGATGGTTTGCAATTATTTCTCTATAGCTTCTATCGACCAGATATGTTACCTGTTCTTATGATGTTTTGTTTTCTCCCGAGTATATCCCTATTTGCTCGAGTTGATAACTTCCCATTGCAAAGGAAAAAAACCCTGGCACTGTAGGATGTTTTTATTCCGATACGTTTTGCTGATGTTTTCGATTTTGTTTTTCTCTTTTAATAGAGAGGAGGCAGACAGAATCTTTTCGCATCAGGGAGAAGTATCCAGACATTTTACCGGTATGATAACCATAGTGCGGTACCTCTCCCATATCTCGTGCAAAGGCTCATTGGATTCTTATTTGAATGCTAGAATCTTGTCTCTGCTTGGGATGAAGGAGCTCCTCCGGAGTCTGTACACACCCCCAGTGAGCGCAGGTACCTACTGAGTGCGAGTGCCGAGTGCTGAGTGACTGTGAGGCATGAGTGATTGTGAGGTATGCTCGAGTGGCAAGAGTGATAGTGAGGTATGCCCGAGTGGCAAGAGTGATTGTGAGGTATGCCCGAGTGACACGAGTAACTGTGTGGTTTGCCCGAGGGGCTGCTTATGATTTCATCATTTTTGCTCACCTTTGCATTGAGCCTTTGTTTGAAAAACTATTGAAAAATATCTTTAAATGATTTTTTACTGGAACCGTGCCCTTCATTGATGCTTCAATACTCTTATCCCTCAGTGCTATGTTTTCCCATTCAGGTGATTGTCGAGAAAGCAGAAAAGGCTGATATCTCTGACATTGATAAGAAGTAAGTTGCTTCTGCGACTTTCCATGATGGTGATTGTTAAGAATAAAGCGTTCAGTTTTAAGCTCTATAGTTATTACATTTAAAACACCGAATGCATGTTGAAATCCAATCCAACTATATATTGGTTTCAGCGTGCTAGTTGCTCTTATAGTTTGTGTTCTCTTTTGTGGTTATATTTGACTTCTAGGTACATGATATCTGTTTTACTTCAGATATTTTTATTTATTTAATTTCTAGTGCTGTTTATTTTTATTTTTTATTATTATTATTATTATTTTGTAGAATATTTGCTTGATCTCAACTTGTTCGGTCATCCGCTTTGTGTCCCCCACCACCCCGGGGCCCGGGGGGGGGGGCAGTGGATGCGGATATTAACATAGCAAGTTAGGAGGATATATCTTGTGAATGCTGCTTGTAGTAGTAAAAGGTTGGCAAAATTTTTGTTCATGAATTGATTATAAAATCAGAGAATTTGTTGCCTGGAAGTTGATAGTACAAGATATTTTATTGTGGTTTGTCATGGTTGATATGAGTTTATGAGTTTCCATTTCTTTTCCTCTTATGCCCCCTGATGGAGGTGGATTTGTGGTTGTGCAAGTTTGGGATATATATATCCTGAATGCTGCAGAATTTTACATTTATTAGCAGGAGTAGCAATTTGACAGAGTTTGTCGCCACGAAGGTTGATGATATAATTCATTAATCATATGCGTTTCTGTTAGATTCAATTTCAAGTATGGTCTGTGCAGTAGTTCCTGGTGTTCATGGTCCCAATCTGAGGTTTTTCGTATCCTAAATACTACATGTTCCTGCCGTTATATAGCACCGGATGGTTGATTTAGATGTTTTGGCTTCATCGCCGTGGAGGTTTGGCTCTGTTACTGAAATATATATTTTGTAGTTTAATTTGTATATATATGTGCAAAGAACTGTCTAGGTATTCAGACGTTTCTTCTTTTGGTAATTAAACACAGGTTGATGCATCAGCATCATGCTATTTGGGCAAATAAACTTCAATATGTTGCCAGAATTAGTCTCCTAAGTCATGATGGTTGCCGATTATTCGTCCTAATATATAAGTAGATCCGACAGATCTATAGCTGCTTTAGTGTAAACTAATATTTGTCTTGCTTTGTGATGTAAGGACCTCGTCCCAGCTGATTTGACTGTTGGCCAGTTTGTTTATGTGGTTCGAAAGAGGATCAATCTCAGCACCGAGAAGGCCATATTTGTCTTTGTCGAAAAACATTCTGCCTCCAACTGGTAAGTAAATTATGTTACATCAAATCTCATACTTTTGCCCTAGACAATTTGAGTCTTGATATATCTTCTTTCACTGCAGCTGTTCTGATATCTGCAATTTACAAGGAAAACAAGGATGAAGATGGATTCCTTTACATGACATACAGAGGCAGATCCGGGATTTTAATTTAATGAGGTTCAAACTTGCATTGAGCTCATTATACTGTTAAAATTATGAGTTCAGATCTAACATTTATTGAGATTTTAGTAGGTTTTTACATATATATATATATATATATATATATACACACACACACACACATCGTGTTATGAGTTCAAATGAACCCATAACCTTTAGGCTACATGCGCTTCTCTATCTGCTATCTTTCATCGGTAAAGGTACTGAATAACTTTGTCTATCAAAGCGCAGACAAATGAGAAGAAATCACGTGACCTCCGCTTTCTTTTTCTATTTTTTTGTTTACCTTTTTTCTTAGTGGCCTAATTTTGAAGTTGTATATGCCATAGTAGATTAGTAGTAACAGAGTTGCAGTTTTGTGATTTGTATACATTTTTTGTGGAAGAAAGAATGGCTGACTCAGGGATTTTGTCTAGAGACTGGAAGTTTATTGTTATGTTATGATAAAAATGCCTTTTATATATCTTTCCTGTTTGCTGTTCTATTACTAGGAGTGCATACTAAAAATACGATGGCACTTAAAGTATGTAAAAGTCTTGTTTCTCAAAATTTTTAATTTGAATTCAATATACTTCGACGTGAAACACTTGAACTATGTAAAAGTCTTCTATCTTTTTTTATATGCTGAGTTTTCTTTCTTGAGTTTGTGTTATTGTTGGTTCTAGTTTATAATTGAAAGAGCTTGTTGAATTTTTGGGGATACGCAATAATAACATTATTCATTGTGGGAACAAAATATCCTTAAGGACAATATCCTTGACACGCCTCAAGTTAAATTCTATTCTCTATAAATTTTTCAAACATTCACTCTTGCCTTTAGTAATTTGTCTCGTATTATTCCTTATCATTAATGTTGCTCCACCATGATATTGACGGACTTCACGTGTTAAAATATCTTGAGAAAGAATGTCTAAATTTATCTATCTATTTTTTATTATACTAGTTTCTGGACACGTGCGTTGCACGTGTGTTCCATATCAGTTGGTACAAAAAAATTAAAATGATATAAACAATATTAAAACTTGTGCATAATTAGCAACTGAAAATTTGAAAGGAAAAAGCACAAGCTGAAATTGATGAATACATAGTCAGCCTATTCGTATGACTCGATGTCACTATTATATTTTTTAGTTGTAGACACTAAACTAAAATGGTATAACTTTTTCTTATGCAGTTCTTCTAATATACCACATATTCAGCTTGGCAATTTTCTCGAATTTTGATATTTCATAAGTACGTAGTTTTATCGTGAATATAAGCAATGTCAGCTATGTTTGCAAGTGCTTCACATCTTAAAGTTTGTGCCTTGTCTTCTAGAACTTGTAGCCTCTTTTTTACAGCCGCATACATATCAAGAAGTTATTGAATAAAAGTACTCTCTCCATCCATTTTTTAAAAAGTTTTCGGATCGCACGTAAAATATCAATTACAATGCTTTTAAAAAGATTTCTCGCATTAATTCGGCTTGACTTCAAGCTATTGGCTAGTTTTTTCATCTTTACCTAATGCATCGTGTATCCATTTTTTGTGTTCAATTTCAATTTTTTTGGTGAAGCACGTAACATGAAGCTTCTAATTTTGCCATTGATTCTAGACCTCATAGATATATTGGAAAATGACTTTTCTTCACTATTCCTTTTTTTATTCGGCGATTTTCTTCACTATTCATTTCTCGAAATATTAATATATGCAATTGATTGCTAGAATTTCTTTTAAAACAAATCTTTCATCTTTTCTTTCTTTCTTTTTATCTAAAGATATTCTCCAGGTTTCATCTCATCTCATTGAATTACAAAATACTTATACTTTAACTCTATAAACAAAGATAAATCCTAAGCTACATTGATTATCAGAAGGAAACGATTAACAAAAATAACCCATAGTCTTTGAATGTTTATCGCAGAGAAAAGGGGAAAAATAGCTCTATGGAACCAGTCGTTTTCATAATTAGTCCGAAAAGCAAAGCGTAAATTAATATTCAAAGGAGAAAAGAAAAAAATAAATAAAACAATCAAAATAAAATATGTTAATCAAGAATAACTGCATCAGATTTAAGATCGTAGGCGTATAAATTATAGTCTACTGATATATGTGCTGAGTTTCCTTTAAAGATCGGCACAATGAGACTTTGATCACATATATGATGGGATAAGAGCAATAGAGCAGCCCACCATAATCTAAGTTCACTGAGATTTCTTTACATGAGAGTTGTAATTGGAGTAGAGCAAAATAAAAAAAACAAAAAAAAAACAGAAAGAGCATGTTCTTCTGGGAAAAAGGAAGTTTCTAACAAAGAAGAGAAAATGAAAAAATGAGAAGTATGTAACGATCCCAAATTCCCTCCGTAGAAGGTCGTGATGGTACCTAGTTTCTAAGACTAGGTAAGCCTATCAATGCGGAATAATCATAAATATCTGAAATAAATAAACTACAATTCAAATAATTACAACTCCCAAAACTCAGTAGAAATAAGTCACAAGCTTCTAAAATTTATTCTCAATATTTCTATGTATCAAGGTTTAAAGAAAAATAAGGAAGCAACATAAAATGATAGAAGGGGACTCCGGAGTCTGCGAACACTGGCAGATATACCTCGAAGTCTCTGTGCGCAGGTAGCTTCACTAACGTCTAAACTGGTAAGATGTACCTGGATCTGCACAAAAAGATGTGCAGAAGCGTAGTATGAGTACACCACATCGGTACTTAGTAAATGCCAAGCCTAACCTCAATAGAGTAGTGACGAGGTCAGATCAAGCCCTACTGGAGAATAGATAATGACATGAAAAAATATTTAAACAATTTAATAAGATAAAAATGAATACGGAAATGTATCAAATAGTATGTCACATTTAATGACACCAATTAATTGCAAATAATATCTCGTGGAATCAAAACAGAATTTCCTTTCAGCTTTATGAAAATCACAGCAATTAATCGAAGACAACTATAACCATAAATCAATATCAACAAGGGCACTACCGAGGTACCACCTCGTAGTCCCAAGTCATAAATAAATTCACAATATCTCATTTCCTTATATCACCGCGGGAGCCTTCACAATTTATTTAAAAAAATATTTTTTCCGAAATAGCATCCCTTATCACACCGCATGACTTCTAGTAGTCACCCCTACTAGTCACGCGTATCAAGCCACCCTTATCTCACCGCATGCGTTTCAATCCCCATACCTTATACCACCGCATGCGTATCAATATCACAATATATCACAATTTGCACCTCAAGTGCCCAATATTTTAATTTTCCAAAAATAAATCAACAACGATATTTTTCAACAATAAAGAGCTCACGGCTCATGCCAAAATAATCCAAAAATAATATTTTTCCACAATAAAGTGCTCACGGCTCAATCACAATGAGTACCAAAAATCTTGCGAAAATAATCAGGAATAAAATAATTCAGAAAAATAATATTTCATATTAATAATACTTAATTTAAAGAAAAATCAACCTTCAAATAATGCACGGTATAAAAGAAATCAAGTTTCAATCAAACAGGTAAAACAATTAGCAGGAAAATATCATGCAAATTTAAGGTATACAAATCAAATCATTAATGGAGAATATAACAAGATTTAATAATTTAATTAATATGTAACAGTGATCTTCATAATTTGAACAAATAATCCTTCACATTTAGTCCGTGTACACACTCGTCACCTCGTGTACACGACTTTTATCACATTATAATTAATACCAATCCTAGGGAAATTTTCCCCCCACAAGGTTAGACAAGTCATTTACCTCAACTTGCTCCAATTTAACCAAGTATTATGCTTTTTTCTGGATTTTTCGACTCCGATCGACTCGTATCTAGTCATAAGTAATTCAATACAGTCAACAAAAATTATAGGAATCAATTTCATAAGAAAATACTATATTTTTCAGTAAAATTCGAAATTAGCTCAAAATTTGTCAGTGGGGCCCACATCTCGGAATCCGGCGAAACTTATAAAATCCGACAACCCATTCAATTACGAGTCCAACCATATCAGTTTCACTCCGATCGGACTCCAGATCGACACCGAAATCTCAAAAATTTATTTCTATGAGATTTCTAAAATTTTCCAAATTTCAATCTCAAAACACTAATTAAATGGTGAAAACAATGATGTATTTGTGTATATAGACCAAATCCGAGTTGGAATCACTTACCCCAAATGTCTTTCCTTGAAAATCTGTCAAAAGTCGCCTCTGTTCAAGCTCAAGTTTGTCAAAAAATGGCAAGTGTTGAATGCCACTATTTTTATAACTTACAGATCTGTCCAGTTCGATCTTGGGAGCTCGATCTGTCCAGTTCGATCTTGGGAGCTCGATCTGTCCAGTTCAATCTTGGGAGCTCGATCTGTCCAGTTCGATCAGGGACCTCGATTTTGTCAGGGACCTCAATTTGTCAGGGACCTCGATTTGTCAGGGACCTCAATTTTGTCAAGGACCTCGATTGTAAGGGACCTCGATTTTATCAGGGAGCTCAATTTTGTCAGGGAGCTCAATTTTGTCAGGGATCTCGATTTTGTTAGGGAGCTCGATTTTGACAGGGAGCTCGATTTTGACAGGGAGTTCGATTTTGACAGGCAGCCCGATTTTGACAGCATTTCCAGCAGAAAAATTACAGCAGCTTTTGCAGCAGCTAAGTCCCACTTTTGATCCGTTAACTATCCGAAACTCACCCGAGGCCCTCGGGACCTCAACCCAAAATACCAACAAGTCCTAAAACATCATACAAACTTATTTGAAACCTCAAATCACATCAAACAATGCTAAAATCACGAATCATGCTCCAATTCAAGCTTAATGAAACTTAGAATTTTCAACTTCTACATTCGATGTCGAAACCTATCAAATCAAGTCCGATTGACCTTAAATTTTGCACCCAAGTCATAAATGACATAACGGAGTTGTGAAAAATTTTCAGAACTGGATTCTGACCCTGATATCAAAAAGTCAACTCCCCGGTTAAACTTTCAAACTTTAAATTCCTATTTTAGCCATTTCAAGTCTAATTTCACTACAGACTTCCAAATAAAATTCCGATCACGCTCCTAAGTCTAAAATCACCATACGGAGCAGTTGGAATCATCAAAATTCTATTTTGGGGTCATTTGCACATAATTCGATACTCAGTCACTATTTGAACTCAAACTTTAAATTTTTCATCAAAATTCCATATCTCGGGTTATGGACCTCGGAATTTGATTCCGGACAAACGCCCAAGTCCCAACTCACGATACGGACCTACCGGAACTGTCAAAATACTGATCCAATTCCGTTTGCTCAAAATGTTGACCAAAGTCAACTCATTTGTGTTTTAAACATCTAATTAACATTTTAATCCATTTTTCACCTGAAAACTTTCCGGAAAATTTTTACGGACTGCACACGCAAGTCGAGTAATGGTAAATAGTGCTTAGATCACATAATTAATCATTAAATTTAAAGATGACATTTTGGGTCATCATATTCTCCACCTCTAAAACAAACGTTCGTCCTCGAACGGAGTTAGAAAAAGTACCTGAGCTGGTGAATAAGTGTGGATAACAGCTGCGTAAATCATTCTCGACCTCCCAAGTCGCCTCCTCAACCGGATGACTCCTCCACTGAACCTTTACGGAAGCAATGTTCTTTGACCTCAGCTTTCGAACCTGCCTATCTAAAATAGCCACTGGTTCCTCAACATAAGATAGATCCTTGTCCAACTGAACCGAACTGAAGTCTAACACATGAGACGGATCGCCGTGATATTTCCGAAGCATAGAAACATGGAATACCGGATGAACCGCAGAAAGACTAGGTGGTAGTGCAAGTCTGTAAGCCACCTCTCCAACTCTCTCAAGAATCTCAAAAGGCCCAATATACCTAGGGCTCAACTTGGCCTTCTTCCCGAACCTCATCACACCCTTCATAGGCGAAAATCGGAGCAATACCCTCTCACCAACCATGAATGCAACATCATGAACCTTCCGATCCGCATAACTATTCTGTCTAGATTAGGCTGTACGAAGTCGATCCTGAATCAACTTAACCTTTTCCAGGGCATCATGAACCAAGTCTGTACCCAAAAGTCTAGCCTCGCCTGGTTCGAATCAACCCACTGGAGACCGGCACCGCCTACCATACAAAGCCTCATACAGAGCCATCTGAATGCTTGACTGGTAACTGTTGTTGTAAGCAAACTCTGTAAGTGGTAAGAACTGTTCCCAAGCACCCCCAAAATCTATCACACACGCACAGAGCATATCCTCCAGTATCTGAATAGTGCGTTCGGACTGCCCGTCCGTCCGAGGGTGAAATGTTGTACTCAACTCTACCCGGGTACCCAACTCATGTTGTACTGCCCTCCAAAATAGTGAGGTAAACTGTGTACCCCGGTCAGAGATGATAGATACTGGTACACCGTGAAATCTGACAATCTCGCGAATTTATACTTGAGCCAGCTGCTCTGAAAAGTAAGTAGTAATCACAGAAATGAAATAAGCTGATTTGGTCAGCCTATCCACAATCACCTAAACTGCGTCCAACTTCTGCTGAGTCCGTGGGAGCCCAACAAACGAAATCCATAGTGATCCGCTCCCATTTCCATTATGGAATCTCTAACTTCTGAAGTAATCCACCCGGTCGTTGATGCTCATATTTTACCTGTTGACAATTTAGACACCGAGATACATACCCCACTATGTCCTTCTTCATCCGCCTCCACCAATAGTGTTGTCTCAAGTCCTGATACATCTTCGCAGCACCTGGATGAATGGAGTACCGCGAACTGTGAGCCTCCTGGAGAATCAACTCATGCAAGCCGTCCACATTAGGCACACATAGCCTGCCCTGCATCCGTAGTACATCATCTTCTCCAATAGTAACTTCCTTGGCATCACCGTGCTGAACTGTATCCTTAAGGACAAGCAGATGGGGGTCATCATACTGACGTTCCCTGATACGATCATAAAGTGAAGACTGAGAAACCACGCAAGCCAAAATCTGACTCGGCTCGGAAACATCCAATCTAACAGACTGGTTGGCCAAGGCCTGAACATCCATGTCTAAAGGCCTCTCTGCTACCGGTAAATATGCTAAGCTACCCAAACTCTCCGCCTTACGATTCAAGGCATCGGCCACCACATTGGCCTTCCCCGGATGATAGAGAATGGTGATATCATAATCCTTAAGCAACTCCAACCATCTCCGCTGCCGCAAATTAAGATCCTTCTATTTAAACAGATGTTGTAGACTCCGGTATCGGTGTAGATTTCACAATGGACACCGTACAAATAATGCCGCCAAATTTTTAAGGCATGAACAATAGCTGCTAACTCCAGGTCATGTATAGGATAATTCTTCTCATGCACCTTTAACTGTCTAGACGCGTAAGCAATCACCCTAGCATCTTGCATCAACACTGCGCCGAGACCAATACGCGACGCGTCACAATACACAGTATAAGATCCTATACCTGTAGGTAATACCAATACTGGGACTGTAGTCAAAGATGTCTTGAGCATTTGGAAGCTTTCCTCACATTCCTTAGTCCACCTGAAAGGAGCACCCTTCTGGGTTAATTTAGTTATAAATGCAGCAATAGAAGAGAAACCCTTTACAATCGGCGATAATACCCAGCCAAACCAAGGAAACTCCGAATTTCTGTAACTGAGGACGGTCTGGACCAACTCTGCACTACTTCAATCTTCTTTGGATCTACCTTGATCCCCCCGCACGAAACTATATGACCCAAAAATCCCACTCAATCATGCTAGAATTCACACTTTGAAAATTTTGCATATAACTTCTTTTCTCTCAAAATCTGAAGCACAGTCCTCAGGTGTTGTTCATGATCTTCCTAACTCCGGGAATACACCAGAATGTCGTCAATAAACACAATGACGAAGGAATCAAGATAGGGCTGAAATACACTATTCATTAAGTGCATAAATGCTGCTGGGGCATTGGTCAGCCCAAAAGACATCATAAGGAACTCGTAATGACAGTACCGAGTCCTGAAAGCAGTCTTCGGGATACCTGGATCTCGAATCTTTAACTGATGATAGTCTGAATGCAAGTCGATCTTAGAAAACACTCTGGCACCCTGAAGTTGATCAAATATGTCATCAATACGTGGCAATGGATACCTGTTCTTCACTGTAACCTTGTTCAACTGGCGGTAATCAATACACATCCGCATAGAACCATCCTTCTTCTTTACAAATAAGACAGGAGCACCCCAAGCGATACACTTAGGCCGAATGAAGCCCTTATCAAGCAATTCCTGTAACTGTTCTTTTAATTCTTTCAACTCTGCTGGGGCCATACGATATGGTGGAATAGAAATGGGCTGAGTGCCCGGTAACAAATCAATGCCAAAGTCAACATCCCTGTCGGGCGGCATACCCGGAAGATCCGCTGGAAATACATCAGGAAAATCCATTACTACAGGAACTGACTCCACATTAGGAGTATCAATACTAACATCTCTCACAGAGGCCAGATACGCATCACACCCCTTCTCAACCATTCGTTGAGCTTTAAGAAATGAAATAACCCTGCTAGGAACATGATCTGAGGTACCTCTCCACTCTAGCCGCGGTAGAACTGGCATAGCCAACGTCACCGTCTTGGCGTAACAATCAAGAATAGCGTGATAGGGCGACAACCAGTCCATGCCCAAAATAATATCGAAATCCACCATACTGAGCAATAATAAATCAGCTCTGGTCTCAAAACCACTGATAATAATTAAACACGACCGATACACACGATCCACAATAATAGATTCACCCACGGGTGTAGATACATAAACAGAAGAACTCAAGGAATCACGTGATACGCCCAAATACGGGGCAAAATAAGATGACACATAAGAATAAGTGGAGCCTGGATCAAATAAGACTGACACATCTCTATGACAGACCAGAATAATACCTGTGATAACAGAATCAGATGCAACTCATATGCCTGCCACCACTGGTAGACTGCTCCTCTAAACTAGAATGCCGTAAAAAAAACTCCACTGGAATCCACAATACCCATAGTACGAAGGATACGGTGACATTCCTCCAGAAAACCCTGAGCATCCTCTGAAGCTAGACTGCTGAAAGTGGGAGGGTGGTACTTCTTATACCTCTCGAGCCTGAGCTGCTCTCCCTCTGAAACTGCTGTCCTAATCTCAGGCCGAACTGGGATAACTGGCTACACTGGTATAACCTCTGAGGCATGGTCAACTTGGTCACGTGGCTCTGGAATATGGGCGGCGGGAGTCTGCGCTCCTCCCCCAGCCTGAGATGTGGCAGGAGCAAGTGGAATTAATCATGCCTGAGCTAAAGTGCCAAACATGCTCAAAAACTGGGCAAGAGTCTCTTGAAGTGCAGGAGTATTAACAGGCGTCTCAGGTGCCTGCTCTCCAACTGGAGCTACTGGTGGCTCTGGTGCAACAGTTCGTGCAGATGCTCTGGATGCACTACATGGTCTTCCTCGGCCTCTGGCTCGGCCTTTGCCCCGACCCTGGCCTCTTGCGGCTCCAATAGGGGGCACGGGTGTCTGATCATCAGATCCAGTTGTGCGTGTCCTCACTATTTGTGAGAGAATAGAAAGACAATTGTTAAGAACCTTGAAATCAACAAAAGCGCACGATAAGGAATCAAAGAAGTGAATAATTCCTAACAGTTCCATAGCCTCTCGAAGATAAGTACAGACGTCTCCGTACCGATCCGGAAGACTCTACTAAACCTGCTTGTGACTCATAATACCTATGAACCTAGTGCTCTGATACCAACTTGTCACGAACCCAAATTCCCTCCGTAGGAGGTCGTGATGACACCTAGTCTCTAAGGCTAGGTAAGCCTATCAATGCGGAATAATCATAAATATCTGAAATAAATAAACTACAATTCAAATAATTACAACTCCCAAAACCCGGTAGAAATAAGTCACAAGCTTCTAAAATTTATTCTCAATATTTCTATGTATCAAGGTCTAAAGAAAAATAAGGAAGCAACATAAAATGATAGAAGGGGACTCTGGAGTCTGCAGACACTGACAGATATACCTCGAAGTCTCCGTGCGCAGGTTGCTTCACTGACGCCTAAACTGGTAAGATGTACCTGGATCTGCACAAAAAGATGTGCAGAAGCGTAGTATGAGTACACCACATCGGTACCTAGTAAGTGCCAAGCCTAACCTCAATAGAGTAGTGACGAGGTCAGGTCAGGCCCTACTGGAGAATAGATAATGACATGGAAAAATATTTAAATAATTTAATAAGATAAAAATGACTGCGAAAATGAATCAAATAGTATGTCACATTTAATGACACCAATTAATTGCAAATAATATCTCGTGGAATCAAAACAGAATTTCCTTTCAGCTTTATGAAAATCACAACAATTAATCGAAGGCAACCATGACCATAAATCAATATCAACAAGGGCACGACCGAGGTACCACCTCGTAGTCCCAAATCATAAATAAATTTATAATATCTCATTTTCTTATATCACCGCGGGAGCCTTCACAATTTATTTAAAAAAATATTTTTCTCGAAATAGCATCCCGCGTTTTAGCCTCCCTTATCACACCGCATGACTTCTAGTAGTCACCCCTACTAGTCACGCATATCAAGCCACCCTTATCTTACTGCATGCATTTCAATCCCCAGACCTTATACCACCACATGCATATCAATATCACAATATATCACAATTTGCACCTCAAGTGCCCAATATTTCAATTTTCCAAAAATAAATCAACAAAAATATTTTTCAAAAATAAAGAGCTCACGGCTCATGCCAAAATAATCCAAAAAAAATATTTTTTTCACAATAAAGAGCTCACGGCTCCATCATAATGAGTACCAAAAATCTTGCGAAAATAATCAGGAATAAAATAATTCAGGAAAATAATATTTCATATTAATAATACTTAATTTAAAAAAAAAATCAACCTTCAAATAATGCACAGCATAAAAGAAACTAAGTTTTAATCAAACAGGTAAAACAATTAGCAGGAAAATGTCAAGCAAATTTAAGGTATACAAATCAAATCATTAATGGAGAATATAACAAGATTTAATAATTTAATTAATATGTAATAGTGATCTTCATAATTTGAACACATAATCCTTCATATTTAGTCCTTGTACACACTCGTCACCTCGTGTACACGACTTTCATCATATTACAATTAATACCAATCCTAGAAAAATTCCCCCCACACAAGGTTAGACAAGTCACTTACCTCGACTTACACCAATTTAACCAAGTATTATGCCTTTTCCTCGATTTTTCGACTCCGATCGACTCGTATCTAGTCATAAGTAATTCGATACAGTCAACAAAAATTATAGGAATCAATTTCATAAGAAAATATTATTTTTTTCAATAATATTCGAAATTAGCTCAAATTTGCCACATCTCGGAATCCGGCGAAACTTATAACATTTGACAACCCATTCGATTACGAGTCCAACCATACCAGTTTCGCTCCAATCGGACTCCAGATCGACACCGAAATCTCAAAAATACATTTCTATGAGATTTCTAAAAATTTTTTAAATTTCAATCTCAAAACACTAATTAAATGGTGAAAATAATGATATATTTATGTATATAGACCAAATCCGAGTTGGAATCACTTACCCCAAATGTCTTTCCTAGAAAATCTGTCAAAAGTCGCCTCTGTTCAAGCTCAAGTTTGTCAAAAAATGGCAAATGTTGAATGCCACTGTTTTTATAACTTACAGATCTGTCTAGTTCGATCTTGGGTGCTCGATCTGTCCAGTTCGATCTTGGGAGCTCGATCTGTCCAGTTCGATCAGGGACCTCGATTTGTGAGGGACCTCGATTTTGTCAGGGACCTCGATTGTAAGGGACCTCGATTTTATCAGGGAGCTTGATTTGTTAGGGAGCTCGATTTTGTCAGGGAGCTCGATTTTGTTAGGCAGCCCGATTTTGACAGCATTTCCAGCAGAAAAATTGCAGCAGCTAAGTCCCACTTTTGATCCGTTAACCATCCGAAACTCACCCGAGGCCCTCGGGACCTCAACTCAAAACACCAACAAGTCCTAAAACATCATACAAACTTATTTGAAACCTCAAATCACATCAAACAACGCTAAAATCACGAATCATGCTCCAATTCAAGCTTAATGAAACTTAGAATTTCCAACTTCTATATTCGATATCGAAACCTATCAAATCAAGTTCGATTGACCTCAAATTTTGCACCCAAGTCATAAATGACATAACGGAGCTGTGAAAATTTTTAGAACTGGATTTCGACCCCGATATCAAAAAGTCAACTCCCCGATCAAACTTTCAAACTTTAAATTCTTATTTTAGCCATTTCAAACCTAATTTCACTATGGACTTCCAAATAAAATTCCGATTACGCTCCTAAGTCCAAAATCACCATACAGAACTGTTGGAATCATCAAAATTCTATTCCGGGGTCATTTGCATATAATTCGATACCCGGTCACTATTTGAACTCAAACTTTCAATTTTTCATCAAAATTTCATGTCTCGGGCTATGGACCTCGGAATTTGGTCCCGGGCATACGCCCAAGTCCCAATTCACTATACGGACCTATTGAAACTATCAAAATACTAATCCGAGTCCGTTTGCTCAAAATATTGACCAAAGTCAACTAAGTTGTGTTTTAAACATCTAATTCACATTTTAATCCATTTTTCACCTGAAAACTTTTCGAAAAATTTTTTACGGACTGCACACGCAAGTCGAGTAATGGTAAATAGTGCTTAGATCACATAATTAATCATTAAATTTAAAGATGACATTTTGGATTATCACATTCTCCACCTCTAAAACAAACGTTCGTCCTCGAACGGAGTTAGAAAAAGTACCTGAGCTGGTGAATAAGTGTGGATAACAACTGCGTAAATCATTCTCGACCTCCCAAGTCGCCTCCTCGACCGAATAACCCCTCCACTGAACCTTTACTGAAGCAATGGTCTTTGACCTCACCTTTCGAACCTGCCTATCTAAATTAGCCACTGGTTCCTCAACATAAGATAGATCCTTGTCCAACTAAACCGAACTGAAGTCTAACACATTAGACAGATCGCCGTGATATTTCCAAAGTATAGAAACATGGAATACCGGATGAACCGCAGAAAGACTAGGTGGTAGTGAAAGTCTGTAAGCTACCTCTCCAACTCTCTCAAGAATCTCAAAAGGCCCAATATACCTAGGGCTCAACTTGCCCTTCTTCCCGAACCTCATCACACCCTTCATAGGCGAAAATCGGAGAAATACCCGCTCACCAACCATGAATGCAACATCACGAACCTTCCGATCCGCATAACTATTTTGTCTAGATTGGGCTGTACGAAGTCGATCCTGAATCAACTTAACCTTTTCCACGGCATCATGAACCAAGTCTGTACCCAAAAAGTCTAGCCTCGCCTGGTTCGAACCAACCCACTGGAGACTGGCACCGCCTACCATACAATGCCCCGATCGAGGCCCAGTTCGAGGACCAGTTCCGAAGGTTGCTGGGCAGTTTTATAAAAAGAGGGCATTCGTCCCATTTGCCATTTTTGACGAACTTGAGCTTGAGCAGAGACGACTTTTGGCAGATTTTCAAGGAAAAAATATTGGGGTAAGTGATTCTAACTCGGATTTGGTCTACATATACAAGTATATCATTATTTTCACCATAAATTAGTGTTATGAGATTGAAATTTGGAAAAAAAAGTTTAGAAATCTCATAGAAACGAAATTTTGAGTTTTCGGTATCGATTCAGAGTCGGATTTGAGTGAAACCGGTATGGTTGGACTCGTAATTGAATGGGTTGTCGGAATTCATAACTTTCGCCGAATTTCGAGATGTGAGCCCCGCGGGCGAATTTTTAATTAATTTCAAGATTTTTATTTAAAATGTTGTATTTCCTTATAGAATTTGTTTTCTATAATTTTTAGTGATTGTATCGAATTATTTTGGCTGGATTCGAGCGAGACAGAGTTGGATAATCGTGGAAAAGGCAAAATTGTGGATTAAATTGGAGCAAGACGAGGTAAGTCTCTTGTCTAATCTTGTGAGGGAGAAATTACCTCATATGTGATTAAAATTAAATAATTGTTGCTAATTGTGGGGGGCTACGTACGCACGTGGTGACGAGAGTCCGTGCGTAGCTACTATTAATGCTAAAGTCCGGGTAGTTTAGGACTCAAAGCATGCCTTACTTGTGTAAATTGTATTCTTTGATTTATTTATATTAATTGATATCTATATGAGTATATTGTGAATTGTTAGATAAAGATATTAAAGGATGGAAATCTCATAGGCTTGATTGTCTGTTTAAATCAATTAATTGTTAAAATAAATTGTTCTCCTCCCAAATTCATCTTATAATGAATATACTCTCCTTCCGGAGGCACATAAGAAAATGTCCTCCTTTCTTGTGGAGCGGGCCGAACGCCTAGGCAGGATAGATGCATCTATGGATCACGCCGCACGTCCCTCGGCAGTGTACACGAAACTTTGGATCGGGCCGTACGTCCTCGGCAAAAATCGTGCTTAATAATAATAATTACACGATACTTTAATAATTTATTTCAGCTTGTGAAGCTAATTAATAAATTGGAAAATCCTTGGAATTTAATGAATTATTATTCTTGCTTGTTTAGGAATTAATTGTTACTCCTGTAAATGAGATTTAATTGATAAATTGGAATTTATTTGAATTGAAGGAATTTAATTAATATATTGAGAATTGTTACATTTGAGGGAATTTGATTATTTCCGCTGATTAAATAAATTATTATAAATTCTGTAAATCATGCTGATTTAAATATCCTAGTTTTATTCAATTATTATTGACCTATAGTGAGTGTCAAAGTCGGCCATCTCGTCTCTACCACTTCGAGATTAGGCTTGATACTTACTGGGTACACGTTGTTTAAGTACTCATACTACACTTGCTGCACTTTTTGTGCAGGATCTGAGACAGGTACTAGTGAAGGACCTATCATCACATACCCACGTCATCCCGAGGCATAGTGGTGAGCTGCCTTTCTGAGCCGTTCTGCAGCTACCAGTGTCTCTTCTTATATATATATTCTGTCTATTTCATTTCAGACAGTATTTGGAGTTTTGTATAATCTACTAGATGCTCATGTACTTGTGACACCGGGTCTTGGCACACACATTGGTAGAAATTGGTATTTTATTATTTTCTTGGAATAAAAGTTTAACCAATGTACGATTGACTTATTAGTTGGCTTGCCTAGCTGTAGTGTTGGGCGCCATCACGACCTATAGGTGAAATTGGTTCGTGACAACATGGTATTATAGCACTTGGTTCACGTAGGTCTCACAAGTTTTGAGCAGACCTAATAGAGTCTTGCGGATCGGTACAGAGACGTTTGTACTTATCTTCGAGAGGCTATATGGTGTTAGGAAACTACCTTTCTTCATATTCCATCGTGCAATTGATGTAGTACTAAATATCCTTCTCTTATTCTCTCACAGATGGTGAGGACACGCTCTAATAAGATTCCAGACCAGGGAAGAGCTACTCCCCCAGTTGCTAGAGGCCGAGGCAGAGGCCGAGGGAGGGCTCCAACCCGTGGTAGAGGGCGAGGACGTCCCAGGACTATTCTGGTTATGCCGCCGGTGGATCCAGCAGAGAATCCCATTATTGAGGAGCAGGGTAAGGTGCCTGGGCAGAGCCAGCTTCGGTGGACTTCACATCTGCACCGGGATTTCAGGATGTCATGGGTTGTATGCTACGATTCATGGACAATATGACTCAGGCCGGTTTATTTCTGGCAGACCCAGCCACATCTCAGGCGCGCGGGGGAGCACAGACCCCTACCGCGCAGGCTCATGGACATGCAGCTGCTGTATATCAGACCCAGGGTGCACTACCTATGGGTGGAGTCCAACCAGTGGCAGCAGCTACACCTGAGCCCAGGCCAGCTGTAGCCGCCAATCCTCAGAAACTATTGGATAGATGTTCTAGACTACATCCTCTTGTCTTCGGGGGTGAGCGACATGAGGATCCACAGGATTTCATTGATCGTTGAAAGGATAGACTGTACAACATGAGGATATTGGAATCCCATTGGGTTGATTTCGCTACTTTTTAGCTAGAGGGTAGAGCCCGTAGATGGTGGCAGTCTTATGCTCTTGGCAGACCAGCAGATTCTCCTCCCATGACTTGGGACAAGTTCACCCGTATCTTCTTGGACATGTATATTCCACCCTCCCAGAGGGAAGAGTTGCAGTTTCAATTTGAGCAGCTCCAGCAGGGTCAGATGTCAGTGACTGATTATGAGGCGAGGTTTTCTAAATTATCTCGCCATGCACTAATGATACTCCCTACTGAGGCGGAGAGAGTGCGAAGGTTTGTAGCCGGTTTACATACTGGTATTCAGGCCACTATGGCTCGAGATGTTGAGATGGGTACTTCTTATGAGCAAGTTATGGAGATATCCCGGAGGATTGAGGGTGTACGTCAGCGGAGCCGAGAGCAGATTATGAGAGATAAACGGTTCAGGTACTCTGGAGAGTTCAGAGGTGCTCCGTCCGGGGGCAGAGGTCAGTTCGTGAGGGGACAGTCCATCAGACCCCCATATCCAGCACCACCTCCTCCTTGAGGTGCTCCAGTGCGACCTTATCTCAGTGCTATCCCAAAGAGTTCTTACCGCCCACCAGCTATTCAGGGTCCTCCCAGTGGGTATTCAGGTCCCCAGGGCTAGACACTTAGTCAACAGCCCATCGCACCGAAAAGTTGTTACGAGTGCGAGGATCCTAGTCACATGCGGAGGTTTTGCCCCAGGCTTCGGGGTAGACCAGTACAGCAGGGTTAGCAGCCTATGCTTACCGGATCAGTTGCTCCTCCAGTAGTCCGACCACCCAGAGGTGGAGGACAGGTGGGTAGGGGCCGTCCTAGAGGTGGAGGTCAGCCAGGCGAAGGCTAGACAGTTGGCGCTCCAGTTCGGTTCTATGCTTTTCCGGCTAGACCAGATGCAGAGGCCTCAGATGCCGTGATTACAGGTATTATTTCTGTTTGTGGCAAAGATGCCTCAGTATTATTTGATCCAGGATCTACGTATTCATATGTGTCATCTCTATTTGCTACATTCCTGGGTGTTTCTCGTGAGTCCTTGAGTACTCCTGTTTATGTGTCCACTCTTGTGGGCGATTCTGTTGTTGTGAACTGGATCTACCGGTCCTGTATTATTACATTATATGGTTATGAAACTATAGCAGATCTCCTATTGCTTGAGATGACCGATTTTGAAATTATTCTGGCTATGGACTGATTATCTCCATATCATGCTATTCTAGATTGTCATGCCAAGACTGTTACCTTGGCTATTCCAGCATTGCCTAAGCTGGAGTGGAAGGGTTCGCCTATTAGTTCATTTAATCGAGTTATTTCTTTTATAAAGGCTCAACACATGGTTGAGAAGGGTTGTTTGGCTTATCTAGCCTATGTTCGGGATACTACTGCAGAGACTCCGGCTATTGATTCAGTGCCTGTAGTTCGGGAGTTCCCCGATGTATTTCCGTCAGATCTTCCAGGTATGCCACCTGATCGTAATATTGATTTCTGTATTGACTTGGCTTCAGATACCCAGCCTATATCTATCCCACCGTATCGCATGGCTCCAAAAGAATTAAAAGAACAACTTGAAGAGTTACTAGCCAAAGGGTTTGTCAGACCGAGTGTATCGCCTTGGGGTGCACCAGTATTATTTGTGAAAAAGAAGGATGGAACAATGCGGATGTGTATTGATTATCGCCAATTGAACAAAGTCACTATTAAGAACAGGTACCCATTGCCGCGTATTGATGATCTATTTGACCAGTTGTAAGGTGCTAGGGTATTCTATGAGATCGATTTGAGTTCGGGGTACCATCAGTTAAAGATTCGGGATTCGGATGTTCCGAAGACTGCTTTCCGTACTATATATGGTCATTATGAGTTTCTGGTAATGTCTTTTGGTTTAACTAATGCCTCGGCAGCGTTTATGGATCTGATGAACAGGGTATTCAGGACCTATATTGACTCATTTGTCATTGTCTTCATTGATGACATTTTGATCTACTCACGTAGTAAGGAGGAGCATGAGCAGCATATGAGAGTAGTGCTTCAGACATTGCGGGAACAAAAACTATATGCTAAGTTCTCTAAATGTGAGTTTTGGCTAGAGTCTGTAGCATTTTTGGGACATATCGTATCGGGCGAAGGTATTAAAGTTGATCCCAAAAAGATTGAGGCAGTTCAGAATTGGCATCGTCCCACTTCGGCAACGGAGATCAGGAGTTTTCTGGGTTTGGCAGGTTATTATCGTCGGTTCGTGGAAGGTTTTTCATCTATTGCCGCACCTTTGACCAAATTAACCCAGAAGGGTGCTCCATTCCGATGGTCCGATGATTGTGAGGTGAGCTTTCAGAAGCTCAAGACATCATTGACTACATCACCAGTGTTAGTGTTGCCTTCCGGTTCGGGGATGTATACAGTGTATTGCGATGCTTCGCGCATTGGCTTGGGTTGTGTATTGATGCAGGAAGTGCAAGTTATTGCATATGCTTCACGTCAGCTGAAGCCCCACGAAAAGAATTATCCGATACATGATTTGGAGTTAGCTGCGATTGTTCACGCTCTTAAGATTTGGAGGCATTATCTTTATGGGGTGTCTTGTGAAGTTTACACTGATCATCGCAGTTTGCAGCATTTGTTCAAGCAGAGGGACCTAAATTTGAGGCAGCGCAGATGGCTGGAGTTACTAAAAGATTATGATATTACTAACTTGTATCATCCGGGCAAAGCAAATGTGGTTGCAAATGCCTTAAGCAAAAAGGCGGAGAGTATGGGTAGTTTGGCCTTCATTTCAGCAGAGGAAAGGCCATTAGCCTCGGATATTCAGTCCTTGGCTAACAGACTTGTGAGGCTGGATATTTCAGAGCCCAGCCGAGTTCTTGCATGTGTTGTGGCCTAATCTTCACTATTTGAACAGATCAAGGCTCGCCAGTATGATGACCCACACCTGGTGGTTCTTCGTGAAACGGTACTACAAGGTGGTGCCAAGGAAGTCACTATTGGTGCAGATGGTGTTCTACGACTCCAGGATCATCTGTGTGTTCCTAATGTGGATGAACTGAGGAAAAAGATCCTGGAGGAGGCACACAGTTCTCGATATTCTATTCATCCAGGTGCTACGAAGATGTATCATGACTTGAGGCAGCATTATTGGTGGCGACGAATGAAAAAGGACATGGTTGAGTATGTAGCTCGGTGTTTAAATTGCCAGCAAGTTAAATATGAGCACCAGAGGCCAGGTGGCCTACTTCAGCAGATGACCATACCAGAGTGGAAATGGGAACGAATTACTATGGATTTTGGAGTTGGGTTGCCGCGGACCTTGAGGAAGTTTGATACAATTTGGGTGATTGTTGACAGGTTGACTAAGTCGGCATATTTTATTCCTGTTGTGACTACGTATACTTCAGAGAGGTTGGCTTAGATTTATATTCAGGAGATAGTTCGGTTGCACGGTGTGCCAATTTCCATCATATCAGATAGAGATCCTCAGTTTACTTCACATTTCTGGAGAGTAGTACAGAGTGAGTTGGGGACCCGTGTAGAGCTCAGCACAGCCTTTCATCCGTAGACTGATGGAGAGTCAGAGAGGACAATTCAGATTTTGGAGGATATGCTCAGGGCATGTGTGATTGACTTTGAAGGTCAGTGGGATCGTTTCCTGCCTTTGGCCGAGTTTGCTTATAATAACAGTTATTAATACAGCATCGAGATGGCTCCATTTGAGGCTTTATATGGTCAGCAATGTCGTTCACCTATCGGATGGTTTGAGCCAGGTGAGGCTAAGTTATATGGTACTGATTTGGTAAGGGATGCCTTGGAAAAGGTAAAGTTGATTCAGGAGCGACTTCGTACAGCACAGTCCAGGCAAAAGAGTTATGCGGATCAGAAAGCGCGTGATATATCATTTATGGTAGGTGAAAAAGTTCTCTTGAAGGTTTCGCCGATAAAGGGAATTTTGAGATTCGGGAAGAAGGGCAAGTTGAGCCCAAGGTTTATAGGCCCATTTGAGGTGTTGAAACGAGTTGGTGAGGTTGCTTATGAGCTTGCATTGCCTCCCAACCTATTGGGAGTTCATCTGGTTTTTCACGTATCTATGCTCCGGAAGTATCATGACGAGCTATCACATGTGTTATACTTCAGCACAGTTCAACTAGATAATAGCTTGGGTTATAAAGAGGAGCCAATTGCCATTGTTGATAAACTGGTTCGCCAGTTGAGGTCCAAGAGGATTTATGCAGTAAAAGTCCAGTGGAGGGGCCAACCAGTCGAGGAAGCAACTTGGGAGGCCGAGGAAGACATGCGAAGCAGATATCCACACTTATTCAGCACTCCAGGTACAATTCTATACCCGTTCGAGGACG
Organism: Nicotiana tabacum; assembly: GCF_000715075.1. NCBI lineage: Eukaryota > Viridiplantae > Streptophyta > Magnoliopsida > Solanales > Solanaceae > Nicotiana > Nicotiana tabacum. The sequence goes on from NC_134093.1 coordinate 105,173,165, forward strand.
AACGTTTGTTTAAGAGGTGGAGAATGTAATGACCCAACCGGTCATTTTAACTTTTAGAACCCTGTTCCCTAAAATAAAACTTCCTGTAGGTGCTTGTAATGATTTATGACTTTCGGTGATGGTTGGTTCGGGATTTGGAAGTGTTTGGGGTGAAACCAGAACACTTGGTTCCTTAAGTTGGCCTTAAAGTGCTAAGTTTGACTTCGGTCAACATTTTGTGAAAACAATCTCGGAATAGAATTTTGATGATTCCAACAGCTCCGTATGGTGATTTTGGCCTTAGGAGCGTGTTCGGAATTTTATTTGAAAGTCTGTAGTTAAATTAGGCATGAAATGGCTAAAAATAAGAACTTAAGTTTGAAAGTTTGACCGGTGAGTTGACTTTTTGATACCGGAGTCAGAATCTAGTTCCAAAAATTTTCATAGCTCCGTTATGTAATTTATGACTTGTGTGTAAAATTTGAGGTCAATCGGAGTTGATTTGATAGGTTCCGACATTGAATGTAGAAGTTGAAAACTTTTAGTTTCATTAAGCTTGAATTGGGGTATGATTCATGGTTTTAGCGTTGTTTGATGTGATTTAGAGGTTCGACTAAGTTCGTATGATATTTTAAGACTTGTTGGTATATTTGGTTGAAGTCCCGAGGGCCTCGAGTGAGTTTCGGATGGTTAACGGATCAAAAATTTGAGTTAAAAAGCTGCTACAATTTTTCCTCTTCTGTTGGACATTCTGGGCTGTGATCGAGCCCAGATATCGAGCCAGATATCGAGCCCAGATATCGAGCCCAGGGTTGACGAGGTACAGGCTCGAGCAAGTGTATCGAAGCCATGATCGAAGGTCCAACTATAGGGCCATGATCGAAGGTCCAGCTCGAGGGCCATGATCGAAGGCAAGGCTCGAGGGCCAGGATCGAGACCCAAGATCGAGGGTCACAATCGAAGGCTCAAGCTCGATGCCATGATTGAGGCTATGATCGAAGGCCAAACCTCGATGCCCTGATCGAGGCCATGACCGAGGTCTAGGCTCGAGCCTGTGATCGAAGCCCCGATCGAGGACCAGTTCCGAAGGCTGCTGGGCAGTTTTATAAAAAGATGGCATTCGTCCCATTTGCCATTTTTGACGAACTTGAGCTTGAGCAGAGACAACTTTTGGCAGATTTTCAAGGGAAAAACATTGGGGTAAGTGATTCTAACTCGGATTTGGTCTACATATACAAGTATATCATTGTTTTCACCATAAATTAGTGTCTTGAGATTGAAATTTGGAAAAAAAGTTTAGAAATCTCATAGAAACGAAATTTTGAGATTTCGGTATCGATTCGGAGTCGGATTTGAGTGAAACTAGTATGGTTGGACTCGTAATTGAATGGGTTGTCGGATTTCATAACTTTCGCCGGATTCCGAGATGTGGGCCCCGCGGGCAAATTTTAAATTAATTTCGGGATTTTTATTTAAAATATAGTATTTCCTTATAGAATTTATTTTTTTATAATTTTTAGTGATTGTATCGAATTATTTTGGCTAGATTCGAGCGAGACAGAGTTGGATAATCGTGAAAAAGGCAAAATTGTGGATTAAATTGGAGCAAGACGAGGTAAGTCTCTTGTCTAATCTTGTGAGGGAGAAATTACCTCATAGGTGATTAAAATTAAATAATTGTTGCTAATTGTGGGGGGCTACGTACGCATGTGGTGATGAGAGTCCGTGCGTAGCTACTATTTATGCTAAAGTCCGGGTAGTTTAGGACTCAAAGCATGCCTTACTTGTGTAAATTGTATTCTTTGATTTATTTATATTAATTGATATCTATATGAGTATATTGTGAATTGTTAGATAAAGATATTAAAAGATGGAAATCTCATAGGCTTGATTGTCTGTTTAAATCAATTAATTGTTAAAATAAATTGTTCTCCTCCCAAATTCATCTTATAATGAATATACTCTCCTTCCGGAGGCACATAAGAAAATGTCCTCCTTTCTTGTGGAGCGGGCCGAATGCCTAGGTAGGATAGATGCATCTATGGATCACGCCGCACGTCCCTCGACAGTGTACACGACACTCTGGATCGGGCCGTACGTCCTCGGCAAAAATCATGCTTAATAATAATAATTACACGATACTTTAATAATTTATTTCAGCTTGTGAAGCTAATTAATAAATTGAAAAATCCTTGAAATTTAATGAATTATTATTCTTGCTTGTTTAGGAATTAATTGTTACTCCTGTAAATGAGATTTAATTGATAAATTAGAATTTATTTGAATTGAAGGAATTTAATTAATATATTGAGAATTGTTACATTTGAGGGAATTTGATTATTTCCGCTGATTAAATAAATTATTGTAAATTCTGTAAATCATGCTGATTTAAATATCCTAGTTTTATTCAATTATTATTGACCTATAGTGAGTGTCAAAGTCGTCCATCTCGTCTCTACCACTTCGAGATTAGGCTTGATACTTACTGGGTACACGTTGTTTAAGTACTCATACTACACTTGCTGCACTTTTTGTGCAGGATCTGAGACAGGTACTAGTGGAGGACCTATCATCACATACCCACGTCATTCCGAGGCATAGTGGTGAGCTGCCTTTCTGAGCCGTTCTGCAGCTACCAGTGTCTCTTCTTATATTTATATTCTGTCTATTTCATTTCAAACAGTATTTGGAGTTTTGTATAATCTACTAGATGCTCATGCACTTGTGACACCGGGTCTTGGCACACACATTGGTAGAAATTGGTATTTTATTATTTTCTTGGAATAAAAGTTTAACCAATGTACGATTGACTTATTAGTTGGCTTGCCTAGCTGTAGTGTTGGGCGCCATCACGACCTATAGGTGAAATTGGGTCGTGACATACTGGGTACACGTTGTTTACGTACTCATACTACACTTGTTGCACTTTTTGTGCAGGATCTGAGACAGGTACTAGTGGAGGACCTATAATCACATATCCACGTCATCCCGAGGTATAGTGGTGAGCTGCCTTTCTGAGCCGTTCTGCAGCTACCAGTGTCTCTTCTTATATTTACATTCTGTCTATTTCATTTCAGACAGTATTTGGAGTTTTGTATAATCTACTAGATGCTCATGCACTTGTGACACCAGGTCTTGGCACACAAACATTGGTAGAATTTGGTATTTTATTATTTTCTTGGATTAAAAGTTTAATCAATATATGCTTAATTTATTAGTTGGCTTGCCTAGCTGTAGTGTTTGGCGCCATCACGACCTATAGGTGAAATTGGGTTGTGACACAGCGCCCCCGACAAAAGGGACGTTAGTACTGCCGAATAGCACTAGTATGTAAAGTTAAAAGTACTATTTCAAAATAGAATGCCCATATAAGAAAAGGTAACACATAGAAACAGCAAGTCACAATCAACAATATCCAAACGTCCAGTTAAAACATAATAATTTACAAAATACGAACTTCATATACAATTTTTGGTTGGGAGATCATTAGCACCGATATACCACTGTTCATAATATCACCTTTTACAATACTAATATTCACAATACCAATACCACCGTATTTTTAGCACGGAGTTCGATCACGACCCGATCGGCTAGGCCATCTCATTAGAGACATCAACTACAATCACTCTCAATACCAATACCACCATACTTTTAGCACGGAGTCCGATCACGACCCGATCGGCTAGGCCATCTTATTTGAAGACATCAACCAAAATCACAATTTCAATTATAATTTTCAGCACAATCACCACCATGTGTGCGGCATGGCATCCGATCACGACCCGATTGGTTAGGTCGTCTCACCACAATGCCGTGTGGATTGACATCATCCTTTTCTATCAATCAAACTCATCCCAATTAAGGGAAATAATTTTATCACATAAATCTCATACCAAATAAGGGAAATAATTCACAAAAATAACATAGGTACAAATGTATTTACCTCATCATCTTTCACATTGTATGAATCTCCACATAGTATTTTCAACCAGTAACAACAACAATATTCCCTTGTCTCTTTTGGCCATTCACAATATTCTTTATTCAAGGCACGACGACCGTATTTGATATTCCACACTTTCATTTCTTCCCTCTCATATATCACCATCATAAATATCAACATATATAATATTCTGGAAATCACAACTTTAAGTTTATTATAAATGAACAATTTAAGCATAATAGATTTCTTTCTGAGAAATGGAGTAAAACAATTGGGAATTGATGCGTAAGTTAAAATCATCAACAAGTAACACACCATTTATTCTTGAAATACTTTTTTCCAAAAAGGGCAATACACAATTTCAACTCATGAATATCTAGGAGTTCATAGTACGTTGGAAATACTTACAAAGCATAGCATTAATTGAAACAACCACATTTAGGCACGACTTGAGTACATAAGCCTTTAGGCAAATCTATTTTCGAAGTCAATTTGGAACAGTTGAATCAAGACTCATTTATTAACCTTTCTCACGTCATTTCATTTCATTGGCATCATTGGCCACAAGTATAACTTTCATTCTTGGCACATTGGCCATACTTTATATCCCCAATTCACTTCCAACCATCTTTATGGATTATCAATAATAAGACATTTCTAAATCAAGACTTTAGATACACATATAAGCAATTAAGAGTCTTAAGAATATTGAAATTTTCTCACATAATTTGGCGTACTAGCTTTCATTTGAAATACGATTCAAAGCCACAATATTTTAATATGCAATCCATACTTTGAAACTCACGGAAACATTATGGAATTCGATTCTAAGAGAGAAAGTTTAGCCAGCATACCTGGAATTTACCCCTTAATGATACTACAATAATCCACTACACTAAGTAACTTCAATCTATAATAACAACATCCAATGGGACTAATATTAGTAACAAATTCTATAATTTAGGCCATTTAGGTATTTTATCAAACACCTTGTAGGCATGAATCTCTACACATCTTAACCATAGAATTGGTTCATCCAACTACTACCATTTATCAATAATTTATCCCACCATCATTCTTAAACAATTCATAACTTCCAACATCACATACATGACCATCCATCCACACCTAACCAACAAATTTCCATCAAATAATCACCTTTCAATCTCTACAATGGTTATATATTTAAATTGGGAACTTATGGCTTCCAATCACCATACTATATGTTCTAATACTTAATTCATACTTATATTTCCATAATATATCCATACATGTAAGTCTTTTGGTGTAGGATTATCTTTTGGAAGAAATCTTGCAAAACCCTCCTTTGAGTTCTTGAAGAAATTTCTTGAAGATCTATGTATTTTATGTGTAGATTTCATCAATACTAGTATATAAATGATGGAATTTAACACCAAGATAATGGAGATTGCTTACCTTGAAGAAGAGGGGAGTTGGTGGTCTTGAGAGAGTGGATAAGAGCTCCCAAATCCGTCCAAGTGAAATGGGGGAAATGAACCCCCAAGGTGAGTACTTAAGGGAAAATCTTCAGGTAGGGGTAGCGTGCCCGTGCCAGTGCCAAATGCCTATACTTCACTGGTTTTCAAAGTTGCTGAGAGCACTGGCGTACCACAATCTGCCCGTTGCACTGTCCCTAGCACGCTCCCAGTTATTTTCTTTTCGATTTCTTGCTTCTCCACTCACCCTCAATTGATACCTTGCTACGATATAGACCCGAATTGACTTCCAAACCTTCATATAAGTATGAAACCATATTCACATAATAACATTCTTTCCATTTAATGTATCCAACATTTTACACACAAATTTTTCCCATTCATAAAACTCCTTAATATATTCCAACACACCTTAAACATATATTCTCATTTAAAAATGACGTGGTTATATTCCATAAGTCTCCTTTAATACTCGAATACGTTATTCCCAAATACCACTGGTGAAATTTTTAAATCTTAAATCGTTAGGAAATTTTTACGGGGCCTTACAATTTCGGAAGGTGAAGTCGGTATTCTGGTATTGAATTGATTGATAAGTGCATATCCCCGTATTTAAATACTCTTTCAAATTTATATTATTATTTTCATGGTAAGAAAGAGTGTAAAAGCACGAAGGGTTATGCCGTGCCATTTTTATTATTTATAATATCATTATCATGGTAAGAAATAGTGTAAAAGCACGAATGGTGTTGCCGTGCCATTTGTAAGTGTAAAAGCACGAAGGGTGTTGCCGTACCATTTGTGAGTGTAAAAGCACGAAGGGTGATGCCGTGTCATTTTCAGAAAGAGTAAAAGCACGAAGGGTGATACCGTGCCAAATGAGAGTAAAAGCACGAAGGGTGGTGTCGTGCCCTTTTCATATTATCAATTGCTTATTTTATTGTTGATAAATTAAATGGCTGCTAAGTGATTCTTCTCTTGCTGAAATTATTATATTATTCCCCTTCGCATGTTCCCTCCCAATTTATAAATTGTTTTTTATTGTATTATTATTACTTTGCATTTGTTTATACTTGTACATGTGATTTACGTACGTGTCTTGTCATAGCCTCGTAACTACTTCGTCGAGGTTAGGCTCGGCATTTACCAGTACATGGGGTCGGTTGTACCGATACTACACCATACACTTATTGTGCAGATTTTGGAGTTGGTCCTAGCGGCGTACCATAGACTTGCTCGGATTCAACTACCCAGAGGAGACCTGAGGTATAACTGCACAGCGTTCACAGTTCTGAAGTCCTCTTCTATCTTATCTTAGCTATGTCTTATCTTTCACACAACTTGAATTTTATTTAGACCTTTATTTGTATTATCCTAGTAGCTCGTGCACTTGTGACACCAGATTCAGAGATGTATTTTGATAATTCGGTATTTATGGTCTTTCACATTTTATTTCAGTAATTTGACTTCTATTTAATTAAATTTGCTTAAAAATAGTTAAGATTATTTTAACGCTAGCTTGCCTAGAAAGTGAAATGTTAGGCGCCATCACGATCCTGAAGGTGGAAATTTCGGGTCGTGACACTTTTACATTGATCAAATAAGGAATGACTTAATGGCCATAATTTGAATTGACTTCAAACTCCTAAACTTTAGAAAAATAATAAAATGACTATCCTGAATAATTTGAAATTTATTTTTAAAGGGTAAAAAAAGCGAACGACATTTCACTAAGGGCTTTTCGTGCTCTTTATATATATATATATATATATATATATATATATATATATATATATATATATAAAATTTATTTTTATCCATATTACTGCTCTGAGCGTCGTTGGCTCTAGTTTTGGTGAAGCACCCCATAAATTCTCTCTCTCTCTCTCTCTCTCTCACACACACACACACACACATACACACACACACACACACACACACATATATATATATATATATATATATATATATATATATATATATATATATATATATATATATATTCTTAACGGGTTAACGAATTATCCGTTAAGAAAATTGAATAATCCGTCCCCAAACCGATAAGTTGTTAATAAAATAATTTCAATCTGTTCCCCGTCCGTTAAACCCTTAACCCGATACTAATAAGCCATTAAGCTTCAGTTTCGGTTCGCTTTTCGGTTTCGATTCGATTTTGAACACCCCTTGTCAACAGTATAGAAGAACGCGAATCTTTTTCGATGAGTAATTTTTTTGATTGCCCAAATACATAAAAGTACAATCATTTAGAAAGTAGGAGTAATTCTTTTTTTTTTTCTCGGCATTACGTTCATACCTCTCTATAACAACATACCTATATAACTTTATTTCTTTATAAAAGCCAAGTTTTTTCGGAACCAATTTTTATGTGATGTTATAATATATGTTCTCTATAACATCACTTTGCTATAACATCCAAAAATATTCGAAACAAACAAGGATGTTATAGAGAGGTTTGATTGTATTTGTGTTAAAAAGTAATTTTCTTTCTCTTCTTTTAATTGACTAACGAATTCTTAAATATAGAAAAAATTGATTCTTTCCTTGGACTTTGTATAAGGCAATACTAAATCAAATAGGTTAGGTTCATTAGATGCGCAAATCGCCACCGCACGCAAACCAAACGTCGTCGTTTCTTCCTTTAACATACTCCCACGACGTCGTTTACTTCAATAACAACGTCTCACCGAACCCAATCCGTAACATATAAAATTAGAGAAATTTGTAGTTGGAAAATAAGTTCCCTTGTGAATCTAAACAACTTTGAGTAGTTCCGTTTCGTGTTCGTATAAAAAAACCCTAATTTTGTTCTCTGTTGAATACTCTCATAACCATCAGTTCTTGATTGAATTTATTTGCTTTGTTACTTTTTTGGGTAAATTTGAAAGGTATCCTCTTGCGTGAATTGCTGTTTTTTTTTTCTTGGTGATTTCTACACGCAAATACAGCTTTTACTTGCGTTTATTAAGTTTGTAAATATTGTGTGTTTATTTTTTTGGTGAGTGAAAAAAAGGCTTTTTTAGGTGAATTCTATCTGATGTTCTTTAGATGTATGAAATTTGCAGGAAGAGATCAGAGTTCGAGTATTGCAATGGCCAAGAGTTCTTTCAAACTTGAACACCCTTTAGGTATGTTTTTCTTTTTTCTTTTTTAATTATAATGAGAGAAATTATAATTATGCGGGAAATTAATTATTGATAGGTAGAGATGGATCCGGGATTTTAAGTAGGTGTAGAGTCAATGGATGCGGACTTAGTGTGTGTTTATATATGTGTATACATACACGGAGCCAGGAATTTTTAGTCATGGATGCTCATCTGCTTTCAATCTAGTGTTGCTACTAATCACAGAAGGGTGCTTAGTCAATCAATTTGTATGTTAATACTAGTTTCATATATAAAAGTAGCGGTTGGTACTTGGGCTGGTAGGAGGTAGCACAAGTTGGTCTGCACACCACCAACACGAAAGGAAAAAAAAAGAATAGTGGTTGGCTCAAGAACAATGGGTGCTTAAACACAGACTGTTTAGGTCCGTCATTGTATGCATCTACGTGTTTTATAGTGTGCCTGCACACACTGCAGGCACATTTATACCCGCTATCCAAATACTAGATCCACGAAGTTGATTGGTTCTAGGATATGGGCAGTCTAGTGATATTTATATTTTGTGGCCTCCTTGTTACATCCTATTCATTTAAATATTGTAGTTGTTCTTTTAGGGTGATTAATTGACTAAAGCTTAATATTTCGAAAGGCAACAACCAGATTTCAATGAAGATATGAGCTGTGTACCTGTCATGGTCTGTTGGTATATGTTCTGTTCTTACTCTTCCCGAATCTAGGAATATATCTGGATTCTGGTGCATGAAATCTAAAGCAGCTGAACATGCATGAAATTATAATGTTCTTCTCTGCCTTTGCATTATGGACCTTGAGATGCTTACGGAATTTCGTCTTGAGATGTTTTCTTAACCCATACTTGCGATCATATACGTTTATTGAATATCTCAACTTTATTATGTTAATAGTGCATTAAGAGTGTGCCTGAGTGCTTCTTTGTTTTGCATATGTGCATATCTACAGCGAGGAATAAAAACGTAGTTGTGCTTCATATTGATAATACACAACTAGTAATTGGCATTAAGGCTTATTTAGTCATCGTTGGTACTACATCAGATGTGGTGTTAGCTCAAGTCCTTTTAGTTTGGTTAGGGATTTGTATGTTAGAATAAGTATGGGATTTAAAGAACATCTAATTTGTCTTAAAAACAAACTATTGATTATTGAAACTAAATAGGTCCATATAGGGTGAAACAAATATAGGTAATTCTTTTAGCCAACGCCAACTAGTTTGGGATTGTCTCATATTTGTTTCGTTGTAGTACTTAACCTCATACTTCATGTCACTAAATTTCTTCTCATTTTTTTAAATTACTAAAATCTCATGGCTCTAATGGACATTTAACTAAACCTAACAAAATAAAAGTAAATGATTCTCATAGAAGATACCAACTTGTTGAGGTTAATCCATATCCAAGTAGAGATAAGAGTGACATTTGGAGAATCTGTATTTTTCCTTAAAAGGTAATATTTAGCGTAGGAATGGAATCAACCTGAATAGAGTGAAAAAGGTATAGGATTCAATATAGCTGACCCCAACTAATTTGGGATTGATGCATAGTTGATTGATTGATTTTGAATTGTGACTAGTATATGAACTGATGGTTTGCAATTATTTCTCTATAGCTTCTCTCGGCCAGATCTGTTACCTGTTCTTATTATGTTTTTTTCTTTTTCTTCCGAGTATATCCCTATTTGCTCGAGTTGATAACTTCCCATTGCCTCCCTTCACCCCCCCGGAATTAGAGGATGATTTTAATGCGATAAATTTTGCTGATGTTTTCGAATTTTTTTTTCTCTTTTAATAGAGAGGAGGCAGGCAGAATCTTCTCGCATCAGGGAGAAGTATCCAGACAGAATACCGGTATGATATCTGCTGTTAAAGCTCTTGCGTTCATTGATGCTTCAGTACTCTTATCCCTCAATGCTATGTATTCCCATTCAGGTGATTGTCGAGAAAGCAGAAAAGGCTGATATCTCTGACATTGATAAGAAGAAGTAAGTTGTTTCTGCGACTTTCCATTATGGTGGTTGTTAAGAATAAAGCGCTCAATTTTAAGCTCTATAGTTAATACATTTAAAACACCGAATGCGTGATCAAATTTAATCCAACTATATATTGGTTTGCGTGCAATTTGCTCTTATAGTTTGTGTTCTCTTTTGTGGTTATATTTACATGATATCGGTTTTACTTCTAGTATTTTTATTTTTAGGCAGAATAGCCTAGTAAACCCTTGTACTTATTTCGGTTTGACATCCCGGTCCTTCTACTTCATTTGTTTTCATCCAGACATTTTTACTTGATCAAAACCTATATTTTAAACCACTCTGACCGTTGACCAAGCTTATGTGGCGTTTATTTTGCTGAGTCAGATAAAGTGCGTGGTTACACACTTTTAAAAGCGGGTGAATGCACTAGGTTTGATTTAAAAATACTAAAATCAAAAGAAACAATAACAAAGAAAAGAAAAAGATTTTTTTCAAAAAATATTCCCCAATCCCTTTGCATCTTCTTCTCTGCCCAGCTTTTTCTTTCCCTCCCCGTTCTGGTCGTGACCCCCCTCCCCTTTTTTAATCCCTACTTCGACACCCACTTTCTCTCCTATCTTCTTCGTTGTGACCCCCTGCCTCCTTTCCCTTATAGTCTACTTTTATTGCTTTCCCACCACCATTAAACAGCCACACAATTGAGTCACACATGATGACTAACGTGTTGCTTCCAAGGACTCTAGAATCGAAAACTGAGATTATCGTTGCAGCGAATCGTGCCGCAACAGCAAAGAGGAATCGGGAGAATATAGATGAGATTTAACAAACATACCTGAAATTTAATTAACAAAAATACCTAAGACTTTTGTTCAATTCTCTCTAAGGTGAAATAAGCACCAAATAAAGAGGGGGTGGGGTTGAGTTTATCTGTGTTCTATGAGCTCCCAAGAAGAGTTTTATGCTTGGGACAATAGGAAGTTAAAAAGATTTTATGGTACAAAAATCATGATTTGATTTTGTGCATTTTGTAATGGGTATTATAGGAATTATAGGAAGAAAAAAAGAGACAGTATGATTGCTCATTGTGGGAGTAGCCATGGAAGGTGCTGGTCTAAGCTTGGCAAGCTTGTGCAGTATCCTATTTCTCTCCGCTTTTTCAATTTATTTCTTTTTTTTTAAAAAAAGGAAAGAGAGTATAATAAGTGTTTTTAGTAGATAGAATATAATTAATTACGTGGAAAATAATGTGTCTTCCACGTCAAGCAAGTGAGATACACACATGGTCAGAGGGGTTTAAAATATATGTTTTGATCAATTAATAATGTCTGGATAAAAACAAGTGAAGTAAAGGGACCGGGATATCAAACCGGAACAAGTAAAGGGGTCTATTAAGCTATTCTGCCTTATTTTTATTTAACTTCTGGCGCTTTTTATTTTTATTTATTTATTATTATTTTTATTTTGTATAATATTTGCATGATCTCAACTTGTTCGATCATCCGCTTTGTCATAGTTCGTTCAAGATTAGCAGTGGATGTGGATATTAATATGGCAAGTTAGGGCGATATATCTTGTGAATGCTGCCTGGTTGTAGTAGTAAAAGGTCTGCAAAATTTTTGTTCAGGAATTGATTACAAAATCAGAGAATTTGTTGCCTGGAAGTACACGATATTTTAATGTGGTTTGTCATGGTTGATATGAGTTTTTGAGTTTCCATTTCTTTTCCTCTTATGCCCCCCGATGGGGGTGAATTTGTGGTTGTGCAAGTTTGGGGTTTAAATCCTGAATGCTGCAGAATTTTACATTTATTAGTATGCATTTTCGCAGGAGTAGCAATTTGACGGAGTTTGTCGCCACGAAGGTTGATGATATAATTCATTAGTCATATGCTTTTCTGTTAGATTCAATTTCAAGTATGGTCTGTACAGTAATTCCTGGTGTTCATGGTCCCAATTTGAGTTTTTTCGTATCCTAAATACTACATGTTCCTGCCGCTATATAGCAATGGATGCCACTTTTGGTTGATTAGATGTGTTTTGGCTTCGTTGCATGGAAATTTGGCGCTGTTCCTGAAATGTATAGTTAGTAGTTTAATTGGTATATTTATCTGCGGAGAACTGTCTAGGGCATTCGGGTGTTTCTTCTTTTGGTAATTAAACACAGGTTGATGCTTCAACATCAAGATATTTGGGCTATAAACTTCAACATGTTTACAGAATTAGTCTCCTAACACATGATAGTTGCCGATTATTATTCCTAATATATAAGTAGATCCGACAGAACTATAGCTGCTTTAGTGTAAACTAATTTTTGTCTTGTTTTGTGATGGTAGGTACCTCGTCCCAGCTGATTTGACTGTTGGCCAGTTTGTTTATGTGGTTCGAAAGAGGATCAATCTCAGTGCCGAGAAGGCCATATTTGTCTTCGTCAAAAACATTCTCCCTCCAACTGGTAAGTGGATTATGTTAACATAAGGTCTTAAACTTACCCTAGACAACTTGTGTCTTGATATATCTTCTTCTACTGCAGCTGCTCTGATGTCTGCAATTTATGAGGAAAACAAGGATGAAGATGGATTCCTTTACATGACATACAGCGGCGAAAATACATTTGGGTTTCTTGAGCTCAGCAGTTAATATTTTAAGTTTACCATCTAAACTGTAAATCTGCTATTTCTTTGATTTGATTATGGATGGTTTAACTGGCAGCTGACTTTTGTTTTTGTTAATGAACTATTATCCATAAAATGTATAGTTGACAAGTCTTGCACTCTTAACCAATTCCTCTTTCATCTTCTGTGGGGTTGTTGTGTGACTATTGATGTTCCTTTATCAATGTGTGTGAATTCTAGAACTCCAGTTTTGTTAGGGAATTCTGTTTATAATTGCTCCATGTTATATAGATCCTAATGATATAACTTAAAATTTTCTAAGTTTGTTAATGAAAGAATTTCTAACAAAAAGCATATTTTTGTCATTAACATACGGTGTCTAATGCGTCTCCACTTCCCTTTTTAATAGCTATTATGGAGGAACCGCTGCCCTCACTCAGCTCTTATCTAGAAATTTTTACTCAATCAAGAAATGCTTATCTTATATGGCACCATAGGTGTCTTTATTCGTATGAAATTCCTACAACTTTATTTCCTTTTTAACACATCCCCTTCATTGCTTACTAGTCACTAATCCAATTATTCCTTACACCTATATGATTTTAGAATAGAGCTAGCATCTTGATGCATCCATTTGGGGTTAAAAAAAACTTTTATCTAAGTTGAGGAATGAGGCGAAGAGATTAGTTATCTCAATATAACAATCATGGATTTAAGTAATAAGTACTCTTTCAGACTCAATTTATGTGGCCTTGTTTGCACTATGCCCAAAATTTAAGAAAGAAAAGAAGATTTTTTAAATTTATGGTTTAAAACAAGACATAGATATTTGTGTGACTATAACTCATGTCATTAAGGGTAAAGTGAAAAGTTTAAAATAAATTGTTTCTAAATAAAAAAGTATGGGACTGACAAATATATTGGGGCAGAGGAAGTAGCATCAAAGCGTTTGTAGTCCAACGGTTAGGATAATTGCCTTCCAAGCAATAGACCCGGGTTCGACTCCCGGCAGACGCAATTTGCATTTTTTTAAAAATTAACTAGGCATATTATAGAGTAACAATATTGGTCATTTGGTTGCAAGTAATTACTCGTTTGTAGGATAATTCAAACTCGAAGTATGTTGGGCTCTTTATTTTCCTATTTTTATCTTCACTTTTTGGGATTTTTTCGTTCCTATATAATATTTGAAGCTTATTTATCAAAATTATTTTAATTTTGTATAAACAGAAAAACCGAACAAACTAATGTTTCAGCGAAACTGTTTCACAAATGTTACCGATGCCTTCCTGTGTTTTTGTTTCAGCGAAAGAGACATATTGATTCTTTCTATCTTCTTTTCTTTTCCATTTTGCATAAATAGGTATAGGGCTGAAAAGATGAATCTTATGTTCCTGTTTTGGGTATAACTTACCGTACGTAAATTCTAACAACTCCAACATATAAACTAAAAATTAATTTCGTACAAATTTAATACAAATTTGATATATCTACAGTAATATAATACTAAAAATAAATTTAATACAACTAATTATATAATATACAACTTATCTACAATTTTCATCCATTATTTTTACCCAATTAAATACATCTACAATATCATACAACTTAAATACAAATTTTATATAATATGTATTTTGTATACAATTTATATATATTTTATATGCGGCGTGTTCTTCTTACTCTCTTAAAATATAATTTTGATATATATCAACAACTTTATGTAAAAAGATAGTATTTATAACTTAAATACAAATTTCATACAACGATTCATATATTATACAACTATTTTTCAACTTTCATATAACATTCAAATTAAAAAATATAATAACAAATATAATACAATTTAAATACAACTATAATACAATTTCGTAATTATTGTATGTCATGTGTTCTTTTTCTTCTTTTTGGAAAAGACCCTCAAAATTGAGATATAAACTCTAAAGAATATTCCCAATTGTTTGCAACAAAACTCAATCCAAACAAATAATAGTTTTTGAAAACCCAAATTCGAATTCAAACTTTTGAATCTTTTTAATGGTTGTCAATGGTGGAGAGTCAAACACCTTCAAAATTTATTGATTGATAATTTCAATTCGAACACCAATTGTACAACATGAAAGGAAATAACTAAGTTAAAACTCTATATTAAATTGAAATTCATTGATGAATTCCCTAAAAAAAGAGAGAACTAAAAGGAGAGAAAAGGGAAGTAAGAAAAATTGGGGAAAGAATAGAGAAGGAGAGAGAGAGAGAGAGAGAGAGAGAAGGTATGAGAAATAACTGATTACCTAATCAATTCATAATATAAAGGGATACTTATTAATACTAATTTGTATATAATTGGTAAATTGTATATGCCCATGTAATTAAGCTAAAACTTGATTAGGGAGGATAATAAAGTTTCATATGTAATATAGGAAGGTAAAAATTCATTATTTTTTGTAGTAACTCTACCAATTCCGGTAAGTAACAAGCTTTGTCCAGTATAATATTGTGCATTTGACCGCAAGCAAAATAATTCCAACATATATAAACGTATTATAAGTTTATATAAGTAAAATACTTTGTTGGAGATATAAGAAATCATATTTATATCACAATATAATGTTTGGCTGATGATATTTAAGCTTTTAATTTCAATCGAAGTGTACTAAGGAAGTAAGGATGTCCTTATCAATTTAGGGGTTTTAGACCTCCATGTTGACATTAAGAAAATATCTTTTTTAGATCTTTCATGTGTAAAAGCAAATTTCATGCGTAAAAAAAGAGATTGGGTCATAAAACAAAAAAAAGTTTGTAATTCGCCACAAAACTCGTAAGTTGACCGAATAAAATTGAAGAAAGGAAAAGAAAATCGGTATTTTCTACAGTAATTTTCTTTCTTAGGGCATCTCCAACCTTTACCCCCATTTTGGTCCCCAAAATGGAAATTTCCTCATTTTGGCGACAACTTACTTCAACCATTCCCCCATTTCTCCCCAAAAGAGAATATTCTTTTTTATATTCTTCTATTTCTTCTATATTATATTATTATCTTTCATTTCAATTTTATTTTTTAATTTCCATTAAATAAATTCCATCTTTTATTTTCATTAATTTGTAATTTCCATTAAAATAATTTCATAAAATTTTAAATAATATAATTTGTAAGCAATTATTATAGATTAACTAATAATTTAAATAAAAGTGAAATCATTGCGATACAAGATTAATTAAATACATATTACATAACGATAAAATTCATTCGAAATACTACATAAATATTCAACTTCAACCTCTAGTATTCTCCTATAAATGATCTATTAATGCATTACGAAGTGCAAAATGAGCATCTTTGTCCTTAATTCTTCTATGTCGAGCTAAAAATTCTTGAAATCTTTGTCCTTAGTTCTTCCTTTTCATACAATTATAACTCATAATAAAATTAACTACCAATTTTACATAAAAAAAATAGATGCAAGATAATTATTTTTTCAAAATTATACGTCAAAGTTAAGATGAAAAATTAATTAGGTAAATATATTATATAAACATAATTAAGTACATATAAAAAGATAAATTAAAAGATTAAATAATAAAAATAATAATATTTTAATGGAAAATAGTAAATGAGGAGATGAATAGTGTGTCCCAAATTTGGGGAGACACTATTCACTCCCTATTTTGGGGATAAATATGGGGAGGGTTGGAGCGAAATTTTCTAATTTTTATTCTCATTTTGGGGACAAGTTTGGAGTTGCTCTTGCCCTTTCAGTTGTAAGCCGTGATTTAACAAATTAACAACATTCCAATAAAATTATGCCACGTCAGCCTCCCATTTATAATTCCAAAACACGTCCAGGTTCAATGAACCTAGAAATCCGCCCCTTTCTCTCTTATAAAATCAGAACACACTGCAAAAAAAGAAAGTTTTATTTCTTCCTCTAACAAGTATAGAGAAGAAAGATTTGCAACTGATATGATTTATGTCAAGTAAATTACACTTGAAATGAATATTGAACCCGAATTTCATAAGAAACGTATGATATATAGGAAGTAACAATTTGATAAAAATGTTAATAATAAAATCTCAAAATCTTTCGAAGATTCCTTTGGAGTTGATTACTTTATATATAGTAGATAAGACTATTTTTTTCACTTCAAAATAGTTTTGAACAATTCGAAGCATATGAAAATATTTTTGGTTTTCTATTTAGCGGTAAAATTAAGATCATTAGATGACGGAAATTTGAAAAAATATTGTCTTAATATTGAATGTTCCTTAAAAGATAATAATCAATTCGATATTGATGGTTTTCGGAATTAAAAGTATTTAGGAAAATAATATAATTAGAAGACAAAAGTTTGATTGATACACTTTGTCAAATAAAAAGATTTGATTCTTTTCCGATGTCTATATTACTTATGGAATAATGTTAATAACTCTTATTACCGTTGTTTCAGCGGAAAAAAAATTTCAAAATTAAAATTGATAAAATATTACCTAATATCAACAATGTATCAAAACGGGTATGTATCAAAACGGGTTAAATGGATTAGCTATAAAAGACTTATTAGGAGTTATTGATTGTATGAAAATTATTAAACGCTAGAAGAATACACTTCGAATAAGAACCATAATTTTTTTCTTTTTAAAGTTTCAATTTTTACTCTCAAATTGTAAATGCGATAAATATTAGGCAATTTTATTGGTTTGCTTGTCTCACTTTCTGTACTATTGTTCCTCTGTAGTATCACAAATAATGGGTACAACTCAGGCTCAGCCAATGGATCGGTCCCAAATTCAGTCGGCAGCGGTGAATTTATGCGTTTGGCTGTGAAGCCATTGAATGCAGAGCCGAAACGGAATGAGTCAATAGTTCCATTTGCAGCGACCATCGTCGCTCCTGGTGCGTTATCTCTCGTTTTATTTGGATGTTATTTGAATATCATTAGTTTTTTAAAAACTAAAAAAGAAAGTAGATGAGTATTAATGTCTTTACGTGTGTGCTTTACGGGTTACAGCCATGGGCGGAGCTAGGCGGCGCAAGAGACGGAACCAGGATTTGAAACTTATGAGTTCGGTATTGCAATTATTTTAAGTTACTGTATTCTAAATTATATATTTATACTTATTCAATTGATTTTTTAAGATAAATACAAAGCACGAACGAAAGTTACTGGGTCGGCCGAACCCACATCTAACACTGTGGCTTCGCCCCTGGGAGCGCAATCCGAACCCCCTTCAACAAGAAAATTATACTGTATATATAAGGTCAAAATTATTTTTTATGTATTTAATAGCCGGTGGTGGAGCCACATTCAACCAAGGGGCGTCAAATGAAACTCCTTTAGCTAGAAAATTACACTGTATTGTTCGTTTTATGTATATTTACAACAAGTTGACTCCCTTTGATTTTTTGGTGTATTTAATTTCTTATATTTTGACACCCCTTAGTGAAAATCTTGGCTCCGCCACTGATAGTAGCTATTGAATCTCCTTGAATTCCATGTGTATTTACTTCTTTATATTTTAATTCTCTTAGTAAAAATGTTGGCTTCACCACTATTGCAACTTATTTTGTAATGGAATTGACTGGCCTTGTTTGGTGGGTATGTAGAAGTGGAAGACAAAGTAGAGGAGGCAGAGAATTATGAGAAACTGGCCGAAGAGCTAACAAATGCTTCTCCACTTGAGATTATGGATAAGGCCCTTGAGAAATTTGGAAATGATATTGCCATTGCTTTCAGGTACTTTTAGGTCTAGAATCTATAGTTGTGTAGTTGTAAATTTCACCTGTACTAATAATATGAGTGTACCATGTTGATTTATTTATGCTTAATATGATTGTATTATTTTGTTTTCCAAATTATTGTATCAGTTTCTGGTTGATTATTATTTGGCTAAATTATTGTATAATAAACGATGAAATATTAGTGAGCACAAGAAGGTTGGGACCAAAATGAAAAATATCAATTTGATTGCTACAGCTTTTGTAAGTTCTGAACAGTTTTTTTTGGAGAAACACATTTGCTTCAGGAATATTGTTTTTACTGTGAAGCATGCTTGAGGTGAATGAGTTTAAGCATCTGAGACTTAAAAATTTATGTTTTTTCTTGCGTAGGAGTTATTCCATGCAGCATGTCGTATTTCCTAGACGGTGGATTGTTAGGAACCTATCCAAATAGTTTCATAAACTTGTTTCTTAATATACAAAACTTTTGTTGCTTTGTTATTTGCTAATATTATTATCAAATCAATCACTAGTCAAAGTTCTATTTGCCGCAAATGGGAAGATAATTCGAGATGCCATTTTGACATTCATCATTTTGTTGGTCACTTAGCATACTGAATATGACAAGAGTGAGTTGCTCTAGTGGTGAGCAACCTTCTACTTCCAACCAAGAGGTTATGAGTTCGAGTCACTCCAAGAGCAAGGTGGGGAGTTCTTGGAGGGAGGGAGCCGAGGGTCTATCGGAAACAACCTCTCTACCCTAGGGTAGGGGTAATGTCTGCGTACACACTATTCTCTCCAGACCCCACTAATGAGATTATATTGGGTTGTTGTTGTTGTTAGCATACTGAATATCCTTGCTATTCTACTTGTTTATCTGAAATCTGGGTAAAGATTCCTCTTTAAAATGACTTTCCATATTGGTTATTGTCATACCTGTGAGTGGGCTAACCCAAATGAAATAAATCAGCAAGGTTTGGACAGTGTTGGGCCGCCAATAAACTCTGTTAGACGAAGTGGTCGGGTCAAAAGGCCCTCTCAGAAACTAACTGACTTTATCTGGAAAAGCAACGTGGGGCTCAGAAACTAACTGACTTTATCTGGAAAAGCAACGTGGGGAACTAGTTATTTAGTGAGTAGTGGATATTGGAATTGGGTAGAAAAAGTTTGAAGTAATTTCCCTGTTCTCTTCTATCCTCTCTGTAATTCTTCTTAACTTCCTCTCCTCTTTTCTCTTTCTGAATCTTTCTCAGTTCTAGTACTATTATTGTAATAGTTGTTTGTCAGTTTGTAAATTAAATCTAGACCTTCCTGTTATTACATTGTTATATTAAATATTAAATTGGGTTATAACATTTTGGTGCTTTCATTGATTTATCCGCGATGCCGGACTTGAAAAACAAAGGTTCTGATGAGCCGTTGATGGAGATATGCGAAACACAATCTGGATTTTCACGCGACCTTGCTGATTTTCGAACAGCTATGGCGCAAAATCAAAAAGTCATGCAAGATATCTTGTCTCAAATGGCTGCTTTCTCTTTGCAACAGCGTTCAACCGGACTTGAACCTTCATACCATCATAGTCCTGAACCATCGCTACACCAATCATCACACGGGGTGTCCTATCCTACTTTACGCGATAAACCAGCACCAGTGGAGTTTGGCCGTTTTAATGGTGATACTGCAGAGGCCTGGGTGGTGGTGGGAGGATGCTAAGGCCAAGGAATGTGGCTTACATAAGGGAAACATCAAGGATGAAATTGTGAACGGTAATGGAAATGGCGCTGTCCATGCAAATGGTACTACCACTGTTGCTGATATTTTCAACACCAAGGACATCGTAAGCTTGAGCAGGCCTGGAGTTGAGAACCTATTGAAGTTGGAAAACAGAAGAGAACCTTGGCTTGTTGTTCTTTATGCTCCTTGGTGCTGCTTCTGTCAGGTAATCAATCTTTTCATCAACAGTAGTTTCGTGGATACAGATACAGCCTCCTGTAGAAATACAATGTAAGGTTGTATACAATAGACCAACTGTTCGACCCTTCCCTAGACCCTGCGCTTAGTGCTTAGGGGCTACCTTTTTTTAGCAACTATAGTTTCGTCTTCTGCTAAGATGGCTTTGATAAATGATCTTTCTTCTGATTTTTGTACAGGCAATGGAAGGATCCTATGTTGAATTGGCGGAGAAGTTGGCGAATTCTGGTGTGAAGGTAGGGAAGTTCAGGGCAGATGGTGAACAGAAAGCTTTTGCACAACAAGAATTGCAGCTTGGCAGCTTCCCTACAATACTTTTCTTTCCTAGGCATTCTTCACAGCCGATTAAGTACCCATCGGAGAAGAGGGATGTAGACTCGTTGCTGGCTTTTGTAAATGCCCTTAGGTGAAAGGTAGATAGTTTCTTTACATGTCTTGAGGTGAAGCAAATCAGCAATAGAAAAGGGACTTGTATAGGTAGCAAAGTATACCGTTCTCTGCCTTGTTTTTTCTTTTTATCTTTTCTTTCGACAGCCATTTCTGGTAACAGTTTTGATTTCTCGGGGCTCAGTTTTGTGAATCAATGTAAACACAAATTTCTCGCTCCAGCCAGGGATGGAAACAGTGTAGTGCGGTTACAGTATGTTAATACTTTGAGGACAGTTTAATTCCTTGTTGTAAAGCTATTGCCCTTGTTAATTTATAGTTAAGTAAGTATGGTTTTAGATTGGAAGACAATTTGATTCATTCTTGAAAATGTAGTTTTCTCTTTTATTTGCGCTAGGAATTTTTGAATTGAAAATAATTCAATTCCTTTTTGGAAGGTATTCTCTTTTCCAAGTTTATAAGTTTTGTTTCAAGTTGACAAGTTTTTACCAGTAGAACGTTCTCTATTATTTTAGGACGTTAATTAAACTATTAAATAAATTTTCATATTTCTTAATAAGGTTTTTGACAACATAAATCAAAGATGTGTATTGTCACACATGGCTAATATTTGTTCATTGCTCGCTAATATTTGAACAAATATTTGTTCATTGTTCGCTGTGAAGTTAATCGTAGACTGTATATCTTGTAAGAATACTAAACAAAATGTGAATCCTAAAACTTCTTTCTCATTCAACTCTCTCGTTCACTTTCTAGTTTAGTTTCTTCTTCTACTTAATTTTCTTCTTCAATTTTTTATCCTCAAAATCTTTTCTGCTTCCTAATGTTGCATCAACAACAAATACAATCACTCTGAAAGTTTATGAAAAAATCATTGATAGTTTTGATGGTAAGTCTTTGCCTACTAAGAAGATGATGGAAGAATGGCTAAGCATCCGTGATGAAAAAAACCGCAACGAAAGTGGTTAATCATCATCATCATATCATCATACTATATTATAAGTGGAAAGTTTCAAAGTTGAAATTGAATTACCAAAATGTCCATCAGAATTTGAAAGACCATCTAACCTTTCCTTTAAACACTACAATTCTTATAATAATTTTGTACCAAAAAGTAAATTTACATTCCAATAAATGATAAATATCAATAAAATTAAAATAAATTATTCTTTCAAAAAGTATATAGGAAATTTACACCTTATTGAATTCAAATTGTGATGTACTCATTGATATAAGTTTATTTGGCGAACCATTACACCTATTTGGAGTGTTTGTTCATCTTTTTTTTCTTCTTGTATTTGATGCATAATATATGCAATACTCATTTCTAATACATAAATAATCTTTTTTTTCTTGTATTTGATGCATAATATATGCAATACTCATTTCTAATACATAAATAATTTTCATTTACGAAGTATATGGTAATTCATGATTAACAAAGTACATGGTAGGATGAGCAAGAAATTTAATTGAAAGCAAGATATGTAAGCTAAGTGAAATAGAAATCTATAATTATCTTAGACTTGAATGAATATTTTTCTTTTTCTGAAATTTTTTGCCTTTCCCCTATTTTTCCATTTATGGGCTACCTTAAAACAACCAAAACTCATGACTTTTCAAGTTTTTTTTATTACGCCTTACTCTCTTCGTCTTCAAATGAATAATGTTGCAAAACTAAATATCACAATAATAATATTATAATGATTAAATATTGTATTAACATTGCAAACCTCTTCCACTACTCTTGATTAAGTTTCTGGACTCTTGGTCTTTCTTTTTCCTATTCCTCCACACTACAAAAGCATAGATTACCAATGCTTTGTCATGACTCTCTAACGAAATATGTATAGAATGAAGAGGAGTAATCATATAAACAACGCAACATGTCACAAAATGGTATCATGCCTCATCTTTTACCTTTTAATTTACATTCTTCAATTTTCTTCTTCTTCTTTTTTTCCACTGCAAAGTATTATCTTCATAGTAAGGTTTCACTATGGCAGCATTATAAACATGTATTTGCTTAAGCGAGCACATGTGCATAGTGAAACCTTACTATGATATCTCACTATACCTTTTGAATTTCCTGCATATTTGTGTTCTAATATAATTTAACTTATTTTATAACTCAAAACGTTAATATTTATGTGATCCTTAAATGTTTATGCTCACCAATATTATGGGGTACACGCGCAATGCGCATTATAAGCATGAAAACTTTTGGTAAAGTTATTTTACTAAAATATTCTTCAAAAATTAAATGACCAAATTATCCTCTTTATTTAACCAACAATCTCTTCCTTGCCATAAAAAATCTGGAGAATATGACGAGTTATTTGCATTGAACTCAATTTAAGACAACATTCAACCTATTAAAATCTAATACTAACATAAATATAATGGGGAACGAAGGTGTGGAAGTTAGGAAAGAAAGGAAGTGAAAAAGACATGAATTATGTGGATTAGCTTGTGGAGGATACAGTGTTGCTCTCATCATCTTTTTGATGGTTGAAGTCCTATGCTATAATTTTGTTGTGTAAGCATTCTATCATTTTTCTTTTTTCTTTTTTTGTTTTTTTGTACGGGGACTTTTCAAATGTACTTTTTAGTTTGACAAATACTTTATTTTCTGTCGGGTATGCATTAAGCTCTTAAAAAAACATAACTTTAATGGATCAGTATATACTTCGTCCATCTTAAATTATATGGGTAATACAATTCTTCAGGCCAGTGAGGAAAAATGACGAGGGGGAGCGAGGGAGATAAACGTTTGTATATTTACTCTTTGACTTTCTTTTTCTGTTTTGTTGAAGTTTGATTAAATAACTTTTGTCCAATTATGATTAATATCATATACTAATGATTTTTTTGGTAACTATACTCATTTGCTTCTAAATGGCAATGAAGACTTTCATATTTGGGGAGAAGTCATTCAATTTCTTTGAAGGACAAAGGTGTTACTTTATTGTTGACAACTAACTTTTTTGTTTTTTAATTGTTAATTTTTGCAATTCTTACAATGGACATCACAAGGTAATATTTTCAAAAAGATTTAGACCTTATTCAACTACGCTCGAATGTGTTGGAAAAATATTGAAGAAGATGGTACTGGAATCTTCATGTTGACAAGAGTGTGCTAGAATCATTATTTGTCCATATAGTAGGGAATTATCATTCTGCCATGTCTTATATAATTTTACTACCTTAGTTGAATATGCTAATATTAGTAGACGATCGAGTGGTATGTCAATAAGAGTGTAAATATCCTTTCATTTTATTCATTTGGGGCTTCATTCCATTTTGTAATTGTAAAATGTAAAATATAAATAGATATTCAAATTCTATATATTTTTTCCGATATATAATCAAATTCTCTTTTTTCTCTGAGTTCTGGTCTTTCTTCTTCATTTTTACCTCAATTACTCAAGAATTTTTGCAAGTTATAGTATAATATTACTACATACGTCCGTCCTTAGTTCCTTTTTTCCTCTTTCGGAGAATATTCCTTCCTTTTGGCCCCTTTCCCAATCCTAATCCGAAACCACCATTTCCATTATTTCATCCATTTTCTGGTTTCCTCAGCCATTTTGGCCATTCCTTGCCTGACGTAAAAGCCTTGTTAGAATTTGCATTATCTGCAAGTTATTATAAGGTTCATACGAATGCCAGGAAGGCTATGACATTGAACTCATGCTGAGTCAAAATTTAAAGTTTATGGGTTCTAAACTTGCCATCAAACTCATAATTGGTCTTAGCTACTAGGTTCGCAATTAAATAATTTTACATATTTAATGAACTTTATAATACAAAAACAAGATCAAAATAAAAATTATTGGGTTTATCTAAACTCGTACCTAATACTCTGGTTCCTCCCCGCTCCTAGGTGGCATCTTCCGATTAATCAACTTAATATTATTCAAGATAGAATTAGGTTGATCATGAAGTTGAGAGGGCGAGGATGAGAGTATCTTTTGGTAAGGACTTAGTTGGGGTTTTATGCAGGCAATGCGTGAATAAAAGCATATAAATTTCACCTTCCCAAGCCAAAAATCTCAAAGTACTCCAAAAATACTCCTAAAAATGGCAACAAATAGTCTTCTCCTCGTCCTTATTGTTAGTGCACTTGCTTTATCCATAGACGCTAGGAGCCTTGGAACAATGATAGGAGCAGTTTATAACCAGAAGTCATATTTTCCGCCTCCTTTACCGCCTGATTTTGGTGGATTTCGGGGTAGCAAGCCGATTGTTGAAGGTCATGGTCCACATGGTCATACAAGTTTAAATGGCAATGGAGGTTTTGGTGACTTCCCTAGAGGCGGAGCGAAGATTTCAATTTTATTGTTCTAAATATTAGAATGACGATTTCAAATGCTAATAACTGGATCTTAAATTTAATATTTGATGAAAATTTTAATACAAATATATTATTTGAGCAAAAGTTACTGGGTTCTGCCGAACCCGTAACTGGGCCATATAAAGAAATGTAGAATCGATGAGAACTTTGTTACTTGAAATGAAACTTTGGTTAATTGGTATTTAGTATTTATACATAGTCAATTGCCCCTAATATTTTCAATGTTTTCCTAGTCTCTTAATTACTCGCCACATCATATTGGAGCTTGACCGAAAATGTAGCCAGCCTTTTCAATTTGGGACCTCATTGATAATTTTGATTTCAAGACCATTATTTATATGAATATATGTAGGTTTATATGAAAATCTGAATTAATCCAGATAGGATATGAAACATTAGGGAAGAAACCAAAAAAATAAATAAAAAATCATGGATTGTAAATTAGCGTTCTTCTTTGGGTCTTTATGACATCTTACGATGTGATGATGCGCGCATTCCTACGCCATTCCTTTACAATTGTCATTCTACTTAGCTATTGGACAACATCAGTCAAAAATGAGAAATTAGAACAATTGCCTACAACGTTTTCACAGTCACGTATAAGAAAGTAATTATGTACGGTTGGTTATTAAACCACGATTTCTGTTGAACAAGGGTGTACATGACAGGGACGGCTCAATGAATCCCGTGGCCTAAAGCAAAATTATATTGAGAAATCCTTAAATTTATTTTATAAAATATTTACACTAATAATAAAATTTACTTTCTAATCAATAAATTAATCATTTAAGACAAAAATAAGCGAATTCCACATAAAAAAAAAAAAGAAGAGCACAAAAAATAAAATGGTTGACTATTAGATGTTAAGGTCCACAAAATTTTGATTTGGGTATCATCACAAACAAGAAAAAGAAATAAACGTACATAACGTAATAGCTTAAATTTGAGCATTAACGGTGTCAAATATTTACTTCTTATGATCAATTTAAATGATAATCGTAATTCATTCTATTAAGTAACACTTATTGGTGAACATCTAAAATAAATTATAAATAACCTAATATAATATGTCGAATTACACTAAAAGAAAATCGGTGTGTAGACAATAAATTGACGTCAAGAAAATAAAATTAAGACCGAAAAATATTGCAACAATCGTAGTATTCGATTTCAAGTAATTTGAGTGTACAATCTCTATGAATCCTCTGATTCTACTTTTTCAAAATAAATTCAAGGGCCTTTGAGCTTGATCTTGAACCTATATTTGTTTCCACGGACGATGATCTTGGATTCAACTAGCACGAATTTTGATTTGAACTCGTACTCCTTGAATCTTGATTTGTTCTTCGTTTTTGAGCTTGAGCTTGATTTGAGCTTGAACTTGGCTTGTTCTCGTTCTTGAGCTTGAGCTTGATTTGAGCTTGAACTTGGTTTGTTCTTCGTTCTTGAGCTTGAACTTGATTTTTGAACTTGAACTTGATTGCTTGAAGCTTGAAACTTGTGGAGGAATTTACAGCATTTGATCCACGAGCTCTTTCTTGCTTCGTGTGATAACTTCTGGTGTCTTTTCTGGGTTATGAAGACCCCTATTTATAGTTGTGGGAGGGAAGAGTTATGATAAGAATAAACTCTTTCCGACCAATCAGATTGAAGAGTGACAAGGCCCTATTTGATTGGCTAGAGCATGTCGCTTGCAGATATGGCATGGCCTTTTAATGTGACTTGGTATGCCTTATCATTTTGACACGTGGCATGATCCAATTGGCTCTTCCGTTTGACTTGGCGTGCCACGTCATTTGACACGTGACACCAAACTGAGCCTCTAGGAAAATGACATTTTGGGCTTAATGAAGTGGGCTCATTATTCGTAGCCAAACTAAATAGGCTAGCCCAACACTTTGGATTTATTTATTTAATCCATATATATTGGATCAGACTTATATAATTAATCCCTTTATATTAGCTCATAATATTTGTTTAGACTAATATATATTAAATTTAAAATATAGTCCAAATTATTTTACGAATTTAATTCCAATAAAATTTGTATGCCTATAAATGCCCCTACTTCAAGTCTTGTCGGATATATCAAACCTTTAAAGACTAGGCCTGAAGTATTAACTTGAGTGCGCGATACCTTTTATGTATACCAAAAAGAGATAATAAATCAATGTCTTGCAACACATCAAATGAAAACGTGGAAGACCCAAATCAATATCATGTTTGTTATTAACTTCGCTTGTTCAAGTTGGAATTCACAAAAGTGCCAAACATTGCTAGTGACAAGAAAAGCAATATCAATAATCATTACAATAGTCATTAACATTGCATTGTTTCAAATTTTGTTGAACGATTGGATCCACGCTTTGTCTTATACAATATGAGACTTTGTTCTCTGATGGGATAAAAGCTTCAGTGGGCATAATCGAGTCCTTTTAGGAGTTGTCCATTCCACCACCATCAATAAATCGAGTCCTTTTAGGAGTTCGATTTAAAATTTCAATCCCACATCGGCAGTATACTATTGTAAGCGGCCTATGGAGATCTATATAAACCCCTGGGCTTGTATTTGTCGAGAATCAATTCACAGTGTTTGCCAATTTCTCGAGTGCATATTTGACATGTAACTTCTTCTTCTTTTATCAATTTTCGTCACTTTTTTTACAGCCAGCACATTTTATGGTATAAAATTGATATCTTGCTGTAGAAAAGTCCAAATCATGGTCTGTTTGATTTTATAGAAGCTAGACTTTTAGTTCTAGAACATATCCAAAATTTAGAATTAGAATCTTCGCGGATCACCCTAGGTGAGTTTTCGAAATTAGCCTTAATTTTTGTTATACTGATATTTTTAGATTTGTACGACTTCACCAAAAGTTTTATATCTTGATGTAGGGACCTTGAAATCGCAAAATGTTTGATTTATCAGAACTAGAGTTCAAGATCTACAACATATCTAAAATTTAGAATTAAACACTTTCAGGATCATTTTAGATGATATTTTGAATTCAGCTCTACATTCTAACGCGCTAACAATTTCAGATTATCGTGGCTTCACCAACAGTTTTATATCTTGATGTAGGTACCTTGGAATTACAAACCGTTTAATTTATCAGAAGTTAGAGGTCACGATCTACAATATATCTGAAATTCAATATTAAACACTTTCAGGATCATTCTAGATAATTTTTTGAATTCAGCTCTACATTCTAACGCGCCAACAATTTTAGATTATCGATGCTTTACCAAAACCTTTGTATCTCGATTTTGGAATGTCAGAATTAAAAACTATTTTAATTGATAGAAACTAGACTCAAAGAGCTTTGTGCTCACCAAAAACCATGGCCCGCATCATGCCAGATTACTTTAGGCAATACTTTGAACTCAATTTTTGAATCTGACATGCCTTAGCAGGTAACTATCTTTCTTGTACTTGTATTCTTTTGTTGCCTTATTTTTTATTGTTGTAGGCTATGGAGACATCTTCATCAACAAGGTTAGATGCACGCAGAAGGAGAAATTCATGGCAAAAAATAGAAGGACAAATCTTCAACATCATATGGGAGGACAAATCCATGACGCATATGGAAGGACAAATCCATGACAGTATATATAGAAGGGCAAATCCATGACAACATATAGAAACATCAAATTCATGACAACATATAGATGTATCAAATCCATGACAACATATAGAAGTATCAAATTCATGACAACATATAGAAGCATCAATCCATGACATCATATAGAAGGATCAAATCTATGAAGAGGACAACTTAAGGTGCAAAGGGACTTAAACGTCCACCTTAAGGTTGAAAAATTAAAGTTCCTTTTAAGGAAAAACCTATGAAGTGGTCAACTTAAAGTGCAAAGGGACTTCAACGTCCACCTTAGGATTGAAAAATTATAGTTCCTTTTAAGGACAAACCCGCGAAGAGGCCAACTTAAGGTACAAAGGGACTCAAATGTCCACCTTAAGATTGGAAAATTAGAAAGCTTTAACTCGAAGACTTGCTGGACTTGATGAAATCGACTTGAACACTTGGCAAACTTTGAAGATTTGGCGGACTTTGCAGACTTCAACTTGAAGAGTGGTAGACTTTTAAACTTCAACTTGAAAATTTAGCCGACTTGAAGACTTTAACTTGAAAATTTGGAGGGCTTAAATAATTCAGCTAGAAGACCGGTGAATTTGAGGATTTCAACTTGAAGACCAACAGACTTGATGACTTCAACTTGGAGACTTGGAGGACTTGAATATTTCAACTTGAAGACCAGCAGATTTGGGGACTTCAACTTGAAGACTGACAGACTTCAACTTCAAGACTAACAGACTTCAACTTGAAGACTTGGAGGACTTAAATATTTCAACTTGAAGAGCGGCGAACTTGAAGACCGGCGGACTTAAAGATTTGGCGAATATGAAGACATAGTGAATCTCTGGGCTTCAATGCAAATACTTAGTAGCCTCCTAAAAGACTATAATTATTCCATTGAAGATACCAATTTACCATAGAGGCTTGCCCCCTTTAAATCAAATGGGATCTAAAGTTCAATAGAAGAATGGTATCTCAGCTCGATTTTCAAGTGCTGATTGAATGGATTACATTCCATCATACTCCATTCGAACAACGATTGAGCGATATGCATCTTTTGAACTTATGCGACTGAACTCATAATGAAACTCTAAGCTGCCTACGTACCTTGGTGAAGAGGATCAAGTCATATAGTAGTTCAGAATGAGTGATTTTTTTTATTTTTTATGTCCTAACTTTTGCCTAGGCCGCCTCTTACGAGGTTTTCAACCTAGCGGACTCTTTTTTTTATGTCCTAACTTTTCCCTAGGCTGCCTTTTTCGAGGTTTTTAACCTAGCAGACTCTTATTTTTTGGTGGGCCGTACACAATTTAGACTCATGCGGGCCAAGAGTGTAGGAACATGCAGTTTAGGCTCATGCGCCAAGGAGCGTTGCAACTTCAAGGATAATACTTCTTCAAAAACTTGCCATTGATAGGGCCAATTCTCATGCCATCTGCATCAACCAGCTTGTAAGCCCCACTTGAGTAAGCTTCTTGTACGATATATGGCCCATCCCATTTTGAAGTGAACTTCCCTTCAGGTTTATAGGAAGTAATTATAGGTCTTCGTACGGTAAAGACTTAATCTCCTGCTTGAAAGGATCTCGGGCAAACTCTTTTATTGAAGGCACGAGACAATCGAGCTTGATAACATTCAAGACTCTATTGAGATTCCAATCTCTTCTCATCAAGAGCCTCCAACTCTGCTAATCGAAGTCGAGCATTTTCTTCATCGGCGATCCCTTCTTGGATAGCTAATCGTAATAAAGGTATTTGACGCTCGAGTGGTAAGACGACTTCGACTCCATAAACGAGTGCATAAGGGGTCACTTATGTTGGCGTGCAGTGAGTTGTCCTATATGCCCACAGAGCTTCTTCCATACGGTCATGCCAGTCTCGTTTGGATTTAGATACGACTTTCTTTAACAAGTTGCATAGAGTCTTGTTAAATGCCTCGGCTAGACCATTGGCGGTAGCATTGTACATAGAAGAGTTGTGTTGCTTGAAGCCAAAGAGATCACAAATCTTGTCCATCAACCTATTGTCGAATGGCTTGCCATTATCCGTTATTATGTAACGAGGAATGCCAAAGCGATAGATTATGTTTACTCGGATGAAACTTGCAACATTCTCCTTCTTTACTTCCTTAAGAGCAACAACTTCAGCCCATTTCGAGAAGTAATATGTTGCAGCCAAGATGTATAGGTGCCCACCAGAGGACTTTGGCAGTGGTCCAACAATATCTAATCCCCAAGCGTCAAATGGACAGGACGCACCAGTCGGATGTAACACTTCAGGAGGCTGATGAATAAAATTTGCATGAAATTGGCAAGCATTGCATCTTTGAGCGTAGTCCAAGCAATATTTCACCATCGTTGGCCAATAATATCCCATCTTTTTTATATGGAAGTGGATCTTTGGTCCAGACTGGTGTGACCCACATACCCCAGAATGTGCCTCTTGCAAAGCTTGGCGTGCTTCTTCTTCCCCTAAGCATCACAAGAGCACTCCGTCGAACGACCTTCTGTATAGAGTATCTTTGTAGTAAAGGAAGTGAGGTGCACGACAACGGATTTCAGTCCTTCTTCTCGGATTTTCTAGAAGTATCCCATAGCTTAAGTAGTCGATAATGGGTTGTAGCCATTATTATTTCTCAGCTTCAAAAATAGCGACAAGATACTTGAGATCATTTTCTTTACCTTCAGCCTCATTTGGCGGCGGTACTACCTATTTTCGGCAGACAGTAACTTGCACTTGATCAGGCAGGGTTAACGATGAAGCTAGAGCAGCTAATACATCAACTTTCTTGTTTTTTTTCCTTGGCACATGTTGAATAGTCACGTCACCGACCCACCCCGTTAATTTTTTAGCATAATCATGATATGGGTGTAGTTCAGGTTTCTTGACCTCGTAACTACCTAAAAGCTGGTTGATCACCAACTGGACAAAAGACTTGCAACTGCAACCACTTCATAGTAAACCGATGGGCCGCGACGGGCACCTGGTACCTTACTCAACCGAGTACCAACATAAAGTATCTTTTCATATCATACTATCATAGATAACTGAGCCGGAGAGGCTGCCGTGAGATAGGTAGAATACAACATGTAATACCAATTTATACATAAGACATATGGGCCTATAAGACCAAAATAATCACTTGTACACTGAAAACAGGCCGACAAGGCCATACAATCCTTTACGTACATGACATCTGTCTACAAGCCTCTAAGAATATATAATTATCATAAAGGTAGGGACAGAGCCCCGCCATACCAAACAATATATATCTAAATCATACTGACCAAACAAACAACTCCGGAGCAAATGGAGTGCACCAACATCTTTCGCTGAGCTGATCGCCTACTTGGAGGACTCTCGACCTGTCTATCGAGACCTTCGGGCATGAAATGCATCGTCCCCCATGCAAAAGGGGTGTCAGTACAAATAATGTACTGAGTATGTAAGGCAATATACTGAAAGCTGAAACTGAGCTGATAATGTAATAACTGGGAGTCAAAGATAATATGAAGATATGCTTACCTACTGATACTAACTCAACTCTCTCAATATAGTAAGTAAAATAGTTGTCCGGCCCTATAAGGCTCGATATATATATAACTGCTCTGCCGTAGTAGGCTCGCTCATAGGTGCTCGGCCATACTAGGCTCTGTATCTCGGCCAACTGGGCTCGCTCATAGGTGCTCGACCACAGTAGGCTCGGTATATAACTTACCATCTGATCAGAAGTTGCCCTATAGGGGCCTGCCCATCGATTATAGCTCGATGGTAATGAAAATACTGTAATACCGTATATATAGGCTCTCTGCTCTCTTGACTGGAAGAAGATAATACTCAATTAAATATGAAGTCCTGATAAGGAGACTACTGTAATTTATGAGACTAGGGTAATGTTTATAAATTCTGGAGTATGAACTTCTCTTTATGCCTCGTTATCAAACACATATAATTACGAGATCATGCCAAAATGAAGGAAGGGCTTAGCTTTAACATACTTGGACCGATTCTCTTGATAATTTCTCTAACACACATCTTTTGCGACGAAACACGTAACGGCGAGATCGAAATATGGAACAATCCTTGTGATATTCTTGAGAAAGATTACACCGTACTCCCTTAGAATCGCAAACCCCACGTTGCTATAGTATTAAGTAGTCTTTGTATGGAACATTTGAAGCAATTACGCTGCCATTGTTAATCAACATCTTTGCTGAAGTTTTCTGTCACGTTTTGCTTTAGTGTAAAGAGAAATATCTACCTTTGTAGCTCAAATTTCTCAAGGGCCATTTCTAATCTTATTGAGAAGAAGCAACAAATGTATTTCTCTTGCTAGAAACATTGCTTGACCTACATGTTATAAGTATATCTTCCAAAAAGTGAATGGAAGGAAAGGAAATAACTCTTATATTTCCTTGCTTTACGTACTGCCACCGCCACTATCCCTTCTCCAAGACTCATTTTGATTCATGCCACATATTAAATGAATGTAAGAGTCACAATATTTTTAAGGCAAAAGCTGCCACGTAAGATTATCTAACTTTATCCAAAGATTTTTAATTCTCTCCCACTAAAATTTATTAATTACCCGATTATCCACATAATCAAGAATTATCTCAATTTACTTAAATACTACTCACTTTTAAAATACTTTATACACCTTAATATCATGGCCATGTGGTACCTTGTATGGTACTAGTCCATAAATACCGGGTATTTTAGCTCGGGTCGTATTTTATCCAAAATGCCAAACTTCTACGAAATTTATTTTCTTCTATTTTCTTAACCTCTCACCTTTACGAATTTACTTATCCCTTGTTTGAAATAGCATAATACTTATAATTCCAAAATAATCTCATTCCCGAGCTTACGTCGATTAACTTACGACGAAACTTTAACGTACAAAAATGCGGGATGTAACATCTCATGTCCGAGCTTTCTTCAATTTATTTATGGCGTACTTTCTTGTACAAAAAAATATGGGGTGTAACATTATTCCTCCCTTTGGAACATTCGTTCTCGAATGTTGACTGATGCACTTAACATTCTCATAACCCATAGCTCTTGCGAATACTTTAATATTCTTCTTGCCATTTAGGCAACTGTTCTTTGAATAAATCCAAAGGCCAGGGCATTCCCCCCTTTATTCCTCTTTCTCATACCACGACTTTCCTCTAGCTCTTAGCCAATCTTTAGGCCTCACTTTGTGAACATATACAAAATTATGTCAAGTTGTCCCTCTGGGCGTCATTAACTTTACTACATCTAAGTAGGCCATACTATACCATAACTCTTACTTCGATTTATTGTTACTGAGGTATGCAACCAAACTCCAGGTTACTCTCGTTGCTTATCTTATATGCATAAAGCTAAGTCTTTTAATGCTTCCCCATTACTGTTCATCTTAAGAATGACGACCTAATCTCAGCTCATACTTTGTGACTTTTGTCCATCCATTATGATTCGCCTCAATATTGATCTACAATATACCACTGATAACTTGAAACTTCTTGCGTAATACATTGCCACTAGGGCTTATGTTGCATCGAGGAATATTTGAAGTGATTTTCCTGATCCACTTAGGGGTGATACTGTACTTCAATAATTGTATTTTATAGCATCCCAATGTGATTCACCTTACGTGGGTATTTTAATTCTGTACAATCCATGAAATCCTCTTCAAATCATTACTCAATTGAAGGCCTAAACGTTATCCTTCATATAACACAATTACACTTTCATTCTACTACCATGCCAACATTTCATCTCTTCTAAATGCTACTAGTCTTAGATTCCTTTGAGTTCATTCAGGCTATACTAATCTTTCTATAACTTGGAGAAACCATCAACTCTCTTATTTTCATGGGCTTAATCCCGAGGACTCATCCATTTCTCGTTACCTTCTCACTCTCCCTTTCTTGTCCTTACTCCTGTCTTCCTAAAATCTTGTCGATCTATCATACTTTAGCTTGCGATCTACACATATTCATTTATACAACTCGCAACCTTCCTTCAACTTGTTTGCACCATAGATTTCCTTATGTTATTCTGGAACATCAAGCGAGACATCACATCATCTCTAACTCTTCTTTACTCTCTTGACTAGGTCTCTAGGTACATAGAGACCCTAGGCTGGAAGATATGCCATCAATGACACCGCTATTATTCCTGGATATTGAATCCCAACGCTTCTAGTCCTTTATCTGAAGTATGGATTGTTCACAACCTTCCGCATTTGAGTATCTCGTACGTTGTTCACCTTTACCTTACTTACCTTAAAATCTCGTCTCACATCTTCTATCTCTTTTATGACCTCCCTTCCACATAGGTATAATTCACATCCATGACTTGAAGCTCTATTATAATACTTGCACCTCTAGTGCATACATAATCCGGTGGGAGCTTCATACTGACTTCTTATGAGGTTGGTACTCTTCTAACTGGCTTTCTCATGGAGCCATTATGGAATACGGTTGTTGTACTATCTCTCTTGCACCTATGATATTAAGGGTGATTCTGCAATGTTTTTAATCACGATTTCTATAATTTTCTGGGTCTAATAATTAGACTCATGATTTACTTGGTTGATGTAACTCTTTAGTTTCCTCTTCCTTCTTATCACCCTTTGTGTAGGCTTAAGCTATCTTCCGATTTACGGCTCCTGGTATTAGTTATTACTTTAGCCTTTCATGGGCGCTATGGAATATCCATGATACAATCTTCTGACAATTCAATCCTTTGTCTATGCCCTAGGCTCAATTCCTTCTTTTAACTTATACCGGAGTCTTCTACGGCTGTATGAATGTCAACAAATATGCTGCATGGATATCACTATGAAGTCTTAAGTGCATAATCCCTTTTGTTCCTTCTGAGCTTCCTTTAAACATAAACTATTACTTTTCCTGGACTTTCTGCCCATATGTTGCTTGTATACTTAGATTATCTTCGTTCCCATGCATGCCGAAATTTTTGTGCAACTCACATGATCTCGAATATTACTTTTGGTTTCATTTCCCGCTCATTAGATCCGATAAGTGCCACTTTCTTATGGAGTGCATACAATGTTGTAGTGAGACTGCTATTACAAGACCATTTCTTTTTCAAGTTACTATGCTTAGGTTGAAGGCTTATTCCTTATTTCCTCAGCTAGTCTTTCATTGTCGTACTTAGGGAGGATCCTCTGACTCTTGTAAAATTGCGAGCTTATTACATCGTATACTTGACGAAATTTTTGATGTTCTTCCTCCCCTATAATTATCCGTAGTTACTTATTTCCACGCACTTGTGCTTGTAGGGTTGCTCCTGAACTGAAGTTTTGACTGTCTTCCCAGTAAGACTATCTTTTATTTCGATAACATTCATACGGTACCTTTAATTACCTCAACTCTTGTCTGAATATTTCCCAAGGGTCACGATGTCGTATCTGCGAGACTGAATTCCCCATGTTGGGGTTCACTATGTTCGTCTTGCACAATCTGTTGATTTGTCTGTGTCCTCTTGTTTAGCCATAACGAGGCTCTTCCTGAATCAACTACTAACTACTCGTTGGCCCATTCTCATATCAATATTCCACGTAATCTTTCTTAGGTTATTTCCTTTGTCTTAACTTACGTTTCGCATTGGTTCCTTATCTATCAATAACATCTCGGGTAGGAACCCTTACTTCCTCTCCTTGACATCGTGCTTGCATAATGTTCTAGAATCATAGCATATCTGTTGGATTTGAATGAGTGCAACCTCACCCCTTTCTCATTTTTTTATCGCATTCATCCTTTACCATTCCATAGTTACTAGAACCACTTAATTCTGACTTAATGCCATATCACACCATATTCCCCCACCTTTAGGGGAGCACTAAGATTTAGTGCTACGATGATCTACGTATAGATGTTTTACCTTTTCATCTTTGGCATCTTTTCACCTCATCGATGATCCTTACTCGCCTCGC
Organism: Nicotiana tabacum; assembly: GCF_000715075.1. Classification (NCBI taxonomy): domain Eukaryota; kingdom Viridiplantae; phylum Streptophyta; class Magnoliopsida; order Solanales; family Solanaceae; genus Nicotiana; species Nicotiana tabacum. The sequence continues at coordinate 105,210,262 of NC_134093.1, forward strand.
GGTAATCTTTCTGTACCAAGGATAACAGAATTCCTCACTCGCGAGGGTGACACTTAGTGTAACCGGCACATACAATCCCTTAAGCTTAACTTTGCTCACCTTGCTTGCTTTAGGGAAGCGTCTTCCCGAATGACCTTTAAAGGGTATTCTTCTGTCCTCCATTCTATTATTGCCGGGACACAATCTCTGAAATTCTCATGATGCCGACTATTACTTAGTCCCTAGTTCATGTTTAGTTTACCTTGTTCATCAGTCCATACTGATTTCTATTACTCTGGGGTCTAACGTTTTCTTCTGGTAGTCGCGTTGGAGTCACAAACTTATTTCTCGAAATGAGGATATGACTTTATGGCCTATACTTTTTTGTTGTCTCAAGGCCTGTCATCTCTCATCTTTTCCTTAACTTGACTATAGACTCTATAATACTGTCATCTTTTGATCTACCGTTGTCATCCATGTATCATATCTTACTCATAATGCTTCATTAACTCTTTTCTTATTTCCCGCTAATATTTATGTCTATCACTTTATTCTGAAAACTCGAACAAGACATTCTTTTGTTCTTAGCTCCCCTTTGCTCCATCCAGTGGCTCTTCTGGTTGCTTAACATTCTCGTTCTACTAGGGATGCGAGCCACACTAAGCTAATATTTATCCCTTCCAGGCTTTCAGTGCCTATCTTCTGAATTTATTTTTGATCATGCTAGTATTCACATCTAATTGTAATATTCTATAGTGCACCATCTGGGTGCCTCACAAGGAGATCTATCAGCACCTTTGTAATATCCTTCGAAAAATGTCAACTAACACCAACAATTCATTCACCATTTTGGGTTACTCTAACCCAGCCGGATCCTGATATCCTTTCCTTTTCTAAAAATACACCTATTAGCCCCTAATAGGGTATAACTGAGATGGGTATGGCCAATTATACATACCTCTGTTATTGTTGAAGGTAACTCAAAAGGCTTATATTTCTCTTCATGAACGGTAAATAATGATAATCTTCACTAGCTGGGTACCTCGTACCCTCCTTCATCTTGCTTTTTTTACTTGTTGAAACTTGTATCTATCTTCTGAATCTTTCATTGCCTTTCACCATAGGAGTGGATAGATATTCCTGCCTTAAGGCTCCTTATCAAAAGGCTTACACGTCTTAGTACACCCATGATCTGCTGAAGAACTTACATTTATCCATCATAAGCATCATGCAGAATCGAGTTCCTCTGACTCAACTCTTTCACAGCCACATGCAATCTCTTACCAACCGTCTTTCTAGATGTAGGCATAGTCGTATTATGGATAAGATAGAGTTTAGGAAATTGAGTTCCTACAACTGGGCTCTACCATACGATCTAGAGTAAGAAGAAAGAGTGACAGTCCTAAATGCCATGTAGCCTCCTGCTTATAAGTGTGGTGCACAACACACCCATAAACAAGACTCTACTAGACACGACTTGTAGACTCCCTAGGACATAACTGCTATGATACCACTTTTGTCATAACCCAAACCGATGGGCCGCAACGAGCACCCGGTACCTTACTCAACCGAGTACCAACATCACGTATCTTTTCGTATCATACTATCATAGATAACTGAGCCGAAAAGACTGACGTGAGATAGGTAGAATACAACATGTAACACCAACTTATACATAAGACATATGGGCCTATAAAACCAAAATAACCACTCGTACACTGAATATAGGCCAACAAGGCCATACAATCATTTACGTACATGACATTTATCTACAAGCCTCTAAGAATACATAATTATCATAAAGGTAGTGACAAAGCCCCGCCATACCAAACAATACACATCTAAATCATACTGACCAAACAAACAACTCCGGAGCAAATGGAGTGCAACAATATCTTCCGCTGAGCTGATCGCCTACTTGGAGGACTCTCGACCTGTCTATCGAGACCTGCGGGCATGAAACGCAGCATCCCCCAGGCAAAAGGGGCCTCAGTACAAATAATGTACTGAGTATGTAAGGCAATATACTGAAAGCTGAAACTGAACTGATAATATAATAACTGAAAGTAACTGGGAGTCAAAGATAATATGAAGATATGCTTACCTACTGACACTGACTCAACTCTCTCAATATAGTAAGTAAAATAGATGTCCGGCCCTATAAGGCTCGGTATATATATAACTGCTCTGCCGTAGTAGGCTCGCTCATAGGCGGTCGGCCATACTAGGCTCTGTATCTCGGCCAACTGGGCTCGCTCATAGGCGCTTGGCCACAGTAGGCTCGGTATATAACTTACCATCTGATCAGAAGTTGCCCTATAGGGGCCTGCCCATCGATTATAGCTCGATGGTAATGAAAATACTGTAATACTGTATATATAGGCTCTCTGCTCTCTTGACTAGAAGAAGATAATACTCAATTAAATATGAAGTCTCGATAAGGAGACTACTGTAATTTATGAGACTAGGATAATGTATATAAATTCGGGAGTATGCACTTCTCTTTATGCCTCGTTATCAAACACATATAATTACGAGATCATGCCAAAATGAAGGAAGGACTTAGCCTTAATATACCTGGACCGATTCTCTTGATAATTTCTCTAACACACATCTTTTGCGACGAAACATGTAACGGCGAGATCGAAATAGTTAACAATCCGTGTGATATTCTTGAGAATGATTGCACCGTACTCCCTTAGAATCGCAAACCCCATGTTGCTATAGTATTAAGTAGTCTTTGTATAGAACATTTGAAGCAATTACGCTGCCATTGCCAATCAACATCTTTGCTGAAGTTTTCTGTCACGTTTTGCCTTAGTGTAAAGAGATATATCTACCTTTGTAGCTCAAATTTCTCAAGGGCCATTTCTAATCTTGTTGAGAAGAAGCAACAAATGTATTTCTCTTGCTAGCAACGTTGCTTGACCTACATGTTATAAGTATATCTTCCAAAACGTGAATGGAAGGAAAGGAAATAACTCTTATATTTCCTTGCTTTACATACTGCCACCGCCACTATCCCTTCTCCAAGACTCATTTTGATTAATGCCACATATTAAATGAATGTAAGAGTCACAATGTTTATAAGGTAAAAGCTGCCACGTGAGATTATCTAACTTTATCCAAAGATTTTTAATTCTCTCCCACTAAAATTTATTAATTATTCGATTATCCACATAATCAAGAATTATCTCAATTTACTTAAATACTACTCACTTTTAATACGTTTTATACACCTTACTATCATGGCCATATGGTATCTTATATGGTACTAGTCCATAAATACCGGGTATTTTAGCTCGAGCCGTATTTTATCCAAAATGCAAAACTTCGACGAAATTTATTTTCTTCGATTTGCTTACCCTCTCACCTTCACGAATTTACTTATCCCTTATTTGAAATAGCATAATACTTATAATCCCAAAACAATCTCATTCCCGAGCTTACGTCGATTAATTTACGACGAAACTTTAACATACAAAAATGCGGGATGTAACATCTTATGTCCGAGCTTTCTTCAATTTATTTATGGCGTACTTTCTCGTACAAAATAATATGGGGTGTAACATTCATATCAACAACCATTTCAAGCCCAAGTATTAATGCTTGATACTCAACAACATTGTTGGAACAAAGTTGTGTCAAGGTGAAGGAGTAGGGCAATACTACACCTTGGGGAGTGACAAATACTACGCCAGCATCAGCTCCTCCGCGATGCGCAACATCATCAAAGTACATCTTCCATGGAGGTTGAACTTCAACAACCATTGCGTCCTCATCAGGTAGTTTGTCAGTTAGTTCCCAGTCATCAGGTATCGGATGATCTGCCAAGAAGTGTGCCAATGCTTGTCCTTTTATAGCCTTTTGAGAGATGTACAAAATCTCGAATTTTTGAAATTGGAGATACCATCTCGCTAGTCGATCACTAGGAACAGATTTTGACATCACGAACTTGATGGGATTTGCTTTAGAAACAAGACGAACAACATGAGCTTTAAAGTAGTGCTTCAACCTTTGAATTGAGAAGACTAGCGCCAAACACAACTTTTCAATTGGCGAATAGTTCAGCTCGTTTGGTGTCATCATCCTGCTCAAGTAGTAAAGAGAGTTTTCTTTCCCCTCACTATTTTCTTGGGCCAACAGCGCTCCAACAGACCTTTCTTGTGCTGAAATATATAGTATCAACGACTTTCCAAGTATAGGGGCTGCCAAAACTGGAGGCTTTATCAAGTAAGTTTTAATACTTTCAAAGGCATTGCTACAAGCTTGGTCCCACTTGAAAGGAACACCTTTCTTCATGAGGCGACTGAATGGTTGGCACCTCCTAGCTAGGTTTGAGATGAATCTTCTCAGGTATGCTAACTTTCCTTGCAGACTTTTCAATTCATGAATATCCCGAGGCTTAGGCATTTTCAAAATGGCATCCACTTTGGCTTGATCAATTTCGATCCCTCGATGTCGGATAATGAAACCAAGGAACTTTCCAGAAGTAACTCCAAAGTCACATTTCAATGGGTTCATCCTAAGTTGGTACCTCCGGAGCAACTCAAACACCATTCTCAAGTCTTTCAAGTGGTCGCTCTTCTCTCTTGATTTTACCACCAAGTCGTCAACATAATATTCAAAAGTCTTGTGGAGAAGAGCGTCAAAAATATTCTGCATAGACCTTTGGTAAGTAGCACCAGAGTTCTTCAAGCCAAAAGGCATTACCTTGTAGCAATAAATACCCTTGGGGGTACGAAATGCAGTAAGCTCTTCATCTTTTAGCGCCATGCAAATTTGGTTATAGCACGATGAACCGTCCATAAATAACATTTCCTCGTACCCAGTAGTAGCATCAATCATCAGCTCTGGAATAGTAAGCGGGAATTCATCTTTCGAACATGTATTGTTGAGATCCCTCAAGTCAACGCACACTCGAATCTGGACATTTTTCTTCCTTACAGGGACAATACTTGAAACACAAGTTGGGTATTTAACTTCGTGAATAAATCCAGCTTCGATGAGTTTGTTAACTTCAGTTTTAATCAAGGGAACCAAGTCCGGTCTAAAGCACCTTTGAGCTTGTTTAACAGGACGAGCACCATTCTTGATTGCAAGGTGATGGACTGCTACTTTCGGGTCCAAGCCAGGCATCTCTTTGTAAATCCAAGCAAATACATCCTTGAACTCCTTGAGTAACTCGATATAAGTGCTTTCTTCATCGATTGCTAGTAAAGCACTTATGTATGTGGGCCTTGGTTCTTCATCTGTTCCAAGGTTAACTTCTTTTAAGGCATCAATCGTTGCCTTCACCCCTTCTTCAAGTTCTGGGGGAGCATCTTTTGCATCTTTATCTTCTTGAGGGTCTCCATCATTGAAGGATATGTGATAACACGGTGAAACATCCTCTAATTTCTCATCATCCTCCATTATAGACGAAACACCATTCCCGCCTAGTGCACTAACGTGATAAGAACCCATACTTTCTTCATCTTCATCACGTTCCTTAGTGTAGACCACAGTATATGGCTTTACCTTCAGTATTTCATTACATGAAACCACAAGTTTTGTTAGTCGCCTCATTCTGGAAGGAACCAAACTTTGGAAATCCTTAGAGATCTTCTGGATTCTGGGTGAAGCGGGTGTTTTTATGCTTTGATAATTTCTCTGGAACTTGTTCCCGTTCTTTAATAGACACAATCTATCAAATCCGGAAGTCCTCACAGTTGATTTTCCAAGTCGATCAAATACAGAAGGCCTGTAAGAAGCGGTAGATTCATCTTCTACAGTAATATAATTATTGCTTGCCCTTCTTATGGAGATACGCACTAGTGAGGGTTGTTTATATCCCAAACCTTCACGTGGTTGCCTCGTAGCAGATTCTGATGGGAGCTTCCCTAACTTTGACGGTTCATTGGGATTGTATCCATCTTTTTCAAATAGCCTGTAAGCGTTAGGATCAAAACCTTTATTTGTTCGCTTTGTAGGGAGTGCCACATTCTGCAAACGATTTTGGGCCACAAACCCTGCAAGTGGCTTTGAGGACAACTTTACTACCTCAATTCATTTTACCAGAAGAGTTAACTCCTTTAGCATGTTAGTTTCGAGATTAGATAAGTCACCTTCATCTTTCTTCCTTCTAGGGGAATATTGGAGCGCACGAGTTACTTTCTTGCCATAAGACGCAATATCCCCTCTATAAGATTTATTTGAGTTAGGTTGTACTTCCTCAGTAACAGCTTTGGCTCTACCAGCAGTCACCTCAGCTCTTTTAGTTGTGGTCTCATCATTCTTGCTTTTTAGCCATCATCAGCTTTTAGCTCCTTCACAATGCGGTTCTTCAAGTAGAACTTTGCATCGGCGAAGTGTGACTCAACCTCGGTGAATGGCTCATCATCAACAACTATCTTCTTCTCGACTTCACTCTTATAGTATTTTAAACATTGATGGTAGGTAGATGGAACTACTTTATTCTTATGTATCCAAGGCCTTCCAAGCAAGACGTTGTATGAAGTCTTTTCATCGATCACATGCAACCATGTACTTGATTGCATATCTTCAATGGTGATTCCCAGCCTGATCAAGCCTATGGCTCTTTGCCCCTCTTTGTTGAATCCTTGGATCATCACATGACTTTCTGAGAGTTCGTACATGGGAATACCAAGTTCTTTCACAGTGCAAATTGACAAGATGTTCACTGAGGATGCTCCATCAACCAAAATTCGATTTACCCTTTCATCACGCATATAGCCAATCGAGTACAATGGGCGGTTATGAAGAGTGTCACCTAGCAGAAGATCATCATTTGTGAACGTGAATTTTTCCTCGCATGCGTTAACTTCTTGAGGAATAGACTCGATGAGCTCTTTTAAAAATGGTGCCAATGGTAGGTCATCACTCTTTTCTTCCCCTTTATCAGCGTTGCAACAAGAGGCCTCAATACCGTCACGGGAAATCTTCATGCGGAACCAACATGGCAAAAAATCCTCCAAGGTCACTGGATGTCGTAGGTTTTGAGGGTGGCGCGCCTCCACTTTTCCTTTCTTCAAACGCCTAACTGGATTATGTTTCATTGGTCTTTTTACCATCATCTTCCTTGTTGTTTATTCTATTGATTCTTTTCATAGGATCCTTTTGTGGCGCTTACGACGAGTCATCAACGTCCAACCTTCATCGTCATCATGTTGATCGACTTCAACTTTGTTGTTCTCCAGTAATTCTTCATCTTTACTTTCTTTAAAACCACATAAGTCATCCAGACTGAATGAACCAAAGGTGATAGAGACTTGGTTTGCACTTGCTTTATCATCTTCAAGCACGATCTTCTTTTCACGAGCCAAGTCCATAACTTTATCCTTGAAGACAAGGCACTTCTCTAGAGGGTGGCTCACAAGTCGATAGTATTTGCAGTAATTTGGGTCATTCGTTTGACCAGCTTCATTTGGCCGCTTCATTTCCGGAAGCTCAATGAGATTTAGATCGAGGAGTTCTTTCAAAAATTGTTGGCACATCAGAATCCAGAAATGGGTACTCCTTCTCTTGCATTTCTTTTAGAGTCAACTTCCTACTTGGTTTATCTTGAAAAGAAGTGGATTTCGTACTCTGCTTTTTGCTCACCTCCATTGTGAACTTCACAGGTAATGTGTTGACATTCATAGTTTCTTTGTTTTCAGACCTAGATACAAACTTGCTCCATTTCCTGACTTCTTGCTTGTCGTTCCTTTTGCTAGGCTCATAGATAGGCAACCTTTCGTTTCCAGCGGAGGTCATGCTTAACTCCATGTCATGGGCACGATTTGCAAGTTCTTCAAATGTGCTAGGATTGATACCTTGCAGGATGTAGCGGAGTCCCCGATGCATGCCTTGGATGCACGTCTTTATTCCAGAAGCTTCACTAACCCTCTCTTTGCAGTTGAGGCTTGTATTCCTCCAATGATTGATAAAGTCGATAACTGGTTCACTTTTTAGTTGACGAGTATTTGTAAGTTATATCATACTCACAATATGTCTCGTGCTATAAAAGTGATTGAGGAACTCTTGCTCTAGTTGATCCCAGCCAGCGATAGATCCAGCCTCGAGGTCTGTGTACCAGTCAAAAGCATTTTCTTTTAGCGAGCGGACAAACTGCTTGACGAGGTAATCTCCATAAGTCTCAGCATTGTTTCACGTCTCAATGAAGTGCGCCACATATTGCTTTGGATTACCTTTACCATCAAACTGTTGAAACTTTGGAGATTGATAGCCGGCAGGCATCTTCAACATATCGACCCTTGCAGTGTATGGCTTTGCATATGTAAGGGAGGACTTGGCAGCAACTTCATACTTTTTCTTAATGGTTCCTTCAATGAACTCCTTCAGTTGATCGATTGGAATCATCCCTTCAGATGAGACAGGGATAGCCTTAGCGAATGCTACTTGTCTTGGGGGAGAATCAATCTCTGGAACTTCTGGGAGCTTGCCAGGTGCATGGGTGGATTTTTCTTCCATCAAGATTCCCACCCTGTTTGTTAGCTTGCCAATTCTAGTATCTTGATTTTGCATGCACTTGGTCAAGCCATGGCTTGCATGTTTGTTATAGATGATGGGGAGTAGCATGAATTATCATACAGATTGATTCTCGAATGGCTCACGCTATGTGGTGTAAGTGGGGAGGATCCATCACTTGAAGCATCATCATCTTCCTTCACATCAGAGTTCTTGGATCCGGAGGGGTCAAGCAAAGCAAGAGTTTTCTTGATATTTTCAGCAACATCGCTTCCTCCTTCGGGTGCGTTTGTGGAAGATCTTGCTCCTCTTGAGGATGAAGATTCGAAAATAGGGGTTGATGCGGACGACACTTGGAGTGCTTGTTGTCCTAAAGAGCTTGCTTTGCTCCTCGTAACTGGTCCAAAGCTTCCAAAGGTAACATCGAGGATGCTCTCCACATCAGCATAGAACCTGGAGTTAGCAGCCTTGGTGGAAGTTGATCCGGGGTTGATTTTCTTTAAAACCATTTTGATGTTCTTAAACTTTGGCGATTGAAAAGTTGAGATGGGAGGTAGATATTGTCCCACTGGGCGTGCCAAAATTTATAGAGAATAAATTTGCGTCGAGAAAATAAAATCGAGACCGAAAAATATTGCAACAATCGTAGTATTCAATTTTAAGTAATTTGAGTGTACAATCTCTATGAATCTCCTGATTCTACTTTTTCAATATAAATTCAAGGGCCTTTGGGCTTGATCTTGAACTTATATTTGTTTCCACGGACGATGATCTTGGATTCAACTAGCACGAACTTTGATTTGAACTCGTACTCCTTGAATCTTGATTTATTCTTCGTTTTTTGAGCTTGAGATTGATTTGAGCTTAAACTTGGTTTGTTATTCGTTCTTGAGCTTGAGCTTGATTTGAGCTTGAACTTGGTTTGTTCTTCGTTCTTGAGCTTGAACTTGATTTGTTTTTCGTCCTTGAGCTTGAACTTGATTGTTGAACTTGAACTTGATTACTTGAAGCTTGAAACTTGTGGAGGAATTTACAGCGTTTGATCCACGAGCTCTTTCTTGCTTCTTGTGATAACTTCTGGTGTCTTTCTAAGTTATGAAAACTCCTATTTATAGTTGTGGGAGGGAAGAGTTATGATAAGAACAAACTCTTTCCGACCAATCAGATTAAAGAGTGACAAGGCCGCATTTGATTGGTCAGAGCATGTCGCTTGCACATGTGGCACGATTTTATTGGCCTTTTAATGTGACTTGGCATGCCTTATCATTTTGACACATGGCATGATCTTATTGGCTCTTCCATTTGACTTGGCGTGCAACGTCATTTGACACGTGGCACAAACTGGGCCTCTAGGAAAATGATATTTTGGGCTTAATGAAGTGAGCTCATTATTCGTAGCTCAACTAAATAGGCTAGCCCAACACTTTGAAATTATTTATTTAATCCATATATATTGGATCAAGCTTATATAATTAATCCCTTTATATTAGCCCATAATATTTGTTTGGACTAATATATATTGCATTTAAAATATAGTCCAAATTATTTTATGGATTTAATTTCAATAAAATTTGTATGCCTACACGGTGCATGAATGCTTTTGTGTTCATACAGTTTGAGAGAACATTGTAAAAAAAAGTCATTATGTTGTCAAGATATATAACTAAATTCCTATATAAAAAGGATAAACTTAAAATTGAAGACTGAAACAAATATACTAATTAATCAGTAAAGAAAATTATCATAATTTATAAATTTATTGATATAAATTAACCTCAACCAAATAACAAAAGGAATATACTGTAACACTTTTCTGTATACTAAATTATTTATATAAATATATAGTAATAATAATAATAATAAGAATTTAAAATAAATTTGGGGCCTTCAAATTTTGGGGGCCTAAGAATTTAAAATAAATTTTGGGCCTTTAAATTTTGGGGGCCTAAGGTGACGACCTCACTGCTCAAACCTTTAGAGCCGCACCTGGTACATGGACCAGGTTGGTTTGACTTTCATCAAAATCAAACCAAACCAGCTATATCGATTTGGATTGGTTCAGGGTTGTCGAATTTTTCGGGTTTTTCGGAAGTTTTCGATTTTTTCGTTACATAAGTATTATTCAATCTTACTTTGTTAAAGTTATAGATAAAGTTTTGATAAAAGAATATATGTTTAGCAAAAATTAAAAATACTAACAAATATATGATCTATTAAAATATTCTTATGGGAGAATTTATTTTAGTAATACATGATAGTAATTTTCTTAGTAGTCTAACAATAATTTTTCGTTAATGTACATTTTCAAGGTTAATTGAATTTAATAATTCAACATAAAAATCAATATGATACCTACATAATGATATATTCTATTTAATTTTAAATTATCAAAAAACCATTTCAAATTCAAAAAGATATAAGAATTTAATATATCTTGACATATGAATATGGAAGAGCAAGAAGATTTACGCATTTTAATAACACTTGATAAGCAAGTGATGATACAACCCATTATCTAAAGTAAACAAGAATGGATGCACTTCATAATTCTATTAAATATTACATCCTATGAGAAAATTCCAAATATATCTAGACATTTTAAAAAAAAATTTCTATATGGAGCCTTAAAAGTATATATAAAAATTATATATTTATATGTCGGTTTGGTTCAGGTTATGTCACTCAATACCAAACCTTTTCGGATTTTTTAATCGGTTTGGTTTGACTTTTCGATTTGGTGCGATTTTTCGGTTTGGTTTGAAAACCCTACTCTTTAACATTTTAACATGCCATCTCTTGCTACAACCACGATTTCTATGCGACATTAATTTCCTTTTAAAGAGATTGTTAGGTTTAAGATTTCAAGTTACACTGCGTTTGTGTTAATCCAATAAGAGTATGCAGTAAAGAGGTGAATTCTAAATATAACTCATCAATAGATAATATTGTTCGAACGCTCTAAAATATTGGCGTACTTGAGTCACATTCTCCAAATATGCATAGTTTTTTGGAGGATCTAATACATATTATTTTTAGAGAATTTGACACACACTCGGTTTCTTTTTTTTCTTTTTTCTTTTTAAATTCGTGCAACATAGTCAATAGGTGAATTTCCAAACGAAACCTGCATATATTGCAATGGAAATCCAATCCATGCTTACATTCAATATTTAAATAAGATTTTCATATCCTATGCTCTGTGTGATACAAAACCAAGATCATAGCTAAATATAATAAACTAGAAATATATTAAATCTAATCCCAAACTGAATCATTCAACTCCAATCACAAAGTCTGCAGCAATTATACAGTTGAATCATTCCATTACAAACCACAAGGGACAACAAGGGAAAAGCATATTCTTAACCTCCCCAAAGATGAAATACCCAATAAATTAACATAAAAATCGCACATTCTCTTTTACAAATTATGGGTTTCTCCGCTAATCAAAATTTAATCACATGCTCCAAATTAGGAGTGTTCAAAATCGAACCGAAATCGTTAACCGAACCGAACCGATGGCTTATTGGTATCGAATTATCGGGGTAATGGATGATAAACAGATTGCAATTTTATAATTAACGGCTTATTTGGGGGCTGATTACTCAATTTTCTTATTGGGTAAATCATTAATTCGTTAAATTTTTTTATATTTATACTTTTACCCCTATGTATATAAAGTACTATTAAAACCCTAAATGGCTAAATCCCTAATTTGTATTTTCTAATTCTCAATTGTCTACAGCCACTAGCGACAGAGAAGTCGTCAGTCTTGTCTCTCTTTTGAACTGAGAACTAAGAAGTCGAAAAATCGAAATCTCAATAATTAATACGTGTATGCCTGTATGAGTAGTCTTGATGGTATTAAAAATTTGGTTAATACGTGTATGGTAATATGAGTAGTCTTGAAGACTCTTCAATTAAAAAATACTGTTTGGTTAGATCTTAGATGGTATTAAAAATTTAGTATTAATTTGAAACTGTTTGGTATTGATTGAATGATTGTTCAAAAAATTTCTATTTGGTTTAGACGATAAGCCGCCCGATAATTGTTAATCCGATACCAATCCGCCAGTTGTCTTATTAGATGGCTAGCGAATTACTAAATGTATAATCCGATAACCGTTAAGCCGAACCGTTAAGCGTAATTATCCGCCCGATTCGCCCGATAAGCACCCATACCCCAAATGGTTGCCTTACACTACTCAATTTATTGAGTTTAAGTTAGATGCATTGCAGTGCAAAATATATTTAAATAATCAGATTATTTATTAAGTAATTACAGATAAATTTTTCGATAAGTATTAACTGGTAGTCTGATTAAAATGTTAATTAACCTACTATCATATCTAAAAATTCATTAATAATATAGAAAAATCTTTACTAAAAATATGCTCCATGTGTCTCAATTTATACGAGGGTTTGACTAGATACAGAATTTAAGAAATAATTAAAGTTATTTAATATTTATTATCTAAAACAAGATATATACAAATTTATATGATTATAACTATTATATTTATAAAAAATTTAAAATTAAATTATTTATAAATATAAAATTATATGACAAAGAGTGTGACATAAATTTGGAGAGAGTGAGTATTATTTGAATCCAAATCTAATTACATGGTCCAAATGGGTCCCGCATACTATAACATAGTACTACTATTCTTCACTCCAGATATTTAGCTGAAACCAAACTGCGGAAGACTGAAAATAGTCAAACAAAGATCAAAACTTTCTTCTTGTTACAGTTGATGAACTGAAGAAGAGCAAAAAGAATGGGGTCAATTGCCAAAATTGGGTTGCAAAAATACTTGTTACAACTTCAGCAACACCCTTTAAGAACAAAGGTCTCACCTTTTTCTCGCTTTCTAACAATTCTTTGACTAATCTCTCTTTCTTTGCTTCATTTTCTCTAATTTGTTAAGTGGGTTTGGGTTATTTCGAGCTGTTAGTTCAATTCTTGATCTGGGTGTTTTTTTATATCTCGAAAAGTTTCCATTTAAGAACAAAGATCTCAGCTTTTCCCCTCTCTCCTAGTTTCTTTATATTTTTTGTTTTATTTGTTTTAATTTTTATATTAGTGAATATGGGTTTTAAAATAGAGACTAACTTAAAAATAATTTTAATGTAAAGTTTAAGTATTTACACAATCAGGTCAGTTAAAGGTTGGTTGCAGGTAACTCTATTTGATCATTGATTGTTAAACTTTAATACGTAAATGGTAAGTAACTTCTTATAACATGTTAAAATTATACTGATAATGTAAAAAAAGTTATGACACTGTTAGTGTATATAACTTAAATTCTTAATGCAATGGCATCATGGCACCCAATGGTGTGGACTAGTCGTTAATGAAGTAAGAATGGATCACGGTAAATTACAATGGCAAAAAGTTCGGTGATTTATTTCTATTTGTCTAAATTTTGATAGATAGAGTTACTTGCTATTTGCACCGGTGGGAGGTAGCAAATATGGAGTTGATTAGTTAAGGTGCACTTAAGTTGGCCGAACACCACCATTACGATAAAAGAAATAGTATAATTATGATGAATTCAAATGCATTATATTGGAATCTGGGTGTAGCAAGTAAGAGGTTCATCAAATCGTTGCCTGTGTGTGTGGTGTATGAATGGACCTGAATTGAATAGAATGAATATAAAAGATTCTTGTAGTTGACTTTAACTAGTTTGGGATTAAGATGTAGGTTATCAAGTGGAATGGTGTGGGTTATTTTTAAGTTTTTTTTTTAGTTCAATTGGTACTGCGATTTTGTTGTTATAGGTTTCTAGTGTTTGCAATTTATAATTGCAGGCAATAACAGCGGCTGTTTTGTCAGCGATCAGTGATATAGTGGCTCAAAAGATCACTGGCATTAAGAGACTTCAAGTCAGACGTCTTCTTCTGAAAGTGGTACTGTTTTCATGGTTTCCTTTTAAATACACCCGTTTGCTTCTCTTTTTCCCTTTTCTTTTTGTGTGTGCTGTGGAAATCTGAAGTGCTAATGATTTTGTCAAATGTGTTCAACTTTATTAATTTTATATTCTGCATCTTGCTCGAAGCAAGGTAAAAGGCTACCAGTAGAATACTTTTCCAACTCTGCCCTGATCTTATTCATGAGTTCTTGGTATTCTGCTTTTTTTGATTAAGATTAACCTGATTCTGTAGCGCACTATCCTAGTCACTCATACTGTATCGTCAACTATAGATCACTTTTAGCCTCTTTGTACACTTTTGTGAAAACATCATGAAGTAAAGACTGACGAAGCAGACAATACCTTCTTAACATACTGTCCGACTTTATGCTTATAAATGCTATAGTAACCCACAGTACTCTCGTCCTGTTTCAATTTGATGAAGTTCAATTTTATTGATGTTGTGGGGGGAAACCCTGTCTACAAGACTACAAGTAGTATACCGGAATGTAAAAAACCTGCATCATATGATTCTCTACAAAAGACAACAACTCAATCTATACTAATAGGACTGTCATCTATGTTCATTGGGTTTGTTGTTTGTTGTTGTCATCAATGTTATCACATAATTTAGTCAAATTTTCTATATGACCGTTCTTAAATTAATTCACTAAAGAGAACTTCTATTATATTTCAGAAAAAAATGGATGTAAAAGCTTGATGATTTCCTAAACGAAGAAAGGATAAAATAGAAATTACTAACTTGAAATCCAATTTGAAAAGTAATAGATTAAAATCAAGAAAATAAAGTAATAATAAAGCAAAGTCATAGTAAATACAACGATTTTTCTAAAGTGTTGGGCGTTCATGTCACATAACCTTTCTCTAGCCAAGAATCCCATTATTGATCGAATTGGGATGGATCCAATTCATTGGCTAAAGAAAAATCTATCGTTTTAACACTCGGAAAAAAAACCTAGAAAAGAGGAAGTAAGCTCCTTACATTTAAAGTTCCTCTCCTTCGAGGGATAGGGCACATTCCGCCATAACCATGCTTTAAACCTCGATCCAGCTCTCAAACTATGTGATCCTCGTCACCAGTCAGCTTAATGTTGATAGTCTGATGAATCATTTTGGTTCTAGAGAGTTCTGATCTTCCCTTATATTTGAGTAAATTGATGTTAACATTTTTTTTTTCTTAAGTTAGAATTTCAAAACTTTTGCAAATCAATTTTGGTTACGTTGGTTTGAGTATGAGCTGCAAAGGATGTAACAGCTCCTGTCTTTGTTGGGAATCTTTTCCCTCTTCTTTTCCCAGAGTGAATCACCCTATTCATATGCTTGATCTGGTGTGCAAGGCTTCTGCATGGAGTCTAGCGAGGTCTGTTCTATAGGCTTACCCTTGCTTAGAAGAGAGATTATTTCTGCCTAAAATTGACAACCAAATTTATCAAGACGTTGAAAGAAGTTTGGATCTTATAACTAGCTTCGGGAACTTAATGACTTATCACTGTATTGAAGAAATCAGTAGGATAAGTAAAAGTTTGAGAAAACTTACAATGATATGAAAGTGGTGCTTGAAAACACTTTGATATCTTTTAGCTGCTGTGAAGTTCTGTCTTTTTTTGTTTGGAGAAAATGGAAACAGAACAAACAAATAGCAAGTAAGCATATATTAGGACTTATTCAGCTCTGAGGCATAGTCCAGTTGTAGTGCTATGTCAAGTTTACTTCCATCTCAAGGTTCATTTCTGATGTATCCTTTATATCTTTTCCTTTGCTTACCATATATAAGTTGCTATCTGGGACTGTCATTGGCTGCTAACATAACTGCGTGCAGCTTTTTGGCTTTGCCTATCTCGGGCCATTTGGGCATTTTCTTCACTTATTACTGGACAAACTTTTCAAGGGGAAGAAAGACACAACAACAGTTGCAAAAAAGGTAATCGAAACCCTTCTTTTTTGGACAATTTACAATAAGTGTCGGGAAAAGAAGTTCCAGATTCCTATTGAATCCACATCCTTTAGTGTCACGATTACCCGTCAGTCCTTTTTTTTTTCTCTTTTCGTTGTAATAGATTATTTTCAACATTAATCAATCGTAATGAAACTCTTTAGCTAGATTACCATTTTGGTCAAACAGTATTTTCAGTTGGGGAAAACTCTAAAAGAGTAATGACCAGATTAATACACAAGAATATGAAACTTGCAATTTAATTGTTTCAGGTGGTGCTGGAACAAGTGACATCTTCGCCTTGGAATAACTTGCTTTTCATGATTTACTATGGGTTAGTTATTGAAAGTGAGTTTTATTCTGAGCTACAACTATATTTCATTTTTGCAACACTAACTATTTCAAGGATTCCATGATGCTTCTGCAAGTAAATGTGCGAGTAGATATATTGAAGTTCTGAGAATTGGAACCTTAACTGTTGACTTAGAATGCATGAATCATTTTTGGATAGGAAGGTGTGGAGGTTGGGAACTAAGGTAGAAGGCTAGGTATCCCACCGTTGTCCTTGCTCGTTCCAGTAGTTTTAGACTTTAGTGCATTACTTAGTGTTAATCTTGTATTTTCTTATTATTAGATTTTTGTTATTACTTGTTGTTTCTTTCGCTTCGGTTTTCCGATTGGTTTGCTGGTGTTGTTGCTGGTGTTGTGCTCATTCCTCATTATCTTTCCTGAGCTGGGGGTCTACTGGAAATCTCCTCTCTACCTTCTTAGGGTAGGGGTAAGGTCTGTGTACACACTGTCATTCTCAGATCCCACTTGTGGGATTGCATTGAGTTTGTTGTTATTGTTGCTGTAATCTACAAAATTTGTGAACGTCAAATGCACTCTGAAGCACTACACCTTTACAAAATCTGCAAAAAGAAAAAGGACTGCAAGAGATTGTACATTCATAATATAAAAGCAGGAAACAAAAGCTCAAAGCTTTAGCGGAATCCCAGTTAAATAAAGTTTCGGTAACGTATCTTTTAAAAAATAATCATTCAGTTATTGGGGAAGTATGTATATACATGCGAAGACACTTTTTGATCTTTGTTGCTTTTATGCTATTTTACATGTCCAAACTCTTTCTCACCGAATAAATTCTTTACAGTGTACAAGCTTTGATCAAAGGACAAAGTTCTCTCATGTGAAAGAAGCCTGAAACTATTTTTCTTGTTCCAAAGTTGTTCATCTATATTTTCTAGATTTCCTATTTTAACTTCTAGGAAATACCCTGAAATTAAATTCTTGTTCAAAAGAAGTATTTTGCTCGAGTCTTTTTATATTGAGTATTTTCATTAGCTAGAAGTATAGCAATATATATGCACATAACAAAGCTTTGAGTTGATAGAATCTTATAATACGTACAGGTAGACCCTGGATCCAGGTGAAGTCTAATATTAAGAGGGAATATCCAAAAGTGCAGTATACAGCTTGGACGGTTTGTCAAATTCCCCCTCTTTCAGATTCAATTTTTTTAATTCTATTGTATAGTGAACTATAACTCTATCAATCGTTCAAAACTACGCAGTTTTGGCCAGTCGTGGGTTGGATTAATCACCAGTATGTGCCACTGCAATTCCGTGTAATCTTTCACAGCATCATCGCGTGTGGCTGGTATGCTACATTTACCTACTCGTCGCTACTGTTTATGATATGGTCAATTTCATTTTCACCTCAATTTTTTCACAAAATAGTTGATCCTTTCTTGTATTCAACTTGTAGGGGAATATTTTTAAATCTACGTGCTAGATCAATGGCTTTAAAGAAAGCTTGAAAAAATCTCAAAGTTGCAATTTGGACATGGTAACATATTCATATATAGTTCAAAGATTATAGGGGCTTGCTTCTTCAAGCTCCATCCAACCTATACAGGACGTCGCTCGCTTTGTCTCTGCTACTAGTGGCTTATGTAGTGGTTGGCGTTCCGACGTCCTACTAGTGGCTTGTCTTTAATGAATGCTGTCAGTTTTTAGTTTGTTGTATTTTATCTTTTTTTTTTTGGGGTTTTTATTTTCTTGAATATTAGGACATCTTTTTGAATTAAAAGGTTGGTTATCATAGAGCACCATTCTAATTGATGATGGCCATATTATTATTATAACTACAAAGCGTATATTAGGAATAATTTGACAAGAGGGGTTGTTCAGATGGTCAGCACCCCCACCTACAACCCCGGGTCGTGGGTTCGAGTCACTAAAGGAGCAATAGCTGCTGCAACAAAGGGAAATCAAAGGTGAGGGGAATAAAAAAAAAAGGATAATTTATTTCTTCCGAAATGCTTTTTCAATTTGATTTCTTTATTTGCATTAGTCATGGATGACTAAACAAATGCAAGAATTCAAAGAATGCCAAAGCTATGTGCTATATTTATGGGCAAAGTTCATTTTTAGTTCGCGGCCGAAACTATTTACATCCGGTAGCCGCAAAAGTGTATAAAATTTGTATATTTTTTTTTATATATTTAACATACATTAATGCATATACATACAAAACATATATATTTATTCGGCTATTATTTTAAGAGCGGTTATACAATGTCATTTTCCCTATATTTATTTATTTATTTATTAGTCTTTTGAAGGAGAGTCTTGGCATAACCGATAAAGATGTTATGTGATCAGGAGGTTACGGGTTCGATCCGTGAAAACAGGCTATTGCAGAAATACAGGGTAGGACTGCAAACAATAAACCTTTGTGATCCGGCCCTTTTTCGGACCCCATGCATAGCGGGAGGTAGGGCTGGCAAGTGGGCCGGTCCCGGGCCTAAACTGGCCAAGTGGGCCGGTCAAAACGGTCTCGGGCCCGGTCCCCGACCGGACCCAAATTAAACGGGCTTTTTGTAGGGACCGGCCCTGGACCGGGACCGGGCCCAACATATTTTTTTAAAAAAAATTAAATAGATATTAGAGACAAAAGGATGTTAAAAAAAATATCTATAGAATTGTGACCTAAATTTTATTTAACATCCTAAATTTTAATATTCAATATTTAATATCGAATATATATAGTATATAAGATGTATATATAGTATATCGATATAAGATGTATATATATATATAAGCTAAATTTTATTATAGAATTGTGACCTAAATTTTATTTAACATCCTAAATTTTAATATTCAATATTTAATATCGAATATATATAGTATATAAGATGTATATATAGTATATCGATATAAGATGTATATATATATATAAGCTATATTCGATAAGCTATATATACATCTTATATACTATATATAAGATGTATATATAGTATAGTATATATATTAAATGTATATATACATACATATTATATCGATATATATATATAAAAGCTATATTCGATAAGCTATATATACATATTAAATGTATAAAAAGTTTGGGGTTAAAACAAAGTTGGGGGGGGGGGGGTTAAATGACTTTTTTATAAATAGCCAACGGCTATATTTAAAAAAATAAATATATATTTTAAAAAAAAATATAGCTGTTGGGACTGTTTGGCCCGCTAAGGGACCGGTTCGGTCCCGGGCCGGTCCCTATCGGGCTAAATGGTCCCGGGCCTGGCGGGTCCAAATCATAGGACCGGCCAACAAGACCGGCTCAGGCCCACTAAAACCGGGCCAAACGGTCCTGGCCTGTTTAGCCTGTTTGACCCGCGGTTCCGGACCTGGACCGGCTCACTTGTCACCCTTAGCGGGAGGTTTGCTGCTACTTTTTCTTTTCCTCCTGACCCTTCAACTGTGACTTCAAAAGGGAGATTCTTGAGAATAAAAAGATTGATTTGTCACATTGACAAACAATCTTTATTTATTTAGCCAGGTTATCGAGGCCTTGAGCCCTTGACCAATTTCCCTTGGCACCCCACAAACGTTTTCATCATATTTTTAACGAGGCAGTGAGCTGAACTTCTGCTATTTCTTCCTTTTGTTTAGTCATTTTTCTCTGTTTGGAGTGCCATGTTGATGAATATGTTTTTTCCTAGATGCTCGGCTAGAGATCATTCATCTCGAGTTATAAAAGTAATTTTTCTGAGTTTAAGTTCTATGCCGTAACACGATATAAAAAGTTGCATAATCAATCATTTATAAGATAATTATAGGTAAATTGATCACGCCCAACTCTAGTTATAATAAGAATATGCGATCGCTGCAAATATAATCCGGTATAAGAGTCCGAAGTAGAATTTCACAGAGAACTAAGGTTTAGTTACAACTGTTCACTATCACTATGAAGACAAGCTCGAACAAGTCCTAAGTTATAAATATTAAGATTCTTATATCTAATTAACTAACAAATTAAAGTAGTAGATTAACAACTAAAGACACTACGGGTTGGAGAATAGATTAAGAAGGTCTAGAGTTATAATTTTTTCAATTGTCGGAATCCTTCCCACTATGTCTTCTATAATTTCGCCTAAGTATTCTCTACCGATCGTGAGTATTTTGGGTGTCACGACCCAATTTCACCTATAGGTCGTGATGGTGCCCTACACTACAACTAGGCAAGCCAACTAATAATTTAAACCTATATTCAATTCTTTTAAAATTAACCGAGTAATTAAACTCTTCTTAATTTCAGGAATTTAAAATAATATGAAAAGATTCTAGTAAATTAAAAATAATCAAGTCCAAAAATTCTATTAGTGTGTGTGCCAAGACCTGGTGTCACAAGTGTATGAGCATCTAGTGGATTATACAAAAACAATCTCAAACACTGTCTGAAATAAAATAGACATAATACAAATACAAGAAGAAGCACCGATAGCTACAGAATGGCTCAGAAAGGCAGCTTACCACTACGCCTCTGGATAACGTGGATGTGCGATGATTGATCCTCCACTAGTGCCTGTCTCAGATCCTGCACAAAAAGTGTAGCAAGTGTAGCATGAGTACGTAAACAACGTGTACCCAGAAAGTATCAAGCCTAATCTCGAAGTGATAGAGACGAGATGACCAACTTTGACACTAACTAAGGGTCAATAATAATAATTGAAATAAAATAGAATTATTTAAATCAGCATAATTCACAGAGTTAACAATAATTTTATTCAATTAGCAGAAATAATAAAAATCTTTCAATTGCAATAATTTTCAATCCGTTAATTAAATCCACAAGCTGCAATTAAAATAGTAAGGTATCGTGTAATTATTATCATTATTAGGCACGATTTCTGCCGAGGTCGTACGGCCTGATCCAGAGTGTCGTGTACACTGCCGAGGGACGTGCGGCGCGATCCATAGATGCATTTATCCTGCCGAGGCGTTCGGCCCGCTTCACAAGAAAGGAGGACATTTTCTTATGTACCTCCGGAAGGAGAGTATATTTATTATAAGATCAATTCGAGAGGAATGAACAATTTCTTTTAACAATTAATTAATTTAAACAGAAAATTAAGCATATGAGATTTTCATCTTTTAATATCTTCCCTAACAATTCACAATATATATCAAATAATTTAATTAAGTAAAGAATACAATTTACACAAGTAATTCATGATTTGAGTCCTAAACTACCCGTAGCTACGCACGGACTCTCGTCACCTCGTGCGTACGTAGCCCCCACAATTAGAAACATTTATTAATTTAATCACCTATGAGGTAATTTCCCCCTCACAAGATTAGACAAGAGACTTACTTCAATTTGCTCCAATTTAATCCAATAGTAGGCCCTTTCCTCAATTATCCAACTCTGAATGGCTCAAATCTAGCCAAAGTAAATTTGATACAATCACTAAATATTATAGGAATCAATGTCATAAGAAAATACTATATTTTTAAATAAAATCCAAAATTAAATTAAAAATTGTTTGTGGGGCCCACATCTCGAAATCCGGCAAAAGTTACGAAATATGAACGCTCACTCAACCACGAGTCTACCCATACCAAAATTACTAAATTCCGATAACAATTCGGCCCTCAAATTTTCAAATCTATCCAAGAGGATTTTCAAACTTTTCCAACTGAATTCACCAATTAAATGATAAAAACAGTGTTGGATTCGGGTAATTTAACCAATATTGAGTTAAGAACACTTACCCTGTTATTTTCTCTAAATATTTCCCAAAAATCGCCTTAATCCGAGCTCCAAATCGATAAAAATAGAAAATCGGACGAAATCTCATTTTCAGAACTTAAACTCTCTGCCCAGTGATTTCTTCTACGCGATCACGAACATCCTCACGCGATCGCGCAACACAAATTTTTACTGCCTAAAAAATAACCCTACGCGATCGCAAACAATGCCACGCGATCGCGATGCACAAGGTTCCAACTATACGCGATCGCATAGAGCAAACGCGTGGCCCAATTCGGCTATAAGAATGGCTATAAGAAAAAGTGCAATATCAAGGGCTATAAGAAAAAGCTTGGAAATCTTAAAGTTGCAGATTTGGACATGGCAACATGTTCTTATATAGTTCAAAGATTCTGGAAATGTTGCTACACTAGTTGTCTCTTCTCTTTTTTCTTTTTCGGGGTTTTTATTTTTTTGAGTATTAGGACATGTTTTAGCTAATTAAATAAACCACCCTTTAGTTGATGGGCATATTATAATTACAAAGCTTATATAAAGGGTGGTTTATTTCTTGGGAAATGCTTTTTCAATTTGATTTCTTTACTTGCATTAGTCATGGATGACTAAACAGATCCAAGAATTAATAAAACGCAAATCACTTGCCACTATCTTTATTTATGTGGTATAATACCTCGGATCTCTAAATTTGCCAATATTTATTCTGTGCACACCTGGATTAGTTTTGGTTCTATTACCTCTGAACTTCACGGTTTGATAGCGTTGACCCTCTAATAAATCGTTGACGAGACAAAAAACGTGAATATATTCTTTTAGGTGCGTGAAAATGAAGAAAAATATGAAAAATTTAATTTTCAAGTAGGATGTTTTCTAACCATTTGATGGCTACATAGTTATATAAAATGTTTTATTTGTTCTAATTGTGTATTTCTTTTTAATTCTTCTTCATATACAACACATTTTACCTTAATTTTGTATTTTAAGGCAGATACCGCACACTTGAGTGGCAACAAAAAAAAGACACCTTAAATTTTCTTTTCTTTTTTGGTTAAATAAAATTTATTTTTCCATGTTAAGAAGTTAACCAGAGCAGATTAAGTTTGAATAACATAATAAACTAAAGTTTTTCATTTGTAAAACTCCATTAGGTAAAGCTTTAATCAGGGGCGGCCCAAGAAGATTGGTGGCCTAAAGTCAATTTTTAATTTGGGGCCTTTCAGAAGGAAAAAAAATTATCATAACATCGATGATTCATTCCGATGTTCCTACACATAGAACAACATAATTTAGCGCAATTGTCGCACAATAACTCACTTAAACCAACAAAATATAGGGCGAGTAATGTACTAAAAGTATAGAATTTTGGCATAATATCAGTTGTTAATAGTTTCTTTTATAAATAATTTAGTCTCTCCTAAGATGTTGTTGATCTTAGATAATAGAACCAAATTCATATAGATACCTCACTAATGATGTCACTCGTAAAATTTAAATAACGAAAAATTTTATATTCACGACAAGGATTTAGGAGGAGTGATTCTCTTTCTGCATTTTTTGCTCAAACGGTTACATCACTACTAAATTAAAACTTATCTTGACTTTTTATAAAATATTTTATTTTTTATTTTAACATACCCAATATATTTAGACCCTACCCTAAAGATTGTTGTGAGATGTATTTGATCCAATTTACGTTAATTAAATATATTGGGTTCGAGTCCTGCGGTTAAAAAAAATTATGTTAAAACGTGTTCTCTCTTTTACTAGGCCTTATGCGATACGAATCTAGATTAGTCGGGGTCTCAATATAAATACGAGTAGAAAAATAAAAGAAAAATTTGGGGCCCTCAAAATTTGGGGGCCTAAAACCTTTGCTTCAGTGGCTTGACCCTTGGGCCGCCCCTCGCTTTAATAGTATTTCGGTAATAATTAATTAATGATTTAATCTGAGTCTTTTTTTTTTTTTTTAACAGCCTGACTCCTAAGTTGGAGATTGTGCTGCAATTTTCACACAGTTAATCATACCATGTGGCTTTGAAAATGAGTCAATCATATACTACTCGTTTGCATGAATAACACTATTTTGGAAATACATGAATATATTAAGATTTTAAATTCCTAAAAGTTCCAAAAATGTTGGCAATTGAATATCCACGTGATTCTTAATTTATTTTTTTTGGGGGAACGAGCATCTATACTAATATGAGTAATAATTAAGGAAGATCAGAGCAAGTCTATTGTTAGATATGAAGTCTTTCAAAATCCCTTTCCCCCAAAAGCAATTTTTTATAAGCATCCACTAACAAGTAAAAAGAAAAAGAAAAAAAAGAAGAAAAAATATATTTTTAGCCGCTCTAAAAAATAATAGCGGACAAAATGTATACTTTATATATATATATATATATATATATATAATTGTATAGGGTAAAATATATTCATATTTAATGATCGCATAAGGAAGCGACACGTGGAGCCGGAGACAGAAGACAGTTTGGTCCGAAGGCAACAATCTCAAAGAGAATGGTATTCATAAAGGCGAATTAAATACCTGCCATCCGGTAGCATTTAATGGAGAATATTCTATAGCATTAAGTGCATGGTCCGTTACAGAGAATATGTCATTCACTGCCCACCGTTACACATTCTTCAATGGCCCTCATAATTGTCATTTAAAAAGGGCTTGATCCTAGGACTTTGTCCCTAGGTGCAACTATAAATAGTGAGTTCTACAGTCATTATAAATGACACTAATTTTCTAACAAACGAATACTATACTCTGTTCAAAAGTTCAATAATATTTTATCTTCTTGCTTATTAATACTGTTGTTACTGCTTCCAGAAGCTCTGCTCCCAGAATCAAGATTGTTACTATCTTATCTTGATTTCAACACTAAGTCTTATATTCTTATCTAATTTATTTATTATTTTGGGATCATATCGATTCACTTGTCTATAAACCACATATAAATTCAATTGTACCGTTTTACGGGTAAACAGTTTGGCACCCACCGTGGGACTTAGACACTTGTGTAATTGAGTTGATCATTGTATCTATTACTAACTCATTTGATTATTTGTTCTTAGGAAATAACATAGAAAATGGCAGATAACAGTGTCAACATCGCTCACAAAGTTGAGGCTCAAGGAAATCAGCCTCATCACGAAGATTCAATTAGTGATACTCAAAATGAGGGGGACGAGGCCACCCCGGTCCACGACGTGCAATATTCGCGACATGTTCGAGAGGCGACTCCTGATGATGCCGAAGACGAGCACGTCGTTGAAACAATAAGGATCATGGGAGAGCAACAAAAGGCCATTATAGGCCATCTCACACGACATGATCAGGTCATGACGGAGTTGAAGCAGGCATTGTCAGGTGCTTCCAACAACGCGAATGGACGAGGTCCAGTTCCTCCCAGTGCTCCCGCAAATCAAACAACGCAGAGGATCGACAACAACACCCCGAGAGGCGAGGTTGGCTTTGATGGGGCTGGGGGGAACAATAGCGGATATGGTAACAACAACGAGTAATCCCTTTAAAATCGAACTCATGCGATTTAGGAGGGAAATAAACGCCCGAATGGATCGAATTCCGGGCGCACCACCAGTGTTGAAAAGACCAGACTCAAATAAATATACCCAGCTGCCGTTCAAACCAAGCGCGACACCAGAGTTGATCCCAAAGCGGTTCAAAATGCTAGATGTGCCGAAGTATGATGGGACTTCAGATCCTCAGAAATACATCGGCACCTATAAAACGGTGGTGAAGGGGAACGATCTAGTTCCCCACAAGATTGAGTCAGTCTAACTGAAGAAATTCAGGGAGATCCTTACGAAGGGAGCCCTGTCATAGTATTCACTTTTGCCCGAGCACTCCATAGACTCATTTGAGATGCTCGCAGACTCTTTCATCAAGGCCCATGCCGGGGCCAGGAAGATGAATGCTCGAAAGGCCGACATATTCAGGATTGCACAGGAAGAGTTCGAATTGCTACGGGAGTCCGTGACCAGATTCCAGAAGGAAAGGATGTTGTTACCAGACGTATCGAATGAATGGGCAGCTGAAACATTCACTAAAGGTCTAAATTCGAGAAGTTCCGACGCTTCCCTAAAATTGAAAAAATGTCTTCTCGAGTTCCAGGCAACAACATGGGCAGATGTTCATAACCGGTATGAATCAAAGATAAGAATTGAGGACGATCAGCTCGGTTTCTCGACATCAACCAAGGGTCGGGACTGGGAGAAGATTAAAGAGAAGTCGAAAGATGATTTTGAGTCTGATCGACGGTCTTCAAGAGGTCAAGTTTTGCCCTATGAAAGGGCTGAAGGATGCAGTAGAGGTTTTCGGTCGGCGGATAGATTGCAACCGAAAGGAGAATTGATCATGGCCGGAATAACAAGTCACTGCAGGACAAGGAGATATCGGGTTCCCGAGATTCCTCCTACCCCAGGCTTTCCGAATACAACTTTAACATCAGCGTTGTGGAGCTGGTATCGACTATGAGAAACATTACAGAAGTACGGTTCCCGAAGACGATGAGATCCGATCCCAGCCAGAGGAATCCTAACCTGTGTGCAAATATCACGGGACTAACGGCCACCGGACAGGGGATTGCCGATATTTATGAGAGGAAGTGGCGACATTACTAAAAAATAGCCATCTCAGAGAATTCTTGAGCGATCGAGCCAAAAATAATTATGGCCACAATCGGGATAACGCGGAGCCTTCAAAAGTAAGAGAAGATCTTCCACGTTTGATGATCAACATGATTTTTAGGGGGAACGAGATTAATGGTGTGACATTATCAACAGCAAAAAAGATGAAGATATCAGTGACCCACAGTAAGAGACTCCGGGAAGTCACTGAGGATGACATTACTTTCATGGAGGAAGACGCAGATGGACTACTGCTGCCGCACAATGATGCCTTGGTAATCTCTTTAAATGTCTTAGACTTTAAAATTAAACATGTTTTGGTGGACCCAGGAAGTTCGACCAATATTATCCAGTGGAGAGTGCTGGAACAAGCCAAGTTGACCGGAGGTATCATTTCAACCACAAAACTCCTCGTCAGATTCAATCTAGCAAACGTTATAACCCGAGGAGAGATCCTTCTACCCACAAATGCCGGGGGGGGGGGGAGGGTGATGAAGATGACCCTTTCCGAGGTAGTGGACGGCGATATAGGTTACAATATTATCTTAGGGAGACCATGGTTGTACAAGATGAAGGCCGTACCTTCAATATATCATCAATTGCTGAAGTAGACCAACCGGTTGCAAAGGAGATGAATGATCTCAGTTTCCAATAGCAAAGGGAAGAAGCATGCAACATAGTAATTACAGGAGTTGGCGCCTCCTCCCGAGCCGAGTGAAGTAAACTAGTGGGAGGAGTCGTTGGAATCCTATCAGGTGCCAAGATACTTCCAGGTACCAAAATCCACGACGGAGGAACTTGAACAAGTCGCATTGTTCGAGAAGTTCTTGGAGAGGAAGTTCCACTTGGGGACAGAACTAAACCCCGAGCTCAGGTCTGGATTTATCGAATTTCTTAATGTTAACTATTTTGCGTGGTCGCATGCGGATATGACAAGTATTCCATTAGAAGTGACCATGCACAAACTAAGTCTGGATCCCAACATCCCTCCGGTAAGACAAAAACAACGTCCTATTACTGAGGTTAGAAACAAATTCGTCAAAGAAGAGGTAACTCGTTTGCTTGATATCAGTTCAATCTGAGAGGTAAAGTATCTTGACTGGTTAGCTAACGTAGTAGTAGTTCCAAAGAAGAATAATAAATTTTGCTTGTGCATAGAATATAGGGATTTAAATAAGGCGTTCCCAAAAGACTCGTTCTCACTGCCAAATAGCGATCAAATTATTGATGCGACGGCCAGATACGAGTTAATGAGTTTCCTCGATGCTTACTCCGGGTACTGCCAAATCAAGATGAACCCGAAGGATGAGGAAAAAACTTCATTCATAACAAACTTTGGCACATATTGCTACAATGTGATGCCCTTCGGGCTTAAGAACGTCGAAGGCACTTATTAAAGGCTCGTGAACAAAATGTTTGAGAAACAACTAGGGAAAACTATGGAGGTTTACATAGATGATATGCTGGTTAAGTCTTTGAACGCAGTTGATCATCTTAAACATTTGCAAGAAACCTTTGACATCTTAAGGAAGCATAACATGAAGCTTAACCCCGAGAAGTGGGCGTTTGGGGTCAGCTCCGGTAAGTTCCTGGGATTCCTGGTGTCAGAAAGGGGGATTGAGGTTAACCTCGATAAAATTCAAGCCATCGAAGACATCCCGGACTAGCTATCAGGCGTGAAAAAGGTTCAAAGTTGACAGGGAGACTGGCTACTTTGAGCAGATTCATCTCCATATCTTTGAAAAAATGACATCATTTCTTTTCACTACTCAAAAAGAAGAACAACTTCGAGTTGACTCCGGAATGTCAGCAGGCTTTGAAGGATTTGAAAAGTTATTTGTCAAGTCCTCCATTACTGTCAAAACCGGAGGAAGGCAAACAACTGTTGATCTACTTAGCGGTCTCGGAGGTAGCGGTAAGTGACATTTTAGTCCGTGAGGACAAAGGTACACAATCTCCTATTTACTACGTTAGTAAAATTTTAACAGGAGCAGAAACTCGGTACCCACATCTGGAAAAATTAGCCTTAGCTCTCGTAGTCACCGCTCGTAAGGTTAGGTCTTATTTCCAATGTCATTCGACAACCATGGTGACCACTTTTCCTCTGCGGAATATTCTTCATAAGCCTGAAATTTCAGGTAGACTGGCCAAGTAGGCCGTCGAAATGAGTGAATTTGACATAGAATATAAACTTAGGACTGTGATTAAGTCATAAGTTTTGGCCGACTTTGTGGCCGATTTCAGTCCGGGACTGTTACCTTTGGCTACCAAAGAAGCAGTGATGTTGTCAGAATCGATATTAGGAGTTTGGACCTTGTTCACGGACGGAGCTTCCAATGTGAAGGGGTCCGGGCTCGGCATAGTTCTAACCACACCCTCAGGAGAAACCCTAAGGTAGGCCATAAGAATCGTTCCTCTGACTAACAATGAAGCATAGTATGAAGCTTTGATTACAGGACTCGAGCTAGCCTGGGGACTGGACTCCGAGGTCATAGAAATCAAATGTGACTCCCATTTGGTAGTAAATCAGGTCTACGGGATCTTCGAAACTAAAGAGGAACACATGCAACAGTATGTAGTGAAAGTCTAGGATCTGCTCACTCGGTTAAGGGAATGGTCAATTACGCACATCCCAAGGGAAGAGAATGCGGAAGCAAACACACTAGCAAATATGGGTTCGTCCACGGAAATGAAAGGACTGGACTCCAGTACGGTCATACAACTTATGCACTCGGTACTGGACGCAGATTGTTATTATGAGGTAAACACGACTAATTTGTTCTGGGGCTGGAGAAATCAGATCATTGATTACCTCGAGGACGTAAAATTACTTGAAGATCCCAAGGTATCTCGGGCGTTGCGTACTAAAGCAACTCGATACAGTTTTCAAGGAGGTCAATTATATAAAAGATCTTTCCAAGTCCCATTGGCCAGATGTTTAGGGGCTTCCAAAGCTAACTATGTCATGCAGGAAGTCCATGAAGGAATCTGCGGAAATCACTCAGGTGCGAATTTATTAGTTCTAAAGTTATTTTGGGCAGGATACTACTGGCCCCGGATGGAGCAAGACACCAAGTTCATGAATGTCAATGCTACGCACCATTGGTACATCAACCAGCAGAGCCACTACAGTCAGTTGTGTCACCATGGCCTTTTATGAAGTAGGGGATGGCTATAGTCGGTCAGTTGCCACCAGCCCCCGGTAAGGTAAGATTATTTTTGATTTTAACTGACTATTTTTCTAAATGGGTTGAAGCAGGTCCATATCAAAAGATCGGGGAATACGAAGTGGTAGATTTCTTATGGGAGAATATAATTTGTAGATTCGGGATACCAAAAGAGATAGCATACAATAACGGGCCACAATTTATAGGCACAAAGGTCACAAAATTCCTTGAAGACTTGAAAATCAAAAGGATCACATCGTCACCTTATCCAACGTGGGAAGGCCTCTACTAGGTTTCAACTGTCACCGGGAAAGGGTCATACGAATGAGAAAATCAAGACGGAATAAATAAAGTTGTCGAGCAACTGGAACGTGGCACACCTCAAAAGATACTATTGCTGATGAGCCTCGTCTACACTGAAAGTATGTGCTACATTTTTTTTTCCTTCGTCCGATTTTTTTCCCAATTGAGTTTTTCTGGCAAGGTTTTTAATGAGACAACAATGAAAGTATATTATGAAGAAAGCTTCATCAGTAGAAATAAGACCTTAAAATGACAAGGCACACAAAAAACGGACACTACGGAGTGGTTAGATAATCTTTGGCTCGGTAGCAAAAGTTCCTGCCGGGAAGTAAAATTTGCTATCGGCCAAGGGTTACCTGACCATTCACGAGTGCAAGCCACTAGGGGTTGTTAGATAGTCTTTGTCTCGATAAAAAAGTTCCTAAGGGGAAGTGAATTTCCAAAGGATCAAGACTTAGTGTTCAAATCTCATCCTTCGCATCAAACACTGGGTGGGTTGGGGGGGGTGGGGAATGATATAAGAGTACGACAACAATGACTGCCGCATCGACCGGCAACCCAGAACCCCAAAATAAAATTATATCATCGGGACCGAGGACTGTGCGGCCAGCCCCGTAGAAATAAGTTGTACAAGTTAGCCATAAGTAATGGCAATTTCTTTTTAGCATAACGAATGCTTATATACTTTTGAAAATGGAAGGAATAAAGTAAAGCCCTTTTATTTTTATCTTGTTTCTTGTCCTATAGATGAATTAATTTTATCATTTTAAAGTTAAACAAGTACTTCAAATGCTAATACTGTAATGAACAAGAAACGTCCTCTTCAAGAGCACCGTAAACATAAGAGGGCCTTCTCTTATGAAACCTTTACGGTAAAGGGTTTATTCCGGAAGAACTTATGCCCGGAATCCAAGTGCTCTCAGAGACAAATACACCTGAAGCCTTGCACAATTCGACGCAAAAAGTAAAACTTGCGCAAATACTTGAACGAAAAGGGCGCAAAGAGTAAAACTTGCTCAAATACTTAAATGAAAAGTACGCAAAGAGAAAAACTTGCACAATACTTAAACAAAAAAGTACTTCTATTCACAGCAAATGTGCCAAGTAGCACAAATATAAAAGTACAAAAGGAAAAGAAAGCAAAAACTAAGCTACTGCATCTCCGGAACCCGGAGGAAGAGAAGATTCTGCTCCCCCAAGAGAAGTGGGTGGTTCTGCCGCCGACTCAATATCTTGGCCTTCACCATTTTGGCCTTCAGCATCATCACCTTCTGGTTCTTCTTCAGTTCCCGAGAACTCAGAACCAGAACTAGAAGAGTCGGTACCATCAGGCCGGACTGGAAGACCCCTTCGGCCAGTTGGCTCCAGCTCACGGGCCTTAGCGATTTTGACATCAAAGTCAATGACACCCGCTTTGGACTCTTCCAAGTTTTTTCTCCTCATGCTATACATAGAATAATATTTTTCAACAATGAGGGAAGCCGCTCGGCGCTGAAGTTCTTCTTTAAGTTGGTCAACCTCGACAGAAAGGATGTCCCACTCGGATCTAGTGGCTCGGAGACTGGCATCAAGGTCACGGACAGTGGAGCTAAAACCGTATTGTGCTCTATGACCCTCTTATGCCTCTCCTCTAACCGGGCATACTTATCCTCGGCAGCAGTAACTTCTTCAGTTTTGGAGTTTAAGGCTGTCTCCAAATTATTCAATCTTTCTGCAGAGGGAGCCTCACGATTGGATTCAGCAAGAACGACATTATGGACTTCAACCCATTTGGCCTTAGCTTCTTCAAATTGTACCCTTAACGGGGAGACCTCCTGGATAAGGGTCACTACTTTTTTATCGCTTTGCTGTAACCAGGACTCCAACTCAACGGCCTTAGCAACTCGTACTTCCTGTTCTGAGAGGCGAGCAACAATCTGGTCTCACTTTGCCAAAAGTTGATCTCGATCGGAGGTAATTTCCTCCTTATCAAGAATCAGCCTTTGAAGGCCCTCAGAAGCTAGGAAGTTGGCCTGCAAAACAAAAATGCAAACTCAAAACCCTGCCATAACAATAATAGAAGAAACAATAGAGGAAACAAAGACTATTCCATTGTTGTGTTATGCATGTTAATGTTCACCAAACACTCTCCCGAGAGAGTTTGTATTTTATTCCTATCTTTTTCTGAAGCCAAAAACTTCATAATTAGCAAGTTCCACTGGTCGGGATAACAAATGTCATCCAGTAGAAACTGAGGGACGCTGCTCCTCCTTTGGGGATCTTTAGAGGGGGCAGAATAATTATGCCCCAAATTCCCAAGAACTGGGATTGGGGAGGAGGGGTATCTTCCTCTCGGGAAACTACGATCGGTGGAGATGATGTAGCAGTTGCTGGTGGCGAAGGCAAAGTTGGTGAAGAAGGAGATGAAGCTGATGGCGTCGTAGGTTGAGAAGCAGCTACGGCAAACGCAGTGCTGATTGTTGGTTGCTCATCAACGAACATGAAAGGGACCCAATACTCAGTTTCATGGTACCGAGAACGACGATTGGGACTCGGAAGCGAGAGTTAGCATTTTCCGCCATATCATACTCCCTAGATTACCGAGGCATCATCCTCGGTTAGTGTAACTAACTCAACAGATTGAGCATTCTGTTGAACTGATGAATGCCGTCATCTTCTATGTAGAGAAGCCTCCTCATCACTGGCTTCTCCATCATCATCGATCACCATGGTGTCTATGGCTGGCTTGGGCGCGAAGCTCATCACCACAATATCCAAAGACGACTCGGGCATTGCATTCTTTGCCATTTTATTTTTGTCCCCGGCCATGGAGGAACATCTCCTTTTTGGTTGCTTGTTCTCCGGCGAGGGACTCCGAGAAGAAGCACTTGCACCAAAAGTAGGCTCGGAGACACCTGTTCGGGTGAAAGCCTCCTGCAACAGCCTCGCCACATCAGCACGATCAACCAAAATGTCCTCGTCGGGGACGACAACTGAGCCTTGAGGGAGACCTGAATTCAACAGGAGAGAAAGGTTAATCAATTTTCCTATACGAAAGGTAAAAACAAGATGAGTTAGACTTACTATGATTTTTAGCCTTCCACCCATATTTAAGAGCATGTTCTTTCCACATGCGGGTCTTGGGCATGGTGGCGTCCAAATTTTCTAGACCCAATGGTCCAAGCCTTCAACCCTAGGCGGTGTTCACCTAGTTACTGAAATAAGTAAATGAAGAAGGGCCAGTAACAACGTGAGGTGATCTTTAACTAGAAGAAAGAACAAATGATGAACTTACGAGTACAGTTCCATAATTCCGGAAAGGATGAAGTCGTGGCCGGAATGATGTCTCTGGTGGCAACTGCAATGAACCGTTCCATCCACCCATTGTCGTTGTCGTCATCCATGCTGGTTAGCAAAGCATGGTGGCCACGTTTGCTGAAATTTATCATTCCCTCATAGAAAATCTTGGGGGAATAAAGGTTCATTAATCGAGCCAGGGATGGCTTCTCTCCCGTCTCCTGGCATAGACGCCGAAGACAAGCAAGTGTCCCCCACACATATGGACTTATTTGTGCCGGCATACCTGGTAATGGATGCAAAACTCCATGATAACGGAGTCAAGCTCCCCGCTTAAAGAGAACGGTCCCAAAGTGAAGGGATACGTATAAAAATACGTGAAACCCTTCTTGGGTAAGGTTAACCTCTCCGCCAGGTCAGGAGCGATGATATTTAAATCATGGCAATGACAGTCTTCCTTCACAACAAGAATGCTGGAAAGACGAATGAAAGAAGGATACACACTAACAACCCACGTACGAGGGTTAGCAGAAGGATACTTCTCTTCAAAGTCCTTAGTTGTGATAGGATTCCTTAGAATAATAATGCTCGCCGTAGGTGGAGCAACATCATTATTTTTACCTTTGTTCTTTGAGGAACTGGGATTTTGGGAAGAAGAGGCCATGTTTGTCAGAAGGGAGAAAAGGGTTTCTTTCTGAAGAAGAAGATTAGAGAAAGTTGAAGACAAGTATGAGTTGAGCAAAGAGAGTTCGAGAGAGTTTGGAAAGTTATGAAGTGTAAATGAAGAAGTTTGATGCGTATAAGTAAAGGAATAGGTGGCTAAAATCGTGGCCTTAATTACCTCGATAACCGGAAAAAGTGTGGCTTAATCATGGGATGACGCGTGTTTGGGGTATTAAATGCGGAGAGACGTACGTCTAATCAACTGTTAGAAACTTTTCAGAGGGGGTCAGAGGATTTCCCGCCAAAAAAGGTAGCTCTACCAACTTCCCGGTGACACAAGGTTATGCCACCGAAAAGCAGGAGGACTATCTGTATAGGGTAAAATATGTTCATATTTAATGATCGCATAAGGAAGCGACACGTGGAGCCGAAGACAGAAGACAATCTGGCCCGAAAGCAACGATCTCAAAGAGAATGGTATTCATAAAGGCGAATTAAATACATGTCACACGGTAGCATTTAATGGAGAATATTCTATAGCATTAAGTGCACGGCCCGTTACAGAGAATATGACATTTACTGCCCACCGTTATACATTCTTCAATTGCCCTCATAATTATCATTTAAGAGGGGCTTGATCCTAGGATCTTGTTCCCCAGGTGAAACTATAAATAGTGAGCTCTATAGTCATTGTAAATGATACGAATTTGCTAACAAACTAATACTATACTCTGTTCAAAAGCTCAATAATATTTTATCTTCTTGCTTATTAATATTGTTGTTACCGCTTCTGGAATCAAGATTGTTACTGTCTTATCTTGACTTCAACGCTAAGTCTTATATTCTTGTCTAATTTATTTATCATTTTGGGATCAAGTTGATTCACTTGTCTATAAACCACGTATAAATTCAACTGTATCATTTTACGGATAAATAATAATATACATATGTTATATACTTTTTAGCTAATGAATCTAATTAGTTTCGACCGACCGACTAATTTTGTATTTTGGCCAAAAGAAAAAGGGCGATTAAAGCGTGGTCATGATGTTGAGTTTACTTCCTTTGTGTCAAACCTATTGTTTTCTTTCCTATTATGCTAATTAACTCCTACCCTATATATATTTTTTCATACTGTGTGTCTGTTGTTTTTTTTGGTAATCAAAATATAAACTATGTGCACGCATAATTATCGAGTTTGGTATATAATATTGAAAGGCTTACACCTGTCGGCCTGCTCTTATCGCATAGGCGAGTCCAAGATGGATTTAGATTTTATGGGTTCAACTTTTAAATGTTTTTAGCATTGAGCCAATTGTATTTTTAAAGTAATGGGCTTAAACCTATTATTTGTTGTAATTTTAATAAATATTTACACATAAATTTATGCTTCACATCGAAAGTACCAGGTGCAGATGAACCGAGAGGACAAACTCTACATTTGCCCCTTATGTTTTTAGCCAATAATGTAGATATAATGAGTTGTCATTTGAGGATATTCAATATACATAATTTACTTTATTTGGTAGAAATAAAATCTTACACAATCAACGTTTTTTTGTGTTTCACGTGGTAATTATCAAACTATAAATTCATAATGTAACGTGTATTTGTCATCTTTTTGTACCAATATGTGTCACGTAGTGTAATTAATTAATCGCTTACAGGTGCTTAATAATTATTCAATTTGGTCCAGATAATTTATCTTTTAAAATTATAACACACTCCTTAAAAGATATATTTAATAAATTTAATCATAAAAGTATTTACCTAAATTACCCTTTGTCTTACTCAATAAAAGGAAAACTAAGGGGGCTTAGAATTTACAGAATTAGTCTTGGCCTTGTTCCCATTTAGTTCAAAAGTTCAATAATTCACACAATTGCCTCTCATTCCCTTTCAAACCTTTTCTCCTCATCAACTTCAAACAAGTAAGAGGAGGATCAACCTCTCTACCCCACAAGATAGTAGTAAGGTCTGAATACATTACCCCTTTCCCTCCCCCGATCTCATACTGTGGGAATACACTGAATATGTTGTTGTTATAAGAAAAGGAGGATCAATGAAGGAACAGGACGTGATAAATGATTACACAGCTATAACTACTTGTAATCGAATCGAGCAACAACTTAGCCCATCAACAAAATCTGATGTCAATAATAGTCCTGATCCAGTAAATATCGCAAAACTTTACGCAATTAAAGAGGCTATTGCAGATAGAGTGGAGATGCATAAGAATATTGGAGAGCAGAGAAGCCAGTGGAACAACATGCTTTTGACATCAATTAATATCATAACTTTAGCAGCTGCTACAATGACTGCAATTGCAACTACTAGTGCTAGTCCATTTTTGGGACTCAAAATTTCTTCCACTTTATTGTACTTGGCTGCTACTGTAATGTTGGTGATCATGAATAAATTACAACCATCCCAGCTTGCTGAAGAACAACGAATCACAACTAGATTGTTCCAACATCTCCTTCACCAAATCGACACAACTTTATCAATCGGTCACCCTATGACTAGTGATGTTCAGGAAGCTATGGATAATATCTTGGCTCTTGACAAAGCCTACCCTCTTCCTATACTCGGTACAATGCTCGATAAATTTCCATCTTCTGTCGAGCCTTCTGTATGGTGGCCTCAACAACGACGAAGACAAGTCAAGAAGATTAATCAAAATATAAACGATTGGAATGGTTGGAATGGGAAATTGGAAGAGGAAATGAGAGAAATAATGGGAATTTTGGGAAAAAAAGACCAAGAAGAATATATTAGGCTAGGGCAAAAAGCCTTGAAATTGAACAAGATTTTAGCCATTTGTGGTCCTTTACTAACAGGGCTAGGAGCCATTGGCTCTGCTTTTGTGGGATCTTGGGCAGCTGTGGTTGGAACTGTGGCGGGGGCGTTGGCGACTATCGTTAACACAATTCAACATGGTGGACAAGTTGGAATGGTTTTTGAGATGTATAGGAATAATGCAGGTTTTTTCAAGTATATGCAAGAAAATATTGAATTTAATTTGATGGAAAAAGATGTTGAGAGAAGGGAAAATGGTGAAGTGTTTGAATTGAAGGTAGCTTTGAAGTTAGGTAGGAGTTTATTAGAAGTAAGGAATCTTGCTAATGCTTCTTCTTGGAAAGGAGAACAGCTAAATGAATTTGCAAGCAAGCTTTTTTAGTACTTATTGACAGAATCAAATACACATTTCGTTATGTTTATACATGTAGATTTACTAAGGTATTCTTTTGTTCAATTAACTATGTATTAGAGTTCTGGTCTGGGAGTTTTTCTAAGCAATTGTAAATTGACAAACGATTTGATTCTAAGCCATTCCATTGGTACAATACTACTTATTTCACATGCGGATACAGGATTTGAGGGTGACGGAGCACATGAGCGGACTGCTCAACTAGTGCCTTCTCGAACTTTTGATCTTAAGAGTTCCAAACAAATATAAGAACATTTTCAACATATAAACACATATATATCTATAAATTTTGCCGAGGTTAAGGGGGTTCGAGGACCCCTCTACTCCATACATAGGTCTGCTTCTGCCCGCGTTAATAATTGTAGAGGCACCCAGGCTTAATAAGTTCAAGCAAAACAGTTGAGAAAGCAGCCTACACCTGGCTTAACATATAATTCGATATCAGTTTCAAAAAGAACTTAATTTTCCTGTTAGGCTATATTAAAAGTTGCATATGCCTTGTGTTTATTAGATCCTCAAAGATGCGTACCTTGTTAGCTCTCTCGTCTCTCTTTTTTTCAATAACCTATATATAATTTTAAGAAGTAAAATTTACACATTTAATACTGCGAACTAAATACTGCATTAATTATGCAACCGTTACTTTTTTTAAACAATCAACCGACTATATTATCTTATGCGAGATTTTACGCTGAAATTAAGTATTTAGATAGCTTCAACCAAACGACTCCGACATGTATTAGTGTTGAATATCCCACATCAGTTGGGGATGAGAGTATTGGATTCTTTATATGGTGTAATCCTCATCTTATGAGCTAGCATTTGAGATTGAGTTCGTTCCATCCCAATTCATTGTTACTCGATGTTAGACCCCTATTTTATATTTTTCACGCTCCAGTTGTTAGGTCCGGGTGTGCTGAGCAATCCTTACCTCATGAGCTAGATTTTAGGATTGAGTTAGACCCAAATTTTATTTATTAACTAGCAAAGTGGGAATTATAGTATTTAAAGACAAAAATGCCCTTAAAGTAAGTAATCTCTATTAAAGATATAAAAGCCCTTAAACTACATAGTAATTCCATTATTAATAATCACTGCACAACTGTTCCTACATTATAATCATCACATAACAATCTCTTTATTACTATTATTTATAAGTAACATAAACAATATTTGCATGTATAGTCCCCGCATAATAAAATGTGAATCAAACGATGCCTAAGTTTATTGATTACAAAATGATGGCTAAGAAGTCTGCTAAAAAACATGATAAAACCAAGGATAAATTAAGCTGATCCAATATTTAGGCTATGTTTGGACTGGTCAAGATGGGCTGAACCAATAAATGGGTCAATGCCCAACCTAACCCAACTCAAAATTCACTTGGGTTAAGATGAGTTAAACACTGGGTTATAGTTATACCCCAACCAGCCCAACTTGACCCAAATTTTTACAATGTCATCAACTCTGTCTTTATCCAAATCAACAATACAAATTCAATCTTTCTCATTACAATTTTTCAAACTATAATTTAACCTGTTTGTAATTAACTTATTCTCATGAAATTGCAGCAGCAAAACAATACATTGCAAATTTTCAACATAATAATGCAACCATTTTAGAATTTGACATCACATAACTATTTATGTTGAGTTGTATGTTTTAAATTTTGTTAGTCATAAGTTTTACTAGTACTCACATATTTCTCTAACAAAATTAATTAATGTGAAACTGATATTTAGTGAGTATTACATTATTTAATTTTACCTTATCAAATTTTTTTTAATCAAACCCAATCAGAAAAATCTATATATTTTGCTATGATTGTCTATTCTAATACTTTTCCAAAGAATAACAAAAAAATAGCTAATACTTCTAGGTCTATTTGTTTACATATTTTTTATTAGATGTGACATTAAGCATTGGTTTCTGAAACAAAAACAATATATGACAATAATATTTTCCAGTTCTTTCTAGAGTACAATTCAGTAATTAATTTTGAGTCAGTCAAATAGAAAAAGAATTATTGTTAAAAGAAATAGAGAAAGTCTAACGAAATGGGAAAAAGAGCAGAGAGATGGGCTATGCCAAAAGTTAGCCCATCAGGAAATTATATTATGCCCAACCCATGAAATATTTGGCGGGTTGGATGGGCTTGGGGCATTTTTGCCAGCCCTAACGGTAGCGGATTCATCTGAATCACTTTCGACTCTTAGTATAAATTTATGCGTAAGAATCCAGTAAAACTGTAACCAAAGATAAATGTAGCATTATAGGGGTGAGTTCAGTTGAACTAATAATTAATAGACATGAATTTATAACTTTAAAACTATAACGGGTTCAATGTTAAAAATTTAAAAGTCGAACCTATATAGTTTAAATCTTGAACATGCCTCGACTTTAATGGTTTGGACCATTTGCGTTATTAGGTTTGAATTTCAATACTTGTAAATATTTATGTAGATTTCTTAACACAAAGTTTCTTATGATTTTGCAGCTTAAACTTGCTGAATAAACCTATGTTGCTTCCATGTGATCATGAAATTAGCCACTAATAATTGCATTATGATAAGTTGTTTATATCATACCCCTAGAGGTGCAATCCTTCGCGGGATCCTATGAGAATACAGAATCCTTTATAAATCGGGACTTTACGGATACCGTACGACTTTTTTCTTAAAAAAAACTGAATTTGAAAGTTAATATTTGTGGACTAGTGGGAGATGTTTAATTTAGTTCACTTTAAAGCTTTACTAGTGCATGGAAGTATGATGTGTGTGTTGGTTACCATTGCCGAATTCGTTGACAATTTTTTCCAGTTCACTATGGCATCTGCGTAAGTATTAGACACTTAATTAATGGAAATATGATGTTTTATGGGTTAATAACGCAAAAATTCTTTTTTAAATATTAAGTGGTCGTGAGATTTAACCCAGGACCGCTGAATGTTGATTACCATGCTCAAATGTGTTACCATCTTAATTATCTAAAAACTCAAATTATTTTAGAAAGAACATACATTTAGTTACTTAATTATGTCTTAACATTTCCATTCTCATGGCTTATGTTTTATATATTGGATGTGTAAAAATATTATACAATCGAGTCACTTATTATAAGATAATTACATGTAATTTTCTGACAAGCAATTTGTTAGAACCTAGACAAAATGGCAAGTAACCTGTTATAATAGATCAAATTACTTAATAATGTATAAATCTTTTAAATTATTTCTCTTTATGAGGCAAAGTTTGAACCACATGGGAGTTTAAAAAAGAAATGAATACTTTTGAAACTTATGGTCTAAAACAAGTTATTTTTTGTGTGATTATAAAAGTTTCATATTAAGGGAAGAATACAAAATTTAAGTTAAATTATTTCTAAATTTAGAAAGTTGTTACTCTTTTTAAGCTAAAAGAAAATTTATCACATAAATTGGATGGTGAGAGCATATAATTATATACAACTTAAGGCTCATTTATATGCACGCATTTGTGGTTTCATATTGAAGGCAAGTTGTGTCCGCCATCAATTTTCTTTATTCTTAGTTTTGAATTATTTTTATTTTTTTAATTGTAAAACTTGTCTCAATTTGCCTAACAATATCAAGCAAAAACATAAAAAAAAAAACTAGTCTCATATATGTTACTAGGGTTATAGTATTTAATTTACAGAGTCTACAGAATCTTGAAATTAAACAATAAAGAAAAACCAAATGAGGAATTACAATAATAATAGCACTAGGCATTGTCATAATTATTTCTTGAAATTGTTGAAGCCCTTTGTGTCTGTATTAATTTCTGACCGAACAGAATCGCCATAGCCAATTTTCTCCATTTTTGATAGAAGATGCTATCTTTGATACGACTAATTACGTTTAGTGAAGTTTAAATAGCGATCATTATCAGCCAAAAGCATGTCAAGATTGAGAGCAGTGGAAACTGTCAAACCAACAAAAACAAGAACTGAAAGGGCTGAGAGAAGCAGCATAAGTCCAGCAGAAACAGGACCTTTCACTTGATGTGCATATTGTGCAGAGGCTAAGGCTAGGAATGTGAGAGGAAATGAGTAAGCCCACCATGCAACATTGAACTTTCTCATTGATTTCTTGAATAGTGCTGGCCTACAAACCTATATCACATCAACAAGAAAAGTCATTAGATATGTATTGTATGTAAGCAGTAACATATTCAGAATTTTAAGTTTATGGGTTTGCGATTCTATTCTTTTTGCGTTATCGGGTTCTAAATAAATATCTAATGAAAAGACAAATATAGGGTTCAGACCGAAGTTATATAGTTCGCCAGAATACGTAACCTATGGATGCCTTTGTATGTAGGATTTCCTCATTCCATTAGCATATTAAGATCAACTAAATTTTGAAAGAAGAGGTAATTTAATACTATAAATCAGTTATAGATAGATGTAAAAATATGGCTAGTTTCAGCCGATTATAGTGATGTAAAATTTCATTACATTGTTAGTAGATACTCCTTCCAATTTATGTGAGGATGCTTGACTCAGCACGAAGTTTAAAGTCAAATTGTTATTAAATACAGAAAGATATCATTCTTTTTGGGACTAACTAAAAAGGAAAGAGTATCATATATATAAATTGAGACAAAAGGAGTACTACTATTTAAATCAGAGAAGAAAATCTTTTCAATTGATATCTAATGTCCATCAAGATCAAGCATAAGCAATATGATCAATAACTCATTAGCAGTTTGGTTAATTAGCATGAACAGTCAACACATTTAGAGGAAATGTAATCAAATTGCATACTGCTTGACAAAAAGAAGTTTTGAAGAAATGTATATATATGAAGGCCAACATGAAAATATTTTATACTCCCTGTCCTATTATGCGAAGCACTTTGATCGTATCACGAAGTTTAAGAAAGAAAGAAAGATTTTTGGAACTTCTGATCTAAAATATTTACATGGCTATAAATCATCTCATGAATGATAAAATGAAAAGTTTATAGTTCATTATAATTTCTAAATATAAAAATTACTGTTTTTTAGACAGACTAATAATGAAAGTGCATGCATCACATAAATTGAGACAAAGGAAATACTATGATTCTCATCCTCATTTTGTTTTTAAGTACTATGTACAAGACTATATATAATGTGAATAAGACTAGTACTAGATATGTCCCTAACTGTAATATAATGCATATATAGTATATTTTGAAGTTAATAAAAACCCAAAGAAGATGATAACTTACCAAAGAAGTGAAGAGAAATAGTGAGAGAAAAAAGAGCATTCTGCATGACATATCAAAATTCCCAGAAATAGAAGCCCAAGCTAAGCTAGCCATACTAGGAGCAGCCACAAACAAAAAGAAAGAAGGTCTAAGCATAGCAGGTAGGTTATTACTACCAGATAATCTTTGATAAAGTGTAATAAACACTACCAAATAATGTGTTAACCCTAATGTAAATATACAAACAGCACTCTCTTTCCATTCCTTTTTACTTGCAACCCAAGCACCAGTCAAATTTCCCAACACAGAAAGTTGGCTAGTTGGATTTGCAACCATTGATAAAAACCTTTTCTCAGTAGTAAACCATTGTCCATATATTTTCACATCAAGAATCCCAACCGGAACGACGAAAATCCACCAAAAAACTTGGCAAGAACCAACATGTGGAATACTAAATGGTGCTGATTGGAGTAATAAAAGCCAAGAAATCCAAGGAGCAAAGAGATAGTTTACACCAACAGGATGTAAAAACTCTGATTTAACTAATGAGAAGTGAAAAATGCACCTTAAAATGTAAAGAAAAGAGAGGATGAGAAGGGTACAAAGGGAAATCCACCATAGTAAGAGGAAAGTAGTTGAAGGGAGAGTATGAAATAAGTGGTGAAGAGTTTGTGATTTATCTAAATGTTCAATTAGAACTTTCCATAACAAGGCTTGACCACCTAAAGATAGGCTTATTCTGAAATAGCCTGCATGTAGTTTAGTCAAAAGAGAAGCAGAAGATGATTTCTTGGCAACATTTGATTTCATAGTATCATCACTTATTGTGACTTTGATTGTTGATTCAAAAACTTCTTCCCCCATTGAAATATTGGATATGTAAATTAAATTACCAAATGTAGTTCTTGCTTAGTGCTGAATGTTAGGAGAATATGGTGTACATTTGCAGAACTTAATTTAGGGCTATATATACTAACTTAAAGAGTAAAAAAGTGCACACTCATATAATCCAAGATTAGTAAAATTAAAGCAAGATATAGTGTGGGATCAGTCATGATCATTTGTGGTATATAAAGTAAACTTCCTTTGTTAGGTCACTTAGGTGTATCCTTTTAATTTAGTTGTAAAAAAACTTATAAAATACACTTGAGGAATTAAAGTTGCGTTCATTTTCAAATGGAAGTCTTAAACTAAATTATTCATATTTTTATCCATTATGTGTATTTGTTGTTTTTCTTTTAAAATGTCACAACCCAAAATCTCATCTCAGGTGTCGTGATGACACTTAGTCTCTAAGACTAGGTAAGTCGATTTCAATTTCATTTCAAGACATTTTTTTTCAATAGATAATCGAACCCCACAACGAAAATAATTATAACAATCTCCCGAGACTGGTAATACTGAGTCACGAACTCTAACTGAATACATGTAATGATCTCAAGGATCGAATGTACAATACTGTTTGAATAAGAGTCTGATATCTCTAATACATGGCTCTGCACAAAAATGTATAGAAGTGTAGTATGAGTACACTACATTCGGTACCCAGTAAGTATCAAGACTAATCTCAGTGGAGTAGTGACGAGGTACAATCACCCGCTAGTCTAATAACATGTGCAATATAGAATACAAAAATAATGGAAAATTAATGACAGTGATAGCAACAACAATCAACTAGTGATGTAAACAGCAAGACAACAAGAACATCATAATTATTACTCAAACGAATAAGAAATACAAGTACAACCAATTAAACAAGTCCTTCAATTATAAATCTTTCACATATAATTCTTTCGAATAAATATCCTTTGAATATAAAACTCTTTCAAATAAAAATCTTGCAAATATACTCCTTTCAAATAAATATCTTTTGAATATAGAACTCTTTCAAATAAATATCTTTCGAATATACTTCTTTCAAATAAATATCTTTT
Source organism: Nicotiana tabacum (assembly GCF_000715075.1). Classification (NCBI taxonomy): domain Eukaryota; kingdom Viridiplantae; phylum Streptophyta; class Magnoliopsida; order Solanales; family Solanaceae; genus Nicotiana; species Nicotiana tabacum. The sequence continues at coordinate 105,255,061 of NC_134093.1, forward strand.
GAATATAATTCTTTCGAATAAAAGTCACTTTGTGACACCTCGTTTCATAATTATAAGATACGGGTCTCAGCCCACTTTCATATTTTCACTGCACCTCGTGCCCATATTTCTGTCAACACCGCACGGACAACTCACGTGCCAATAATAAAAATTATTATATTTTTCCGGCACCTCGTTCCCACATTTCATATCACATCTGCATGGATAGTTCACGTGCCAATAATATAAATCACCCGGCAATAGCCACATGCTCACAATTTCAACATGAATAAGATTATTATCTAGTTTACCGAAATAACAAGACAAGTTGCACAAAAGATAAAATAAATCACAACATCATGTTGGGACCAAACACACTCACGCAAGTATACGTGGTCGTCAAGTAATAGAGTAGTGAATAGAGTATCGTTCCCACGAGGACTTATGATTAACTTTTGACTAATTCAAACTCAAATAGCTTATCAATTCAATCGATTCCTTATAAAATAGATAATTGTCTAATTTACTACCTAAAGACTATCAAGTAATGGAATATCAGAAATCAACACAACACTTAAATAGTTTCAAATAACAATCAATGGGAGATAATATTCCAGGGTCACGGGTTATTTAACAATCATGTTGCATTCTTAGCTTAAAAATAACTAATTGATTTATCTGGATTGTTGGTTCACAGGGTTGATATTACTCATAAGAGTCTGTCGAGCCCTGACTAGCCTATTCAAGCTAGCTTAATACCTATATGTCTATGGAATTAAACTTAACAAGAATGCATGTACAATTCCTGTATTGCAACCGAGCAAGGCAATTAGGTATATGTCTATCCCAATTGCGAATCCTTTCCCCTATTCCCGGGTTTAAGAACTTGCTCTATTTAATTCTATATGCAATCTAGAGTTTCCACTTTCGAGTTCAACTCTAGATTCGTAGATAGTATTTCACTGTTAGCTACTCAGCAAAATAATTAAAAACAGAATTAAATAAACAACCCAATATGATAAAATCAATTTCATCAATTTACACTTCAAACATCAACATTCATGTATACCCATGACCCTAGAATAATAGAGTTCTTAGCCACTCATATTCAGGCAATCATCAAAAATTCACAAGAGTGCATAAGAATCAATAAAAGAAAGAGAGAATAGGAACTCAAGACGAATTCTGTGGTTTTGGAACTTTTTTGTGCCTTTTTCCTCTTCTCCAATATGTTAGATAACCTAAAGGAGGCGTTTTTGGCTTATATATTGCGTACAAAAGTCGTGGGCCAAAGATCTCCTATTCCTAGTCCAAATCGGCTTCAGGGATTGATGCTAAGGTGGATGTGACGCATCCACCTCGTCCTCCATTTCAGTTTTGCCTGCGAAAGTGGATGCGACGCATCCACCTTGTCCTCTATTTCTCAGCTTTGCATGCGAGGGTGGATGCGACGCATCCACCCCTAGTTCCTCCATCTCAGCTTTGCCCTGGTGCGGATGCTATGGCGGATGCTATGGGCTGACTTCACTGCTAAGGGTGCGCGAAATCTGATCTTTTTCTAGATTGGATGCGACGCATCCAATCTCTCTTCCTCTACCTAGAGCACCTTTTCTTCATATTTTTGCACTCCAAACACCCTAATTCACCACACACAACTCAATTAGTCATAAAACCAATAATTAAACCATGTTGGGCATTTTAAAGATCAAATAACATCAAGAAGCGGTTAAAATATGGGTAAAGTAATATCAACACATATCGAAATATGCCAAACATCACTACCCCACACTTAAACCTTTGTTCGTCCTCGAACAAACCATCATATAGTAGACGAAACAAAATTAAGCTCTTATCATTCAAAGCACACTGCACCTATGACCATGGTTGTTTGCAACAATTAGGCTCTAGACTATGCATCGCACACACTTCCCTTTACTTATGCCCTTCTTTGAACATATTCGAACAAAGACAACATGCTCACAACAATCCTAACCTCAAAAACCGACTCAATATCACAATGCACTCATGGCTTGAACAACCAACATCATAGAGAAGTCTAATAACGTTACCTATCCCTCGTGAAACCATGTGCCCTCACAACAAGAACAAGAGAGCGAGTTCAATCCACACATTCGAATCTCATGATCAAATATTTTAATGACTCACATATATCAAAGAAAATCGCTCACTCTCACAGAGAAGTCACATGCATGCAATTGGTACCATAGGCTTGCCCTTAATGTAAATCTCTACTAATGTAAGCTCGCTCGATCTAAAATCAATTAGGACTTTTTCATGGTTGTAATGTGGGCTAAGGGAAAGGTAGGATATATTTTAGGAATAGTGACTCAACCTCCTAAGCACTTTAACACATCATCAAATAACTTAAGCGTAAATTCTTCAACACCACTTCAATTTCACAAATAATATCACCCCAACAATATTTCCTCTTTTTTTAAGCACTACCTTAATTCATACCCACTAGCAAGAACAAGACAACAATTTATTCATCTATATTTTTCTTTCTTTTTTTTCCAGATTTTTCTCTTTTTTTTTTTTTTTCAATTTCCGCTAGTGGTGTATTATTTTACAAAATAAGTGCACCCTTCTTTCTTTCATTGGTTCCACTCAAAAGTCACCCTACACTTAGTCCCTTCTTGCTTCTTTTAGCGCTCATCTAACAATTAAAGTGCTTTAAGAGGTAAAAGGATCAAAACAATGTCAATTAAGAATAAAAAGGGTATAGGCTTGTAATGTGGGTACCAAATAAAAAGGTCTACAGGCTCAAAAGGGTTACTAGGGATAGATTTTATTTGTGATAAGTAATAAGCTCAAAAAGATCAAAGAAAGCCTAAAATTATTTTTCAAACCGAGCATCACCTAAAATTTTTCTTCAACTCACATTCTGGACAAGTTCTAGACACAAGTACAATACATGGGCAACACAAAAATCTCACCACACATGGCACATGACTCACTAAGAACGGCCCCATTCCGACTCTCAAACAATGCAAGTATTCACGGAGCCACGAGATATTGAGCATTAAGCGCAAAGTGAACACAAGTCAAGAAAACGAGAAATAGGTGCCACAAAACATGCTATCCAATTTATAAAGGCTTCATGATCAATTTTAAAACATAGGAAAGGCACTACACATGCCAAAGCCTGAACATGCTACTATCAAACAAGTCAAGAGCCCCTATGAATCTCATATTTCTTCCTCTATTTATTTTCTAAACTCTAATCTATTCTCAAAGGAAAGAAAGAGAATTTTTTTTTTTACTACCCGGTTCAAAATACATCCCATGAAAAAGAACCGATGCACAAAGAAAAACCACAGGGGATTATTACTACCTACACAAAAATTTTACTAATTACTCAAGGCTACTACGTCAATCTCCTAATACTAAACTAATTTCAAGAATCAACTGAGAGTTACTCCATATAGATGAATTTACTACTATTACATGCCATTAATCCTTACAGCCCCCAACAATTAAATTGTAACAGTTTAGTACATTCATCCATACAAAAAAAATATGAATACCCTCCACCCCACACTTAGAACTGTGCGTTGTCCCCAATGCACAAAAATAAGGTAAAGTAGGGTGAGAAGAAACTTCCTCAAGTCAAGGTGGAAGGCTCATCCGCAGTCTGTGAAAGAGCATCGGCATCCATGGCATTCATCAAGACCCCCTCCGGCCTTGCAACATCATCCTCACGCATAGGGAGAGCTGTCATTGTCCTATCATCACCAACTGGAGCTGATTCTGTAGCAGGTGGTACATCGACCTCAGTAGGCCTGGTGTGTGGAGCCTCAGGGACTATAGGGGGAACAGGAGTGGATGGCCCGGCAGTGGACGATGCAATCAACTGTGAGATGTCTATATCTGCACGTTGAACCAGAGCTCTGAGGAGTAATGATATCTCCCTCATCATCGTTGCCTGCTCAGTCTGGACTCGGCTCAGATCCGCACGAGTCTGACTCAACTCATCCCTGGTGGCACTCAACTCAACATGAGTCGCTATCAACTCAGCCCTGTTCTCTTGCATATCTGCTTGCATCTGCTCAAATAACTATTGAATGGTGAGCTTAGAAGACCTTCCCTTATTCGGCTCTAGAACATGAGTGACATCGTATGGTCCTGGAGCTTTAGCCTCAATGTCGTCATTCTCCTTGTCCCATAGTACTCCCATCTCTGTCAAGAAAGCCGATAGGGTATTTGCAAAGAACAACCTCCACTTGTAATTCATCCTAGTGCGCTGCATTTGATCATGCATTATGGCTCCTAAGTTGAGCAGTATCCCCTCTAATAAAGCATACAATACTAGTGCGCGGTGACGAGGGACATCAGTTTTGTGTTGGCATGGCATCAGGCGGTTGCATATGAAATTTAGAGCCACACGTGCTAACGCACTCATGAATTCCTTGGCTATAGAATGGTACTCCATACTCCCATGCTTCCAATCTGCATCCTTCCTGGTAGGGCATATGACAGACTTAATGTGTGCATAATCTGGTATTTTGCATATGGAGTCAAACCTATCTGTTAGTGTGTGTGGCACCCCTAAGAAATTATTCAGAGCTTCAGCTGACACATTAATATCTACCCCTCTTACTCTCATAATGTTGCCTCTGGCGTGACGCCAATTGGCGTAAAGCTCTCTAACAATAGTGAGGTTGGCTTTGCCGTGACCCTTCAAGATGGGTCCCCATTGTTGCACCTCGTGAATTGATTTCAGAAACTCTGGGTACTTTTTCTTAAGTGTTCCGATGTTGATCGGCTTTTCTGGAATGTACTTCTTTGAACCCAGTATCTTATTATAGGCTCGGAATGCCTTCTCATTAACAAAGTTCTTCTCCCAAGCAACTCGGTCTATGGGTTCACCCTCATCTTCATCACTCATGTCGACATGTAGAAGGTCATTATCCGAATCGGATTCAGATTCAGATTCTGCAGTAATCTTCTCCTTTCCCTTATCAGTCGGATCACTCTTTTTGGAGGCTTTTCTCTGGTATGTCACAGGCTCTCTTATCTCTATCCCTTTGCTTGGTGGATTTAATGATGTTTTTATAATACCCTTCTTCACTATCCTCCTGACTAATGGTTCCTCTTCTTCTTGCTCTGAATCATCACTTAACTGCCTAGGTTGCAGTTCGTTTTCCTTCTCCATCCGCTTTCTTTTTTTCTGTGGATTTGGGGCACCTGCTGCATTTCCGGTAGGCTTTTTGGGCAGTTGCTTGTTATTATCTTTGTCTTGTTGCTTGGACGGTTTACTCGTTGCTGCCATTTTACGAATCTAATTACCTGCAATGCAAAGAAATCAACAATTAGTGTATAAAACAGTGAAGTTCAGCTCTAAAACAGTTGCAACAGCTTGCACTTCCAATTATTCGCAGAGTCATGCCATTCAATACTTCATGAAACTATAGCTCATGGCTATATAGATATCATTATTCCCAACACGAGGTTTATCCGAGCGACGCTCACTAACCATGTTCAATTGCACATAGCACCTCACTCGACCCTACACTTATTCTCACGACATATCGTTACGCATAGCGCTCACACAATGTAAATCGAGTAACACTTTATAGTTCAAGATGTCTAGCATGTGCCGGATGTTCAATTCATTTAGACAATATATCATAGGCTCAAAACATTGCTGTACACAATCAACACAAATAAACTCACACTTATACACAAGCATATACCAATGTTGCTCGGTTACTTAGACTTCACCGGCGCCCAAATTTACCTCACGGTCAATTCATCGAACATGTGATATGCAACAGTTGCGCCTAGTTCATTCTATCAGTTGGGTGATGCAACTACCCTCCCCAAAATTAACGAGATGAAGGGAATTATAGTTTATCATCTCGCAACCATTACAACTAACAAGAACGACAGCCCTAAACCTCAGGCTTTTTCAGTCCCTCTCTTAATCACATGTGTGATATTTGAAATTGGCAAAACCTAACTTGTTGCTACCATTGAGAGAGGGAAGAGAGGAGAATTAGGAGAGAAGAAAAAGAAAGAACGAAGAAGATGATGCGTACCTGTCGCGTTTGGATGCGTCGCAATTGGGATTAAAGAAAGAACGAGGAAGACGAGCTTTTTTATGTTAGGGTGTCGTGTTTGTTTTTATGTTTGAATTTTGTTTTTGGCCTAAGATGTGTTAAAATATAGCACTTACCTGTGCGTGCGAGCTTGGACGCGACGCATCCCCTCTGCTTTCTCCAAAAATTGGTTGGACGTGACGCGGACGCGATAGACAGACTTCACTGCCTTGAGCAATTGGTCCGTCAATTTTTTTTTCATGCTGAGGGGGATGCGACGCATCCCCTCTGCTTTCCCATATCTGGATCCCCTTTTTTTTGGACGCGACGCATCCTAAGTGACTTCTCTGAATTATTATTATTATTATTTTTTTAAATACATACAAGATCTAATTCCTACAAAACAATGAACTAACTAACTTGGGTGGCATCCCAAGAAGCGCCTGATTTAACGTCGCGGCACGACGCAACACGTTTTTCATGCCTCCACTAAATCCATCGAGGTCTTGTGACGTGCAATGTCACCACCCCAATAGTGTTTTACTCTCTGGCCATTTACCAAAAATGTCGCATTGGAACCTGTATCACGCAATTCTACCGCACCATGAGGTTTCACACTAACCACTTCAAACGGACCCGACCATCGAGATTTAAGCTTTCCTGGAAAAAGCTTTAGCCTTGAATTAAACAAGAGAACTTCTTGACCTGGCTCAAACTCACGATGTTGGATGTGCTTATCATGCCACCTTTTGGTCTTTTCTTTATACAATTTGGCATTTTCATACGCATGCAATCGAAACTCATCAAGCTCGTTGCGTTGTAGCAATCTCTTCTCACCGGCCAAGTCCATCTCCATATTTAGCTTTTTAATCACCCAATATGCTTTGTGTTCAAGCTCGACGGGTAAATGGCATGCCTTCCCATAAACCAACCTGTACGGAGACGTACCTATGGGGGTCTTGTATGCAGTGCGATACGCCCATAATGCGTCATCTAGCTTCCCGGCCCAGTCCTTTCTATTCCCACTTACTGTTTTTTCCAAAATCTGCTTTACCTCTCTGTTGAAAACTTCTACTTGACCACTCGTTTGGGGATGATAGGCAGTGGAAACCTTATGCTTAACTCCATATTTTGCAAGAATATTGTTCAGCAATTTGTTACAAAAGTGAGTTCCCCCGTCGCTTATCAACACTCTTGGAGTCCCAAAACATGTGAAGATGTGCTTCTTTACAAAGCTTACCACTACCTTTGCGTCGTTAGTAGGAAGAGCAATGGCCTCCACCCACTTAGAAACATAGTCGACCGCTACCAAGATGTACCTGTGCCCATTAGAATATGGGAATGGTCCCATGAAATCAATCCCCCAAACATCAAAAAGCTCTACTGCCAGAATATTTTGCAAGGGCATCTCGTGTTTCCTCGTGATAGTTCCGGTTCTTTGGCATCTATCACAATTTTTAACAAAGGCATGTGCATCCTTAAACAATTTTGGCCAATAGAAACCTGATTGTAGCACTTTTTGGGCGGTTCTATCCCCGCCGTGATGACCTCCATATGGCGAAGCATGGCAGTCATGCAGTATAGCGTTCATCTCTTCCTCAGGAACACACCTTCTCACCAACTGATCTGCGCACTGCCTATATAAGAATGGCTCATCCCACATGTAGCGCCTTACATCATGTAAGAATCTTCTTCTATTGTCAGGTGTCAATTCTAGTGGTGTCACCCCACTTGCAATAAAATTCACATAATCTGCATACCATGGGGCTTCACCTGAGGTGACTGCTAATAATTTCTCATCAGGAAATGTTTCTTTGATTGACCCTCCTTCAGCTACATGGTTCCGACTTTCTAATCTGGACAAATGATCAGCCACTTGATTTTCTGTCCCTTTTCGATCTCAGATCTCTAAGTCAAATTCTTGCAAGAGGAGGACCCAACGAATCAGCCTCGGCTTGGCGTCTTTCTTTTCAAACAAGTATCTGATAGCTGAATGATCTGTGTAGACGATGACTTTGGTTCCCACTAGATAGGATCTGAACTTGTCAAACGCCCACACCACTGCAAGCAACTCCTTTTCAGTAACTGTATAATTCATCTGAGCTGGATTCATAGTTTTGCTCGCATAATAAATGGAGTGAAAGATTTTATCCCTCCTTTGCCCCAAAACCGCTCCGATTGCTATGTCACTTGCATCGCACATCAACTCAAATGGTTGTGCCCAATCTGGGCCAATGATAATTGGTGCAGTCACCAATCTTCCCTTCAGCTCCTCAAATGCTTTCAGACATGCATTATCCAACTTGAAGGTGACATCTTTCTCTAGAAGCCTGCACAAAGGAGAAGAAATTTTCAAAAAATCTTTAATGAAACGACGATAAAAACCTACATGACCCAAGAAACTGCGAATGCCTTTGACGGATGTTGGTGGGGGCAATTTCTCAATCGTCTCCACCTTTGCTTTATCCACCTGTAGACCATATTTTGACACCTTGTGCCCCAAAATTATACCTTCACGTACCATGAAATGGCACTTTTCCCAGTTTAACACCAAGTTCGTCTCTTCACACCTAGCAAGCACTTTATCAAGGTTCATCAAGCAATTATCAAAAGAACATCCAAACACAGAAAAATCGTCCATGAATACTTCTACAAATCTTTCAACCATGTCAGTAAAAATAGCCATCATACACCTTTGAAAAGTTGCAGGTGCATTACAAAGACCGAAGGGCATTCTCTTGAACACATACGTGCCATAAGGACATGTAAATGTAGTTTTCTCTTGGTCCTCTGGGGCTATAGCAATCTGATTATACCCCGAATAACCGTCCAGGAATCAGTAGTATTCCTGGTTAGCTAACCTATCAAGCATTTGGTCAATAAAGGGAAGGGGAAAGTGGTCTTTCCGGGTGGCATTGTTCAATTTTCTATAATCTATACAAATTCTCCATCCAGTGACAGTTCTTGTAGGAATTAAGTCATTATTTTCATTAACTACTACAGTCATCCCCCTTTCTTCGGCACACATTGAACGGGGCTTACCCATTTACTATCAGAGATTGGAAATACAATACCTGCATCAAGCCACTTAATCACTTCTTTTCTTACCACTTCTTTCATGATTGGATTTAGTCGGCGTTGATGCTCTACACTTGGCTTGTGTCCGTCCTCCATGAGGATTTTGTGCATGCAGAAAGCTGGACTAATGCCTTTAATGTCAGACATTGTCCACCCAATTGCTCGCTTGTGCTCACGTAGCACCCTTAATAGCTTTTCTTCCTGCAATTTAGACAAGTGAGAAGAAACAATAACGGGTAAAGTGTCAGAACTACCCAAATAAGCATATTGAAGGTGAGGGGGTAGGGGTTTAAGCTCCAATTTTGGAGCTTCTTCAATTGACGGCTTTGGAGGGGGGCCACTTGGCCTATTCAGGGGCTCAAACGGGTATATTCCTTGCATGTAAGCACATGATGCATCTAGGATATGCATCATTTTTTCAACCTCATCATCAATCATCAAGCTATCAAACAACATGCTTTTTCTAGAGAGTCCTCTAGATATACACTCGTGTCGAGAAGTTGCGCATCCACCTCCACAACAGATATCATAGAGAGCTCCTCATAGTGACGGGGAAGTTGGATTGCTTTGTAGACATTGAAGACTGCTTCCTCGTTGTCCACCCTCATAATCATTTTCCCTTCCCTCACTTTAATTTTTGCATCACCAGTAGCCAAGAGAGGTCGTCCCAATATGATTGGAACTTGTTCATCAGCCTCGAAATCTAGAATAATGAAGTCAGCTGGGAAAATAAATTTTCCAATTTGCAGCAGCACATCTTCAATCACTCCTTCGGGGTAGGCTATGGACCTATCAGCTAATTGTAACATCACCGTGGTTGGTCTCGGAGCTCCCAGACCCAATTGCTTAAACAAGGACAAAGGCATCGGATTTATGCTTGCACCCAAATCACAAAGAGCACGACCCACATCAATATTACCGATTCGCACTGGAATGGTGAAGCTGCCAGGATCCTTAAGCTTTAGGGGAAGCTTGTTTTGGACCCTTGATGTGCACTCCTCAGTAAGCGCAACCGTCTCGAACTCAATCAATTTCCTCTTGTGAGCCACTATATCTTTAATGTACTTAGCATACTTTGGAATTTCACGAAGTACATCCACTAATGGAATATTTAATTGAACCTGACTAAACATAGAGAGAAATTTGTTGAACATGCGATCGTCATTCTTTTTCTGCAATCTCTGGGAGAAAGGTGGTGGTGGCCTTGTAGCCTCCATTCGCTCTGAACTTGCATCATTTTTCTTTGACTCGTGTATTGCCTTAGGTGTCAGCTCCCCTTCAGGTATAGGTTTTTCCTTTCTCTTATTTGGCACTTCCTCTAGTTCCCTCCCGTTTCTAAGTGTAACTGCATTAACTTGAGGGTTCTTCTCTGTATCACTGGGAAGAGAGCCTGTAGGTCTAGTATTTTGATTTGCTGCTAACTGCCCCATTTGCCTCTCAAGATTTCTGAAATCGGTCCTGAGCTGTTGATTGTCTAGCAACAACTTTTTCAGCAAGTCATTCGTACTCTCTTCTATTTGTTGGGGTAGCTTCTGAGGCTGATTAAAATTTCCTTGAGGCCTATACTGATTCTGATTCTGTTGATTTCTGCCCCATGAGAAGTTAGGATGATTCCTCCAATTTGGATTGTAAGTGTTCCCATATTGTGCATGTTGATTCATAGAGCCTCTGTTTTGTTGCCCCACATAGTATATAGATTCAGGATTCGTGGGGCACATGTCACTCATATGACTGTCACCACATATTTCGCAACAAATAGACATCTGTTGTACATGTTGCATTTGTTGTGTTGTCATTCGGTTCATCTGATTTGCCAGCTTTGCAATATCTGCTCTCATGGCTGAGAAGTCATCAAGCTCAATCAACCCGGCTGACTTCTGTTTAATTCCCCTTCTTGAATCCCCCTCTCCTTGCCAATTATGGTCGTTAGCAGTGAAGTTATTTAGCAAGAGTTGTATTTCACTATACGGCCTTGCCATGCAACTACCCCCACAAGCTGAGTCAAGATTCATCTTTGATGCTTCATCTAACCCATCAACAAAAGTGTGACCCAATACCTCATCAGTCTGACAATGATGCGGGCAGTCTCTGAGTAGCTTCTTGTATCTTCCCCAAGCTTGACGAAGTGTCTCGCCATCCCGTTGTTGGAATCCAAGAATTTGGCTTCTCAGCGATTTTGTCTTCTTAGTAGGGAAAAACTTGATTAGAAATTTCCTTGCTAAATCATCCCAAGTGTGGATTGAGTTTGCGGGCTCCTTTTGCAACCATTCCTTAGCTTCCCCCAACAGTGAAAAGGGAAATAGTGTCAGCCTGACATAGTCCTTGGAAACGTTCGGATAATTGTAAGTGTCCGTAATTTCCAAGAAGTTCTGAATGTGCCTCTGCGGGTCCTCATGAGATAGACCCACATATTGTCCTGTGGACTAAATCAGCTGTACCATGTACTGTTTGAGTTCAAAATGCCCAGTGATATCAGGCTTCACAATAGCCTGAGTCATATTCGCAAGATTGGGCCTTGCGGCTTCAATCACCGGACGCTCTTCATTACCTGCCATCTCTATTGGCTGTGGTTGAACTACGATGTCCAACTCTCTTTCTATTCTCGTTCTAGCTTCGACTTCCTTTCTCACTCTATGAAGTGTTCGTTCAATTTCTGGATCAAAAGGAAGTAGTTTGTTTGCACTTCTACTCCTCCGCATTCAAGAGGAGAGCCTGTGAATACAAACAAGGCAAACTGAAAATTAAAACTTGAACAAATAAGTAATAACAGCTTAACTCAGTCAAGTAGCTAATTTCTAGGTCCCCGGCAACGGCGCCAAAAACTTGTTGGGACCAAACACACTCACGCAAGTATACGTGGTCGTCAAGTAATAGAGTAGTGAATAGAGTATCGTTCCCACGAGGACTTATGATTAACTTTTGACTAATTCAAACTCAAATAGCTTATCAATTCAATCGATTCCTTATAAAATAGATAATTGTCTAATTTACTACCTAAAGACTATCAAGTAATGGAATACCAGAAATCAACACAACACTTAAATAGTTTCAAATAACAATCAATGGGAGATAATATTCCAGGGTCACGGGTTATTTAACAATCATGTTGCATTCTTAGCTTAAAAATAACTAATTGATTTATCTGGATTGTTGGTTCACAGGGTTGATATTACTCATAAGAGTCTGTCGAGCCCTGACTAGCCTATTCAAGCTAGCTTAATACCTATATGTCTATGGAATTAAACTTAACAAGAAAGCATGTACAATTCTTGTATTGCAACCGAGCAAGGCAATTAGGTATATGTCTATCCCAATTGTGAATCTTTTTCCCTATGCCCGGGTTTAAGAACTTGCTCTATTTAATTCTATATGCAATCTAGAGTTTCCACTTTCGAGTTCAACTCTAGATTCGTAGATAGCATTTCACTGTTAGCTACTCAGCAAAATAATTGAAAACAGAATTAAATAAACAACTCAATATGATAAAATCAATTTCGTCAATTTACACTTCAAACATCAATATTCATGTATACCCATGACCCTAGAACAATAGGGTTCTTAGTCACTCATATTCAGGCAATCATAAAAAATTCATAAGAGTGCATAAGAATCAATAAAAGAAAGAGAGAATAGGAACTCAAGACGAATTCTGTGGTTTTAGAACTTTTTTGTGCCTTTTTCCTCTTCTCCAATATGTTAGATAACCTAAAGGAGGCGTTTTTGGCTTATATATTGCGTACAAAAGTCGTGGGCCAAAGCTTTCCTATTCCTAGTACAAATCAGCTTCAGGGTTTGCATGCGAGGGTGGATGCGACGCATCCACCCCTAGTTCCTCCATCTCAGCTTTGCCCTGGTGCGGATGCTATGGCGGATGCTATGGGCTGACTTCACTGCTAAGGGTGCGCGAAATCTGATCTTTTTCTAGATTGGATGCGACGCATCCAATCTCTCTTCCTCTACCTAGAGCACCTTTTCTTCATATTTTTGCACTCCAAACACCCTAATTCACCACACATAACTCAATTAGTCATAAAACCAATAATTAAACCATGTTGGGCATTTTAAAGATCAAATAACATCAAGAAGCGGTTAAAACATGGGTAAAGTAATATCAACACATATCGAAATATGCCAAACATCACATCACATAAAAATTACCAATACAATAATCCCACATTATCACGTATCATCCGTGATAATAGCCACCCTTATCTCTCCTATAGCCACCCGTATCACTCCGACCTGACAATATCAATAGCTATCCTTATCGCTCCTATAGCCACCCTTATCACTCCACCCAGACAATATCCCAACACCCATAACAACAGTGAAATATCACCCTTATACTCACATAATATCAACAATGCCCACACACTAAATCGCCTTCTTTCTTGAATTGACTTTCATAGAGCTCAAATCTATTCAAATTAATTGTATAACTTTATTAAAATTCATCAGAACCAATTTCGGATAATATAACGTCGATTTAAATTTTTATTCTAAAATGTCAACCAAAGTCAACGCGGGACCCGCCTCTCGAAACCCGACATAAGTTTTACGAAATCCGAATACCCATTCCGATACGAGTTCAACCATACCAATTTTATCAAATTTCGATAATAACTCGACCTCCAAATCCTAAATTTTCGTTCTTGAAAAGTTTTCAAAAAATCTTGATTTCTTCCATTTTAATCCGAATTAAACGATGAATATAACCATAAATTTATGAAATATAATAACTTTTAGATATAGGAAACTTACCCAAGTCAAAATCGTGTAGAACTCCTCCAAAATCGCCCAAATATCGAGCTCCAAAATCTCAATCGAAAATGGCAAAGTAATTGATTTTTGGTCCTTATGTTTCTGCCCAGTTTCGTACCTGCGGGAAAATTTGTCGCGCATGCGAGCACTGTTCACGCTTCTGCGAGAAAACCAACAAGCTGCCAGCTTCGCTTATGCGTTCTTACTTGCGCTTTTGCGATCGCGCAGGTGCACATAAATGTCCACTTCTGCGAGTTCAAGCCAACCTCTGCCCAGCTCCCTTTCCAATCACTTCTGAGATGATTTCCTAGCTTTTGCGATGAAGCTTCCGTAGAAGTGAAAGCATCAACTGCTGCAGAGAAATTCCAACAGCTTTTCTTCAAATCCGAATTGATCCGTTAACCTCCCGAAATCCACCCTCGGCCCTTGGGACCTTAACCAATTATACCAACACGTCCCAAAATACAATACGAACTTAGTCAAGGCTTCAAACCACGTCAAACAATGCCGAAATTACAAATCGCACATCGAATCGAATTATGAGTTTTCAAATCTTCCAACTTCTATATTTTGCGCCGAAACGTATCAAATCAATCCGGAATGACTTCAAATTTTGCACACAAGTCATAAATAACGTAATGGAGCTATTCCAATTTCTGGAATCAAAATACGACCTCGTTATCAAAAATTCAACCTTCGGTCGAACTTTCCAAAAATCTTCTATTTTTCAACTTTCGCCAAAATGCGTCGAATTGTCCTACGGACTTTCAAATCCAAATCCGGACGTACGACTACGTCCGAAATCACCATACGAAATTATTGACATCATCAAAATTCCATTCCGGAGCCGTTTGCTTAAAAGTCAACTCTCCGGTCAACTCTTTTCATTTTAGTTTCTAAAATAAAAATTGTTCTTTCAATTTAATTTTGAATCTTCCGAAAACCAAACTTGACGGCACACGTAAGTCATAATACATATTACGAAATTTTTCGGGACCTTAAGTCGCTAAACGTGACATTAATTCTTAAAACGACAAGTCGGATCGTTACATAAAATCGCCTTATTTGCTCTTATAGAGCTAAATCATTTACATAGGTCTGAATTATTCATATCTTGTACAGAGTATAAAAATCATCAAAACACGATCTTTAAAGATCTTTGTAAAGGTAACTTCTTATCATTTCTAGCTTTTATACACATACATTAATTAATTATGGTTATTGATAAAGGTGCATATGATAGACGCATGTCATGTGTTTGTTAGTGTGATAATATTGGGTGCGAATAATCTTTTTTTTTTTTTTATCGATTACAACAATCCTAACAAGGCATTGAGAAATCAATGTATCATTATTAGAGATAATAATTATTTGATCGTAATTCTTGCATGAATAACTAGGCTGTTTTACAAAAAATATGTTCCCTATAGTAGAAGAATGATAGGAATCGGTTCGGATACCCTATACTGGAATTTGTTCCCTATTTTTCCTTTTCTTTCTTTATTAACAGAAGAATTAAAATGTAATATAAACTGATCATTATGAGTGTTGACATGATGTTCTAATTACATAGTTTAATGCCTTAGCTTAAGGTCTTAAACCCTGTTTTGTGTGGTCCTCTTTATTAATTAGGTCAAATTGCTTGTGCTTCTCAGCCACAACCATTCTTTTAACAATATAAAACACAACTTGATATTAGGTATAGAAATACTTTTAAATTGATAATTTTAAAAATGCACGTAAAAGAAAGATAGGACACTAGTCATAGCAAAGCTACAACATACTTATTAGCTATACATACATGAATATAACCAAAGCATAATTCTTTGACTTCGCACTACATAGTTATATCAGTTTTAAAAAAAAACCTAAAAAGGTTATTAAGAATGTCTTATACAATGGAAAAAAATTAATAATCATAACAGTGCTCCAATTGAATGTACTAATATAAATTTGTACTGTTAGAAAGAAGGATAGAGCTTGGGGCGGATTCAACATTCACGATTTGAAGTTTATAGGTTTTAACTTAATTTCTATTGTGATCTCAAAGGAAAACTGTGGAGTAAATTGTGTGAAATTATGGTGCAGAGACAATGTCAAGAAGGCAATATATTGATATATTTTTAGTTACACGAGTCCTATGTATTTATACAGAATATTGATCATATATTTTTGGCTATACAATATAGAGTAGGACTCTTCTAGGATAGCTAATACAAAGAGTTCTAATTCTTGTAAACTAAGACTAAGTGATCGCATAGCTATCGAGTTTGTTAGCCTGATCATTATCTTTAACACTTCCCCTCAAATTGGTTGGAGATGACTTCACTACACCTAGCTTGTCTCGAAAGAACTGGAACTGGTCTTTGCGAAGAGCCTTTATATGAACATCTGCTTGTTGGTCCTTGGACCTAATAAACTGAGTAATCAATTGTCCTTGAGCTACCTTCTCTCTGACAAAGTGGTAATCTAGTTCTACATGCTTAGTTCTAGCATGCATTATTGGATTTGTAGTCATGTATAGAGCACTCAAGTTGTCACAAAATAAGATATGAGCGGTCTTGATATACATTTCAATGTCTTGTAGAATGTTGCTTATCCAGGTAAGTTCACTTGCAGTTGCTGCCAGTGCTCTATACTCAGCTTCAGCACTTGACCTTACAACAGTGTTCTGCTTCCTTGATGACCAGGAGACACAATTTTCACCAAGGTATATACTATATACAGTAGTAGACCTCCTTGTAATGGCACATCCTGCCCAGTCTATATCTGAGAACCTATACGGCCTAAAGAAAAACTATGATATGAAGTAGGAATATACTAAATCTCTCCTTTGACATACCTCAATATTCTCTTTACTGTCTGAAGATGCATGCTGTTTGGATTTTGCATGAATTGGCTTACTAGATTAACAACATGAGTATTGTCTGGTCTTGTGAGTGTGAGGTACTACAAGACTCCTACAATGCTTCTGTAGGCTGAGGGATCAACTGCTTTGCCATCTGTTTCTTGTAGACCATGCTTCTAAACTAGTGAAGTATATACTATTTTTTTATTTGCCATATCCACTTTCCTAAACAGATCATGTGCATATTTGCTTTGATTCAAATGGATTCCTTTAGAAAAATAGCTTACTTCAATACCTAAAAAGCAACGGTCCAAGATCCTTCATAGCAAATTCATGCCCCAGCTTTTGTACTACTTCCCCTATCTGCCTTGAGTTGCTTCCTGTTACAATTATATAATTTACATATAACAGGAGTAATATTGTTCCTTCTGCATCACGGAGAGTAAATAAGGAAGAATCAACTCAATTGCATTTGAAACCAAGATGAAGTAGAAATAGACTAAATCTCTCAAACCAAGCTCTGGGAGCTTGTTTGAGACCATATAGTGCCTTCTTCAAGAAATATACATGGTGAGGATACATTGGATCAGTGAAGCCTGGTGGTTGAGTCATATAAACCTTTTCTTGTAGATGACCATGTAGGAAGTCATTCTTAATATCTAGTTGCCTAATGGGTCAATGTAAAGTGACAGCAACAAAGAGAATAAATCTTATAGTTGTAACTTTAACTACTGGACTGGAGGTTTCTTCAAAGTCAATCCCTTCAAGTTATGCGTACCCTTTAGCAACTAGCCTTGCTTTGTGTCTTTCTATTGATCATGCTGGCTTTATTTTTGTTTTAAACACCCGCTTAGATTCTACTACATTCATTGTTGAAGTTCTGAAAACTAGTATCCAAGTTTCATTTTGATGTAAAGCTGCTAATTCTTCTTGTATAGCTTTAAACAAGTGAGGGAAACTAAGAGCTTCTTTTATAGTTTTAGGTTCTTCTGGTTTTATTTGTACAACAACTAGTGAGGTATGAGTTATAGGGAGATACTTAGTTTTGAATCTGGTGACCATTTTATGGCCTTGAACCTAATAAACTGAGTAATTACTGTGATTAGCAGTTGGAGCAGTTGTTTGAGCAGTAACACCATCATCCTGATCATTTGAAATATCAGATGCAACAATATCATGATTAGCTCCTAACACAACACTTTGATTTGGATTCCTGACCCAATCCAAAATTCCTTTATTTATTTATCATTATCATTTTTTCTCATCTGTTCTTTTTTTCTCTCTAATCTATCTAGTTCCTTCTTGTACAATCATCTGATGAAGTCTCATCAAATAGCTCTTCCACTTCCAGTGGTCACATAGTTACAAACCCAAACAAACAATAAAAGCTAAATGGAAAAAGAAAGGAGTTTAGAACTAAACTATTTTTTACTTGGAAGACAAAGAAGTGTGATAAAGATGAGACCGTATAAAATGAATATTCATCAAATTGACTATTTTCCGATTTGTTCTTTCGTCGATGGGGCCTTAAAACAAAATGAAAAATCGGAAAAATGATTCATTCCCCTTTCTAAGAGGAGTAGGATCTTTGGTTGATCTGCCCTTTCCCCTCCTTTCTTCGTAGATTATTAGCCCCGGGATACCTATACCAAAAGCTCAGTGTGCAATTTGCATGAAATCTATTTTTCAACTTCAAACTAGTAAGTGAGGTTCCATAAATCCGTAGCCAGAAAAATAAATTGTTTTTTTTTTTGTTTTTTCTGGAAAGTATTTTCTTATATTAAATTTTGTATTGGACAAGAAAGGAATTCCCCTTGTGTATGCGCGCCTCAAAAAGGTATAGTACTCGATTCCATTACATGCATCGGGGGCAATCGAAAAAGCCAGCATTTCTTGGAATACTGACTATAATGCTACCAATAATTGTACTAATCCAACCGCATATGTCTTTCTCCTACCAAAAGGAAAGAAAAAAGAAATAAGGGGAATTTAAAACATCAGCTGCAACAATATCATGATCAGCTCTCAACACTTCCCCTACAGCAGTAGGGTCTGATGAACCAGACTTAGCCTGTGATTCTGAGAAAAATTCAAAGAAGGTGGCCATATGACTAGAGTTATTTGGTGCACTGCCAGTCTTATTTTCCTGCACATAGGGAAGTGTTAGTTCATCAAAGACAACATGTATTGACACAAAGACCTTCCTTATGGTTGGATGAAAGCACCTATAACCTTTATGCAAACTGCTGTAACCAATGAACACACATGGATATGACTTAGGTGAGAACTTGTATTTTTTATTTAAGTAAGGGAAACACGTGCACCCAAACACTTTCAAACTATTACAATTAGGTGTGAACCATGCAATTTGTTAAATGGTGTTTACTTTTTAAGCACAGATGATGGAAATCTATTTATCAGGAATACTATTGTGAGAAAAATTTCAGTCCATAAATATAAAGGTAACCTAGCATATAGTAGTAGTGCCAATCCAGTTTCCACTACATGTCTATGTTTTCTTTCTGCAATGCCATTTTGCTCAGGAGTGTAAGGACACAAAATATGTCTTACAATGCCACAATCTTCTAAGTACTTAACAAATTCAGAACTTGAAAATTTACCTCCACCATCACATTGAAAGATCTTGATACTCTTTGAATATTGTTTCTCAACCATTTTGTGAAATTTGACAAATGTTTCCAAGAAGTCAGATTTTATTTTTAAAGGATACAACCAAGTATATCTATTTTGATCATCAACAAATAAAGCATAGTATTTCATATGTAGGGAAGATTCAATAGGAGCAGGACCCCATAAGTCACAGTGAATTTTCAATAGAGGTTCATTCTTAACTTTATTTCTCAACTTGAATGGTAGTTTACAACCTTTTTCCATTTGACAACTAACACAAACTGTAGGAGTTTTATTCCAACAAGTGATATTGATAGACTTATTGTTACTAAGTACTTCTAAGGACCTAGAATTTGGATGCCCAAGTCTGGCATGCCAAATATCACTAGAGCTTCTCCTTGTCTGTGTTGCAGTCAAAGCAAGAAAATTGTCCGCCTTCAAGGCATATATCTCTTCTCTTTTAGTACCTTTGGCCATTAGCTTCCCAGTCCTCTTGTCCTTTACAACAAAGATGATTCATCAAACTCAATGGAGCAACAATTATCTTTAGTAATCTTACTTACAGATAACAAATTCATTTTGAGCTTAAGAACTACTAGCACTTCACTCATCTTTAAACCATAATTTTTTCTTTTCCAACATGTGTGATATCCAGTTCTTGTCCATTTTCTACTATAATTTTATCATTTTCATTGTAAGGTTTAAGGTTGGATAAGTTACCTGAATTATTGGTCATGTGAGTGCTTATTCCAGAATCCATATAGTGAGCATTGTCTCTACCACTCTGACTGTTCACATTGAGTGTAGCAAGAGCCTGTGGCAAATCTTATGGTGCTTGATAGGAGAAGTCCCATCTATAAAAGAATTTTATTGTATTGTGATTGTTCCTGCCACATATCTGGAAGGCTGATAATCCTATGGTTTCCTGTCCCTTAACAATATTTCCAGATCCTTGAGTGTTTTGGTTGTTGTTTTGTCCAGCAGGCCTGAAGCCTCTACCTCTTGAACTGTAGTTCATGTTACCTCTTCTGTTTGAGAAACTTTCTCTACCTCTGTTGTTGTATGTCCTTTGTGCTGCAAATGCCATATTGTGATTCACTTGTTGTGGATCATCTCCTTCATCCTCTCTGAGATCAAAGCCTCTTAGGGAAGTGACCAACTGGCTCAGAGTTGGATAAGGTGCTTTGCCAAGCATCACTGTCCTACAAGTTTTGTATTTAGGACCTCAAACCTCTAGCAAAGTTGATGACCTTGCTATCATCCTCTACATGCTTGTGTATGGCAGCCAAGCCATCACAAATGCCTTTGAATTCCTTCAGATACGCATCAATGGTTCTACTGCCAAGCTTGATAGTTTGAAGTTGTTGCTTCAACTGGAATTCCATATCCTTTGTTGCCTACAGATAGGTTTCTTCCAGGCATTCCCACATCTGTTTAGCAGTCGTGCATCCCACAATGAGATGCATGCTCTCTTCTGACATTGTCCCAGATATCCAACTCCTTAACAACACATCTTTTTTAGCCCAGTCATCAGCAGTATCAACCTTTTTGTCACTGGCTTTGTCAACTCCCTTGCCACTGTCCTTATCACTGCTTTCACTGGTGCCTTCTATGTTTATAATTTCTAGCTTTCCTTTAATGAGATAGTTCAACCTTATTATTTGGATAAGTTGCATCATTTGTGTTCTCCATATCAGATAGTTAGAGGGCTTCAATTTCATAGGACATAAAGCAATGAGATGATGAAGAGAGGCCGTTGAAAAGGTGTTGGAAGCCATATAGACAGAGTTGTAGTAAGAACTGAATTTTGGCAGCGGGATTGGCTTTAAAGAAGCTCTGATACCATGTGAAATTATGGTGCAGAGACAATGTCAAGAATGCAGTGTATTGATATATTTTCAGTTACACGAGTCCTATGTATTTATACAGAATATGGATCTTATATTTTGGCTATACAACATAGAGTGGACTCTTCTAGGATAGCTAATACAAAGAGTCCTAATTCTTGTAAACTAAGACTAAGTGATCGCATAGTTATCAGGTTTGTTAGCATGATCATTATCTTCAACAAATTGGTCTTCTAATTTAATTTGCTCAGTTAGTCTTGCACTAATACAAACTCCCAAATGGCTAAATCATATAATAGTAAACGATTCTCATTTTACCACATCGTGTTAGTTGTGATTATTTTAATCTTATCCAATCTTATATGAATTCATATCCATTTTAGCATGTGCAATTTTTAATATATATTCTTCTTGTGAATATGTTTGTACCCATAGGTCCAACCTTCACTATAATGTAGCGTGTAACGTTGTTGATCTTACAAGTATTCTATTAAATGTATTTCTCATATTGTTAGGTATCTTAATATTGCATTGTGCTCTTATAGCATTCATCCATTTCATCATCTCATTTTAATTTCAAATGTTGTGTGTTCATCGATCATTCCATTCTCCTATGAGAATAAGTTTAGATTATGAATTGTTTGTATTTTAATTAACACAATCTCGTATAATCTTATTTAACTTTCATCTCCTAGTTATGAGAGTTAAGCGCAATGTACGTAGTAGCTCATATTCTAGTTCTTCATAATTCTCTTAATCCGATTGTTTAATTAGAATACATCATTGTGATTATTCCTGCGAATATTCACGTTTTGTGATTTCAATCCAGTACGATCTGATATTAAATTGAAGTGTTTTCTTACGAAAAGTTTAAACATTTATATGAAATAGTCAGATGATTTTTACACAAGGATAATAATATTTATTTTTTCAGGAAAAGATGACTGCATGTCTAGCTGGCTTAAAGCAATTTAGGACATGAGAAGGTGGAGCATATAAGACTAAATTTGGTTATATATGATTAGGTACGTACTTATTTTATTAATCGCCGTACTTTAATTAACAGACCTTTTTAATTAATCAATCTTTACTCCTTAGGTATCAACACTTGTATCTTATTGGTAATAGCTGTTCGACACCCATGTTAAAGACCAAACAAGACCACACTTTTTGATGATAAAAAACAAAGAAAAGATATTAATCTTTATGCGAATAAATAATCTTACTTTAATTTCCTTTAAACAATTTCCTTAATAGCTAGTTTAGTGGTGTGTAGTGCATGCATCTAAAAGTGTAATTTATTCTTTAATCTTGCATAATTTAATTACATTAGTAATGTAGTTATTTACATATGGATCAAATGCAAGTGACTATTGACGTACTCCACAAAAAGGTTTCTCACTTTATCTCTCTTTTTTTTTTTAATTTTTAAAGTCAAACCGTTAAAAGATATTCGGTTAATAAAAATACGCTAATTTATTCGGTTTGTTTTTCAGTTTATTCCTTCGATTTATGGTGCAATTATAATTCATCTGACCCTAGGTGATGCCAAAGGGTCAAATGATAGATCTAGAAACTTTGTTAGACCCGAGTTGTGGGATGATAAAGATAAACAGCTTTAGTAACGAATGATTTTTGTGAACATTAACTAAATGATGAAAATAATGAACAAGGAATAAGGGTAGGAACTGGAGTTAGTATAACCAAGATTATCATCTGAGACGGATCCAAAATTTGATAATTATGGGTATTACTGTATTGTAATGCAAAACCTACCGTTAGTGAAGAAGATTAAATTAGATTGTTAGTCAATTCGATTCGTTTTTAATTAATCCGATTGGTTCGGTTCGATTCAGTCCACTTTGAATTAGTTCGTTCGATTTACAAGTTTATCGGTACGTAAATAAATATGATCACCAAATCAAACTAAGTTTCATTCAATTTGATCTAATTATGTTGATTCAAATTCTATTGATAATGTGATTAATTAAAACCATAAAATAGAAATAAAATTTTAGCAAATACACTCCTTCAATTTATATATAGCTAGAATAATATTATGTCTATTGATACCATTATTCTTAACCATTTGGAACTCAAGGAAACAACAACATTAGATGGACAAAAAGAGTAAATTATTTAATTCACATTTAAAATAAAATTTTGAAGATCTAAAAAACAAAAAATGAAACAAATGTATTGTCGCGACCCAATTTTTCCTATAAGTCGTGATGACACCCAATGTCGCCGCTAGGCAAGTGAACTAGCCATGTGTTTATTCTTTTTAACAATTTTGAAATAACTAATTTTTATTTATTAAGTAAGTAAGAGGTGAAAGGTTTAATAAAACAAAGCATAAACAAATATAAGAACAAGTGTGGTGAAATAAACACTCAAAAGCCATCGAATGTCTACTAGCATATTTTTCAAGACCTTGTGTCACAAGTGTATGAGCTACTAGTAGATTATACAAAACACTAAACTACTGTCTGAAATAGAGTAAACAGAAAATAAATGCAAAAGAGAGACTCCGGGTGCTGCAGAATGGACTCGGGAAGCAGCTCACCACTAAGTTTCGAAGTATCAGGGGTGCGCGTCGGAATGACTGCCAGATGCACCTGCCTCAGATCCTGCACGATTAGTGCAAAAGTGTAGCGTGAGTACCATGTACCCAGTAAATATCCAGTCTAACCTCGAAGAAGTAGTGACGAGGGGTCGACATCGACACTTACTATGGGCCAACAATAAAATACAATAATTCTAAACATGTATGAGACATGGAAATAATAATAATAATAACACAATGTCAAGCAGTGAATGAATGACCCATTAACTGATAATAAATTTCAAAATCTCTAGTCAAGATCTACTAACACCAAATCAATTTCTATAATTAAACAAATTATAATCTCTCGAGCCATAAAGTAATATCAAGTGTAACCAGGCTCCGAGTATTATCACGCATGATTTATGCTGAGGTCGTACGACCCGATCCAAAAATATATTGTGTCCACTGCCGAGGGTCGAATGACATGAACCACAGATACATCTATTACACTACCGAGGCGAACAACCTGCTCCTATGAGAATAGAGAAGTTTACATCGCTCGCGGAAGTACTTGCGACGCGAGAGGATATGGATTTCTCAGAGATATTAAATATTCATCAATTCTTCCCCAAAATAAAATTGGAATTTTTAAACTTTAAAATCTCTAGTCTCAGCCCTATTCAAGATAATTAATATACATAACAAATATGACAATACAATTAAAGCATGATATAAATCTAAGACTACCCGTACATCTAATGAAATATAGCTACGCACAGACTCTTGTCACCTAGTGCGTACGCAGCTCCCCACTCAAATAACACACAACAAAATGCACCTAAGGGGATGAGTTCCCTCTTATAAGGTTAGGTAAGAGACTTACCTCGTTCTCAAGCTCACTTCCGATTCACAAATACGCTATAAGTCCTCAACTTGGTGCCAAACAGCCTAAAACTAGCCAAATATTATATAAATAAATCAATATATACTGAAAAGTTCATAATTTAACTATTTGAGTAATTACCCAACCCAATCTGGAAGATTCCTAAAATTCACCCCTGAGCCCACGTTCCCGGATTTCAGAAATTTTGAAGATAATTTTTACCTATAACCTCACGAACTCAAATATATAATTTTCACCCAATTCCATAACTATTTTCGTGGTTAAATCCCGTTTTTATCAGAATCTAGGTTTTTCAACTAAACCCATAATTTTTACTATTTTACATATTATAATCTACCCATAATCTATGCATTTAACTTATATTGGGTAGGGATTACATACCCTCAATATCTAGGTGGAAATGCCTCCCTAAGAAGCTCCAAAAATCACCCAAGAAGTGAAATAAATGAACTAAGATGGCCCAAGTCCCGTATTAAATGGACCTCACTGTCTCCCAGTGACCCCCGGTCCCGGGGTCGTTTACCACAAATATTGACCCAAGTCAAACTTAACCCTTTTAAGCTAATAATAAGGAACTAAGTGTTCTGATTTCAACCCGGACCCTTACAAACCCGGACACACCATTCCCTCAAGTAATAAAATAGTAAAAGCACATAGAGTGGGGGTCTTATTTAGGGTAACAGGGATCTAGAAAGCAAAACGATCGATCGGGTCATAATATTCTCCACCTCGTAACCAAACTTTCGCCCTCGAACGGGTCTAGAATCGTACATAGAGTGCCGAATAAGTGTGGATATCTGCTTCGTGTGTCCTCATCGGTCTCCCAAGTCGCCTCCTCGGCTGTTTGACCCATCCACTGAACTTTTACCATAGAAATCTTCTTGAACCTCTACTGGCGAACCTTCCTGTCAACAATGGCAACTGGATCTTCCTCGTAACCTAGGCTCTCATCTAACTGAACCGTGTTGTAGTCTAACACATGCGACCTGTCGGCATGATACTTCCGAAGCATAGACACGTGGAAGATTGGATGAACTCCCAATAGACTGGGAAGTAAAGAAAGCTCATAAGCAACCTCCCCAACCCGTCTCAACACCTCAAATGGACCTATAAACCTTGGGCTCAACTTGACCTTCTTCCCGAACCTCATGATTCACTTCATCGGCGAGGCATTCAAGAGAACTTTCTCGCCATCATAAATGATAAATCACGCACCTTCTGATCCGCGCAACTCTTATGTTTGAATTGTGCTGTGCGAAGTCACTCCTGAATCAACTTTACCTTTTCCAAGGCATCCTTCACTAAATCGGTAACATATAAATTAGCCTCGCCGAGCTCAAACCATCCGATGGGCGAACGACATCGCCAACAATATAAAGCCTCAAATGGATCCATCTCGATACTGGAATGATAACTACTGTTGTAAGCAAACTCGGTCAAAGGCAAGAATCGATCCCACTGCCCTCCGAAGTCAATCACACATGCTCTGAGCATATCCTCCAAGATCTGAATCGTTCGCTCCGACTACCAGTTGGTCTGCGGATGAAAGGCTGTGCTTAGCTCTACCCGGGTCCCCAACTCACTCTGTATTGCCCTCCTAAAATGTGAAGTAAACTGAGGGCCTCTATCTGATATGAGGGAAATAGGCACACCATGCAACCGAACAATCTCCTGAATGTAAATCTGGGCCAATCTCTCTGAAAAATAGTGGTCACGACCAGAATGAAGTGTAATGACTTATTCACCTCGTCAACAATGTCTCAAACTGCATCAAACTTTCTCAAGGTCCGCGACAACCCAACTACGAAGTCCATATTGATGCGCTCCCATTTCCACTAAGGTATACCCATTTGTTGGAGTAGGCCATCTGGCCTATGGTGCTCATACTTAACCTACTGGAAATTTAGGCACGTCTCTACATACTCAACTATGTGCTTCTTTATCTGCCGCCACCAATAATGTTGTCTCAGGTTGCGATACATCTTTGTAGCACCTAGATGAATAGAATATCGAGAACTGTGTGCCTTCTTTAGAATTTTTCCCTCAATCCACAACATTAGGGACACATACACGACCCTTGAGTTACAGAACACCATCCTCATCGATAGTAACCTTTTTGGCACCACCTTATAGTACCGTCTCTCTAAGAACCAATAAGTGCAGATCGTCATATTGGCCAGCCTTGATCTGCTCGAATAGTGAAGACTGGGTAACGACGCATGCAAGAACTCGGCTGGGCTCTGAATATCCAACCTCACAAGTCTATTAGCCAAGGACTGAATGTCCAAAGCTAATGGACTCTCCTCTCCTGAAATGAATTCTAAACTACCCATACTCTCCGCCTTTCTACTCAAGGCATCCACAACCATATTCGCCTTGCCTGGAAGATAAAGGATGGTAATATCATAATCTTTTAGTAACTCGAACCACCTGCGCTGCCTCAAATTGAGATCCCTCAACTTGAATAAATGCTGCAGGCTGCGATGATCAGTGTACACCTCACAAGACACCCTATAAAGATAATGCCTCCAAATCTTATGAGCATGAACTATCGTGGCCAACTCCAAATCATGTACAAGATAATTCTTCTCGTGGGGATTCAGCTGACGTGAAGCATATGTAATAACTCGCCCCTCCTGCATCAATACATAACCCAGGCCAACGCATGAAGCATCGCAATACACGGTATACATCCCTGAATCGGAAGGCAATGCTAACACCGGTGCTGAAGTCAAGGCGGTCTTGAGCTTCTGAAAGATCATCTCACAATCATCGAGCCATTGAAACAGAGCACCCTTATTGGTCAATCTAGTCAAAGGTGCTGCAATAGATGAGAAGCCCTCCACAAACCGACAATAATAACCCGCTAACCCCAAGAAACTCATGATCTCAGTCGATGTGGTAGAACAAGGCCAACTCTGAACAACCTCGATCTTCTTGGGATCTACCTTAATACCCTCGCCTGATACAACATGCCCTAGGAATGCTACAAAATCTAACCAAAACTCACACTTGGAGAACTTAGCATATAACTTCTGTTCTCGCAAGGTCTGAAGCACCACTCTTAAATGTTGCTTGTGCTCTTCCATGCTACGCGAGCAGATCAAAATGTCATCAATGAAGACAATGACAAGCGAATCAATATATGGCCTAAACACCCGGTTCATCAAATCTATAAATAACGTCGGGGTGTTAGTCAAACCGAAGGATATCACTAGAAACTCATAGTAGACATATCTAGTCGGGATAGCCGTCTTCCGAACATCTGATTCACGAATCTTCAACCGATGGTACCCCTATCTCAAGTCAATCTTAGAGAACACCTTGGCACCCTGCAACTGGTTAAACAAATCATCAATACGCGGTAACAGGTACTTGTTATTAATGGTAACTTTGTTCAACTGGCAGTAATCAATGCACATTTGCATAGTCCCATCTTTTTTCTTCACGAATAACACCGGTGCACCCCAATGCGACACACTCGGTTTGACGAACCCCTTTGCTAGCAACTCCTCTAGTTGTGCTTTCAATTCCTTCAACTCTTTTGGAGCCATGCGATATGGAGGAATAGAGATAGAATGGGTACCTGGAGCTAAATCAATGAAGAAATCGATATCACGATCTGATGGCATGCTTGGAAGATCTGAAGGAAACACATCGGAGAACTCCCGAACTACGGGTACTGAATCAATTGCCGGAGTCTCTATGGTAGTATACCGTACATAAGCTAGATAATCCAAACAACCATTCTCGACCATGTATCGAGCCTTCAGAAAAGAGATAACCCAACTAGATGCATTGACAAACGAACCCTTACACTCCAATCTAGGAAACTCCGACATCACCAAGGTAACAGTCTTAGCATGGCAATCAGGGATGGCGTGATATGGATACAACCAATCTATGCCCAGGATGACCTCAAAGTCAGTCATATCAAGCAACAGAAGATTCGTTCTGGTCTCAAAACCACAGAAAGTCAGGATACAGGACTAGTGGATTCGATCCACCACAACAGAATCGCCCACTAGCGTGGACACATATACAAGAGTACCCAAGGACTCGCGAGGAACACCTAGGTGATCAAACAGAGATGAAACATATGAATATGTAGACCCTGGATCAAATAGCACCGAAGAATCCTTATCACATATAGAAATAATACCTATGATCACGGCATCTGAGACAACTGCATCTAGTCTGACCGGAAAAGCATAGAACCTAGCTGGAGCACTACATGGACTCTACCTCTAACACAGCCCCTACCCACCTGCCCTCTGCCTCTAGGCAGCCGGACGGCTGGTGCTTAAATCATAGGCTAATGACCCTGTTGTACTGCCTTGACCCGAAGTCTGGGACAAAACCTCTTCATGTGGCCAGGAACCATGCACCCGTAGCACCCGTAACAACCCCTCAGAACGGTGGACTGCTGACCTGAAGTCTGACCCTCATGGTATGAATACCCACTGGAGGAAGCCTGAATAGCTGGTGAGCGGAAGGAGCTCTCTGGCATGGCGCTGAAATAGGGCTGCACTGGAGCACCCTGAGAAGGCGGCGATGCAGGATATGTGGGCCTGCTAGGCTGACCTCTCCCAAACTGACCTCTTCCCCCAGACGGAGCACCATTGAACCCTCCAGAATAACGAAACCGCATGTCCCACGACATCTGCTCTCGGCTCCGCTGACGAACACCTTCGATCCTCTGAGCTATCTCCACAACTAGCTCATATGAAGTCCCCATATCAACCTACCGGGCCATGGTGACCTGGATACCAGAGTGCAACACTGCAATAAACCTCTGCACCATCTCTACATCAGTAGGAAGTATCATAAGTGCATGGTGAGAAAACTCATAGAATCTCATATCATAGTCAGTCACGGACATCTGACCCTGCTGAAGCTCCTCAAACTGAAACCGCAACTTTTCCCTCTGAGAGGGTGGAATATACCTATCCAGAAAGATACGTGTGAACTGGTCCCAAGTCAAGGGAGGAGAATCTGCTGGTCTGTCGAGAAGATATGACTGTGACCATCTTCGAGCCCTGCCCTCCAGCTGAAAGGTGGTAAAGTCCACCCCGTTGGACTCCAATATCCTCATATTGTGCAGTCTGTCCCTGCACCTATCAATAAAGTCCTGGGGGTCGTCATGTCGCTCACCTCCAAAGACAGGAGGATGTAGCCTGGTCCATCTGTCCAATAGCTTCTGTTGCTCGCCGGCCGCAACTGGTCGGGGCTCAGGTATTGCTGCTGCAACTAGATGAGCTTCGCCCATGGGTAGTGCGCCGGAGTTCTGATATACAACAACTGCATGCCCTGGAGCCTGAGCGGTAGGGGTCTGTGCTCCCCCTCCCGCCTGAGATGTGGCTGGGTCCGTTAGAAATAAACTAGCCTGAGTCATAGAATCCATGAACTGCAATATACGTCCCATGACCTCCTAGAATCCCGGCGCAGACATGAAATCCACTGGGGCTGGCTCTGCTGCAGGCACCTTGTCTTACTCCTCAATAATAGGGTCCTCAACTGGTGGCACAGCTGGAGAAACTCTAGGACGTCCTCGTCCTCTACCATGAGGTGGAGCCATCCCTCAACCTCTAGCAACAGGGGGAGCAACTCCTCCATGACCGGGTACATCTGTCATGCGAATTCTCATCATATGTGAGAGAATAGAAATATAGTTAGCACCACATCAACTGCACGATAAGGGATGAAGAAAGAGTAGTTTCCTAACACCCTATAGCCACTCGAAGATAAGTACGGACATTTTCGCACCGATCCGCAAGACTCTATTAGGCCTGCTTATAATTTGTGAGACCTACGTGAACCTAGTGCTCTGATACCATGTTGTCACAATCCAATTTCTCCTATAGGTCGTGATGGCGCCCAACGTCGACGCTAGGCAAGCCAACAGTGAACTAGCCATGTGTTTATTCTTTTTAACAATTTTGAAATTGTTGATTTTTATTTATTAAGTAAGTAAGAGGTGAAATATTTAATAAAACACAGCATAAACAAATATAAGAACAAGTGTGGTGAAATAAATACTCAAAAGCCATCGAATGCCTACTAGCATATTTTCAAAGACCTGGTGTCACAAGTGTATGAGGTACTAGTAGATTATGCAAAATACTAAACTACTGTCTGAAATAGAGTAGGCAGAAAATAAATGAAAAAGAGAGACTCTGGGTGCTACAGAACGGACTCGAGAAACAGCTCACCACTAAGTCTCTGTCATGACCCAAACCGATGAGCCACGACGGGCACCCGGTGCCTTACTCAGCTGAGTACCAACATAATGTATCTTTTAATATCATACTATTATAGATAACTGAGTCGAAAAGGCTGCCGGGAGATAAGTAGAATACAACATGTAATACCAACTTATACATAAGACATACGGGCGTATAAGACCAAAATAACCACTCGTACACTGAACATAGGCCGTACAATCTTTTACGTACATGACATATATCTACAAGCCTCTAAGAATACATAATTGTCATAAAGGTCGGAACAGAGTCCCTCCATACCAAACAATACACGTCTAAATCATACTGACCAAACAAGCAACTCCGGAGCAAATGGAGCGCACCAACATCTTCCGCTGAGCTGATAGCCTACTTGGAGGGCTCTCGACCTGTCTATCGGGACCTGCGGGCATGAAATGCAGCATTCCCAGGTAAAAGGGACGTCAATACAAATAATGTACCGAGTATGTAAGGCATGATGATCACTACATAAGAGACATAGATGAAACATGGAATAAAGAATTTCGCCTGTAAGTTTAAATAATTTTGTAAATTCTAAAATATTTATAATGTCATGCATGTGCGTATAAATGTGGTGTCATGCATAGGTATAGGTGTACATAATATCATCAAGCCTCTGAGGGCATCCCATCATATCATCTCCGCCACTGTGGGCAAAATCATTAACATATACCAGCTGATTAGGTGGTGGTGCGTATATAATGCCGTAACCTTTTCCCATATATATATATATACGCGTATATAATGCCATCTGGTCATGGGTTAATGTACATGTATAAATGCATGAAATGCATAAGAAATACATTAATAAGATTTCTCGGAATGTCATAAAAATAATATGCCTGTCGAATAAACTTTATCAAATACGTATTTTTCTGAGACCCATGAATAGAAGATATAATAATAATTCAGATGGAGAATCAAGAATATAGACACCCCTAGTATTTCTATGAATAGAGTCATTTATGGAGGTTTTGCATTTGCTCGTTTCGTTCGTGTCGTATAGATCATGCCAAAAAGAAAGAAGGGATAGCCTTAACATACCTGAGTTGATTCTCTTGACAATCCTCTAACTCATGTTAATTGCGATAAAACACAGAACAAGTCGTATGAAAAGCTTGAACCAATAACGTTGCTATGCAAAGATAATTTTGGCTGAAACTTTTCCTTAATTGATTAGCAGTAACGTTTCTATGCAAGGAAGTCTTGGTTAAAGCTCTTATCTTGCTTATGTGACTTACGTTTGTGACTTATGTTTGTAACATACAAACATTTACGTTTGAATGCATAGAAGAATGGGTTTGTGACTTATGTTTCTTAAGGATGGATATGACTCACGTTATATGTGTCTTTCTTTTATTAAATGGAAATGACTCACATTCTTAAGACTTGCCACATTACATAGTGACTTAAGAGTCACAATTCTTGGATTGGTTTGCCGCCACGTGGGGGATGTTTTGTCTTAACCGCATTCTTTAATTTATCACCCACAACTCCTTAATTAACTAGGTAATGTCCCATTACCCAATATTTAATCAATTATCCACATAATTAAGAATTATCTCAAATTACTACTCACTTTTAATACACTTTATACACCTTACTATCATGGCCATGTGGTATCTTGTATGGTACTAGTCCATAAATATCGGGTATTTTAGCTTGGGCTGTATTTTATCCCAAAATGTCAATCTTCGACGAAATTCATTTTCTTCAATTTGCTTACCCTCTCATCTTCACGAATTTACTCAACACTTGTTTGAAATAGCACACTTCTTATAATCTCAAAATAATCCCATTCCCGAACTTACAACGATTAACTTACGACGAAACTTTAACATACAAAAATGCGGGATGTAATATATCATTTCCGAGATTTTATCAATTTATTCATGGAGTACTTTTACGTACGAAAACATGGGGTGTAACATCATTCCCCCCTTTGGAACATTCGTCCTCGAATGTTGACTGATGCACTTATCATTCTCATAACCCATAGCTCTTGCGAATACTTTTAATACTCCTCTTGCCATTTAGGCAATTGTTCTTTGAATAAATCCAAAGGCCAGGGCATTCCCCCTTTAGGCCTCTTTCTCACACCACAGTCTATGGTCGGAATTCTTCCAATCTCGTAACTCTTGCTACATTCTGTCATGCAGCATGTACGACTATTTCCTTGTATGTGCGCTTATGTGACTTTTTTCTTCTTTTTCCTTCAGTTTTTAGCCAATCTCTAGGCCTCACTTTGTAAGCACATACAGAGCTTGATAAGATGTCCCTCTAGGCATCTATAAGTACACTAAAGTTCTCTACTCAGTACTTTGTTGAATTTACGAATATTGCTATATCTTATTTCAGACCCGGTTATCCATTTGTATGACTTTACTACATCTAGGTAAGTCATACTATACTATAATTCTTACTTCGATTTATCGTTACTGAGGTCTGCTACCGAACTCCAGGTTACTTTCGTTGCTTATCCCATATGTATAAGTCTAAGTCCTTTAATGCTTCCTCATCAGTGTTCATCTTAAGAATGACGGCTTAATCTCATCTCATACTTTGTGACTTTTGTCCATCCATTGTTGATTCACCTCAATATTGATCTACAATATACCACTGATAACTTGAAACTTCTTACGTAATACCTTGCCACTAGGGCTTGCGTTGCATCGAGGAATATTTGAAGTGATTTTTCTGATCCACTTAGCGGTGATACTGTACTTCAATAACCGTATTTTATAGCATCCCAATGTGATTCACTTACGTGGGTATTTAATCCTGTAGAATTCATCAAATCATTACTCAATCGAAGGACTAAATGTCATCCTTTATTTATCGCAATTACACCCTCATTCTACTACCAAGGCAGTATTCCATCTCTCCTAAATGCTATTAGTCTTAGACTCATTTGAGTTCGTCCAGGCTATGCTGAGTTTTCTATGACTTAGAGAAACCATTAGCTCTCTTGTTTTCATGGGCTAAATCCCGAGGACTTATCCATTCCACGTCACCTTCTCACTCGCCCTTTCTTGTCCTTACTCCTGCCTTCCTAAAACCTTGTCGCTTTACCATACTTTAGCTTGCGACCTATACATATCTATTTATACTACTCGCAACCTTTCTTCAGCTTGCTTGCATCATAGATTTACTTATGTCATCCTGGAACATCAAGCGAGACACACATCATCTCTAACTCTTCTTTACTCTCTTGACTAGATCTCTCGTTACCTAAAAACCATAGGTTGGAAGATATGCCACTGACGACGCCATTACCATTCCTGGATACTGAATCCCAACACTTCTAACCTTCTATTTGTAGTATGGATTATTCACAACCTTCTGCATTTGAGTATCTCGTACGTCGTTCACCTTTACCTTATTTGCCTTAAAATCTCGCACCACATCTTATATCTCTTTCATGACCTCCCTTCCACATAGGTATAATTCACATCCATAACTTGAAACTTTTATTATAACACTTGCACCTCTGGTGCATACACAATCCTGTGGGAGCTTCATACGGACTTCTTATGAGGCTAGTACTCTTCTAACAGGATTTATCATAGAGACATTATGAAATATGACTACTGTACTATCTCTCTTGTACCTCTGGTTTTAAGAGTAATTCTACAATGTTCTCAATCATGATGTCTATAATTTTTTGGGTCCAATAATCAAACTCCTGATTTACTTGGTTGATGTAACTCTTTAGTTTCCTCTTCCTTCTGATCAGCCTTTATGTAGGCTTAAGCTATCTTCCGATCTGCGGCTCCTGATATTAGTTATTACTTTAGCCTTTCATTAGCGTTGTGGAATATCCATGATACAATCTTCTAACAATTCAATCTTTTGTCTATGTCCTGGGCTAAATTCTTTCTTTTAACTTATACTGGAGTCTTCTATGGCTGTATAAATGTCAACATACATGCTGCATGGATAATACTCCTAAATCTTGTGTGCGTTCATAACGTAACTAACTCTGGATCATTGATCGAATAATTTCTTTCGTTCCATCTCAGCTTTTTTTAAACGTAAGTAATTACTTTTCCTGGTCTTTTTGCCCCTTTGTTGTGTGCATACTTAGCTTATCTTAGTTCCCATGCATGCCGAAATTTTCGTGCAACTCATATGATCGCGAATATTACTTTCGATTTTACTTCCCGTTTATAAGCCACGGTAGGTGCCACTTTCTTTTGGAGTGCATATAATGTTGTTATGAGACTGTTGTTACAAGACCATTTTCTCTTTTGGTCATTGTCCTTAGGTTGAAGCCTTCTTCCTTATTTCCTCAGCTAGTCTCTAGTTGTAGGATTTAGGGAGACTTTCTGGCTCTTGTAAAGTTACCATCTTATCACATTGTATACTTGACGGAATTATTGATGTTCTTCCCCGCCTATAATTATCCGTAGTTACTTATTTCCATGCCCTTGTGCTTGTAGGGTTGCTTCTGAACTAATAGTTTGACTGTTTTCCCAGTGGCATTCTCTTTTATTTACCTTTAACTACCCCAACTCCTATCTGAATATATCTCAAGGATCGCGATGTCATATCTGCGAGACTGAATTCCCATGTTGGGGTTCAATATGTTTATCTTGCACGATCTGTTGAATAAACTACTAACTGCTCGTTGGTCCATTCCCGTATTAATATTCCACGTAATGTTTCTTGGGTTATTTCCTTTGTCTTAACTTACGACTCGCACTGGCTCCTTATCTATTAATAACATCTCGTGCAGGAATTCTTACTTCCTCTCCTTGACGTCGTGTTTGCATAATGTCCTGGAATCGTTGCATGTTTGTATCAATAATATCTCGGGCAGGAACCCTTACTTCCTCTCCTTGACGTCGTGTCTGCATAATGTTCTGGAATCGTAGCATATCTGTAGGATTTGAATAAGTGCAATCTCATCCCTTTCTCATTTTTATTACATTCTTCCTTTACCATTCCATAGTTACTAAAACCACTTTATTCTGACTTAATGCCACATCACTCCATATTCCCCCCTTTAGGGGAGTACTAAAATTTAGTGCTATGATGATCTACGTATAGATGTTTTTACCTCTTCATCTTTGGCATCTTTCCACATCATCGATGATCCTTACTCGCCTAATGGTAATCCTTCTGTACCAAAGATAACAAAATTCCTTACTCGCGAGGGTGATACTTAGTGTAACTGGCACATACAGTCCCTTAAGCTTAACTCTGCTCACCTTGCTTGCTTTAGGGAAGCGTCTTCTTGAATAACCTTTAAAGGGTATTCTTCTGTCGTCTATTCTATCATTGCCGGGATGCAATCTCTGAAATCCTCATGATGCCGACCATTATCAAATCACTCAGTCCCTAATTCATGTTTAGTTTATCTTGTTCACCAGCCCATATTGATTTCTATTATTCTGGGGTCTAACTTTTCCTTCTGGCAGTCGGGTTAGAGTCACGAACTTATTTCTCGAAATGAGGATATGACTTTATGGCCTATACTCTTTTTTTGTCTCAAGGCATGTCACCTCTCATCTTTTCCTTTACTTGACTATAAACTCTGTAATACTGTCATCTTTTTGATCTACCGTTGTCATCCATGTATCACATCTTACTCATAATTTTTCATTAACTCTTTTCTTATTTCTCGCTAACATTTATGTCTATTACTTTATTCTGAAAACTCGAAGAAGATATTCATTTGCTTTTAGCTCCCCTTGCTCCATCTACTGCTCTTCGGGTTGCCTGACATTCCTTCTGTATTAGGGACGAGAGTCATACTAAGACAATATTTATCCCTTCAGGATTCCAGTGCTTATATTTGAACATTCTAGTATTCATATCTTGTTGTACTATTTTAGAGTACACCATCTGGGTGTCTCACAAGGAGATCTTTTAGCACATTTGCAATATCCTTCGGAAAGGTCAACTAATGCAAACAATCCATCCATCATTTTGGGTTACTCTAACCCCATCCGGATCCTGATATTCGTCCTTCTATTATACTACTTCTGTTAGCCCCCATACGTCATAAATGGGATGGGTGTGGCCAATTGTACATACCTCTATTATTGTTGAAGGTAACTCAAAATGCTTATATTTTTCTTCCTGAATTGTAAATACCGATAATCTTCATTAACTGGGTACCTCGTACCCTTCTCACCTTGCTTCTTTTACTTGTTGAAGCTTCTATCTACCTTCTGAATCTCTCATTGCTTTTCACCATATGGGTAGATATTCTTGACTTAAGGCTCCTTATCAAGAAACTTACATGTCTTAGTACACATATGTTCTGTTGAGGACCTCACATTTATCCATCATAAGAATGACGAAATCGAGTTCCTCTGACACAATTCTTCCACAGCTACATTCAATTTCTTACCAACTATCTTTTGGATGCCAGCATCGTTGTATTATGAATAAGATAGAGTTTAGAAAATTGAGTTCTTACAGCTGAGCTTTACCACACGATCTAGAGTAAGAAGCAAGAGTGACAGTCCTAAATGCTATGTAGCCTCCTGCTTATAAGTGTGGTGCACAACACACCCATAAGCAAGGCTCTACTAGACACAGCTTGTAGACTCCCTAGGACAGAACTGCTCTGATACCACTTTTGTCACGACTCAAATCGATGGGCCGTGACGGGCACCCGGTGCCTTACTCAACCGAGTACCAACATAACGTATCTTTTTATATCATACTATCATAGATAACTGAGCCGGAAAGACTTCCATGAGTTAAGTAGAATACACCATGTAATACCAACTTATACATAAGACATACGGGCCTATAAAACCAAAATAACCCCTCGTACACTGAACATAGGCCGACAAGGACGTACAATCTTTTACATACATGGCATCTGTCTACAAGCCTCTAAGAATATATAATTGTCATAAAGGTCGGGATAGAGTCCTGCCATACCAAACAATAGACGTCTAAATCATACTGACCAAACAAGCAACTCCGGAGCAAATGGAGCGCACCAACATCTTCCGCTGGGCTGATAGCCTACTTAGAGGGCTCTCGACCTGTCTATCGGGACCTGCGAGTATGAAACGCAGCATCCCCAGGTAAAGGGGACGTCAATACAAATAATGTATCGAGTATGTAAGGCATGATGATCAATACATAAGAGACATAGATGAAACATGGAATAAAGAATTCCGCCTGTAAGTCTAAATAACTTTGTAAATTCTAAAATATTTATAATGTCATGCACGTGCGTATAAATGTGGTGTCATGCATAGGTATAGGTGTACATAATATCATCAAGCCTCTGAGGGCATCCCATCATATCATCTCCGCCACTGTGGGCAAAATCATCAACATATATCAGCTGATTAGGTGGTGATGCGTATATAATGCCGTAACCTTTTCCCATATCCCATATATATATAT
Organism: Nicotiana tabacum; assembly: GCF_000715075.1. Lineage (NCBI taxonomy): Eukaryota > Viridiplantae > Streptophyta > Magnoliopsida > Solanales > Solanaceae > Nicotiana > Nicotiana tabacum. The sequence continues at coordinate 105,293,362 of NC_134093.1, forward strand.
ATATATACGCATATATAATGCCATATATATAATATATATATATATATATATATATATATATATATATATATATATATATATATATATATATATATATATATACGCATATATAATGCCATCTGGTCATGGGTCAATGTACATGTATAAATGCATGAAATGCATAAGAAATATATTAATAAGATTTCTCGGAATGTCATAAAAATAATATTCCTATCGAATAAACTTTATCAAATACGTATTTTTCTGAGACCCATGAATAGAAGATATAATAATAATTCAGATGGAGAATCAAGAATATAGACACCCCTAGTATTTCTATGAATAGAGTCATTTATGGAGGTTTTGCATTTGCTCGTTTCGTTCGTGTCGTATAGATCATGCCTCTAACACACGTTAATTGCGACAAAATACGGAACAAGTCGTATGAAAAGCTGGAAGCAATAACGTTTCTATGCCAAGATAATCTTGGCTGAAACTTTTCCTTAATTGATTAGCAGTAACGTTTCTATGCAAGGAAGTCTTGGTTAAAGCTCTTATCTTGCTTATGTGACTTACGTTTGTGACTTATGTTTGTAACATACAAACATTTACGTTTGAATGCATAGAAGAATGGGTTTGTGACTTATGTTTCTTAAGGATGGATATGACTCACGTTATATGTGTCTTTCTTTTATTAAATGGAAATGACTCACATTCTTAAGACTTGCCACATTACATAGTGACTTAAGAGTCACAATTCTTGGATTGGTTTGCCGCCACGTGGGGGATGTTTTGTCTTAACCGCATTCTTTAATTTATCACCCACAACTCCTTAATTAACTAGGTAATGTCCCATTACCCAATAATTAACCAATTACCCACATAATTAAGAATTATATCAAATTACTACTCACTTTTATCTCAAATTACTATCTCAAAATATTCACATTCCTGAACTTACAACGATTAACTTACGACGAAACTTTAATGTACGAAAATACGGGATGTAATATCTCATTTTCGAGCTTTCATCAATTTACTCATGGCATACTTTTACGTACGAAAACGTGGGGTGTAACAGTCTTGAAGTATCAGGGGTGCGCACTGGGATGACTACCAGATGCACCTGCCTCAGATCGTGCACGATTAGTGCAGAAGTGTAGCGTGAGTATATAGACAATTTGTACCCAGTAAGTATCCAGTCTAACCTCGAAGAAGTAGTGACGAGGGGCGATATCGACACTTACTATGGGCCAACAATAAAATACAGAAATTCTAAATAGGTATGAGACATGGAAATAATAATAATAATAATAATAATAATAATAATAATAATAATAATAATAATAATAATAATAATAATAATAACAACAACAACAATGTCAAGTAGTGAATGAATGACCCATTAACTGATAATAAATTCTAAAATCTCTAGTCAACATCTACTAACCCCAAATCAATTTCTTTCATTAAGAAATTATAACCTCTTGAGCCATAAAGTAATATCAAGTGTAACCAGGCTCTGAATATTATCACGCACGATTTATGCCGAGGTCGTGCGGTCCGATCCAAAAATATATTGTGTGCTTGCCGAGGGTCGAACAACATAAACCATAGAAACATCTATTACATTGCCGAGGCGAACAACTCGCTCCCATGAGAATAGAGAAGTTTATCTAGCTCGCGGAAGTAGTTACGACATGAGAGGACCTGGATTTCTCAGAGATATTAAATATTCATCAATTCTTCCCCAAAATAAGAATTCTAAATTGGAAGTTTTCAACTTTAAAATCTCTAGTCTCAGCCCTATTCAAGACAATTAATATACATAACAAATATGACAGTACAATTAAAGCATGATGTAAATCTAAGACTACCCGTCATGAAATATAGCTACACACAGACTCTCATCACCTAGTGCATACGTAGCTCCCTTCACAAATAATAAAATACACCTAAGGGGATGAGTTCCCTTTTATAAGGTTAGGAAAGAGACTTATCTCGTTTTCAAGCTCACTTCCGGTTCATAAATACGCTCTAAGTGCTCAACTTGGTGCCAAACAACCCAAAACTAGCCAAATATTATATAAATAAATCAATATATACTCAAAAGTTCATAACGTAACTATTGGAGTAATTACCCTATCCAATTTGGAAGATTCCTAAAATTCACCCTCGGGCCCACATGCTCGGATTCCGGAAAGTTTTGAAGATAATTGTTACCCATATTCTCACGAACTCAAATATATAATTTTTACCCAATTCCAAAACCATTTTCGTGGTTAAATCTCCCTTTTATTTTTATCAAAACCTATTTTTCAGCTAAACCCATAATTTTCACTATTTTACATGTTAAAATCTACCTATAATCTATGTATTTAACTTATATTGGGTAGGAATTACTTACCTTCAATAGCTATGTAACGACCCGACCGGTCGTTTTGCTTTCTAGACCCCCGTTGCCCTAAATAAGACTCCTCGTTTGTGCTTTTAGTATTTTATGACTTGCGTAGATGGTTAGTTCAGGATTTGGAATGGTTCGGGTTGAAATTGGAACACATAGTTCCTTAGTATTGTTTTAAAAGGATAAGTTTGACTTGGGTCAACATTTCTAGTAAATAACCTCAGAATTGGGATTTGATGTTCCCAATAGCTTCGTATGAAGATTTTGGACCTGGGCGTGTGTTCGGATCGGGTTTTGGCTGACCTAGGAGCGTTTCTGTGCCTAAAGTTGAAAGTTGGCTTATTGAAGGTTTAAAAGTTCTTTCAATTTAGTTTGGGGTAGTTTTTGGTGTTATCGAGGTCCGTTTGGGATTCCGAGCCCGAGAATAGCTCCGTATGGTGATTTAAGATTTGCACGCAAAATTTGGTGTCATTTCGAATAGTTTAAGCATGATTCGGCGCGTTCAGAGTAAGTTGAAAGAATTTAAAATTCATAAGTTAATTTTATTTAGTTTTGATGTTATTTTTCGCGTTCCGAGAGTGCGAACGAGTCCGTTTTATGTTTACGAACTTGTTAGTATGTTTGGTCGAGGCCTCGGGGCCCCGTATAGGATTCGGAGGGTCGGCGAGGCTTGTTTGCTCTTTGGAGAGAAGCTGCCGGTGCCTGTTATTAGGTGCGTTCGCAGAAGATCACCGCAGATGCATCGCCTCGCTCGTAGAAGTGGAAAGAGGAGGGGCCAGCGCGCTGCGCAGAAGCGAAGCATTTTCCATAGAAGCAAACTCGCTTTTGCAGTGGAGGGGACCGCAAATGCGGAGGGAGGTAACCTGGTCATGGTCATAGATGCGGGAGGCGAGACGTAGAAGCGAGCTCGCAGATGCAGGACTTGGCCACAGATGCGATGGGTCAGTGGTCGAGCGTGTTCTGTAGAGACGAACAGTTGACCGCAGAAGTGGTCCCGCAGAAGCGGAGGTCCTCTTGCAGGTGCGGAAACACCGCTGGGCAGAAGGGTCGCATTTAAGTCGAGATTTAGGCTCATTTCTTCATTTCTCTCACTTATTGGTCGAATATAGAGCTCTTTGAAGAGAGATTTTTACCTAGCGCTTCGAGGTAAGTGATTTCTATACAATATAAGTTTAAAACATAGATTATGGGGAGATTTTAACGTGTAAAATTATGAAAATTATGGGTTTAGTTGAAAAACCTAGGTTTTGATAAAAATAGAATTTAACCATGAAAATGATTATGAAATTGGATGAAAATTTTATGTTTGAGTTCGTGAGGTTATGGGTAACATTTATCTTTGAAAACTTCCGGAATCCGGGCACATGGGCCTGGGGATGAATTTTAGGAATCTTCCAATTGGGGTTGGGTAATCACTCTAGTAGTTAGATTATGAACTTTTGAGCATGTATTGATTAAATTATATATCATTTGACTAGTTTCGGATTGTTCGGAAGCAAGTTGAGGCTTTAGAGTGAATTTGAGGCCAGAAAGTGAGCTTTGAGACGAGGTAAGTCTCTTGTCTAACCTTGTAAGAGGGAATTTACACCATAGGTGATTTAAATTACTATTTTCTCCTAACTGTGAGGGCTACGTACGCACGAGGTGACGAGAGTCCGTGTGTAGTTACTTTTAATGTTTGCATCATATTTGTTAATTAAAGTGCCTAAATTATTTTAGAACTTGATAGAGGAATTATAAAAGACCGACCCCCACTTACTTGAGTTTTGACGGGATACTTGACAGTTAATAGAAATTGTGCTTCCTTGTGTATTAGCCTTGTAATAGATTTTAAACCGAATGTTTACAAATTATCCTCTCTTTTTGTGGAGCAGGCCGAACGCCTCGGCAGTAGAATAGATGCATCTATGGTTCATGTTGCTCGACCCTCGGCAATGTACACATTATTCTGGATCGGGCCGTACGATCTCGGCATAAATCGTCCGTGATAATACTCTGAGCTTAATTATACTTGATATTATTTTATGGCCTGAGAGGTTATAATTATTTAGTGACAAAAATTGACTTGGGATTTACTATTAGGGAAAGAGTTATTTATTCACTGCTTGTTATTGAGATTTTATTATTATTTACATAACCCATGCTTATTCAGAATATCTGTATTTTATTGTTGGCCCATAGTAAGTGTCAAAGTCGACCCATCGTCACTACTTTTTCGAGGTTAGACTAGATACTTACTGGTTACATGTTGTTTATGCACTCACGCTACACTTCTACACTAACTGTGCTGGATTTGAGGCAGGTGCATTGGGTAGTCATACCGGCGCGCACCCCCGTTACCCCGAGGCCTAGTGGTGAGCTACTTCCTGAGCCGTCCTGTAGTACCTAGAGTCTCTTTTTTGTATCTATTTTCTATCTACTTTATTCAGGCAGTAGTTAGAGTTTTATATATTCTACTAGTTGCTCATACACTTATGATACCAGGTTCTGGCACAAATACTAGTAGATTTTATTGTTTTGGAGTATTTATATCACTATGATGGCCCACTCAGTGGCCTTCGTTTATTTATTAAAATTTTCTACTTCATAATTTCTTAATAAATGGAATTTAATTACTTGGGAACTTATTAAAAAGTGCAATCATATGGTTAGTTCACCGTTGGCTTGCCCGACGGCAACGCTGGATGCCATCACGGCCTATAGGAGAAATTGGGTCGTGACAACATAATATCAGAGCACTAAGTTCAAGTAGGTCTCACAAGTTATGAGTAGGTGTAATAGTGTCTTGTGTATCAGTGCGGAGACGTCCGTACTTATCTTCAAGAGGCTATAGGGTGTTAGGAAACTACTCTTTCTTCATCTCCTATCATGCAGTTGATGTTGTGCTAAGTATCTTTCTCTTATTCTCTCACAGATGGTGAGAATGCGCGTGGATGATGTACCCGATCATGGAGAAGCTGCTCCCCCTATTGCTAGAGTCCGAGGTAGAGGCCGAGGGAGAGCTCCAGCTCATGGTAGAGGATGAGGGTGTCCTAGAGTTGTTCCAGTCATGCCACCAGTGGATCCAGTAGAGGATCCAATCATCGAGGAGCAGGGTGATGTGCCCGCAGCAGAGTCGACCCTAGTAGATTTCATGTCTGCACCAGGATTCCAAGAGGTCATGGTCCGTATGCTGCAGTTCATAGATTCTATGAATCAGGCTAGTTTATTTCCAGCACACCCTGCCACATCTCAGGCGGGAGGGGGAGCACAGACCCCTACCGCTCAGGCTCCTGGTTATGCAGCTGCCGTATATTAGACCCCGAGCGCACTACCCATGGGTGGAGCCCATCTAGTTGCAGATATATCTGAGCCCATACCAGTTGTGGCCAGCGATCCGCAGAAGCTATTGGACAGATGAATTAGGCTACACCCTCTTGTCTTCGGAGGTGAGCAACATGAGGACCCCCAGGACTTTATTGATTAGTACAGGGACAGACTGCACAACATGAGGCTATTGGAGTCCCACAGGGTGGACTTTACCATATTTCAGCTAGAGGTCATGGCCCCTAGATGGTGGCAATCCTATCTTCTCTGCAGACCAGCAGGTTCTCCTCCCATGACTTAGGATCAGTTCAGAGAGAAGAGTTGCGATTTCAGTTCGAGCAGCTCCAGCAGGGTTAGATGTCGATGACCGACTATAAGGCGAGATTCTCTGAGTTGTCTCTCTATGCACTTATGATACTTCTTACCGATACAGAGAGAGTGCGGAGGTTTGTTGCAGGTTTGCACTCCGGTATTCAGGCCACTATTGCCCGAGAGGTTGAGATGGGGAATTCGTACGAGCTAGTTGTGGAGATAACTCAGAGGATCAAGGGTGTACATCAGCATAGCCGAGAGCAAGCTACGAGGGATAAATGGTTTCGATATTCTGGAGATTTCAGAGGTGCCCCGGCTGGGGGCAGAGGTCAGTTTGTGATGGGTCACTATAGCAGGCCCACATATCCAACACCGCTCCCTCCTTGGGGGTGCTCTAGTGCGACTTTAGTTTAGCACCATGCCAGAGAGTTCCTACCGCCCACCAGCTATCAGGGTTCTTCATGTGAGTGTTCAGGCCATCAGGGTCACCTTGGGTCAGGAGTCCACCATACCGAGAGGTTGCTTCTAGTGCAGGGATCATAGTTATGTGTGGAGGTTCTGCCCCAGGCTTCAGGGCAAGGCAGTGTATCAGTGTCAGCATTCTATGATTTCAGCACCAGTTGCCACACCAGTCGTCCGGCCGCCCAGAGGCGGATTGCAGGTGGGTAAGGGCCGTCCTAGAGGTTGAGGCCATTAAGTTGGCGCTCCGGCTAGGTTCTATGCTTTTCTGGCCAGACCATATGTAGTTGCCTCAGATATCGTGATCACATGTATTATTTCTTTCTGCGGTAAATATGCTTCAGTACTATTTGATCCAGGGTCTATATATTCATATGTTTCATCTTTGTTTACCCATTTCCTGGGTGTTCCTCATGAGTCCTTGGGTACTCCTATCTATGTGTCCACACTAGTGGGCGATTATGTTGTTATGGATCGGGTCTACCGTATCGTAACTTTTTGTGGTTATGACTTGAGCAGATCTTTTGTTACTTGATATGACCGACTTTGAGGTCATCCTGGGCATGGACTGGTTGTCTCCATATCACGCCATCCTTGATTGCCATGCTAAGATAATTACCTTGGCGATGGCAGAGTTGCCTAGATTGGAGTGGAAGGTTTCGTCTGTCAGTGCATCTAGTCGGGTTATCTCTTTTATGAAGGCTCAACATATGGTTGAGAAGGGGTGTTTGGCTTATCTAGCTTATGTTCGGGATACTACTACAGAGACTCCGATGATTGATTTAGTGCCCGTAGTCCGTAGTTCTCTAATGTGTTTCCCTCTAATCTTCCAGGCATGCCATCAGATCGTGATAACAACTTTTGTATTGATTTGGCTCCAGGTACGCAGCCTATCTCTATTCCACCGTACTGCATGGATCCAAAAGAGTTGAAGGAATTGAAGGAACAAATTTAGGAGTTGCTAGCAAAGGGGTTCGTCAGACCGAGTGTGTCGCCTTGGGGTGCACCGGTGTTATTTGTGAAGAAGAACGATGAGACTATGCGAATGTGCATTGATTACCGCCAGTTATAGAAAGTTACCATTAATAAAAAGTACTCGTTGTCGCGTATTGATGATTTATTTGACCAGTTGCAGGGTGACAGGGTGTTCTCTAAGATCGACTTGAGATCGGGGTACCATCAGTTGAAGATTCAGGATTCCAATGTTCCGAAGACGGCTTTCCGGACTAGATATGGCCATTATGAGTTTCTAGTGATGTCCTTCGGTTTGACTAGCGCCCTATGGATTTGATGAATCGGGTGTTCATGCCATATATTGATTCGTTTGTCATTGTCTTCATTGATGACATTTCGATCTACTCAGGTAGTATGGAGGTGCACGAGCAGCATTTGAGAGTGGTACTTCAGGCCTTGCGGGAACATAAGCTATATGCCATGTTCTCCAAGTGTGAGTTTTGGTTAGATTATGTGGTATTCTTGGGGCATGTTGTATTAGGCAAGGGTATTAAGGTAGATCCCAAGAGGATCGAGGCAGTTCAGAGTTGGCCTCGTCCTACAACGACGACTGAGATCAGGAGCTTCTTGGGGTTAGCATGCTATTATTGCCGGTTTGTGGAGGGCTTCTCATCTATTGTAACACCTTTGACTAGATTGAGCTAGAAGGGTGCTTCGTTCCGATGGTCCGATGATTATGAGGTGAGCTTTCAGAAGCTCAAGACCGCATTGACTTCAGCACCAGTGCTAGTGTTGCCTTCCGGTTCATGGGTGTATATTGTTTATTGTGATGCTTCACATGTTGGTTTGGTTTGCGTATTGATGCAACATGGGCGAGTTATTGCATATGCTTCACGACAGCAGAAGCCTCACGAGAAGAATTACCCTGTACACAATTTAGAGTTGGCCACGATTGTTCATGCTCTTAAGATCTGGAGACATTATATTTATTGGGTGTCCTGTGAGGTTTACCCCGATCATCTGAGCTTGCATCATTTGTTCAAATAGACGGATCTCAATTTGAGGCAGCGCAAGTGGCTTGAGTTACTAAAGGATTATGATATTACCATCCTTTATCATTCGGGTAAAGCGAATGTAGTTGCGGATGCCTTGATCAGAAAGGCGGAGAGTATGGGTAGTTTGTCATTCATTTCAGCCCACTAGCTTTGGACATTCAGTCCTTGGCTAACAGACTTATGAGGTTGGATATTTCAGAGCCCAGTTGAGTTCTTGAATGCGTCGTAGCCCAGTCTTCGCTATTCGAGCAGATCAAGGATCGTCAGTTTGATGATACACACTCGTTGGTTCTCAGAGAGACAGTACTACATGGTGGTTCCAAGGAGGTTACTGTCGGTGAGGATGGTGTTCTACGACTCTAGGGTCGCCTATGTGTCCCTAATGTTGATGGATTGAGGGAAAAGATTCTAGAGGAGGCACATAGTTCTCGATATTCTATTCATCCAGGTACTGCAGATATATCGCGACCTGAGGCAACATTATTGGTAGCGGCGGATGAAGAAAGACATAGTTGAGTATGTGGCGATGTGCCTAAATTTCCAGCATGTTAAGTATGAGCATTAGAGCCAGGTGGCCTACTCCAGCATATGGTTATACCTGAGTGGAAATGGGAGCGCATTACTATGGATTTCTTAGTTGGGTTGCCGCGGACCTTGCGAAAGTTTGATGTAGTTTGGGTCATTGTCGATAGGTTGACCAAGTTGGCACACTTTATTCCAACCGTGACCACGTATGCTTCTGAGAGATTGGCCCAGATTTACATTCAGGAGGTTGTTCGGTTGCATGGTGTGCCTATTTTCATCATATCAGAAGGTGCGTGATTTACATTGAGGAGATTGTTCGGTTGCACCCGAGGCCTCGTCGAAACATACCAACAAGTTGTAAACATAAAACGGACTCGCTCGCACTCTCGGAACATGTGAAATAACATCAAAACTAAGAATCACAACCCAAAACCAAATAGAATCAACTCATGAACTTCAAGTTCTTCCAACTTACTTCGAACACGCCGAACCATACTTAAACTACTCGGAATGACACCAAATTTTGTGTGCAAGTCTTAAATCACCATACAGAGCTATTCCTAGGCTCGGAATTCCAAACGGACCTCTATAACACCAAAACCTACTTCAAACCAAATGTAAATAACTTTAAAATCTTCAATGAGCCAACTTCCAACTTTAGGCGGTGATACGCTTCCGTGTCATCCAAAACCTGATCCGAACACACATCCAAGTCCAAAATTATCATACGAACCTATTGTGGCCATCAAATCACGGTTTTGGGGTTGTTTACCACAAATCTTGACCCAAGTCAAATTTAACCCTTTTAATCCAACAATAAGGAACTAAGTGTTCCGATTTCAACCCGGACCCTCCAAACCCGAACTCACACTCTCCGCAAGTCGTAAAACAGTAAAAGCACATACGAGAGGGGGGGAGGGGTCTTATTTAGGAGAACGGAGATGTAGAAAGAAAAACGACCGGTCGGTTCATTACATGTATAATTTAACAAATAATAAAAATAGGATTGTACAAAGAGAGAATAAAAAGATGAAGAACTAAAAGAGAAAAGTAGCGCAGAAAGAAAAGAAAGAAAAGGGAACAAGGACAAATTAATAAACCATATCATTTTGTGATTTAGGGTTTCACCCTCTACTTATATACACTTTTTTCGTAATATATACTAATACACACATAAAAGTTTACTCAAGCATGCGCTTGATGTGACATCCACAATTCCCTACATAGATCTGGGCCTGATTGTCACACTTTTGTGTAACATTATTTATATGAAATATGCAACTTCTTCATGACAATGTAAATATTCGAGAACTTAACAAAAAATTTAAGTTATTCAAGGAGACGTAATAGGCATAGATTGCTGTCTAACGTGCTTTCTAATTTTAGAAAACAGAGAATCAGTCTTTTTATCCGGGAAAAATTGTTAAACTAGATCAAATGCTAATTAGTTGCAACCACTAGGAACCGAATTTGGTTTTTAAAGAACTTCAAGAATGAAATGTTGAATGATTATAATAATTTGTTTAATTTGCTTCCTAATTGTAACATTAATTTGATAACCGAAACCATGTATGATATGTATATCCTGCTTATCCTCATTGTTTGAGAACAATATACATACACATGACGTTGCCATTATAATTAATCTACTTCATTACTGCAGTTTCTTAATTTTTTATTTAGTGCAATTTGATTGGTTTCAATATGTTTTCTATATTATCATTTTGTAAATTGCCACCATCTTCATGGTATATAAACACTTAGTTTCAGTTAGTTCTTAAATGATATGATCGTGGAATTATTCTTACTCTGTCAATGGATATATAAAATTCATGTTCCTTCCTGAAATTTTCACGGTTTAAGTTAATGGTCTAAATATTGAAGATGTAATTATTGTGTTATTATTTAAATGTTGAGTTTGTCTAATTGTCGATAGAGTCAAAGTGGTTTTTCTTTGACCGCAATTACTTCTGATATTTTGAATTATCATCTATATTGACATACAATATCTTTTATATAGTTTCTAATATGTAACTTTAATTTTAAAAATAACAAAAATTAAATAGTTTGATTCTCGTATTTTTGAACTGTTACATAAAAAGGTAATGAGGAATTAAGTACTAACAGTTGATAACGCGAAAATAAAGTATATTATTTGTTAAAATCGATTAAATATAGTTAAATATATATATATATATATATATATATATATATATATATATATATATATATATATAGTTAAATACCTTGAAATCAACAAATAGATTTTGTCCTAATTTTTTCAAATATAATAGATCTCTCATCACAGAAGATTCAACTTCTGGTACTCAGGAAGAGTTTAAATTACATGTACTGATATAAAAACTATTTACATAATTAAGTCAGTTAAAGTCTTATTATAAATAAATCCATTTAATAATATTAAATAATAATCAAAGAAAAAAGATAAATAACCTACTATAACAAATGAAAATACACTCATGACGTAAGAAATTCATTACTATCAATATATATAACTTAAATCGGTTCAAAAAACAAACAAGTACAAGACCAATTGAGGACCCCATGTACTACAAAGTTACACACACAAACTGATTTATGACTACTACCTAATAATCTGATGTTTGCATAGTAATTAAAATGGACAATAATGTTAGTGGAAAATAACGTAAATTCGGAGGAAAAGCTTGGGATATATATTTTTTATGAGTCGCGCACTATTGTGATTAACATTATCCATGATTTTTTCGTACAAGAATAATTGCTTCCCACTCTGTGGCTGCCACTTGCCCTACAATCTGGTTGAGATTTTATATATGGGGGAGGGGCTTGTTAGGCTACCACGTACTCAAGAAAATTCGGTTCCTTGTATTCGAACTCGAGATATCTGGTTAATATAAGAATAAAGATAAATCTATTGAACATGGAGGGGATTTAATTAACTTCCTTTCATCGTAAAATTATAACGTGAGGTAAAGTAATTTTTTTAGTTATACTGGTCTCTATAAACGTGCGTTACACATTATATTATGTCAATTTTAATCATCGCAAAAAATGTTAGATAATATTATGTGTAATTACGTTACGTTTGTTTTATGAGGTATACAATTATTACAATAGTATAAGATTGTATAGAATATTAGAAATAAAGTGACCATATATCTTTATTTATTGTCACTTACAAATTTACAGATGCTAAAAATTGTTACTAAAAACTTAAATTGAACAAATATCAATCAATTCTTTAGCGTAAAAAATTGCTTTTTGTTGTGACTTTTTACTATAGGAACGTGAATAAGCTTTTAATCTTTGAATATATCAACAAATATATATTAAAAGAATATATATCAATAAGGCATATTATCCTTGCAGTCTATCTACACTGGTTCTTTTTATACAACTCTTCTCCTTTGAAAACTAAATTCTAATTTTTCTAATATGTACAATTAAGTAATGACATCTATTTTTTTCAGTTCAATTGAAGCCGTATTGTAATTACATGAAAGTCTCAACTACAAAGGTTGCAAGCTTATTCGTAGAGTTAACAATTTTGTCCTAAGAGTACCACTTTTTTTTTATTAGAAGTCGATTTTAATTAATAGAATTTTGTGTCATTGACTCAATGACTTACTCGATATGCTGGATTTTGCATCACGTTAATTTATTCAACATGATAAGGCTTAGTGTTCTTATAAACTCTTCTAAGTAAGTGTGAGAGTAATTATTTTATAATTCAGTACTAAAACAGTCTGTCTATCCTCGTGCAGAGATAAAGTCTGCGTACACACTTCCATTTTCAAATCTCACAGTGTAGGATAAGATAGAATATGTTGTTGTTGTCAGTACTAAAAATTCCAATTTCATTAGACTCCACTCCAAAAATTTATGACGCTTCCTATGTTAATTAGTTTAGATGCTCCTAACTATTTCGTGATTTTTTCTCCCTTAAATTATTACCCGTAGCATATTAATATAAATAGTTAATGGTATTAGGTCATCTTAATTAGAGCTTTTAAAATTGTAAACAATTTCGTATTAAGCATAACATGCGGTAGCTCACGTTGTTCACAATCTTTAATTAGTTCATAGTTACAAATTCAGTGCAAGTGCAGAGGTTATACTGCTCACAGTTTTTCCAGTTCAGCTCTTAATTTTCCCAATTATTTTAATTTGGTTTAAATTTTGTTAAAGAATCAACCATATGCCAAATTGTAATAGATTTATTAAAGAAATTATTATACTTAAAAAGTTGAGAAATTTACATTTTGTAATGAACAAATCTATTGTTGTGTATAGATATAAACTGTTAATTAATTCCCTTAATACATGAGAAACTTTTCGTATAGTGGTAATGAGGCTCAAAAGTTACTATCACGAGTATGAATCCCCACTATTGCATTTTAGTTATTTTTTGTTTTAATCCCTTTATTGACTTAAACGGGATATGAATGTCATTTTAACCTGATCTACTTTTACCTTCTTTTTCTATCTTAAGAAATGATTCCACGCGGATAACATTTTCATATTTGGAAGTGTGTCATTTTTGTAAACTGCATAGTCTTGTAACTCTTACTCAGGGGCGGATTTAGGGGCAGAAACGGGATCCGAGCTCCCTTCGTCGAAAATTTACACTGTATATATAAAATAAAAATCGATTTGTACCTCTATACATTATGTTTTGAATCCCCTTGACATAATTTTAGAGTATATCCCTGTGTTTAAGGGGTTCAAAATCTTTGCTAGGTTGTTGGTTCAATTTTCATTGGCCACAATCTCTTTTAATTTTTGAACCCCCTTAGCTGAGATCCTGCCTCCGCTACTGCTCTTACCTTACGTATTCACAAGGTGGAGTCAGAATTCATATTTTATGATATTCTAATTTAGCAATATCAAGTTAGTAACTAGATTTTGAATTTTATTTTTGTACATGCTTAATGAAATTTTAATCCAAATTAATACAAGATTTCGATTAAAGTTATTAGATTAAGCCAAACTCCTAGCTAACTGTCACAACCCAAAACTCAAATGTCATGATGGCGCCTATCTCAATACGAGGCAAGCCGACACCCCAAATAAATCACGAAATTCTTTAAGTTTGAAAGCATAATAAATAAATTTAAGAGAAAATCCCACAATTTCTGATACAAAGTACAACGTTCCCAAAACCTGGCGTCACTGAGTACATGAACATCTAAATGACAACATAGTCTGACTGATAAAAACACTGTCTGGAAATGTATAGAACAATACAAATAACTGAAAGGAAAGAGAGTCAAGGTTTACGGACGCCAAGATAGCTACCTCGATAGTCTTCAACAGATAAAATTCTAAAATCTAGCAGTCGCCGTATCCGGGAATACCTGGATCTGCACACAAAGTGTAGAGTGTAGTATGAGTACAACTGACCCAATGTACTAAATACGTAATAGGACTAACCTTTGGGCTGAAAGTAGTGACGAGCTCAATAGGTACAATCCAATATAGGAATAACAGTATAGAAATGTAGGTATGCTTTCAGGTTTAGCAGTTAATGTAACGATCTGACTTGTCGTTTTAAACATTCACGCTCATTTCAACTATTTGATATCTCGAATAGCTTCATATAATGTATTATGACGTGTATAAATCGTTGGTTTTGATTTTCAGATGTTTCAAAATTTGTTCGGAAGAATGAATTTCATGTTGGAAGCTTAAATGAAAAGGGTTGACTGAAGTTTGACTTTTGTGCAAACAACTCCGAAATAGAGTTTTGATGGTTCCTATAGCTTCGTATCGTAATTTCTGACTTAGGAATATATCTGGATATTTATTTCAAAGCCCGTAGTTGAATTTGACTTAAAATGGCAAAAGTAAAAAATTGAAGGTTTGGAAGTTTGACCGGAAAATTGACTTTATTGATATCGGGGTTGGAATCCGATTCCAAACATTATAACAGGTTCGTTATATTATTTATGACTTGCACGCAAAATTTGAAGTCATTCCGGATTGATTTGATACGTTTCGGCACGAGATTTGAAAGTCAAAAAATTTAAAGTTCATTAAGTTTGAATTGAGGTACGATTCGTCGTTTCAATATTGTTACGCATGATTTGAGCCCTCGAGTAAGTTCGTATTATGTTATGAGACTTGTTGGTATATTCAGACGGGGTCCCGAGGTACTCGGATGAGTTTCGGACGGGGTTCAGATCGATTGAAGCCTTATTGAAGCTACTAGAATATTTGGGTTGCTGGTGCAACCGCTTATGCGGAAGCTTGGTCGCAGAAGCGAGCAGCCCATCACAGAAGAGAAATAGGCACTGCTGGGCAGGAGCCACAAATGCGGAGGAATCTGCGCAGAAGCGCGACCGCAGATGCGGTGATACTGATTGCAGAAGCGGAAGGAGAGCAGATGTGGACCCTTGGCTCGCACCTGTGATTGCGCAGAAGCGGTGCGAGGGCTGGCTGTTGAGTTTGAATTCGCAGATGCAAGAATTAGCTCGCAAAAGCGACGCCGCAGAAGAGCGATTTTATTCGCAAAAGCAAACACGCCTGGACATAATCTATAATTCGAGGTCTTTGGTTTCTTTCTTCATTTTCGGGTTTGAGAGCTCGGTTTGGGTAATTTTGGAGAGAAAATATTTCACACAACTTGGGGTAAGTATTCTTCACTCGATTGTGAATATATTTCATGAATTAATATACATCTTTGGCATATGATTATTGATTTTTCATGAGAAATCGGAAGAATTTTCTATAATCCCATAAAATAAATTTTCGAGCTTTGAACACTGATTCGGAATCGGATTTGAATAAAATTAGTATGGTTGGACTCGTAATTGAATGAGTTGTCAGATTTTGTGATTTCGGCGGATTCTGAGACGTGTGCCCCATTGTCGACTTTTCGAGCGGAGTTGGAAATTTTTATAAATTGTTAAATTATAAGCATTGGAGTATATTTTGATTAATTTGCACGTTGTTTGACTAGTTTTGAATCATTTGGCTTGGAATTGAGGAGATAGGAAGGCGTTCGGAGGTTGATATGAGCGGAATGGAATTTTCGGAGTATTGTTTCGAGATAAGTAACATTTCTAAACTTGGAGCCGAGGGTATGAACCCCTGAATATACGTGTTATGTGGTTTGTTTGGAGGTGACGCACATGCTAGATGACGGGCGTGTGTATGTGCACCATAGAAATTGTGACATATATGATTCTGTGGATTTTTGTAGTCAAATAATCTTGGCATTATCCATGTACTTTCATGTGTTAAAGCAATAGAGCTGAGAATCATGTTAAAAATCATGTTGAGGCTATATGCTGATATTATTGAGACCCACATACGTCGTATTGCTATTGAATTATTTGTTTAAATTGTAATTTCATACTCAGTCATGTTCATTCATTTCATATCATATCTCAGTCTCTTTGTTATTTATTGATAAATCATATCATCATTTTTGGGCTGATTTTATGACATTGTGAGCCCGAGAGACTGGAGAGATAGACGATTGAGTTGGGGCCTAAGGGACGAATTGTGAGTGATATTGAGGGGATCAGGATGCAAGCCGCAACAGGCTATATTGGTTTTATATATATGTATTATTATATGGATCGGGCTGCACGTCGCAGCAGGTCTTATAAGCTTTATTATTATATGGATCGAGTTGCACGCCGAAGTAGACCTTGCTTGCTTTATTTTTATGGGATTGAGTTGCACAACGCAGCAGGCCAGATTGGCTTATATTAGCACTTGGGCAGGATCCACCCCTCCGGAGTCTGACATACTAGCACTGAGCGTAGGCACGATGACATATAAATATATACATGTACAGTGCAGAGTGATTGTCTGTGTGTGTGGGATAAAGTGGGCAATTGAGGCGAATAACTTGAGTATGTCGAGGGCGAGAATGTCTGGGAATATCATCGTGAAATTATTTATTTGACATGCATACTTGGAATGTAAGCATAGAGATGCATTTTTCCTTATGATATGCGGTTTTGTGACATTCATGGTCTGACATGTACATTGACATGTATGCATAGAGATGTAATTTTCTCATGTCATTTGATAATGAAAATCGTTATTGTGGAAGAAAGTTTTTGGGAAATAATCACAGTTTTTACATTTACGCATATTTTGGTGATTTGGTGAAAAGAACTGAGTTTTATTGTCATCTTTGAAAAACCATGTATATTTTTCCGAAAATTATGAACGAACAAAGCATCATATCTTGAGTTATTATTTGTTTTATTTATGTTGTTATAAACTGTTTTCTGGCTGTTGATGATGGACTCTGACTTTTGATCAAGCTCGTAACTTCTTTCAACCTAAGGTTAGGGTTGTTACTTATTGAGTACATGAGGTCGGTTGTACTCATACTACACTTCTGCACCTTGTGTGCAGATTTTAGATGTTGATGTTGCTGCGTATGGCGGAAGCTGACATTGGAGATGTAATCGTGTTCCGGTCATAGCTGCCTCTTGATCTTGGTAGCTTTAGATTTAAAAAAATCTTTATGTATATTTCAAACAGATGACGTATTTTATTTCACACCAGCTTTGTAAATTCTAATCTTAGAAGCTCATGTTTTGTACTACCAGTCCTTGGGGAATGTATTAGAGTCAGTTAAATATTAATTGAATTGGATTATTGTTATTTGGTTTACCTAGTGGGTGAGGTTAGGTGCCATCATGTCTAGTTGGATTTTTGGTCGTGACAGTTAAACTCAATACAAGTAACAATTAATCAAATCCGAATGAGGTGAGGAAATATGACATCTTTATATCTACATGCCAATATACATGTTGTATATGTTGTACTATAATGAAAGACTCGCGTACTCACACTCTCAAAGTATTCAATCACTCAGTACTGCGTGGGGAAGATCCATCCCTCAATACAAATACAACTGACAAGCAGTCACTCAGTACTATATAGGGCCAATCCAACCCAAGGAAGATCCATCCACAAATATAAATGTTTAGGGCAAATCCATACCCAAGAAAAATTCATCCCAAATATAAATATCTAGGGAAACTCCATGCCCCGGGAAGATCCATCCCTAAATATAATATCTTGGGCAACTTCACGCCCGGGGAAGATCCATCCCCAAATATAATATCTAGGGCAACTCTATGCTTGGGGAAGATCCATCCCCAAATATAAATATCAATTGCGCTCACTGGGGGGGGAGGGGAGGTGCAGACTCTGGAGGGGCTCCTTCAGCCCAAGCGCTATAATAAGCCAGATCCATGCATAAATAAATAAAAACATGCTGGGACGTGCAGCCCGATCCCATAAATATCACTCAGAATCAGGCCCTCGGCCTCACTCAGTCATTAATATCTCCAGTCTCTCAGGCTCACAATGTCATGAAAATTAGCCCGACATGATGATATAATGCATCAATGAATGGAAACCGAGACTGGGATATAATATGCCAATGATAGATGTGACTGAGTACATAATTTTAATTAAGCAAGTAATTCAACAGCAAGATGACCTCCGTGGGTCTCAAAATAACGGCACATAGCCTAAGCATGATTTTTAACATGAGTCTTAGCTTTTTCCAACACGTGGAGGATATGTGGATAAATGATACGATTGTTTGACTACGCGACTCCACAGAATAAATTAAGTCTCAATATCAATGGTGTACGCCCACACGCCCGTCACCTAGCATATGCGTCACCTCCAAACCAATCGCATAACACGTAATTCGGGGATTTATACCTTCAGAACCAAGTTTAGAAATATTACTTACCTCAAATCGTGAATTCTCTATTCCAATAATCCCTTGCCTCGCGAATTGACCTCCAAACACCTCGAATCTAGTCACAAATAATTCGATACAATCAACACGAGGTATAAGAATCAATTCAATATGACAATGCTAAGTTTCACAATACAATCCAAAAAGTCAACTCAAAAGTCAACAGTGGGGCCCACGTCTCGTATTCCAACAAAAGTTATAAAATACAAACGCCCATTTAACAACAAGTCCAACCATACCAAATTTATCAAATTCCGACATCAACTCGACTTTCAAATCCGAAGTTCTTATTTTCGAATCCCTAGGCCCAAATTCTCAATTTATATCTAAATTTCACGTAATCTAGTCGGAAAATCCACAACTAATTAAATATTATTGAGTAATAATGATCATAAGTGACTTACCTCAAGAATTTTCATGAAATCTCTCTGAAAAAGTGCCCCAAACTGTGTTTGAAAGTCAAACAATGAGAAGAAAATCTCGGACCCTTCGAATATATTCTGTCCAGGGCGTTTTGCACTTGCGACTAGCTTAGATGCTTTTGCGGCTTCCCCCGCTTCTGCAGACAAAAAGTCCTCTTTATGCGGACTCGCTTCTGTGGCAACATTGTCGCTTCTGTGAAGTAGCATGCCCTCTTGTTTTCCACTTCTACGATCGACCCATCGCAGGTGCTACTCCGCTTATGCGGTCAACCGTGTGCACCTACGACCACTGCCTTCACTGGCCCAGTCTGCTTTTATGACCACATTTTTGCTTCTGTGGTCATGCACCTGTGATCAATTCCATCGCAGGTGCGATTGCACCAGAACTGAAATTTTCCAGAATTGCTCCAAGTCAAATTTTCGATCCGTTAACATCCGAAATCCACCTGAAGTCCCCGGGAGCTTAGCCAAATATACCAACAAGTCCTAAAACATAATACAAACTTAGTTGATGCCTCAAATTACATTAAACAACACTAAAAACATGAATCGCACCCCAATTGAAGCCTAATGAAAATTAACGAATTTCAACTTCTACATTTGATGCCGAAACCTATCAAATCATGTCCGATTGTCCTCAAATTTTGCATACATGTCATAAATAACATATGTCACGAACAAAAATCCCATCTCAGGCGTCGTGATGACACTTAGTCTCTAAGACTAGGTAAGCCGATTATAATTATAATTCAAGCTATTTTTTAAACAGAAATTTATACATGTCCCGAAACAAAAAGTGAAAACAAATATAATACTTCGCAAGACTGGTAATACTGAGTCACAAGGTAGGGGTAAGGTCTACGTATACACTACCCTCCCCAGACCCCACGGTATGGAATAATGCTAGGTATGTTGTTGTATAATGAAATAAAAAGACTACAAGGGACTGCGACGACCAAGCAACTCTACCTTGAATCCTTGCGATCCACACACTAACTCTGCCCGATTCCGATATCTCCAATACCTGGTTTTGCACAAAAATGTGCAGAAGTGTAGTATGAGTACACCACAATCGGAACCCAGTAAGTATCAAGAATAACCTCGGTGGAGTAGTGACGAGGTACATTCAAGATACTCACTAGTCAAATAACCTGTGCAGTATAGCAGTATAATGATAACAATGGAAAATAAATAGGAGTGATGACAACAAAAATCAACCAAGCATAAGAACAATAAAGCAATAAGAACACCATAGATATTGTTCAACCAAATAAGAAACACAAGTACAGTCAATTAACAAGCTTTTCAAATACAAGTTTTTCCACAATAAAGTTACTCCGTGATACCTCATCTCATAATCATAAAACATCGGTCTCAGTCAACTTTCATATTCTCATGGCACCTCGTGCCCATATCTGTATCACAACCGCACGGACAACTCACGTGCCAATAATAAAATCATCATTTATTCATAATACCTCGTGCCTACATTTTATTTCACAACTGCACGGACAGTTCACATGCCAATATCACAATCATTGTATATTCACGGCACCTCGTGCCCAAATTTCATATCACATCTGCACGGACAGTTTACGTGCCAATATCACAGTCATTATATACTTACGACACCTCGTGTCCACATTTCATATCACATCTGCACGGACAATTCACATGCCAATATCATAATCATTATATACTCACGGCACCTCGTGCCCACATCTCAACACGAATCAGGTAATTATCAGGTTTACCGAAATAACAAGATATATTGCACAAGATATAAAAATAAACACAAGAAAAATCACAACATCACATGAAAGTCACCAACACAATAACCCCACATTATCGCATATCCTCCCTGATAATTGCCACCCTTATATTTCCTATAGCCACCCTTATCACTCGTATAATAGCCTCCCTTATCGCTCCGTATAATAGCCTCCCTTATCACTCCGTATAATAGCTACTCTTATCTTTCCTACCAGATAATATCCCAACAGATATAACAATAGTGAAATGCCACCCTTATGTTTGCATATTATCAACAGTGAAATTCTAACCTTGTGTCCGCATAATAATAACCCAAATCACGCAACAATTTGCATAGAATATTATCACAACAACACAACATAATCAACTCATATTACAAATTGCCCATAGGCCACAACCTTTCTAAAGATCACCGAAATCAAATAATTTCACAACAAATAGCCCAAGGCTCCACACAACATATATGAAATCTCAAAACAACAACAAGGATGAAAAAGTAACTCAGCATCGAACAACGCCTTCTTTAATGCAAATTTTAGGTAAATAGATTATTGCCTCTTTTTAAATTTTTAATTAATTATTTGAAGATAAAAAAATCAATAATGAAAGTATTTCCACGAAATGACAACTCAACAAAACACAGAATTCACGTGAAAGTTAAAGTAGTAACCACTCCAAATTATCATATAAAACAACTCGGCAAGTAAGGAATGAGGCATGAATCAACAACTTCCAAATAAAGCATGTAATGGTGAACACATCCAATATAGGATGTAATATGTTCGCACAATCTTCAATTAATACATAAAAGATGCCTAAGAGTTTAAACCAAGAATTTGCACATATAAGCCCGAGTACGTAATTGTCACCTCGCGTACAAGGCTTTCACATTACACAAAATGGCACATACGACTCAATGCCTAAGGGGTAATTCTCCCACTCAAGGTTAGGCAAGATACTTACTTGGCGAAGCTAGGCCGATATTCCAAAATAGCCTTCTTGCGTGAAACGAAATCCGGATGGCTCAAATCTAGTAAAATTAATTACATAACTTGTATTAAAATTCATCGGAAATAATTTCGGATAATAAAATGTCGACTTTCAATTTCATATTAAAAAGTCAACCGGAAAGTATGACAGAATTACACGAAATCCAAACACTCATTCCGATACAAGTTCATTCATACCAAAATTATCCAATTCCGATAACGAATAGCCATCCAAATTCTAAATTTTTATTTTTGGAAAGTTTTACAAATTTCTCAATTTCTTCCATTTGATTCACTAATAATTGATGCAAATAACCATAGAATCATGAAATATAATCATTTTTGGATATAGAACACCCCTATCAACCTTGTGAAAAATCTTTCTAGAATCGCCGAAAATCGAGCTCCAAAAATCTAAAAATGAAGAAAATGTCCAAACACCCGAATATATGTTCTGTCCTGGTTTTCTCGCATTTGCGGACATACGTTTCGCACATGCGATCTCGCTTTTGCGAGCCAAAATGTGGCATTTGTGGCCTTCACTGAGCTGTCCAGTTTGCGCACCTGCAAGATATTTTTCGCATCTGCTATATCGCAGAAGCGAGCACAACTCCGCAGAAGTGGACGATCACCTTGAGCTCCATTTTCGCATTTGTGATCAATCTTCCGTAGATGCGACCTCGCACCTGCGGTCCCCAATCAGCAGAAGCGAATCAACAGGGCTCGCACCACTTCACAGAAGCTACCAGCTTCACACAGCAGCGGTCACAGACCTGCGCATCAAAATTCACAGGTTCGACGCACCAGAACCAACAACCCATAAATTCACCAAGTCCAAATTCTGAACCGTTAACCATCTGAAATCCACCCGAGCCACTCGGGACCTCGTCCGAATATACCAGCAAGTCTTAAAATATAACACGGACCTACTTGAGGTCTCAAATCACATCAAACAACATCAAAATTATGAATTGCACCTCGATCGAACTTATGAATTTTTAAAGTTTCCAACTTACAAAACTCGTGCTGAAAAGCATCAAATCATGCCGGAATGACTTCAAATTTTGCACACGAGTCATAAATAACATAATGGGGTTGTTCAAATTTTTGGAATCAAAATCTAAACCCGTTATCAACTGAGTCAACTCCCGGTCAAACTTATGAATATTTCAAAACTTCAACTTTCTAATTTTTGCCAAAATGTGCCGAATTGTACTACGGACTTCCAAACCCAAATCCGGACATACACCTAAGTTCGAAATTACCATACGAAGCTATTGAAATCATCAAAACTCCATTATTGGGTCATTTGCACAAAAGTAAAACTCCAGTCAACTCTTTTCATTTAAGCTTCAAAATAAGAATTGTTCTTTTAATTTAATCTTGAATCATCCGAAAACCAAACTCGACCACATGCGCAAGTTATAATACACAATACGAAGCTGCTCGTGACCTTAAGCCGCTGAACGGGGCGTTAATACTCAAAATGACAAGTCGGGTCATTACATTCTCCCCCTCTTAAACATACGTTCGTCCTCGAACGTGTCAAGAATCTTTCTTAGGATATCCAATTACAGATTGTATTCTTCATACATATACTCGTGGGTGATTCTACGTCATCATAAATCAACATAGCCCGACAACACTGACTCAATTTGGAGATTATTTCTCCTGTCTACACTTATAAACCTTATAACCAAATTTCTTACACTCCAAACAATTTCAAAAGGCATGATTTTCACATCAACACATATTAGTCTCAACCGGCTATAGAAACTTGTTCCTACACTCACACGACACATTCATACAATGTAACACATCATACATACACCCATAATAATGACTCTGGCCACAAAGGCTGCCCATAATCAATTAGAGCACCGTCAATTAACTTTATCTCAATTTAAGCCTTGTTTCGATATTTCACAATACTGGTATCAATGTGGGGAACATGAAAACTCGAAATTATTCACCCGAATCGTCGAGTCATATTTTTTTTAACGCCACCTGGGTATATACCTCGTAGGCTAAAACACAATAAACACAGCTCAAATATGACTAACATGCACAGATAAACACACAAAAGAACAATCAAATAAGCCTAACATGCATAACTCCCTATCAGTACTATAGTACAAATTGATTTCACAAGGGAGAATTAAAACACGTGAATTTACCACAAGGATCTCATTCTGATATAACTTTCACCGCGGCACGTACATGGAATGCGAGGATCCCATCTGAATCACAAGTATTATGCACATCGTGCCAACTAAAACTTTCCATTTCCTTTTTTTCTTTTAATAAATTCCGATAAATAAATTCACAACACATAATGAAATCCCGTGCCTGTAGGGCATCAAATTCACAAAGTTTAACCAAACTATCCCGAAATTATATCAAAATTCACTGTAGTTAGTAACGGAAAGTCACTTTTGGCCTCAAAGCCCTCAATAGTGTATAAAACAGAAATAATATACACATGCTAACACCATCTAATCTCCCAACAAGGATAAACACATGAGTGGAGTACAAAATCACAAACTCATCATATATGGAGCATGATAGGAGGTTTCGCCTCGATAATCGGAATTAAATCAAAATAAGAATAGGGTTCCTCTATAACAAATCAAATTCATACCTGTAACAACACCATTCGGTGTAGCGGCCTCAGCCAAACTATACCAATTTATCAACGGGCTGGGCTTCCCCCTCTAGGGCGCCCGCTACCCGCATGTCCTCCACCTCTAACTGGCTGTACATGTGGGGTAGTAACTGAAACAAAGCCGGTAGCCTGAGTGCTCTGATGAAATTCACCTCTCCCAAGTCTTGGATAATTTCTCATAATATTCCTAGTATCACCACACTCAAAACAACCCCTCTGTGGATGCGACTGCTTATACTGAGTCTGTGCCCGATAACTGGAATAACCACTGTAAAAACCCTGTGCCGATGGTGCACTAAAAGATGACTGCCCATTTGAGTACCCTAACTATCTGGAGCACCACGAGTAGTCTTACGTGCGGTCCCCGAGCTTCTGCCATAATGAGTTATAGCTGCAAAGTAGAATCCACTGAATCCTCCAGAACCTCGAGACCTTTTGGTCTCCTTAGATTCCATTTCCTAATTTAGAACACGTTCTAACATCCTGGCAATCTCCACAACTTCTTGAAATGAAATATCAGTCTACAACTCTCGAGCCATACATATTTTAAGATCATAATCGAGCCTCTCATTAAATCTGCAGACTCGATCTCTGATTGTAGGAACCAAAATAGGTGTATGACGGGCTAACTCATTGGACTTGATGGCATATTCTAACTCCGTCATGGTGCCCTGATGCAATCATTCAAACTCTGTGCGCCACGTATCTCGCAAAGTCTGGGGAACAAACTCTGTTAAGAACATCTTTGAAAACTGAGCCCAAGTTGGTGGTGTTGCATCGGCTGGTTTACCATCTGCATAGACTTGCCACCATTGGTACGCTACTCCTGACAGCTGAAATATAGTAAAGGCAACTCTACTCACTTCCACAATACCCATGCTACGGAGAATACAGTGACACTTTTCTAGAAATTCTTATGCATCCTCTGTAGCTTTACCACTGAAAGTAGGTGGACTATACCTCTAAACCTCTCGAGTCTCCTTTATTTCTATTTTGATGCCCCAGGCCAGACCTCAGGCTAAACTGAAATAACAGGTTATACAGGCAGTACACTCGAAACCTGACCAATGTGAACCTGCTACTCTGGAGTATGGGCGGTAGAAGTCTAAGCTCCTCCCCCAATCTGTGAAATAGTTAGTGCAACAGAGATCAATCCCGCCTGTGTTAATGTACCAAACATGTTCAGGAACTATGCTAAAGTGTCCTGCAGTTCGGGGGTAACAACAGGTGCTTCTGGTACCTGTCCCCCAAACGGAGCTACTGGCGGCTCCTCAACTACTGCTTTGGCAGGTGCTCTAGCTGCGACATATGGCCTTCCTCGGCCTTTATCCCGACCTCAACCTCGGCCATGGCCTATCGCGGCCCTTGCAGGGAGTGTGGGTGTCTGCTCAGCGGACCTGGTAGCGCGTGTCATCGCCATTTGTGAGAGAATAGAGATACAAAGGCTCAAACCTCAAAATCCACCAACTGTTTCCCACCTTCTTCCTTTACTGCACCATCACCTTCTTCTACTATTACACCACCAGACATTTTTGCCATGGTTTAAAGGAGGAGAGTAAACAAAAAAATAATTAGTGTTTCCATATGTGAGCACTTATTGGCAATTGATATTGGTGATAATTTGTTTTTCAAATTCTCCAATATGGCATTTATTTCAAGATTGGGTGAATTTCATACCTTTGGTTAATTTCATCTTTTACAGCACCACCAATTTCTGAAAATCTTTCACTAGTAAAGTTGGGATTTTTAATTACAAGGGTGGGATATTTAATGTGGCAAAAAATAAAGAGTAATGGTGGAGTACGTGAAAAGGAAGATGAAAATAAATGATTTATACGGGTGGGGTGGCGGGTCTTGAAAGTGGCAAAGATGAAGTAGTGGATCTTTGGCCTTTTTGCATCAATTCATCATTTGGGATATTGATTAATGATTTGATGCTAGTACAAAATTACCTGTCTTGGCAGAGGAGGGGCAGCCATAGTGGTACAACTTGGAGAAGACGAAGAAGATGAATATAATTATAATTTTAAGTTTTTTTTAAAAAAAAGTCAATAACATGTGGCACGTTTTTATTGGCGTGTGACTATACTTGTTGGAAAAAAAATGGTCAAACAGCGAAGAGGTATGTCTTAAACACATTTCTAAAAGGTTGGGTATTTAAAATATTTCTCATGATCGACACGTGTATAATAGGGATTTGGGTGCAAGGTCGATTAGTAATCTATGTATTTTGCCTTTGATTAATTAAGTATCTAGTTTACCAAAAAATAAAATTACTACTAGAACAAACTGACAAATAATGTAGCTAGCATAGCTTTACTCGTTATACGATCACCAAATTAATTATTAATAGAATGAAATAGTACAATATTATTAAACTGTATTTTCTACATCCAAATAGATGATTTAACCGTCTTAATTAAGTACTAAAAGTCTAATTAGCGTAGCTGCACATTCCATAAGCACAAGAACTGCTTTTCTGGCACTTTTTATTGCAACCCCCACAATGCCTCTTATGAAACAAAGTGTTGACACACTGCCCTTTACAACAAGTTTCATTGTACTTACATTTCTTCCCACAAAATCCACAATTTTGTTTGTCATTCAACACATTTACACACTTCTTTTTGCAGCAGAATGGCCCTGGGCTACCTTTAGCCCAACATATTACAGGGTTGATGTTGCATGTCATACGTGTAATTTCTTTGATGTTCAACTTGTGATGATAAGATGGTATTTGTCTATCGGAAGCAGTCTCTTTGTCCTTCCAGGGTAGGGGTAAGGCTGCGTATATCCTATTCTTCGCAAACCCCACTTGTGGGATTACACTGGGTTGTTGTTGATGATGATGATAAGATGGTATTTGTGGTAAAAATTTGTCAAAATTTGGAAAAGATAATGTTGGATTCTCATTAGGTTCGTTGAATGAAAATGCTTTTGTAACAGTTATAACTAATGCCATTATCATGTCTAACCAAAAAACGACTTTTACACTCTTCATAATTTCTTGTGTAGGGAGTGAAATGAAACGAGAGAGATATATGGATTTTGATATTAATAAGAAGGAAACAAGGGAGTACTTATATATATTGAGAGAAATTAAGTTACATGTTGGAAAAGTTTTGACTTTTGTTTTGCTAGTGTAGTGGTCTATATTCAAAGCTAAGACGTATATTCAAATAATTAACCTAAATTAGGTGCTTCAACATAATATAATTATGTTTTCTATACTATCTCCACAACCTAAGGGAGTACGTATATATATTGAGAGAAACTAAGTTACATGTTGGAAAAGTTTTGACTTTTGTTTTGCTAGTGTAGTGGTCTATATTCAAAGCTAAGACGTATATTCAAATAATTAACCTAACTTAGGTGGTTCAACATAATATAATTATGTTTTCTATACTATCTCCACAACCATATTATTCCGCCCGTCGCGCGGTTAATGTTTGATTGAACACGAAGTTTAAAATGAAAGAAAGACTCTTGTTATATTTATATATACCAAAAGTACCTTTAGACTTATGATTTAAGAATGCTGTGACATTTCTATGACTATAAGAACATATTATTAATGGTAAAATAGAAAGTTTAGAATTTTAAATATATTAGAAATGTGTCTTGTAAAACATGACTAAAAAGAAAAGAGTGTCATATTAAATGGAACAGAAAAAGTGTTAAAAATAATTCTAGCTATATATTATATTGAATGGTTTAACTTTGAGTTGAGGGATGAAGAAAAAAGTCATTAATTAGGGAGAGAAATTGCAAAGGGAACTAAGTCACTATCTAATTAATGGCGATACAACCCTAATATCAGCATCTTAATTTGAAGAATATTTTTCTTTGCGTGTCTAAGCAAAATATATCGAAATAAAATTTTATATGGATGAGATTTACCATTAATATCTAATGTGAGGAAGAGAATTGGACTAGAGTCGTATAAGTTTTTGGGTTTTAACCTTACTTTTTGAGTTAGGTCTCATTGGCAAGAATATAATTCTGCTCGTTTATAAGAATGGGAACATCATCAAAATTTTGTTACTTCCAATTTACTAAACATTTTAGAAGTTTGAACAGAAGAGAATGTTTAATTCACATGAATGATGGTATATAGGAAAAGACATGGTGCAACCTACAATATAATACTAGACATAAACCTATCGGCACAGAGGCGGAGCCATGATTTAAAGTTTATGGGTTCAGGATTCTAATTTTTTTAAGTTATTCGGTTCTAATTTAATAATCTGTGCGTATTCATTGAATGTCTTAAGACAAATATAAGGTTTGGACCAAAGCTACTGGGTTCGACCGAACCCGTAGCTGAAGGGCTGGCTTCGCCCCTGTATCGGCACATTAATGTGATAGACGTAGCCCTATGAGAGTATATATATTCAAATTTTGCATGATTATTACGAGATAACTAACAATGTGTCTCGTCTAAATTTTAATAAACGGGCAATGCTTTATATTTTAACTAAGAGATCGATCTTACCACATATAGTCATCCGGATTCTCTATTTATTTTTCTTAGGATGTACACATAAATTATATACTAATTATATACGGTTGTACAATTTTTCTTGTGTTATACAGTACTTGTCATAATTTTGAAGAAGATGAAGTTTAAAATAAAATATGAATATTCAACTACAGGGAGAATAAATTTCAAAACCAACATATGTAATGTCCAAAGTAATTTTGAACTTTTGATTTTAGGTACGATTTTTGACGTGTTTGGACTTAGAAAAATAGGTGCAGAAGCACTGAAGGGCTATCCTTCGCCTCTGAACTTTGACTTGCAATAGAATCAGTGCAAAAGATTGTGTGGCGTGGCCTGTCTTCCTGAAGTTCCTTAGAAGGGCTACGTAAGGCTAAGCAACCGATGTCAGTGCGGTTGTTATGCGCCAACTGATG
This sequence comes from Nicotiana tabacum, assembly GCF_000715075.1. Lineage (NCBI taxonomy): Eukaryota > Viridiplantae > Streptophyta > Magnoliopsida > Solanales > Solanaceae > Nicotiana > Nicotiana tabacum. Next base: position 105,322,873 of record NC_134093.1, read on the forward strand.
TCCCCGCCGTACGCTAGACTAGATTGTCACTGCCGTACGGAAAAACCAATATCGTGAGCAATTGATGATGAAAGCTGATGATTGTATTGATGATGATGAAAGCTATTACAAGATGTAATGCGGTGTCGGGGGGGAGGAGACACCAATGCAGAGAATTATTTGAATGCTTGAATGTTTGAATGCTTTGGTCCCCCTTAATAATGCTTAAAAAAATAAACCAAAGTTACATGAGTTGACCTAAGAAAGCTGTAGAAGCACACTGAAAATAAATAAAGTAAAACTACTCTATAATTACAATAAAAAGGACTTAGTCTTCTATGGAAGCAAGTCCGATGGCAGCAACTTTGTCTTGAGTATCAGGGTCTGCGCGCACATTGTTGTGGGCGCGCGCGGCACTATTTGGATTTGCCAGCGGCGGGGCGCTGGTGCTTGGCATTGGGTCTGCGCGCGGAGCACTGTCTGTGCGTGCGGCATTGTTGGCAACATAATGGTTTGTGCGCGCAGCATTATCGGTGCGCGCGGCACTGATGGCATTCGCCAGCCGCTGGGCGCTGGCACTGATTATCGGTGGGGCGACAGAGGCGCATGCTCGCTTGTCACTTGGCGCTGCCGAGACCACGGGGCCGACCGTGGTGCTAGGCATTGGGAGGCTTTTCGGGATGCCACGGGGCGCGTCCAAGGGGTTATGGGTCGATGATGGAAAGCAGCCCATGACATTCTCCCCCACCTGAGTTGGCAACGTCCTCGGAGCCTTACCTGCCGGATGATGATGATTGGTCAGGCTCTTATTGGCTGGGAGGTCTGTTCCCCTCGGTGTTGTGAGATGTCTTTCTGAATGATCTTCCATGCATTTCTGAAATGGCCTGAGGCGGCTGACATGGAAGACTGGATGGATTTTCCACCAGGCTGGTGTGTTCAGCTTGTATGTGAATTTTCCGATGCGCCTTACAATGAAAAAAGGCCCGATGTAGCTTTACAATAGGCGAGGATCTTGGGTCCTCTTTGCAAATAAGTTCCGCCTCGTGGTTCTTACCATCACTTTGTCCCCTGCTTGATGTTGGGCAAAGCGACGGTTTTGTTCGACATACCTCGTTGCCCTCTCTTGGGCTTTGACAAGATAGCTCCGCACTATCTTCAAAGTTTGCTCCCATTCTGTCGAGAAATTGGCAGCTCGATGAGATGATGGCATGTTTGGTGCATTCATATTTTGTGGGAGTAGCGGTTGCTGTCCGGTAACAATTTTAAAAGCGCTTTTGTTTGTATGGGCGCACTTTTGTGAGTTGAAACACAGCTGAGCAGCATCCAGAAGCTTCACCCAATGTGTTTGTGGCCCGGTTGCAAATTGGCGGAGATATTCCTCCAGCATGTCATTGAACCGGTCTGTTTGATCATATGTTTGCTGATGATGATGGTTTGAGTTGTAACTCAATTTGGATCCGAGGCAACTGAAGAGTTGGGTCCAAAACTTGCTAGTGAAGCGTGGGTCGCAGTCACTAATGATGTTGCTGGGCATACCCCAATGTTTGACAACATGAGAGAAGAAGAGTCGAGCTGTATCTTCTGCCGATATGTTCTGTGGGGCTGCGATGAAGGTAGCATACTTTGAAAATTGGTCTACTACTACCATGATGGTTGCATGATTTTCGACCTTGGGTAATCTTGTGATGAAATTCAGGGAAATGCTTTCCCAAGGTCTCTGTGGGACAGGTAGCGGCTCCAAGAGTCCCGCTTATGCTGAGTGATCTGACTTGTCCTTTTGGAATGCTTGACAAGTCTTCACACAATGAGGGGCGCCATGAGCTGTTGGACCCCGATGATGTGATGTCTGTTTGATGATGTTGAGGGCAGCCGAAACCGTGGGTTCAGGTCTATTGGTTCCCTCCTTAAACTGCATGGCCGTGATGTTTCCAGCGGCCATCTTCTTGGATATGCACGGTATGGTGTGGGGCTTGGCCCCGTTGTCTCCTATCATTAGGAGCATGTTGGCATATGGTACCGGGATGGTGTTGGTCTGCCTGAGGAATTCCAATCCCACTATCAGTTCGAAGTCATCGATGATAGCTATGTGTAGGTCGAATATTCCCTTGTATGGGCCAAGCTTGATTGGCACTTCTTTGGCTATTCCACTCACTTGCTGAGATGGAGAGTTGATAGCCTTGACACTACCCTTGCATTTTTGCACTGCTAGACCGAGGTGTTGCACCTGAGTTGAGGCCAGGTAGTTGTGGCTAGCACCCGTGTCTATCAATACCCAAATAGGTCTGCCGTTTACTTTCATGTCAACGAACATTAAGGTCCTCTTTTGTGATGTGGGAGGCCTCTCGTCCGCCTTTCCTTTCCCTTTCTTGTCGATTGGGAATGCTTCTTCTTGGGGTTGCCAGCACTGGTTCCTGCCAAGGTATCATGAGTGGAGCCAACAAATGCGTTGAAGGCCCCTACCTGTTCTTCGTCGACTGAGCCGTCCTGATCTGACTCATCATCATCAACAGTTTGTTGAGCATTGATTTGTGTATTGGGTCATTGATTGTTCCAATGTTCCCCGCCGCAATGACGGCATTCTGATGGGGGCTTTCTCCCCTGATTGTTGTTGACTGATGCAGCACTGTTGCTGCTTGAGGAGGGAGTCTTAGATTTGGATGCACCTCGATCTCCTCCATTTCTGTTGGGTCCACCGTTGCTAGGTAGGCTCCCGTTGTATCCCCCTCGGACAGGCGTTGGGGCCTATCCTTCTGAGTTTCCAACTGATAATCCCCAAGGCACTCTGCAGCTTGAATGGCCTTGGGCAGGGTATCTACCCATTGTCTTTGCAGTTCCATACGAGCATGAGGTTTCAAACCTTCTATGAATGCGAACAGTTTGTCTTTGTCTCCCATATCCCGTATGTTTAGCATAAGTGCGGAGAATTCACGCACGTAGTCCCGCACTGACCTGGTGTGGCGAAGTTCACGCAACTTTCTCCGTGCATTGTATTCCACATTTTCGGGGAAGAACTGCAGACGTATGGCGGCCTTCAGTTCTGCCCATGTCTGGAGAGTATCTTCACCGGCCCTGATGGCTTCGTATTTGACTCGCCACCAGAGTTTTGCATCGCCTTGAATATATATGGCAGCAGTTGCTACCTTCTTGGATTCCTCCAATTGTCCAACGGCATCGATGTATTGTTCGATGTCGAAGATGAAGTTTCCACTTCTTTAGCATCCCGGGCTCCATTGTACGGCTTGGGCTCCGGAATTTTCAGCTTTTGTGGCATGGGGGCAATGTTCATGGCACCCCTGATGTGGTTTTCGCCTCCTTTGAGCAGGCTTTGAAGGGAAGCATTGACAACATTGAGCTGGTCTGTCAAGTTGTCTATGGTTTACTGCATGACGGTCAGTCTGTCTGCCTCTAGTTCCCGATGGGCTAAATCCTCGGCACGCTCCTGTTGGAGGTCCTCGAATTTGCCATGAATTTTGGTTGCCTCGACGGCAGCCGTTTCCCGATCTTCCTCAGAGTCTTGACGGATGTTTGCTATGTCAATTTCTGCCTGCCGCATTCTGCGGTCCAGGTCATCCAACCTTTGCACTAGGCTAGTTTTTAAATCAGGCAACGTATCCACAATGGGCCGTAATGCGTCAACTGTCTCTTCTAGGGTCGTGATGCGATCCCCGTAATTCACCATGGTCAGAAATGGTGATGATGATGCTAATGAGTTCCCTCGTCCGATGTCGAGCCTAGGCTCTGATACCAACTGTTACGCGGCGTCTTCCTAAAGTTCCTTGGAAGGGCTACGTAAGGCTAAGCATTCGATGTCAGTGTGGTTGCTATGTGCCAACTGAGGTCCCCGCCGTACGCTAGACTAGATTTTCAGTGCCGTACGGGAAAACCAATGCCGTGAGCAATTGAGCAGCGGAAAATGAGCAATTGATGATGAAAGCTGATGATTGTATTGATGATGATGAAAGCTATTATAAGATGCAATGCGGTGTCGGGGGGGAGAGACACCAGTACGGAGAATTGTTTGAATGCTTGAATGTTTGAATGCTTTGGTCCCCCTTAATAATGCTTAAAAAAAATAAACCAAAGTTACATGAGTTGACCTAAGAAAGCTGTAGAAGCACAGCGAAAATAAATGAAGTAAAACTACTCTATAATTACAATGAAAAGGACTTAGTCTTCTATAGAAGCAAGTCCGATGGCAGCAACTTTGTCTTGAGCATCAGGGTCTGCGCGCGCATTGCTGTGGGCGCGCGCGGCACTATTTGGATCTGACAGCGGCGGGGCGCTGGTGCTTGGCATTGGGTCTACGCGCGGAGCACTGTCTGTGCGTGCGGCGCTATTGGCAACATGATGGTTTGTACGTGCGGCATTGTCGGTGCGCGCGGCACTGATGGCATTCGCCAGCCGCTGGACGGTGGCACTGATTATCGGTGGGACGATAGAGGTGCATGCTTGCTTGTCACTTGGCGCTGCCAAGACCACGGGGCCGACCGTGGCGCTAGGCGTTGGGAGGCTTTCCAGGACGCCACGGGGCGCGTCCAAGGGGTCATGGGTCGATGATTGAAAGCAGCCCATGACAGATTGTGTGGCGTGGCCTGTATGGGGCTGGTGTGTGGCGTGGCTTGTATAGGGCTGGTTTTAACGGAATGTCCTTGTAATTGATGGTATTTAATAAATGATCCTTGCGTCCTTTTTTTGTGTGTATGTTTCAGCTAAGATCTGCCGACATGGTAGGATTCTGTACCAAATTGCATTTTCGAAAAATATTTTGTTGAACAACATAGATAAATTATGATTATCATGTAAATTTTGATGAATAATTTAACAGATAGGTCAATTGCAGATAATGTACGGTCAAAACCGAGTTTGCCCTTCGTGCGACTAATCAAGATTGGAGCATGATGGATCGAGGCTAGTTATTATAATATCGAGCTGTGATGTGAAGTTGGAAGGTCGAGCTCGAGACCCAGAGACCGATCAGTATCGAGATCGAGTCAAGGTCGAGCTCAAGACCCAGAGACCGATCAGTACCGAGATCAAGTCAAGGTCGAGGTCGAGACCCAGAGACCGATCAGTACCGAGATCGAGTCAAGGTCGAGCTCGAGATCCAGAGACCGATAAAATACCGAGATCAAGTCGAGCTCGAGACCCAGATACCGACCATATCGAGACCCAGCCAAGGAACAACAAAGCCGTTATAGCCGCATTTGGGGAGAGAATCTCGGCTGAAAGCACGGCTTGAATCAAGGAAAAGCCAATTAATTAATCTATCACGGGATCCCCACTATGTATTTTTAATTATATCTAAAGTAGAATTTCTCCACTATATTAGGAGTGGCTAACATTTGTAAAAAGAGGAATTCATTGATTCATACATTCTCACATTCACATTTTATTGAGATTTACATAACATGTAGCAAATATTATCCTTTTTTGGGCTTTTGATATTGATTCATCTTGTTCACTTATCAGTTATTTCTCTATTCAATTTGGGTTTATATTCACTCTTTTTTTACAGTCAATATTCGATATATCTCTTCTCATTTTTTCAATTTGTACCAAGTTATGCCACGTGTCCTTAGAACTACGTATAAATTCAACTCTATCCGTTTTCGGGTAAACAAACACAAAGTCATGCTAGTCTGGTAGAATTTGATGAAATCCAAGCCCGGTTCATATTCCATTTCTCGGGAAATGGCATACTCTCAGCTAGGATTAGGTCCGAGGTCTTCACTCGAACGAACCAGCTTATCCAACCCCGATCTTTTTCTTCATCTATGCTCGAGGTGAACGCCTTGGTGGCCCGGCGTTGAAGCTTTATAAGCCACTTCGGTAAAGACGAGGGCTATATAATCTTACGAGGTGGTCGAGGGTGAAGGGAAGCCCGTCGAATTTGCTCACAAAGAAATGAAGCAGTATCACAATCCTCCAGAAAGAAGGGTGAATTTGACCGAGGGTCAGCTGGTACTTCTTGCAAAAATCGATGATGACTGAATCGAGCGGACCCAGCGTGAAAGGATAAGTGCAAACACTCAGGTACCCTTCCACATGGGTAGTGATCGCCTCCTCCGGTGCCGGTATCATAACCTCTTTATTTTCTCAATTGCAGTCTTTTTTCACCAGGTCAAGAAGACCTTTTGGTATCGATCATATATATCTCGATATCGGCTTGCATTGACCAGCAACCGATGAAGGTTTCTCGACCTTAAAATCGGAATCAATAACGCACCCCCCGGGAACAAGTTCTTCAAGGCGTGGCTCCACCACTATTTTCTCGCTGTCCGGCCGAGATGAGGAAGCAACCTCTTTCTGCGGAATAGTTTTTGATATTTTTGCCATCTAAATTTTTGTGAACAAAGAAGAAGGGAGAGTGAAGTATTTGGTGTTTTGAGAAGAACAAGAAAAAAAATTCCAAAACCTGGAAATAGAGAGCTTTGGGGAAGGCGAAGAATTGTGAAGGTTGGAATGAAAGATATTTGAAGGTAAAAGTTTGAAATAATGAAGAAGGGGGCTATTTATAGATTTCACAGTGACGGTTCAAAATTGGCAGTGGCCGACCATCGACTGACGCGCATTTAATACCTTGGTAACTGGACCGACGGGACATTTGTCACATATGTCACAATCGGGCTCGTCGCAGACGTCAGTGTTTATCTAGTCAGAGGTTGGAAAATCATATCGTTTCTCGCCACCTTCTTTCCGAGAAACGAGGGGACTATCTGTATACGGTCAAAACCGAGTTTTTCCTTCGTGCGATAAATCAAGATTGGAGCATGGTGGACCAAGGCTTGTCATTATAATATCGAGCTGTGATGTGAAGTTAGAAGGTCGTGCTCGAGACCTAGAGACTAATCAGTACCGAGATCGATTCAAGGTCGAGCTCGAGACCCAGAGACCGATCAGTACCGAGATCGAGTCAAGGTCGAGCTCGAGATCGAGAGACCGATCAAATACCGAGATCAATCGAGCTCGAGACCCAGAGACCGACCATATCGAGACCGGGCCAAGGAACAACAAAGCCGTTATAGCCGTATTTGGGGAGAGAATCTCAGCTGAAATCATGACTTGAATCAAAGAAAAGTCAATTAATTAATCTATCATGGGATCCCCACTATGTATTTTTAAATATATTCAAAGTAGGATTCCTCCACTATATTAGGAGTGGCTAACATTTGTAAAGGGAGGAATGCATTTATTCATACATTCTCACATTCAGATTTTATTGAGATTTACATAACATCTAGAAAATATTATCCTTTTTTGGGATTTTGATATTGATTCATCTTGTTCACTTATTAGTTATTTCTCTACTCAATTTGGGTTTGTATTCAATCTTTTTTTACAGTCAATATTCGATATATCTCTACTCATTTTTTTAATTTGTACCAAGTTATACCACATATCTTTAGAATTACGTATAAATTCAACTCTATCCATTTTTCGGGTAAACAAACACAAAGTCATGCTAGTCTGGTAGAATTTGATGAACAATTGAACAAGCACAAAATCATGCCAACTGGGTAGAGTTGTGAACAATTTAACAAATAGTTAAAATGCACATACAAAGTCACGCCAAATATGGTTGAGTTTGATGAATAATTCAACATGCACAAAACCATGCTAACCGGGTAAATGAACATATTAACAACGGGTAGAGTAAATAGAGCATAAACTCTATCAATCCGGTAGAGGATCCCCGAAGAGCAATAATTATGTGCGCTAGTTCAGGACCATTTTTATTCACCTCCAATTATGAGAAAATTGAATATCAATTTATTATTTTTTTAAAAGTAAGTATAATTTAAATAGGGGTGACTAAATAGGACGGCCAGTGAAATTTTTACTAAATTTCAATAAGAAGAATTAACCCAAATAGCCGCCAACCCTACAACTTAAACTAAAAATAGCCAGCGAATGTATATTATATGCATAATTTATGTATTATATGTGTATAATTATGTATAATTAATATATAATCTATGTAGATGGCTAGAAAAAGTAAATAATTAATATGGCCGGCTATTTGTGTAAAAATCCCTTTCAATAATGAAATGCCAATACATAAAGAAGCCCAAATCCAGTTCATTTAGGTAGGATAATGGGTTTTATGCGTTAGTCTACAAAAGAAATAGGGCCTCCATTCAATGAGGTCCATTTATAGCAACTCGAAGGTGGGCTAGAAGTCCAATGGATTATTTTTTGGAAAAGTTGCACATTTGGTTGTTTGGTAAAAACAAAAAAACAAAATTACAACTTCTAACCATATACATATATTATACAATAATTATGCATAATATTTAGATTTGACGGGTAGTTTCGTATACAAGTGGCTTGAAGTGAGTTTGTTTATGTTTTTTTTTGTTTTTTTGAGAAATTTAAATGGAGCGTCACCCATGAAACGATAAAAAACCTTATTTTCAATCGGTAGAATACTTTTTAAAAATTTTCATTTGGCTTCGTTTTTTCAAGTTTATGTCCACTTTTACTTTTTTATTTCATTTAATATTCAGTGTACTCTTTACCAATCCCAGAGAGAATGGATTTGACATTAATCCACTCCCCAACCTAGTTTTTTCAGTTCTCCAAGAACTCGCTATTGGTTGCACTTGAAAATAATATTATGGATACAATTTCTTAAAAGATTTATTATATACAAAGTGTAAAGAATTTTATACTAAGCTTTGCTTTTAGAATGTTGTTTACCCGAAAAATGGATAGAGTTGAATTTATATGTAGTTCTAAGGATACGTGATATAATTTGGTACAAGTCGAAAAAATAAGTAGAAATATATCCAATATTGACTGTAAAAAGGAATTAATACAAACCAAAATTGAGTGGAGAATGATTTCTAGATGAACAAGATGAACCAATGTACCAAACCCAAAAAAGGATAATCTTTCCTATATGTGTGTAAATCTCAATAATCTTTGAAATGTGAGAGTGTATTAATGTCTGAATCTTGAATCTGCCCCTTATAGAAATGATACCCACTCTTAATATAGTGAAAGAATCCTTCTTTGGATATAATTAAAAATACATAGTGGGGATCCCATGATAGATTAGTTAATTAGCTTTTCCTTAATTCCCGCCAAAATGTTTCCCCTAGTGCGGCTACAATGGCTCTTTGTCTCTTGGCTTGATCTTGGTCGTTCTTGGTATCGGTCGATCCCTTGGTCTCGAGCTCGATATTGACTCGAGCTCGGTTGTCTGGTCTATCGATATTTAGCTCGATAACACTACTTCACATCATAGCTCGATTTTGACTCGATCTCGATATTGACTCGAGATCGGTATTGATCGATCCATGAATCCTGAGCTCGATAACCTGGCTTCACATCTCATCTCGATATTATAATTACGTCCCTCGGTCCATCATGTTCCAATCTTCACTAATTACACGCAAGAAAAAATTGGTTTTGACAGTATACAGATAGCCCCCTCATTTTTCGGAAAGAATGTGGCGAGAAACGATATGATTTTTCAACTTTTGACTAGATACATACTGACGTCTGCATCGAGCCATTTGGTACATTGGTTCATCTTGTTCATCTAGGAATCACTCTCCACTCAATTTTGGCTTGTATTAATTTCTTTTTACAGTCAATATTGGATATATTTCTACTTATTTTTCGGACTTGTACCAAATTATATCACGTATCCTTAGAACTACATATAAATTCAACTCTATTCATTTTTCGGGTAAACAGTTTGGCGTCCACCGTGGGGCTAAGGATAACAGTGTTTATTTGGTACGAATCTCTGCAAAATACACCATTTTACACTTGCTCTCGGAAGTGTCTTTGATTTCAGGTTAAAAATGATGAACTCTCAATCAATGGCCCTACCTATCGACAACGAAGCTGGCCTTCAAGATGATAACAACAACCTGACGACCGGGAATGAAAGGCCATCCGTCGATCCCGTTGGAGCTCGGGCCATAGATCCAATTGACGATAATTCACATGTGGCCATCGAGGCGAACCAGTGTTTCGACCCCGAAAACAACATTCATGGTGGAACTCGATCTGCAGTTCGAAATACCCAAAATGTTGGAGAAGATGGAATTAGCTTGCATATGATTTTCGAAATGTTGCAAGCTCAACAGGTAGCGATAGCTCAGTTGTACAGCCAAACCCAGGCACTGAGCAGGGCCGAGCCCGGTCCACCTCGAGAAGTCACCCACGAAATGGGGCCAGCTGTAGTAAGATCAAATGAACAAGAATCGGGGACTAATTGAGTCAAGAGAAATTATTAAGATGTTAGAGGAACTGACAAAACGAATTGAGTCAGGAGAAAAGATGATTGAAGCAAACGACAAAAAAATAGAAACTTATAACTCCAGGGTTGATCAGATCCCAGGGGCACCACCGGTATTGAAGGGCTTGGATTCCAAAAAATTTGTGCAAAAGCCTTTCCCCCCAAGCGCGGCTCCTAAACCGATCCCCAAGCAGTTTTGCATGCCCGAAATTCCTAAATATAATGGAATGACCGACCCCAACGAACATGCTAACTCTTACACATATGCCATTAAAGGGAACGATCTAGAAGACGACGAGATCGAATCCGTACTATTGAAGAAGTTCGAGGAAACCCTGTCAAAGGGGGCAATGATATAGTATCATAATTTATCGCCTAACTCTATCGATTCTTTTGCTATGCTTGCAGATTCTTTCGTAAAAGCACACGCCGGAGCCATAAAGGTCGAGACCAGGAAGTCGGACCTTTTGAAGGTAAGGCAAAAGGACAACGATATGCTAAGAGAGTTCGTATCTCATTTCCAAACGGAATGAATGGACCTACCACCGGTCACAGACAATTGGGTTGTACAAGCTTTCAGTCAAGGACAGAACGAATGAAGCTCGATGGCTTCACAACAGTTGAAGAAGAATTTGATCGAGTACCCAGCTATTGCCTGGGGTGGTGTACACAATCGATATCAATCGAAGATCAGAGTGGAAGATGACCAGTTAGGTTCTGGGTCCGTTATTAAAAGGGATATCGACCGAGAACCAAGGTCGAACAAGGACCAGTATCGGCCGTATAACGGAGATCGCATGGGGTAGTGAACCTACATGTAACTCCGTACAAGGAGAAAGGAAAAGCGATCGAGGCCAAGGGTCTCGGGGGCTGATGAACAAGAATGGGTTCGACAAGCATACTGGACCTAAGGAAGAACCACGGTTATCAGAATATAACTTCAACATAGATGCATCCGCCATCATGTCGGCTATCGGATGCATCAAAGATACTAAGTGGCCTCGACCTCTACTGTCCGATCCAACCCAGAGAAATTCCAATCAAATGTGCAAGTATCATGGCACACATGGTCACAGAACCGAAGACTGCAGGAAGTTGAGAGAAGAGGTAGCCCATTTATTCAATGAAGGGCACCTTCGAGAATTTTTAAGTGACCGGGCCAAAATCCATTTCAAAAGCAGAGATTCCAATAGACAAAATGAATAAGAAGAGCCACAACACATCATACAAATAATCATCGGAGGGATCGATGTCCCCCAGGAACCGGTGCTTAAACGCACTAAGATGTCTATTGTGAGAGAGAAGCGATCTCGGACTCAAGATTACACACCTAAAAGAACCTTGTCCTTTAGTGACGAAGACGCGGAAGGAATCATACAACCCTATAATGATGCACTGGTAATATCTGTACTTATGAATAAAATTCAAGTTAAGCGTGTTTTAATTGATCCAGGTAGTTCGGCCAACATCATTCAATCAAGGGTTGTAGAGCAACTCGGTCTAAAAGACTAGGTCGTGCCTGCAACCCTGGTACTAAACGGATTCAATATGGTGTTTGAAACTACTAAGGGCGAGATACCTTTGCCAGTAAACGTGGTTAGGACCATCCAAGAAATGAAGTTCCACGTGATCGAGGGCGATATGTGATATAACGCCCTGTTCGGGAGGCCATGGATCCACAACATGATAGCAGTGCTCCCACCTTGACATGACAGGGATCCCACCGGAAACAACCACTCATAAACTAAGCTTGGATCCTAAATTCCATCCGATATAGCAAAAACGAAGGCCCTAGTCCGAGGTCAAACATGCCTTCATCAAGGACGAGATAACCAAACTTCTTAAAATAGGATCCATTCGAGAAGTAAAATATCCCAAATGGCTAGCGAATGTGGTAGTAGTCCCTAAGAAGGGAAACAAACTTAGAATGTGTATAGATTATAAAGACCTGAACAAAGCATGTCCTAAGGATTCTTTTACCTTTGCCTAATATCGATCGTATGATCGATGCCACGGCCTGCCACAAGATTCTCAGTTTTCTCGATGCCTACTCCGGGTACAACCAGATACAGATGAACCTGGAGGATCGGGAAAAGACCTTGTTCATCACTAAGTACGGTACCTACTGTTATAACGTAATGTCATTCGGTCTAAAAAATGCCGGTGCAACTTATCAACGCCTAGTAAATCGAATGTTCGAAAAACAAATAGGAAAATCAATGGAAGTTTATATTGATGACATGTTAGTTAAGTCCATGCGAGAAGAGGACCATTTAAGCATTTGCAGGAAACATTCGACATACTAAGGGATTACAATATGAAGCTCAACCCCAAAAAATGTGCATTCGGGGTTGGCTCGGGCAAGTTTCTTGGTTTCATGGTGTCCAATCGAGGAATCGAGATCAACCCCGATAAAATCAAAGCTATCGAGGATATCACGGTAGTAGACAATGTAAAGACCGTACAAAGGCTAACAGGATGGATAGCTGCCCTATGACGGTTCATTTCGAGATCCTCAGATAGGAGCCACTGATTTTTCTCACTACTTAAGAAGAAAAGCAACTTTGCATGGACTCCGGAATGCCAGCAGGCCCTGAAAGGACTAAAGCAGTATTTATCGATCCCGCCGCTGCTTCATACCCCAAAAGTGGACGAACAACTTTACTTGTACTTAGCTGTCTCGGAGATAGCGGTAAGCGGAGTCCTGGTTCGAGAAGAACGAGGTAAGCAATTCCCTATCTATTATGTCAGCCGGACCTTAGACGAGGCCGAAACCAGATATCCACACTTAGAAAAATTAGCACTTGCTTTAATAAGTGCCTCTAGGAAATTAAATCATATTTTCAATGTCATATGATATGTGTTGTAACAACTTATCCTCTTCGAAATATTTTCCACAAACCCTAACTTTCGGGTCGATTGGCCAAATGGGCCATAGAAATCAGCGGGTACGATATTGAGTATCGACCCCAAACCACCATAAAATCCCAAATCTTGGCGGACTTCATGGCTGACTTCACGTCGGCCTTTGTACCCGAGGTCAAAGAGGAACTATTGTTAAAATTGGGAACATCTTCGGGAGTCTAGACCCTCTTTACGGATGGTACTTTGAACGCGAAGGGGTCCGGACTAGGCATCGTGCTAAAATTACCTGCAGGTAATGTAGTTAGACAATCTATCAGAACTACAAAATTAACTAACAATGAGGCCGAGTATGAAGCTGTGATTGCAGGTCTCGAACTAGCTAAAAGCTTGGGAGCGGAGGTCATAGATGCTAAGTGTGATTCCCTCCTGACCGAATGTAGAGGTTTTTGGATAAACTACATGTGACTTTACATCGATTTAAGGAATGTACCTTGCAATATATACATCGAGAATAGAACATCGAGGCCGGCGCCCTTGCAAACTTAGGTTCGTATGTCGAAGACGATGAACTTAATTCGGGGACTATTATACAACTTATGAGATCTGTAATCGAAGAAGGTCATGCCGAGATAAACTCCACAGGTTTAACTTGGGATTGGAGAAACAAATACATAGATTACTTAAAGAACGGGAAGCTTCCATCAGATCCAAAAGAATCAAGAGCCCTACGCACAAAGGTAGCACGGTTCACTCTGTCCGAAGATGGAACACTATTTAGAAGGACGTTCGATGGACCATTGGCAATATGTTTGGGACCGGGAGATACCGACTACATCTTACGAGAAGTTTAGGAGGGCACTTGTGGAAATCAGTCCAGTGCCGATTCGCTGATTCACAAAGTAACTAGAGCAGGGTATTACTGGACCGATATGGGCAAGGATGCAAAAAAGTTCGTTCGAAAATGCGACAAATGTCAAAGGCATGCGCCCACGATTCATCAGCCCAGGGAATTAATCCACTCGGTCCTATCCCCGTGGCCCTTCATGAAATAGTGAATGGACATCGTCGGCCCCCTCCCATCGGCCCCAAGTAAAGCTCAGTTTATTTTGTTTGTGACTGATTATTTCTATAAATGGGTTGAAGCACAGGCTTTCGAGAAAGTCAGAGAAAAAGAAGTGATAGACTTCATTTGGGACCACATCATATGTCGATTCGGGATGCCATCCGAGATTGTATGTGATAATGGAAAATAATTCATCGGCAACAAAGTAACTAAATTTCTCGAGGATTACAAGATCAAAAGGATCATATCAACTCCGTACTATCCCAGCGGAAACGGGCAAGTCGAATCGACCAACAAAATCATCATCCAAAATCTTAAGAAAAGATTGACCGACACCAAAGGAAAATGGAGAGAAATACTACCTAAGGTCCTATGGGCATACCGCACAACATCGAAATCCAGTACCGTAGCAATGCCATTTTCGTTGGTTTATGACGCCGAAGCTCTGATCTCGGTTGTGGTCGGAGAACCTAGCATCAGGTTTCGATATGCAACAAATGAGTCGAACAATGAGACCATGAATATGAGCCTAGAATTGTTGGACGAAAGACGAGAAGCCGCTCTCGTCCGATCGGCCACCCAAAAATAGCGGATCGAAAGTTACTATAATCGAAGAACTAATCTTCGACATTTTAAAATCGGGGACTTTGTGCTAAGGAAAGTCACCCTCAACACCCAAAATCCGAATGAAGGGAAACTGGGTCCGAACTGGGAAGGACCGTATCAGGTCCTCAAAATCGTCGGAAAAGGGTCCTACAAGCTCGGGGTGATAAACGGCAAACAACTACCGAGCAATTGGAACGTATTACACCTAAAACGATACTAATGCTAAGGTACGACCCTCCCATGTTCATTTGTATTTCGAAATTAACCCTTGCAGGTGTTCGACCGGAAACAAGGATGGATTCTTAAACTCGAAGCCTTTAGGTCTGAAAGCACGTGTTGCACTCTTTTTCCCTTAGACTGATTTTGTCCCAAATGGGTTTTTCGGTGAGGTTTTTAATGAGTCAACCATTGATCGTGCTAACTTAGAACAATTCAACAGTATCCGAGGCCTCTTTACAATTAACCTCGAATACCGGGGGGCATTTCCCTCGAATATATCAAGTTTGATGCAAGAACGTTACTTTATGGCAACAGGGTCTCGATAGGAAAAATTTGTAAGGGCCAAATGGTCAAACGAACCATGCCCACATAGTTTGCTCAAGACCTGGCACAAAACATGAACACATGTATAATGACTTATAAAGAGAAATTTCTTCTTTACCGATATCTCATATCTCAGAAAGATTCTTCTACTTCATGTTCCCGATCTATTATGTAAACAGGCTTAAGGGACGACCATGATCGAAGTTTGAATAATTACCCCATAAATCAGGGACTGCCAACCGAAAAATCAACGAGATCGAGCTCCATATAGCCTAAGGGCTACTCTTTCTTCGAGTTCGAGCAAACACTTACTCGACCATTAAGCCCAAGGGCTGCTCTTTCTTCGAGTTCGAGCAAACACTCACTCGACCATTAAGCCTAAGGGCTACTCTTTCTTCGAGTTCGAGCAAACACTCACTCGACCATTAAGCCTAAGGGCTACTCTATCTTCGAGTTCGAGCAAACACTCACTCGACCATTAAGACTAAGGGCTACCCTTTCTTCGAGTTCGAGCAAACACTCACTCGACCATTAAACCTAAGGGCTACTCTTTCTTCGAGTTCGAGCAAACACTCACTCGACTATTAAGCCTAAGGGCTACCCTTTCTTCGAGTTCGAGCAAACACTCACTCGATCAATAAGCCTAAGGGCTACTCTTTCTTCGAGTTCGAGCAAATACTCACTCGACCATTAAGCCTAAGGGATACTCATTTTTTGAGTTTGAGCAAACACTCACTCGACCATTAAGCCTAAGGGCTACTCTTTCTTCAAGTTCGGGCACACTCACTCGGCCATTAAGCCTAAGGGCTATTCTTAATTCGAGTTCGAGCAAACACTCACCCGACCATTAAACCTAAGGGCTACTCTTTCTTTGAGTTCAAGCAAACACTCACTCGACCATTAAGCCTAAGGGCTACTCTTTCTTCGATTTAAAGCAAACACTCACTCGATCATTAAGCCTAAAGGCTACTCTTACTTCGAGTTCGAGAAAACACTCACTCAACCATAAAGCCTAAGGTCTGTTTTTCACTTCGATTGCGAGAAATCATTCTCACTCAACCACAAAGCCCAAGGGCCACATTGATTCAAGTTCGAACTATTACCCCGAATCGGGGACTATGTGTCAAGCTTAAAAAGGCTACTCTGCTTAAGGTTTGAGCAAATCATTTCATTTGACATCTATCTATCAAGCCTAAGGGCCACCTTAGTTCGAGTTCTAACATTCACTCGGGGACTACCTATAAGAAACTGTCGAGTGCAATACTTACTATCGGTCCTTACTATCTCAATCTTGGACCTCCGAATAATTATTCAATTCTGCCTCCGATTTCACTACATCCACTTCAGCACGAAGCTGCCTAATCACATCGAACTTTTGCTCAACCTGCGGGACCGAATTATTAGCCATCAATCCCGAGATAATATAATTAAATTCGAAGATTCATTGTACCTGCTCATCCAGCTCATCTTGTTCTTTCTGAGATGTTACCAGCTCGGCCCGAAGTCCTTTTACTTCACCTCCTCTCTACACACTGAGAAGCTTTAAGGCATATCTCTCCTCAGTAAGCTTTCGAAATTCGGCCTCTGTCATGACCCAAACTAACCCTTGTCGTGATGGCGCCTATCGTGGAACTAGGCAAGCCGACTCATTTTCAAAACAAACCGATATTTTCATTTCAAAGATAATTTCAATGTTATTTAACATAAAACCCTTCGTAAAGGAGTTCAAATCAAAATAAAAGTGCGAAAAGAAAAGCCTGACATCGGGGTGTCACTAGTCATGAGCATCTACTACAATATGTCAAACAATATCAAGGCTAACTCAGCCTGGAAAATAGCTAAGTACAACTAGAGGAGGAGAAGAGGGAGAAGAGCAGGGGCTGCGATCGCCAAACAGCTACCTTGCTATCTCCAAGGAAAACTCTGCAACCAGAATAATCAACAACCGCTACAATGTCCAGCTATACCTGGATCTACACACAAGGTGCATGGAGTAATGTGAGTACGCTAACTCAGTAAGTAACAGTAATTAATAAAGATTGAGCAGTAGTGACGAGCAATAAGCATATAAAGTTCATATCATGAAATCTAGGTAAAATACAACATGCTTTAAAATCAGTGTTTGAATCAAATCATCTCGTTTAAAACCCAGTTCCAGCAAAAATCATTTAAAGATATTTTTCAACAGTTTCAAACGGAGGCTCAATGCAAAGGTGAGCAAAAATAATGAAATTATGAACAACATCCCCTCGGGCATACCTCACAATCATTCGTATACAGCCCCTCGGGCAAACCTCACAGTCACTCGTGCCACTCGGGCATGCCTCACAATCACTCTTATCACTCAGTCATACCTCACAATCACTCATGCCTCCCAGTCACTCAGCACTCGGCACTCGGCACTCGCACTCAGTAGGTACCTGCGCTCACTGGGGGTGTGTACAGACACCAGAGGGACTCTTCAGCCCAAGCGCTATATCAAGCCAAATCATGGCATAAATCACTCAGGCCCTCGGCCTATATCAAACATACCGCGGCGTGCAGCCCGATCCCATAAATATCCTCATAAAATCAGGCCCTCGGCCTCACTCAGTCATAAACCTCTCAAGTCACTTGGGCATTTCAGTAAAAACAGGGTACTTAACCCAAAACAATAATTATATGCATCAAAATAGACTAAGAAAACTGAGTTATGCAGTAAACAAGTATAACCATGACTGAGTATAGATTTTTAAATCGAAAATAGCGATAGGATAGTAAGAAAAGGTCCCTAAGGGTCCAAACAGCATTGGCACAAGGACCACACATGGCATTCAGCCCAAATTACAGAAACTCATTTCTAAAACCCATAAGTATCACATAGTTTCAACAAAATATGCAACTTTACAGTCGCTACGGGACGGACCAAGTCACAATCTCCAATGGTGCACGACCACACGCCCGTCACCTAGCATGTGCGTCACCTCAAAATAGTAAATGATACGAAATCCGGGGTTTCATACCCTCAGGACTAGATTTACAATCGTTACTTACCTCAAACCGGTCAAATCTCTACCCCGCAATGCTCTTGCCTATGGACTAGGACTCCAAATGCTCCAAATCTATTCAAAATCGGTACAATACCATCAATACGCGCTAATGGAATGAATTCCACAAGAAAAGCTACAAAATTAGACCAAAACCCGAAATTGGCTCAAACCCGGCCCCCGGGCCCATGTCTCGAAATCTAACAAAATTTACAAAACTAGAAAGTCCATTCACTCATGAGTCTAACCATACAAAATTCATCAAAATCCGACATCGTTTGGTCCTTCAAATCCTTAAATTACTTCTCCAAAAATTCCTAGCCCTAACCCCTCATTTTCACTAATTACATGATTATACAACGAGAAATCACCATATGTACGAGTATTGGGGCTCAAGTAACATACCTCAATGAAACCCCCCTTGATTCCCTCTTCAAATCCCTCCCAAAAGCTCCAAAACCGAATAGAAATGGTGAACAATGAAACAAAATTCGCAAAGTGTGCAATATGTACCTTCTGCCTAGGCTTCTCGCACCTGCGGCCTTTAACTCGCACCCGCGCGACCGCACCTGAGGTCCCAACAACCGCACCTGTGCAAGTCACTTAAACGCCCAAGTTCCGCATCTACGACAAACTTGTCGCACATGCGCTTGCGCACCTGCACGTGGTGCGCCGCATCTACGAAGCCAGCCTTCTTCCTTCCTTCCGCATCTGCGCCCCAGGTCTCGCACCTGTGGGCTCGCAGATGCGGCCAATCCTTCGCACCTGCATTTCCAGCCTTGTCCTTCCACTTCTGCATCTGCGGCTTCCCCAAACGCACCAGCGACCTCGCACCTGCGACTCTTCCTTCTGCAGGTGCAGAAATAGCAGAAGCAGCAACTTCAGTTGCATTTTCCAACTTCGACAAATTTGTTAACCACCTGGAATCACCCCGAGGCCCTCGTGACCTCAATCAAAAATACCAACAAGTTATATATCAATATACAAACTTAGTCGAACCTTCGAATCACTCCAAACAACATCCAAACACCAAATTACCCTCGGATTCAAGCCTAAGAACTTCTAAATTTCCAAATTCGGCAACCGATGCCGAAACCAACCAAACCACGTCCGAATGACCTCAAAATTTTCACACATGTCACAAATGACACTACGAACCTACTCCAACTTCTGAAATTCCATTCCGACCTGGATATCAAATTTTCCACTCCCGACCAAAATCACCAAATTTCCAACTTTCGCCAATTCAAGCCAAATTCCGCTCCGTACCTCCAAATCACATTTCGGATGCACTCCTAAGACCAAAATCACCTAACGGAGCTAACGGAACCATCAAAATTCAAATTCGAGATCGTTTATATATAGGTCAACATCTGGTTGACTTTTCCAACTTAAAGTTCTAAATAACAGACTAAGTGTCTCATTCCACTCCGATACTACTCCGGACCCGAACCAACTAACCCCGTAGATCATAATATAGCTTAATATCATAAAGGAAACATAAATGGGGAAAACGGGGCTATAACTCCCGAAATGACCGACCGGGTTATTACATCCTCCCCCTCTTAAACAATCGTTCATCCTCGAACAGGTCTAGAAACATACCTGGAGTCTTGAATAGGCGTGAATATCTGCTCCGCATCTCCCGCTCGGTCTCCCAGGTGGCCTCCTCCACAGGCTGGTCTCTCCACTGCACCTTTACTGAAGCTATATCCTTTGACCTCAACCTTCGAACCTGCCGATCCAAAATAGCTACAGTCTCCACATCATAAGTCATATCACCCTCCAACTGAACCGTGTTGAAGTCCAAAACATAGGACGAATCTTCAATATACTTCCGGAGCAAGGAAACATGAAACACTGGATGCACACTCGACAATCTGGGTGGCAAGGCAAGCTTATAAGCCACCTCCCCAATCCTCTAAAGCACCTCAAAAGGCCCAATGAACCGGGGGCTCAACTTTCCCCTCTTCCCAAACCTCATAACACCCTTCATGGGTGATACCTTCAGCAAAACCTTCTCCCTAACCATGAAAGATACATCACGGACCTTCCTGTCCGCATAGCTCTTCTGCCTAGACTGTGCCATGCGAAGCTGCTCCTTAATCAATTTCACCTTATCTAATGCATCCTGGACCAAGTCTGTACCTAAGAGCCTAGCCTCACCTGGCTCAAACCATCCTACCGGATATCTACACCTCCTCCCATATAAAGCCTCTACGGAGCCATCTGAATACTCGACTGGTAACTGTTGTTATATGCAAACTCTACGAGTGGCAGAAATTGATCCCATGAACCCCCAAAGGCAATGACACAAGCGTGCAACATGTCCTCTAATATCTGAATAGTGCGCTCGGACTGACCGTTCGTCTGAGGGTGAAAGGTTGTGCTCAACTCAACCTGAGTACCCAACTCTCGATGCACTGCCCTCCAAAACTGCGATGTAAAATGAGTGCCCCTATCTGAAATGATGGAAACCGGAACACCATGCAGGCGAACAATATCTTAGATGTAAATCTCAGCCAACCGCTCTGAAGAGTAAGTAGTACCAACTGGAATTAAGTGTGCCGATCCACAATAACCTAAATAGCATCGAACTTCCTCGAAGTTCGTGGGAGCCCAACTACAAAGTCCATGGTGATCCGCTCCCACTTTCACTCTGGGATCTCTAATCTCTGAAGCCGGCCACCCGGTCTCTGATACTCATACTTAACCTGCTGACAGTTGAGACACCGAGCTACAAACCCAACTTTATCTTTCTTCATCCGCCTCCACCAATAGTGTTGTCTCAAATATTGCTACATCTTCGCGGCACCTGGATGGATGGAATACCGCGAGCTGTGGGCCTCTTCAAGAATCAACTCTAGAAGCCCATCTATGTTAGGCACACATATCAGGCCCTGCATCCTCAACACGCCGTCATCACCAATAGTCACATCCCTAGCATCACCTCTCCAAACCCTATCCTGAAGAACGATCAAGTGGGGGTCATCATACTGACGCTCCCTAATACGGTCATAAAGAGAAGACCTGGAGACCACACAAGCCAATACCCGACTAGGCTCCGAAATATCCAATCTGACAAGTTGGCCTGCTAAGGCCTGCACATCCAAGGCCAAAGATCTCTCTGCTGCTGGAAGATATGCTAAACTCCCCAAACTCTCTGCCCGGTGACTCAAAGCATCGGCCACCACATTGACCTTCCTCGGATGGTGCAGGATAATGATATCATAGTCCTTAAGAAGCTCCAACCATCTCCGCTGATGCAAATTAAGATCTTTCTGCTTGAACAGATGCTGCACACTCCGGTGATCAGTATAGATCTCACAATGAACCCCATACAAATAATGACGCCAAATCTTCAAGGCATGAACAATGGTTGCTAACTCAAGATCATGGACAGGATAGTTCTTCTCATGGGTCTTCAACTGGCGTGAGGCATAGGCGATCAACCTACCCTCCTACATCAAAACACAACCAATGCCTATTCTCGAGGCATCACAATACACGGTGTAAGAACCTGAAGTTGATGGTAGAACTAACACTGGAGTTATGGTCAAATCAGTCTTGAGCTTCTGAAAGCCCTACTCACACTCGTCCGACCACCTGAATGGAGCACCCTTTTGGGTAAATTTGGTCAAGGGCGATGCAATAGATGAAAATCCCTCGACAAAGTAACGGTAATAACCCGCCAAACCAAGGAAGCTCCTAATCTTCATGGCTGAGGACGGTCTAGGCCAACTCTGCACCGCCTCTATCTTCTTCGGATCCACCTAAATACCTTCACTGGACACCACGTGCCCCAAGAATGCTACTGAACTGAGCCAAAACTCAAATTTGGAGAACTTTGCATAAAGCTTCTCCTCCGTCAATATCTGTAATACAATCTTCAAATGCTGAGCATGCTCCTCCTAGCTACGAGAGTACATCAGGATGTCATCAATGAATACAACAATGAATGAGTCAAAATAGGGCTGGAATACACTAATCATCAAATGCATGAACGCTGCTGGGGCATCGGTCAGCCCAAAGGACATCACCAAGAACTCATAATGGCCATATCGGGTCCTGAAAGCTGTCTTAAGAATATCTGAATCCCGAATCTTCAGCTGGTGATAACCGGACCTCAAATCAATCTTGGAGAACACCCTCGCTTCCTGAAGTTGATCGAATAAATCATCAATACGAGGCAAATGATACTTGTTCTTGACTGTGATCTTGTTCAACTACCTGTAATCAATACACATTCTCAAGGAGCCATCCTTCTTCTTCACAAATAGAACCGCTGCACCCCAAGGTGACACACTAGGCCGAATAAACCCCTTATCAAGGAGTTCCTGAAGTTGTTCTTTCAATTCCTTCAACTCCGCCGGTGCCATATGATACGGTGGAATAGAAATGGGCTGAGTGCCTAGCACCAGATCAATACCAAAGTCAATATCCCTATCAGGTGGCATGACCGGCAGGTCTGCAGGAAACACATCCGGAAAATCACGTACCACCGGAACAGAATCAATGACAGGAGTCTCTGCACTAACATACCTCACAAAAGCCAAATAAGATAGGCAACCCTTATCAACCATGCGCTGAGCCTTCAAATATGAAATCACCCTACTTTGTACATAATCTACAAAAACGCTCCACTCAACCCTCGAAATTCCGGCATAGCCAACGTCACCGTCTTACCGTGATAATCTAGAACAGCATGACATAGGGATAACCAATCCATACCCAATATCATATCAAAGTCGACCATACTGAGCAGCAAAAGGTCCACTTGGGTCTCCAGACTCCTAATAGTCACCACATATGACCGATATATGCGGTCCACAATAATAATATCGCACACAGGAGTAGATACATGTACAGATGAAACAAAAGACTCACGGGGCATATCTAGTAAATGGGCAAAATATGAGGAAACATATGAATACATGGAACCAAGGTCAAATAATACTGAGGCATCACGGTGACAAATTGAGACAATACCAGTAATCACAGCATCTGAAGCAGTAGCGTCTGGTCTGGCAGGGAGGGCACAGAAACAGGCCTGGCCACCCCCTGATCTGCCTCCCCCTCTAGGGCGACCCCTAGCTGACTGACCTCTACCCCGAGCTAACTAGGCGAGTGGTGAGGTAACTGGTGCTGAAGTCAGAGGCTGGCTCCTCTGCTTAGATAGACCTCCATGACGACAAGGACAATGCCTCCATATATTCCCAAACTCCCCACACTCTAAACAACTCCTTGGTGCTGGTGGCTGGGATTGAAGGGAACCCCTAGCACCGGGATGACTGGTAGAAGAACCTGGCATGGAATAGCCCTGAACAGGTGGAGCACGGGACGAACTCTGAGCTGGAAAGGCACTAAGTGATGAGTGGCCCTGATAAAAACTATGAGAACCATGGCCAGATGATGCACCCTGATGAAATGGCCGAGCTGACTGAGCCTGTCTGAAATGACGACCTCTACCATGCTGGAACTGACCCCCAAAAGGAGCACCGCTGAATCCACCCTAACCATGAGGCCTCTTGGCCTCCCTCTCAACCCTCTCCTGACCGCGAACCATCTCAATCTGCTGAGCAATGTCGACAACCTCATCAAAAGTAGCACCCGAAATCGTCTCTCTAGTCATGAGCAACTGTAGCTGATAAGTGAGACCATCAATAAACCTCATGATCCTCTCCATGTCCGTGGGAACCAACCAGATAGCTTGACGGGCCAACTTAGAGAACTGCATCTCATACTGCATCACAGACATATCACTCTGGCAAAGCCACTCAAACTGTCTGCGCAACTCCTCTCTACGGGATTGAGGTACGAACTTCTCCAAAAAGACCACGGAGAACTTCTTCCAAGTAAGGGGTGCTGCGCCAACAGGCCTACGCCTCTCGTAAGTCTCCTACCATCTGAGTGCAGCCCCGGAGAACTGAAAAATAGTAAATGAGACCCCACAAGTCTACAAAATACCAGCAGTACGGAGTATCCTCTGACACCTGTCCAAGAAGTCCTGAGCATCCTCTCTCTCTGTGCCACTGAAAGGTGATGGGTGGAGTCTCCCAAACCTCTCTAACCTACGCTGATCATCCTTAGGCATAGCAGGAACCACATAATCATGTGCAGGTGTAACCGGCTGAGCTGGTGGTGCCTCCGGTGTCTGAAGTCCCTGAACAACCTGCTCGAGTGTGCGAGCGATGGGAGTCTGAGTGCCTCCCCCAACCTAAGAAGTGGTTGCGGCTGTCGAGATAGAGACCGCCTGAGCAAGGCCGGTACACACTATCAGAATCTGAGCTAGGGCCTACTGAAGGCTTGGAATCACATTAGGCACAGGTGGTGCCTGAGCTGGTGCATCAACAACTGGAACATGGTCCTGATCAGGGACAACTAGTGGATCTACAGGTACTGCCCCTACCACGGCCTCTACCGCGGCCTCGGCCTCTCGCGGCCCTGGCTGGTGGTACTAGTGGCTGGCCCTCCTGGCCGGTAGTACGAGTCCTCACTATCTGTGAGAAAATAAAAAAACAGATGTTT
The DNA here is from genome assembly GCF_000715075.1 of Nicotiana tabacum. Classification (NCBI taxonomy): domain Eukaryota; kingdom Viridiplantae; phylum Streptophyta; class Magnoliopsida; order Solanales; family Solanaceae; genus Nicotiana; species Nicotiana tabacum. Next base: position 105,347,738 of record NC_134093.1, read on the forward strand.
AGTTACTAGAGTCAACAGATTCGCACGACAAGAATTCGAGAATGTGGAGTTTCCTAAAGGTTCTGCAGCCTCTCAAAGATAAGAACAGACGTCTCTGTACTGATCCGCAAGACTCTACTAAACCCGCTCATGAATCGTGAAACTTATATAACCTAGGCTATGATACCAATCTGTCAGTACCCAAACTAACCCCTATCGTGATGGCGCCTATCGTGGAACTAAGCAAGCCGACTCATTTCCAAAACAAACTGATATTTTCATTACAAAGATAATTTCAATGTTATTTAACATAAAAACCTTCATAAAGGAGTTCAAATCAAAATAAAAATGCGGAAAAAAAAGCCCGACATCGGGGTGTCACTAGTCATGAGCATCTACTACAATCTGTCAAACAATATCAAGGCTAACTCAGACTGGAAAATAGCTAAGTAAAACTAGAGGAAGAGAAGAGGGAGAAGAGCAGGGGCTGCGATCGCCAAGCAGCTACCTTGATATCTCCGAGGAAAAATCTGCAACCAGAATAATCAACAACCGCTTCCGTGTCCAGCTACACCTAGATCTGCACACAAGGTGCAGGGAGTAACATGAGTACTCCAACTCAGTAAGTAACAACAATAAATAAAGACTGAGCAGTAGGGACGAGCAATAAGCATATAAAGTTCATATCATGAAATCTCGGTAAAATACAACATGCTTTAAAATAAGTGTTTGAATCAAATCATCTTGTTTAAAATCCAGTTCCAGCAAAAATTATTTAAAGATATTTTTCAACAGTTTCAAACGGAGGCTCAATGCAAAGGTGAACAAAAATAATGAAATTATGAACAACAGCCCCTCGGGAATACCTCACAATCACTCGTATATAGCCCCTCGGGAAAACATCACAGTCACTCGTGCCACTCGGGCATACCTCACAATAACTCTTACCACTCGGGCATACCTCACAATCACTCATGCCTCCCAGTCACTCAACACTCGGCACTCACACTCAGTAGGTACTTGCGCTCACTGAGGGTGTGTACAGACTCTAGAGGAGCTCCTTCAGCCTGAGTGCTATATCAAGCCAAATCATGGCATAAATCACTCAGGCCCTCGGCCTATATCAAACATGCTGCGGCATGCAGCCCGATCCTATAAATATCCTCACAAAATCATGCACTCGGCCTCACTCAGTCATAAACCTCTCAAGCCACTAGGGCATTTCAGTAAAAACAGGGTACTTAGCCCAAAACAACAATTATATGCATCAAAATAGACTAAGAAAACTGAGTTATGCAGTAAACAAGTATAACCATGACTGCGTATAGATGTTTAAATCGAAAACAGTGATAGGATAGTAAGAAAAGGCCCCTAAGGGTCCAAACAGCATTGGCACAAGGCCCACACATGGCATTCAGCCCAAATTACAGAAACTCATTTCTAAAACTCATAAGTATCACATAGTTTCAACAAAATATGCAACTTTACAGTCGCTATGGGACGGACCAAGTCACAATCCCCAATGGTGCACGCCTACACGCCCATCACCTAGCATGTGCATCACCTCAAAATAGTAAATGATACAAAATCCGGGGTTTCATACCCCCAGGACTAGATTTACAATCGTTACTTACCTCAAATCGATCAAATCTCTACCCCGCAATGCTCTTGCCTCTGGACTCGGCCTCCAAATGCTCCAAATCTATTCAAAATCAGTACAATACCATCAATACGTGCTAATGGAATAAATTCCACAAGAAAATCTGCAAAATTAGACCAAAACCCGAAATTGGCTAAAACCCGTCCCCTGGGCCCACGTCTCGAAATCTGACAAAATTTACAAAACTAGAAAGCACATTCACTCATGAGTCTAACCATACCAAATTCATCAAAATCCAACATCGTTTGGTCCTTCAAATCCTTAAATTACTTCTCCAAAAATCCCAAGCCCTAACCCCTTATTTTCACTAATTATATGATTAAACAACGGAAAATTATCATATGTACGAGTATTAGGGCTCAAGTAACTTACCTCAATGAAAACCCCCTTGATTCCCTCTTCAAATATCTCCCAAAAGCTCCAAAACCGAATAGAAATGGTGAAGAATGCACCAAAATTCGCGAAGTGTGTAATATGTACCTTCTGCCCAGGCTTCTCACACCTGCGGCCTTTTACTCGCACTCGCGTGATCGCACATGCGGTCCCAACAACCACACATGTGCAAGTCACTTAAACGCCAAGGTTCCGCATCTGCGGAAAACCTATCGCACCTGCGCTTGCGCACCTGCACGTGGTGCGCCACATCTGCGAAGCCAGCCTTCTTCCTTCCTTCCGCATCTGCGCCCCAGGTCTCGCACCTGCAGGCTCGCAGATGCGGCCAATCCTTCACACCTGCGTTCCCAGCCTTGGCCTTCCACTTCCGCATCTGCGGCTTCCCCAAACACACCAGCAACCTCGCACCTACGACTCTTCCTTCCGTAGGTGCGGAAATAGCAGAAGCAACAACTTCAGTTGCATTTTCCAACTTCGACAAATCCGTTAACCACCCGGAATCACCCCGAGGCCCTCGGGACCTCAACCAAAAATACCAACAAGTTATATATCAACATACAAACTTGGTCGAACTTTCGAATCACTCCAAATAACACCCAAACACCAAATTACCCTCGGATTCAAGCCTAAGAACTTCTAAATTTCCAAATTCGGCAACCGATGCCGAAATCAACCAAACCACGTCCGAATGACCTCAAATTTTTCACACACGTCACAAATGACACTACAAACCTACTCCAACTTTCGAAATTCCATTCCGACCCCGATATCAAATTTTCCACCGCCGACCAAAATCGCCAAATTTCCAACTTTCGCCAATTCAAGCCAAATTCCGCTTCGGACCTCCAAATCACATTACGGACGCACTCCTAAGTCCAAAATCACCTAACAGAACTAACAGAACCATCAGAATTCAAATCCGAGATCATTTACACATAGGTCAATATCCGGTTGACTTTTCCAACTTTAGGTTCTAAATAAGAGACTAAGTGTCTCATTCCACTCCGAAACTACTCCGGAGCCGAACCAACTAACCCGGTATATCATAATATAGCTTAAGAGCATAAAGGAAATAGAAATGGAGAAAACGGGGCTATAACTCCTGAAACGACCGGCCGGGTCGTTACAGCCTCGTACCGGCTCAACTCCCATCGGGATTGAAAAACTGCCTCGTGATGAAGCACAAAAGCCTACAAAAATAAGAAGGGATTATACAAGGAAAGGAAAACACAAGTATGAAAATTGGAAAAGAAAGTATGAACTTACCCGATTCAGGGCCTGTTGGGCTTCGTTAAATAGGCAAGGCGCTCCCACCTCACTCGAGCTCTTCTTCGGAGCCTCCAAGTCACTCAGGCCGATGACATATTCTTCCCCGATAAAATAACCACGGAAAGGATCCTCCTCTCCATGGGCCCCTTCCCCATGACAAATCTCCACAGCTTGAGCGTCACGTATCATCGATTGGGAAAAATAAGGGAAAGAGGGGGAATCCCCGATCTCTATTACCCCGAATAGGTCTTTTGGGGCACCGCTTCCGTCTTGGGGAGCCCCAAGCTCAGTTTGTACACTGGCATTCACCGCCTCTTCGACGGTCTCTTTACCCCGAGGTAAAACATCCTCGGTCTCCCTCGGCTCGGGAACTTGGGTCGAAGTCCCCTCCTCGACCTCATCAAGCCTGGTCGAAGCAGTATCAACTCACACCGATACCGAAGTATTCTGAGTATCGGTACTAGCCCGGGCACGAACCAACAACCCGGAATCATTTTCTTCTTCATCATCATCCCTTAGGCTCAGGTCCGACTCCATGGTCAAAGGGATTACGTTCACCTTGGGTTTACGAGCCGCTCTATTTTTGGGTTTTTGACCCTCGGAGTCCGAGGCCATTTTTCTCTTAATCCCCTTCTCCGGTTTTGAGGAAGGGAGTAAAACCTCTTCATCACCTGATGGGGGTCTCATAACTGCATCTTTTTCGAGACGTACGAAGAAAGAAAAGTAAGTAAAACTTATGCTTGAAAAAAATACTTGAACAATAAGCAAATTGGTGAGTCAAGAAGAAGGTTTACCATGAGTACGAGCTTCCCACCGGCCCTTTGACAAATCTCGCCATGCGCGCTTGGCATATGTCGACATCAAAACCAAGTTCCTGACCTAGTTCTCGAGATGGGGAACCGCTCCCGGCATCCAAGCAGCGACTATGTCAAGAAAAGCACTGATAAGTAAAGACGAAGAAGTAAAAATAACAAAAGCTAAAAAAGAAATCACACTCACGGTTCATATACCATTTCTCGAGAAATGGCATACTCTCAGCCGGGATTAAGTCCGAGGTCTTTACTTAAACAAACCGTCTCATCCAACCACGATCTTTGTCTTCATCTATGCTCTAGGTGAACGCCTTGGTGGCCCAGCGTTGAAGCTTTATCAGCCCACCTCGGTAAAGACGAGGGCTATATAATCTTACGAGGTGGTCGAGGGTGAAGGAAAGCCCGTCAATTTTTCTCACAAAGAAACAGAGCAGTATTACAATCCTCCAGAAAGAAGGATGTATTTGGCCGAGGGTTACTTGGTACTTTTTGCAGAAGTCTATGATGATCGAATCGTGGGGACCTAGCGTGAAAGGATAAATGTAAGCACTCAAGTACCCTTCCGTGTGGGTAGTGATCGCTTCCTCCGATGCTGGTATCACAACCTCTTTGTTCTCCCAACCTCAATCTTTCTCCACCAAATCAATAAGGCTTTGAGGTATCGAGCATATATATCTCGATACCTGCTCACATCGACCAGCAACCGACGAGGGTTTCTCGACCTTAAAGTCAGAATCGATAACATATCCCCTGGAAACAAGTTCTTCGAGGCGTAGCTCCACCACCGATTTCTCACCGGCCTGCCGAGATGAGGAAGCAACCTCTTTCTGAGGAACGGTTTTATATATCTTGGCCATCTAAAATTTCAAGACAAAGAAGATGGAAAATTGAAATATTTTGGTGTTTGGCGAAGAACAGGCAAAGAAATTCTTAAAGAAGGAAATAAGAGAACTTTTGAAGGAAGCTAAGAATTGTGAAGGTTAGAATGAGAAGAGTTGAAGGTAAAAGTTTAAAATAATGAAGAAGGGGGGCTATTTATAGATTTCGCAATGACGGTTCAAAATCGCCAGTGGCCGACCATCGACTGACGTGCATTTAGTGTCTTGATAACTGAACCGGCGGGAAATTTGTCACATACATCATAATCGAGCTCGATAAAGACGTCAGTATGTATCTAGTCAAAAGTTAAAAAATCATATCGTTTCTCGCCACATTCTTTTCGAGAAACGAGGGACTATTTGTATACGGTCAAAACCGAGTTTGCCCTTCGTGTAATTATTCAAGATTGGAACATGATAGATCGAGGGAGGTCATTATAATATCGAGATGAGATGTGAAGCCAAGTTATCGAGCTCAAGATTCAGGACCGATCAATACCGACCTCGAGTCAATATCGAGCTCGAGTCAAAATTGAGCTATGATGTGAAGTAGTGTTATCGAGCTTAAGATCCAGAGACCGAACAATACAGAGCTCGAGTCAATATAGAGCTCGAGACCTAGGGATCAACCAATACCAAGACCGACCAAGATCGATCCAAGAGACAAAGAGCCGTTGTAGACACTCTGGGGGGGAGGAAAATCTCGGCGGGAATTAAGGAAAAGCTAATTAACTAATTTATTATGGGATCCCCACTATGTATTTTTAATTATATCCAAAGAAGGATTTTTCTACTATATTAAGAGTGGGTATCATTTCTTTGAGGGGAAGATTCAAGATTTAGACATTAATACACTCTAACATTTCAAAGATTATTGAGATTTACACACGTATAGATAAGATTATCCTTTTTTTGGGTTTGGTACATTGGTTCATCTTGTTCATCTAGAAATCACTCTCCACTCAATTTTGGTTTGTATTAACTCCATTTACAGTCAATATTGGATATATTTCTACTTATTTTTCTGACTTGTACTAAATTATATCATGTATCCTTAGAACTACGTATAAATTCATCTCTATACATTTTTCGGGCAAATAAATACAAATGTTATATAGGTTGATTCTATAGAATGCAAATGTTATAGAATTTTGTAAAGATTTTTATATAGGATGATTCTAGAATTTTATATAGGATGATTCTACTTCTTACTGCCTGCTCGATGCCGAGGAATAAAAAGAGGGCTTAACCATAATTTCTCAAATAGGAGATAGAATCACGCTACTTGGAAGGAAAAGGAGGCCTTCGAATTAGTGCGTATTAACACGTTGTAATGATCACGCCCAACTATGCCTCTTAGGAGATCTAACGGTCATTGCAAATATAATCTGGTTTACAACTCGGAGTCGAATCCCACATGGAATTAATCTACTAATTACAACCACTAGTTTCGCAAGAATTTAAGTAATCAACCTTCAAAAATACTGAATAATGAGTTGATTGTTTACTAACTAAAAGTAAGGTAATTAAAATGCTGTAATTTTATTACTAACAAAGCAAATATTGTAGACAAGATTGGAAAGGTCTAGGGATACGATTTCCCCTCTCGTCGGAATCCTCCCCGCCATGTCTCCTATAAATTTGCCAAGATTTTCTCTACCGATCGTAAGCACTTTACGTGTCATAATTCTCTTCCAAGCAAATACAACAATTTACTAGACATATTCTTCCGAACTACGCTAGCTGGCACTAGTTTACCGCTTATTAAGGTCGCATCAAGATTTTATTTTTCGTAATCCCACCTTTAAACCTTCCGTATTGATTCCTCGTATACGTTAGGAGTGATGTTGGTCAAAAACTACCTAAATATGTACCCTTTTCCAAGCAATACACACTAAATAGGCACAGTCAATTGAGGGTCATTCAATCAACCATAATAATCACGTAGTTGAACAAGTAGAGAAAATCCAATAGCAAACTTATATTAAACGCAACAAAAATTCATTCTCCAAGAGGTTCCATCAAACCCTAGATAAGAATTTAGCTATTCATAATTGTTTGCACAAATACAAGATTAGAATTCATAACAATGAAAAATTAGGAAGCAAGAGGAAAAAATGTGAAGTTGAATCCTTCTCCTTTCTCCAAGCGTGTTCTTGCCTCTCCAAAATCTTCTCTCCTTCAAAAAAGTGGTTAACTCTCATATTTATATGGTTTAGGGTTGAGTTGGGGCAAATTTGGCTTCTCCCAATTCGAATTGGTAAAGCTGATTTTTTCTTCTCCGGTCTCGATCTGGCGAAGTGAACCTCGCTTCGCTATCCGGGACTTTTCTCTTCGGTTCTTTTTTCACCAATTTTTCTCTCATTTGATCTTTTTCCACGCAAGTTTGTTCCTAAACATAAGAAACATGTAATGAGCATATTTTCACTTCAAAAACGGTGTGAATTTGTCACGACCCAACTGGAGGGTCATGACTAGCACCCGGGCCATACTTGCCGAGCACCAACGTACATTTTATCTAACCTTCCTTATTATCTTTAAGGGCCGACAAGATCAATATAAATGGTAGACATGGATCATGAACATCCAACAATGAAAGATAATGTCATGAACATACATAACATGGGACGACAAGACTGTGAAGAAACTATATATAAGGTACGAGCTACCATGAGTCGACACCTGTCTATGAGCCTCTAAAAGAACATAAGTGCTACAACATTGCCGGAACAGGGCCCCGACATACCCATAATGTCTATAACAAAAATGCATACCAAGACCACGGCAAGTCCGGAGAAAGGATCTTGCCAATAACGCTGAACCGGATAGCCTACTGTGATGGGGGAGCTGCGTCTACCCGTCTATCAGGACCTGCAGCACGACATGCAGCATCCACAAATAAAAAGGACGTCAGTACGAATAAAGTACTGAGTATGTAAGGCAGAATAGCATAAGTAAGAACAATAATGTAAACAGTGATAGGGAATATACAACCTATGACATCTGGGTACCTCTGAGGGCTACTGACATGAAATACATGATACATACATATATATATATATACATAAACGTTTAAAACATATGCCTTTGTGGGCATCATCATCATCATATCGTACCCGGCCATAATAGGCTCGGTAAAACGTACCCGGCCATCATAGGGCTCGGTAGAATCGTACCCGGCCACGTGGAGCTCGGTAAAACCCAACTGATCAGTGGTTGCACAATAGGTGCCATACCCGGCCAACTATAGCGCGGCTCGGTAGAGTAAAATAGATACATATATATGATGCATGCTGGACTCATTGGAATCACATTTTGAACCTTTCAGAGTGACGTAAGGTCGGTATCCTTCGTACACGTTATTAGGATTAACTCTTCATCAAGAATCTTATAAGAATCAGGAACTACCAACAACATTGATAATATAAGAATAAGAGAAGTAACATCAATATCAATCGTTTCATAAGAAGGGCAGCAATGTAAGTACTGCTAGCTTCTAAGAGTAGAGTATCTTTGGGAGCTCGTTCATTACATTATGTACAATTGGAGTCGTGCAAAAGAATGAAGGGGATAGCCTCACATACCTTGTATATACTGCCCAACCTCAAGCTATGCAAATATCACGACTCCTTAGTCTACAATAAAAGAAATGACACTATCATTATCGTTTAAGCGTCGTAACTATTATGTATCGACCGCAACCTATTTTACGATGAAACGGACAGCACCTCCCCTATTTATATGACTTCACACAAGTCAATACAATCACCAAACAGCCCAAACAACATCATTAATAATCATATTGAGCCTCCAAAACAGTCCACCAACTAACAACGTTACTACCAAGTCTTTCGATATATATTTCACAAGTTCTAGCATCAACGACTTAGCCACAACTTGGATAATCTTAAATATATATAGAGTAAGAGGTTCATTACCTTTAAACAGAAAGAACAACTCCAATTTGACCTTAATTTTCCACGAAATATCCCTTCAATTCTGCCACAAGAACAAGGAAGCGAAACTAGCAATTAATTCGGGTTTTTCGGCACTAGAATTACTTTAGAAGACTTGAAATCACCTAGGGTTGATATTAAAAACTTGAAGGTGTATTTACAGAACATAAAGCACTTAAAACAACCTCCCACACGAGCTGGAACAACACAAAAATCAGCAACAACAAGAAGAACAAGAAACTTACTAGCGCCACGGGATTCCCGATATTTGATTTGTGTTGTTTGCCCTTTGTTTGGATCTTGGATCATGAGAGAACCTTGAGAGACTGTTTTTAGGGTTATAAGGTCTGAATATATACTGAAAAATAATGACTTAAAACGGGGTTGAGTTATCTTATATATGTCCAAATGTCTTAAACCGCCTTTGTTGGCCCCATAGAGAGCAGCTTGGCGCACTCTCGCGAAAACGCGAATATCTCTCTATTCCGAGATCGTATCGACGAACGGTTTAATGCGTTGGAAACTAGACTCATAGATCTTCAATTTGATAGGTAGATCATCCCATAATTCCAAGCACATTGGGAGTAAAATGCAGTAACATTTGACCTAAAGTTTAAGTAAAATTATAAACCTAAGTTGCGACAACTTTTATCGACTTTTATTTCATAACTCGCTTGACTTCAAGACTTATGATGCGGATATTATATGATTCAAATACATTAAAACAAGACCTCTTGGGACAGTTAATCACCTCTAGTGTTATCCGAAAATACGGGTTACAACATCCTTGATTAGCTTAACTTCAAATACTTGTTAACCACTCTTATACACCCTTGTATCGTTTAAGACCAATAGGATTAACTTATTATCATCTCAAAGATAATCTCTTCTTGGATTTACGTCGACTACCTTACGGCGTGATCTATGATATGCGAATTTGGGTTGTAACATCCTCTCCCCCTTAGGAACATTCGTCCTCGAATGTAAGGGTTTATGGGGGTGTCTAACTCATCGTGGATTCCGACGGAGATTTCCGGCTGAGTTTCCCTTATAAAATGGACACTAGCCAAACTTGCAAGCAGTTAAACCCAACCTATGGCCATACAAGACTATACAAAGCATTATGGATATGTACATTATCTGCATATCACCATTTTGTATTTAAAAAAAGTATTCACAAGCTATTGCTTACCTCATAGAGCCGTTTCACCTTATAATGCGTCCTTCTTTCCCCCGGTATCCTCGTTATTTTCACTCTGGAATAGGTAAGGGTATTTAGACTTCATCTCCTCTTCTGCTTCCCATGTCATTTCTTCTATATTCTTGTTCCTCCATAATACTTTCACGGAAGCTACATCCTTTGTTCTCAGCTTGCGGACTTGTCGATCTAATATAGCCACTGGCAGTTCATCATATGATAGATCCTTTGTAACTTGTACATCTTTGATAGGGATGACCCGAGAAGGGTCTCCAATACATTTCCTCAACATAGATACATGGAATACCGGGTGGACAAATTCCAATTCAGATGGCAATTCTAACTCGTAAGCAACCTGTCCAATTCGTCGAAGAATCTTGTACGGCCCAATATACCGTGGACTCAACTTACCCTTCTTCCCAAAACGCATAACACCCTTCATCGGCGAGATCTTCAGGAAAACCCAATCACCAACCTCAAATTCCAGATCACGACGTCGGACGTCAGAATAAGACTTTTGCCTGCTTTGTGCCGTCCTCAGTCTCTCTTGTATCACTTTCACCTTCTCAATGGCTTGGTGAATCAAATCTGGCCCATATAATTCTGTCTCACCGACTTCGAACCATCCAACTGGTGATCTACATCTCCTCCCATACAGTGCCTCATACGGGGCCATTTTAATACTGGAATGGTAGCTATTATTGTAGGCAAATTCTATAAGTGCCAGATGGTCATCCCAATTCCCCTTAAAATCTAGAACACATGCTCGTAGCATATCTTCCAGCGTCCGGATGGTACGTTCAGCCTGTCCGTCAGTCTGCGGATGGAATGCAGTGCTGAGATTTACTTGTGTGCCTAAACCCTTCTGAAAAGACCTCCAAAAGTTAGCCGTAAATTGAGCTCCTCGGTCTGATATAATAGATACCGGCACACCATGAAGCCTAACAATCTCCTTGATATACAACTTCGCATAATCTTCAGCCGTGTAAGTTGTCTTAACTGGTAGAAAATGGGCAGATTTTGTAAGTCGATCAACTATCACCCAAATGGAGTCAAACTTATGATAAGAGCGAGGTAATCCAATAATGAAGTCCATATTAATCACCTCCCATTTCCAGGTCGGAATCTCTATATTCTGAATCAATCCACTGGGTTTCTGATGCTCGATCTTTACTTGTTGACAATTAGGACACTGGGCTACAAATTCTGCAATAGACTTCTTCATGTTGTCCCACCAATACTGCTCCTTAACGTCATGATACATCTTTGTCGAGCCAGGATGGATAGAATATCGGGACTGATGAATCTCAATCATAATCTTCTCTCGCAACCCTGCCACACTAGGCACACATAATCGGCCCTGGTATCTCAGTGTCCCATCTCCTCCGATCTTGAAAGCTGTAATCTTACACTGCTGAATTCCCTCTCTCAATCTTACTAAGGTAGGATCTTCATATTGCCGTGCTTTTACCTCGGCTACCAAAGATGATTCTGCTGTATTCTGTACAGTAACACCTCCGTCATCAGAGTCCAACAATCTGATTCTCATATTGGCCAGCTGGTGAAGCTCTTTGGTCAACCCTTGTCTACCTGCCTCAATATGTATTAAGCTTCCCATTGACTTACGGCTGAGAGCGTCTGCCACAACATTGGCTTTACCAGGATGGTACAATATCTCGACGTCATAGTCTTTCAGTAATTCAAGCCACCTACGCTGCCTCAAATTCAACTCCTTCTGCTTGAAGATGTATTGTAAACTTTTGTGATCTGTGTAGATGTCAATATGGACGCCGTATAAGTAGTGCCGCCATATCTTCAAAGCATATATTACTGCAGCCAATTCCAAATCATGAGTCGGGTAATTCTTTTCATGCTTCTTCAATTGTCGTGATGCATAAGCAATCACCTTCCCACGTTGCATCAATACGCACCCCAAACCTATACCTGAGGCATCACAATATACCACATAACCTTCTGTTCCTTCTGGGAGAGTGAGCACTGGCGCAGATGTCAATCGATTCTTTAGCTCCTGAAAACTATGTTCACAAGAATCAGACCACTGGAACTTGGTAGCTTTCTGTGTTAACTTAGTCAATGGTGCTGATATAGAGGAAAACCCTTCTACAAACCGCCTATAATATCCTGCTAGCCCCAGGAAGCTGCGGACTTCTGACGGTGTTGTAGGTCTCGGCCAATTCTTCACTGCATCGATCTTTTGAGTGTCGACACTAATACCCTCATCAGATATCACATGGCCAAGGAATGCTACTGAGTTCAGCCAGAATTCACATTTAGAGAGCTTAGCATATAACTTATGATCCTGAAGGGTCTGTAATACTATCCGCAAGTGGCCCGCATGTTCCGCCTCCGAACGAGAATACACCAGAATGTCATCAATGAATACGATCACGAACACATCAAGATAGGGCCTGAATACACTATTCATGAGATCCATAAAAGCTGCTGGGGCATTTGTTAGCCCGAACGACATCACCAAGAACTCAAAATGCCCATATCTTGTCCGGAAGGCCGTCTTTGGAATATCCTTCTCCTTAACCCTCACCTGATGATACCCTGAACGCAAGTCAATCTTGGAGAAATACTTGGCACCCTGGAGTTGGTCAAATAGGTCATCAATTCTTGGAAGTGGATACTTGTTCTTTATTGTAAACTTATTCAACTGTCGATAATCGATACACATCCTTAACGACCCATCTTTCTTCCGCACGAACAAGACTGGTGCACCCCAAGGTGAAGTGCTAGGCCTAATGAAACCCTTATCCAGCAAGTCCTTCAACTGAACCTTCAACTCTCGCAACTCTGCCGGGGCCATCCTGTATGGAGGGATAGAGATCGGTTGAGTGTCAGGCAACGCATCAATGCTAAACTCAATCTCCCTTTCAGGAGGAAGGCCTGGGAGTTCATCTGGGAAAACATCTGGAAATTCATTGACCACGGGGATGGATTGTAGAGTAGGCGGCTTCGCCTCCACATCCCTAACACGAACAAGATGATAAATGTAACCTTTTGAGATCATCTTCCTTGCCTTAAGATAGGAAATAAACCTACCTTTCGGCATAGCAATGTTCCCCTTCCATTCAATGGTGGGTTCACCCGGAAACTGAAACCTAACCATCTTCGTACGACAGTCAACAGTTGCATAGCATGAGGCCAACCAGTCCATTCCCATTATCACATCGAAATCAACCATTTCTAACTCAAATAAATTTGCCGAGGTTTGACGACTACAAATCATCACAGTGCAACCTTTATATACCCTTCTAGCAATCACAGAATCTCCTAACGGAGTGGATACCGCAAGTGGTTTACTTATCAATTCAGGTTCAATGCCAAACTTATTAGCCACAAAGGGTGTAACATATGATAAGGTAGATCCTGGATCAATTAGCGCATATACATCATAAGAAAACACAGACAATATACCTGTAACAACATCCGGAGACGATTCGAGATCTTGTCGACCTACTAGAGCATAGGTTCGATTTTGAGCACCACTCGAACTCGGCACTGAACCTCTACCTCTACCACGACCTGTCGACTGTTGAAAACCTTGTGCTGGAGGTCGAACTGATGAGGAAGAACCAGACACAGATCCAGTCGGTTGAGCCATACCACCACCTCCTCTGTTAGGACAATCCCGCATCATATGGCCACGCTGTCCGCAAGAATAGCACGCATCGGAACCTCGACGGCACAGTCCAAAGTGGGCCTTGCCGCACTGATCACAACGAGGTGTTGGGGGTCTCGTCTAACTAGTATCTCTATGAAATTGTGAGCCTGATGCCCTCGAACTCTGACCTGAACCAGAATAGGTAAATCGATCATACCGAGGCCTCTGAAACTGTGGAGGAGCACTAGCTACAGGTGGCGCCGAACTCCTCGAAGATTGGGGCCTGATACTGCCTCTGAACTCATCAGAATACCCTGCAAATCTTGCCCTCTTATGCTGGCCCCTATCCTGCTCCCTATCTGCCCTTTGCTGGCGCTTACGATCCTCTAGGGTCTGGGCATAAGCCTGAATACGGGAAATATCCATGCCCTCTACCAAGGAGGCTGTTGTGCACTCATTTATCAGATGTGGTCCCAACCCGTTCACGAACAGATGCACCCTATCACTCATCTCTGACACCATATGGGGAGCATACCTTGCTAAAGAATCAAACTGTATACTATACTCTCGTACACTCATATTACCCTGTCGAAGGTTCAAGAACTTATCAGCTCTTGCTCGTCGTATCTCAACTGGTAAGTAGTGACGAAGAAAGGCCTCAGAAAATTCCTTCCACACGGCTAGAGGAGCGTTCGGACCCCTAGATCTCTCCCAACTATCATACCAGAAAACCGCTAAATCCCCTAACCGATAAGAAGCCAACTCTACTGCCTCCGTATCACTAGCATGCATAACCCGCAATGTACGATGAACCTGATCAATAAATGTTTGTGGGTCCTCCTTGGGATCTGATCCGGTAAACACTGGAGGGTCTAGATTAATAAAATCACGAACTCTCGCACTAACCGGTTTATCAGCAACACCGGTATTCTGCCTCTGAGCCTGAGCAGCTACCAAGCTAGTCAACAACTGCACTGCACTGCGCATATCGTGGTCTGTAGTGCCAGACGGTGGAACTGGATGTACTGGGTGCCTCCTAATATCCTCTGGAGGAGACGGAGAGGTATGAGACGGCATCTCACTCTGAGCCTCACTTTGGCCTGCTCTGGCTGGAGGGACCTGAATGTTACCCTCGCCCACAGCTGTATCAAGCCGTTTACTAATCGCTTGCTTCCTAGTCGAAGGCATCGCTGAAAGAAAACAATGTGAATATTAGATATGAACACTTACAACTCAACTCTACGCACGATCTAGATTTAGGAAGAAGGTAACAACCCTAGATGTCATGTAGCCTCCTGATTATAAATGTGGCGCGCTACACATCCATAATCAAAACTCTACTAGACACGGCTCATAGACAACCCCTAGGATAGACTTGCTCTGATACCAAGTTTGTCACGACCCAACTGGAGGGTCATGACTAGCACCCGGGCCATACTTGCCGAGCACCAACGTACATTTTATCTAACCTTCCTTATTATCTTTAAGGGCCGACAAGATCAATATAAATGGTAGACATGGATCATGAACATCCAACAATGAAAGATAATGTCATGAA
Organism: Nicotiana tabacum; assembly: GCF_000715075.1. Taxonomy (NCBI): domain Eukaryota; kingdom Viridiplantae; phylum Streptophyta; class Magnoliopsida; order Solanales; family Solanaceae; genus Nicotiana; species Nicotiana tabacum. The sequence goes on from NC_134093.1 coordinate 105,363,072, forward strand.
CATACATAACATGGGACGACAAGACTGTGAAGAAACTATATATAAGGTACGAGCTACCATGAGTCGACACCTGTCTATGAGCCTCTAAAAGAACATAAGTGCTACAACATTGCCGGAACAGGGCCCCGACATACCCATAATGTCTATAACAAAAATGCATACCAAGACCACGGCAAGTCCGGAGAAAGGATCTTGCCAATAACGCTGAACCGGATAGCCTACTGTGATGGGGGAGCTGCGTCTACCCGTCTATCAGGACCTGCAGCACGACATGTAGCATCCACAAATAAAAAGGACGTCAGTACGAATAAAGTACTGAGTATGTAAGGCAGAATAGCATAAGTAAGAACAATAATGTAAACAGTGATAGGGAATATACAACCTATGACATCTGGGTACCTCTGAGGGCTACTGACATGAAATACATGATACATACATATATATATATATATATATATACATAAACGTTTAAAACATATGCCTTTGTGGGCATCATCATCATCATATCGTACCCGGCCATAATAGGCTCGGTAAAACGTACCCGGCCATCATAGGGCTCGGTAGAATCGTACCCGGCCACGTGGAGCTCGGTAAAACCCAACTGATCAGTGGTTGCACAATAGGTGCCATACCCGGCCAACTATAGCGCGGCTCGGTAGAGTAAAATAGATACATATATATGATGCATGCTGGACTCATTGGAATCACATTTTGAACCTTTCAGAGTGACGTAAGGTCGGTATCCTTCGTACACGTTATTAGGATTAACTCTTCATCAAGAATCTTATAAGAATCAGGAACTACCAACAACATTGATAATATAAGAATAAGAGAAGTAACATCAATATCAATCGTTTCATAAGAAGGGCAGCAATGTAAGTACTGCTAGCTTCTAAGAGTAGAGTATCTTTGGGAGCTCGTTCATTACATTATGTACAATTGGAGTCGTGCAAAAGAATGAAGGGGATAGCCTCACATACCTTGTATATACTGCCCAACCTCAAGCTATGCAAATATCACGACTCCTTAGTCTACAATAAAAGAAATGACACTATCATTATCATTTAAGCGTCGTAACTATTATGTATCGACCGCAACCTATTTTACGATGAAACGGACAGCACCTCCCCTATTTATATGACTTCACACAAGTCAATACAATCACCAAACAGCCCAAACAACATCATTAATAATCATATTGAGCCTCCAAAACAGTCCACCAACTAACAACGTTACTACCAAGCCTTTCGATATATATTTCACAAGTTCTAGCATCAACGACTTAGCCACAACTTGGATAATCTTAAATATATATAGAGTAAGAGGTTCATTACCTTTAAACAGAAAGAACAACTCCAATTTGACCTTAATTTTCCACGAAATATCCCTTCAATTCTGCCACAAGAATAAGGAAGCGAAACTAGCAATTAATTCGGGTTTTTCGGCACTAGAATTACTTTAGAAGACTTGAAATCACCTAGGGTTGATATTAAAAACTTGAAGGTGTATTTACAGAACATAAAGCACTTAAAACAACCTCCCACACGAGCTGGAACAACACAAAAATCAGCAACAACAAGAAGAACAAGAAACTTACTAGCGCCACGGGATTCCCGATATTTGATTTGTGTTGTTTGCCCTTTGTTTGGATCTTGGATCATGAGAGAACCTTGAGAGACTGTTTTTAGGGTTATAAGGTCTGAATATATACTGAAAAATAATGACTTAAAACGGGGTTGAGTTATCTTATATATGTCCAAATGTCTTAAACCGCCTTTGTGGGCCCCATAGAGAGCAGCTTGGCGCACTCTCGCGAAAACGCGAATATCTCTCTATTCCGAGATCGTATCGACGAACGGTTTAATGCGTTGGAAACTAGACTCATAGATCTTCAATTTTATAGGTAGATCACCCCATAATTCCAAGCACATTGGGAGTAAAATGCAGTAACATTTGACCTAAAGTTTAAGTAAAATTATAAACCTAAGTTGCGACAACTTTTATCGACTTTTATTTCATAACTCGCTTGACTTCAAGACTTATGATGCGGATATTATATGATTCAAATACATTAAAACAAGACCTCTTGGGACAGTTAATCACCTCTAGTGTTATCCGAAAATACGGGTTACAACATCCTTGATTAGCTTAACTTCAAATACTTGTTAACCACTCTTATACACCCTTGTATCGTTTAAGACCAATAGGATTAACTTATTATCATCTCAAAGATAATCTCTTCTTGGATTTACGTCGACTACCTTACGGCGTGATCTATGATATGCGAATTTGGGTTGTAACAGAATTCCCACAACTCACACGAGAAATAACACACAAACACACTCAAAACATGCACTTTTCATCCTTTATCACCACCCCACACTTATACTCTTGCTCGTCCTCGAGCAACTTAATATTAAGCACATAAGCAAGAAACACCTTTCAAAACATACTCAAGCATCACACCACTGACAATGGTTATATCAACACTTAGAACCCAACATATGTATTCTTCATACCTTTCCTCAAGTTTTAAACTCATGCAAAGATTATTTAAAATATTCAGAATTTTTGAACCCATTTTTTTCTTACTTTTCTCTCAATTTTACTCTGAAGAAATAATGGAAGTGCGTACCTGCAATGAAGTAAACTTGGACTACATATAGGTAATACATTAGTAGCATAAAGAGTCCAAATCATAAAAGGAAATAAATAATGAGAGACCTACTTCATAAAGAACTTACCATATATAACCACATGATTTTCCTTATTTGTTTCCTACTCCAATTCTAACTCTTTTCCAACAAGAAACCTATTTAATTTCCACCAATTTCGTGTACAATATATCCCTTAAAGATCTCCCTCCTAACCCTAGAGAATAAAGGAAGTATATAAAAAATATGATTCTTTTCCTAAAGTAAATTCACTTTTAACTCTATTCCTTACAAACTTGGTCTCCAAGTTAACAATAAAGATTTACCAAAGATTCTCTATTATCTAGGTGCTTAGTAGGTTATAAAATACGAAATTAGATAATATCTCTTTCAAAAGTGAATCTTACTACCGCTAGAATTAAGTGTCAACACTCTGCAAGACCAACCCTGCAGGGTCAGGTCCTTCACCAGGTCCTTCGACCAACCCAATAAGATATTAGCCATATTTGTTAATAACCAAAACCAAAACTCACCAATATCCAACAGTTGCAATTATTGAAATTCTGAAGGCCATCTCATTGCGAGCATCATCAGTTTGAGCCTACATTTATTATCACACTAGACTCACCAAACACATAAAGTGTACAACACATTAATCAATTACCACGCTTGCTAATTATATATAATTAGGCTCATATTTATGGACAAACATCAAATTAACCCCGTATGTTTATAACATTTATGTGATTATAAAATGTTCTCATCAAGAAAATATAAAAAATATGTCTTGTAGACTTATGCCTTTTTAACAAGAAGTATATATAACAGCGGAAACGGAAAAATAGTTATATTGGCATGGAATTTCAGAGCTACTGCATTTACAATGAGCCACAATAATAGGCTAATAAGAAATGGGTATGTCGAAAATTCACCACACTAGCTAATTCTTGTATTTTTTAAATTTTTTTTTACATTTTTGTAGTTCTTTTAGATGTGTATCCACATTAAAATACAAGTAGGTAGATGGAGTGCCATCTAAATATGACTGATGATTACTAGCTCAAATAATTTATACTCCCTCAGTTCTATTTTATTTTTATACAACAGTAATTTGCTAAACATGAAATTGAGAATGTTAATTGGCATATGCATTGCATGTGTTTTTTTTTTTTTTAGTGGTAATGATAAATTAACATAATGATTGAAACGTAAGTTTGATAGAGAAATATCACAAAGTCTAAGTTTTAAATAGTTAATGAATTTAAATTCCTTAAAATTATATAAATATTATTAGTGGAGTTGTGTCAAATACTTTATGAGTTCGAAATAAAATTTTGATATAAGAGGCAATTTGTTGTTAAATTTAGGGTGTTAAGAGGCAACTGCAGTACACAGCACTTAATATTTTTAAAGGTTTTTCGCGGACAATCTGGATAGTATTTAATTGGCACAGATGATATTTAGTTGGAATGCCTGATAGGAACAACCCTATGTTTAGATGCCCCAATAACAAAAATGGCCAAATTTAATGGCTCACGTATGTATTCTGCCTTACATTTAAGTTGATCATGACTAAGACATTCACCTAAGATATGCCATGCATCAAAGGAATATCAGATCTACTCTCAAAATAAACATTAAAAGGCACAAAATGATAGCCTCATATAGTAAAGGAGAGTAGCTTTTACAAAGAAATGTTTAATTATAATTAGGTTCACAGTACTCCATTCCCATTTACTGAGAACGTTGCCACGACCTACTTATGTGAGTCACTGCACATTATAAACAACATCTTGGGAGCAGGGAAAGAGGTGGGGGAGGGGAATATATTTAGTATCATTTTTTCATAATTCATTAATTGTCATAGTCAAACATGTTAAGAGGATAAAAAAACAGTATTTGTATTTAACTTAATTTCAAATATTTAACTCACATTGCCTAATATCATATAAAATACTACAATTTATATTTTCAAGTCTCAACTAATTAATGTGGGACTCTAACACCCTTCTGGTACAATCTGCACTTTCAGAACTGGATTTCTAGAGAGCAGGTAATGAAACAGGAGGTTCAAAATTAGATAAACCAACATCAAGGGATTAGCTCTAGGAAAAAAAAAAAGGAAAAATAGTCACTTTTCTATCCGCTAATCAACATTTAGCCAGCATTTCAGAACAATTCGAACTCTACGAGCTAACGAGCATGGTTTCACGTGAACTAATGCCCCCACATTGACATTATTACCCATTAAGAAATTACACAACAAAATTTTATGCGTTGTGCACATTTGGCTTATATAATTCACGTAATTGTATAAGTCAAATGTTATGCAACAGTAGGAATATTTGATTCAAATTATTGATATTATTAAGGCATACAACATGTGAATTGTATACCTTAAAATATACCTCTAGAGTATTTTGTTTCTAAATAGATATAAAATGTGATATTTTATAAAATGGGTGTTACCGCATGATTATTTTTCATTGGATGAACATTTTCGTTAATTTCCCTTAAAATAGGTTTAGCAAATGGACAACTATAACACAAATGGCTAAGAGGAAGTACACAAATAGCCTTTAAAGTGGATGGTCTTGAATTTCTGTCACCTGCTTATTCCATGGACAAAACTTCAAGTTTAACAAGTGTGTCTTCTTGTTTGCTCTATGGACAACACTTTTAACTTTTGACCTTGAAGTTGTGTCTGTCGGATAATCGGAGGTCAAAAGTTAAATATGACCCCAAAAGTGTCTTATTTCTGCAATTGTTTGCTCTTGAGTCAAATTTGATCAAGATGGGTTTAGAAGTGGATTATAGGCTTATTGCCCAACCCATCCAATTCAATAATCGTTGCTTTAAAAAGTTCCTCGTCGAACATATTTTGCACCTTGCTCATTCATACATTATTGTTTAACAATTCTATGACAAAAACTTGTCTTCCTGGAAATATGCAATGTACAAAACATCATCTAGATTAATAGGAGACTTATTGTTTATGTGGAATGATCACATGAAGTGATCAATTCCCAAAAAGATTACAACGGCGAAATATCTAAAAGATTTAAGCTAGTCGTATAAGCTTAAGATGCAAAGGCCATGGAATACCACCTTGTGGCCAGAAACAAACCCAGTGTATTTTGTTTTACCTCAAGTCAAATGGAAACATCCTGATAGGAGTCAATACATAGCATATATATATATAATTTTATTTTTACCTATTAACACAGTGTATTTTCCCGCGAAAAAGTGTCATTTGATACTTCATCCTATAAGGTGGCTCCGCCACTGTATGGGATGTGTTATCAGGATTCATTCTGGTGACTGGATAATTTGTTTCATGAAAGACTTTACTGTTATCACTAACAGCCTAGCTGAATTAAATGCTCTCTTCCAGGGTCTTAAACTAGCCGTAGAATATAAGTGACTCCCCCATCCATAAACACTGACTCAATGGAAGTTATTAGAATGTTAAATGATAGACACTTACCTTATAATTCAATTAGTTTTGAATGCAGGTCCTTGATGGAGCGACTGGAGAACCTAGTCACTAGCCATAGCTTCAGGAAACAGAACCAGGTGGCAGGCTTTCTAGCTAAGGAGGGAGCAAAGAGAAAGCTTTTAATAAAATTTGATTTTTGGTAGTTCCTCCTTTATTTGCTACTGATGCAATGTGGGCATAGTAGAAAAAATTTGGATTGTAATATTAATGTCACTCTAACAAACATCGTTGGCCACCTGGATAGCCCTGCAAACACGCATATCCTGTAATTATCTTTTGATTAATTATCTAGTTTACCAAAAAATAAAATTACAACTAGAACAAACTGACAAATAATGTAGCTAGCATAGCTTTACTCGTTATACGATCACCAAATTAATTATTAATAGAATGAAATAGTACAATAATATTAAACTGTATTTTCTACATCCAAATAGATGATTTAACCGTCTTAATTAAGTACTAAAAGTCTAATTAGCATAGCTGCACATTCCATAAGCACAAGAACTGCTTTTCTGGCACTTGTTATTGCAACCCCCACAATGCCTCTTATGAAACAAAGTGTTGACACACTGCCCTTTACAACAAGTTTCATTGTACTTACATTTCTTCCCCCAAAATCCACAATTTTGTTTGTCATTCAACACATTTACACATTTTCTCTTGCAGCAGAATGGTCCTGGGCATGGGCGGATGTAAGGTAAAAGAATCGGGTTCAATTGAACCCATAACTTTTGACGCGAGATATAAAGTTATATGCAAACATCCATTAAAGTTGGAATAAATAGTAAATGTAAATCCATAACTTGAAAAATATAATGGGTTCAATACTAAAACCCTAAAGTTGAACCCGTAAACTTTGAATCTTGGATACGCCTCGCCGGCCCATGGGCTACCTTTAGCCCAACATATTACAGGGTTGATGTTGCATGTCATACGTGTAATTTCTTTGATTTTCAACTTGTGATGATAAGATGGTATTTGTCTAATCGTAAAACAGTCTTTCTGTCCTTCTAGGGTATGTAGGGGTAAGGATGCGTATATCATATCCTTCGCAGACCTCACTTGCGGGATTACACTGAATATTTCAATGAATTTGCAAACGCTAGTTATTTTTTAATTATCAGTCCGAAAACTTGCTAGCTCGTGCTATTTTTACGAGAACATGTCGTGTAATTTTTTGCACATAGTCTGGGCCGTCGGTGAAGAGGTCGGCTAACTGAAAAGGCTTTAAAGCCCAAAGATAGGCTAATATCCTCTTATGCAGGAAGGCCCACCAACCATGTTGTGTGTTAAAGAAATTTGGGCAAAGAATTCCCATTACTTTTAACACCTCTTGGGTCATAGATTTTGGGTACATTTTTTATAAAATTAAAAAAAAAATTGAAAATACCGCTTGTTTATGGAACATGATACAATTTTTTATTCAAATTCCCAAAAACTGGTTTATGACAGTTTTTGGGTGAAATTATTTTTTCACTCACAAAACTTCAAGATTTTTCAAATAAAATGCATGTCCAAATAGAACTTCAACTTCCATAAATTATTTTTCAACACAACTTCAAATTTTTTTTTTTTTAAATTTCAATCAAATCTATATCCAAACGCTAGCTTAGCACATGTCAAAAATTATTTATATCCGGAAGTTGAAAAAGTGTGTAAATTTTAGTATATATTTGTGTAATTGGCATATAGAAGTGTGTGTATAGAAAATTAGACAAAAAATATATTTTTTTTTACTATTATTTTGAGAGCGGTTATACAATATCATTTTTCGAAGAAATGTAGTCAACTCGTCAATTGGTCGGTTGCTAACTTGTCCACGTGGAAATACGCAAGGTACGAAACAGCAACCTAAATTGAATAGAGACTTTTTTTTTTTTTTTGTATAAAATGGGAAGATAACATGAAATTAGTTCCCGAAAAAGATAATTATAATGGAGAAATAACTAAAAGATTTTTAAGCTAGTAATAAAATCGCCGCAAATAGCAATGATTATTAAAATGAACAAACGACTAATGTACGTAACTTGTTAAACAATCAACAAATTAATCTTTCCAATGGAATATTATAGTAAGTAGTCTAATTAATTAGCGTAGCTGCACATTCCGTAAGTACAAGAACCACCATTGTTGCACTTGTTATCGCAACCCCCACAATGCCTACTATTAAACAAAATGTTGACACACTGCCCTTTACAACAAGTTTCATTGTACTCGCATTTCTTCCCACAAAATCCACAATTTTGTTTGTCATTCAACACATTTACACACTTCTTTTTGCAGCAGAATGGCCCTGGGCTACCTCTGGCCCAACATATTACAGGGTTGATGTTGCATGTCATACGTGTAATTTCGTTGATTTTCAACTTGTGATGATAAGATGGTATTTGTCTATCGGAAAAAGTCTCTCTGTCCTTCCAAGGTAGGGGTAAGGCTGCGTATATTCTATTTTCCGTAGACTCTATTTGTGGGATTACACTGGGTTGTTGTTGTTGTTGTTGTTGTTGATGATGTTGATAAGATGGTATTTGTGGTAGAAATTTGTCAAATTTTGGAAAAGATAATGTTGGATTCTCATTAGGTTCGTTGAATGAAAATGCTTTTGTAACAGTTATAACTAATGCCATTATCATGGCTAACCAAAAAACGACTTTTACACTCTTCATAATTTTTTGTGTAGGGAGTGAAATGAAACGAGAGAGATATATGGTTGATATTAATAAGAAGGAAACAAGGGAGTACGTATATATAGAGAGAGAAATTAAGTTGCATGTTGGAAAAGTTTTGACTTTTGTTTTGCTAGTTGAGTGGTCTATATTCAAAACTAAGACGTATATTCAAATAGTTAACCTAAATTAGGTGCTTCAACATAATATAATTATGTTTTCTGTACTATCTCAACAACCATATTATTTCTCCGTCACGCGGTGGTGTTTGATTGAACACGAAGTTTAAAAATTAAAAAAAGACTCTTGTTATATTTATATATACCAAAAGTACCCTTAGACTTATGATTTAAGAAAGCCGTGACATTTCTTTCACTTAAGAGTGACAAGTGGGCCGGTCTCGGGTCTAAACGGACCAAGTGGGCCGGTCCAAACGGTCCCGGTCCCCGGCCGGTCCCAAATGAAACGGGCTAAACGGTCCCGGGCTAAGTGGTCTTTTTGTAGGGACCGGCCCGGGTCCAGGACCGTTTGGTCCCGGGCTAAACGGTCCCGGCCCGCGAGCTAAATGGGCTAAGTGGGCCCAACAGATATTTTTTTAAAAAAAAATTAAATAGATATTAGAGACAAAAGGATGTTAAAAAAATATCTAAGGCAATGCTTTGTAAATTTTATTATAGAATTGTGACCTAAATTTTATTTAACATCCTAAATTTTAATATTTAATATTTAATTACGAATATAGCTTTTATATATATATATATACACACACAAAAAAATTATATTCGATATAAGATGTTAGGATGGGAATCCTATTGTGTGTGTGTGTGTTCTATATATATATATATATATACTATATATACATCTTATATACTATATATATTCGATATTAAATATTGAATATTAAAATTTAGGATGTTAAATAAAATTTAGGTCACAATTCTATAATAAAATTTACAAAGCATTGCCTTAGATATTTTTTTTTTTTAAAATCCGTTGGGCCCACTTAGCCCATTATAGAAGAAAATTAGAGAGAGGTTATGATAGATTGATGATTTTGTATGAAAAATGAAAGAATGAAGGGGTATTTATAGTTGAAAATAGGAAAAATGTATAATTATAAAAAGTTTGGGGTTAAAACAAAGTTGGAGAGTTAAATGACTATTTTATAAATAGCCAACGGCTATTTTTGACAGCCCAACGGCTATATTTTAAAAAAAGAAAAAATAATTTTTTTTAAAGTTGACCGTTGGGACCGTTGGGACCGTTTGACCCGCTAAGGGACCGATCCGATCTCGGGCCGGTCCCGGTCCCTGGCGGGCCAAATGATCCCGGGCCTGGCGGGCCCAAAGCATAGGACCGGCCCAGGCCCACTAAAACCGATCCTAACGGTCCTGGCCAGTTTGGCCCGGGTCTGGACTTGTCCACTTGCCAGCTTTACTTTCACTATAAGAACATATCATTAATGGTAAAATATAAAGTTTGAAGCTAAGGAATTTTAAATATATTAGAAAAGTGTCCTTTTTTTTTTTTGTGAAACAGACTAAAAACAAAAGAGTATCATATTAAATGGAACAGAAAAAGTGTTAAAAATAATTCTAGTTACATAAATCAGCAATGTACCGTGTTATATTGAATGGTTTAACTTTGAATTGAAGGATGAAGTAAAAAGTCAATAATTAGGGAGAGAAATTGCAAATGGAACTAAGTCACTATCTAATTAATGGTGATACGACCCTAATATCAGCATCTTAATTTTAAGAATCTTTCTCTTTGCGTGTCTAAGCAAAATATATCTGAAATAAAATTTTATATTGATGAGATTTACCATTAATATCTAATGTGAGGAAGAGAATTGGACTAGAGTCGTATGAGTTTTTTGGGTTTTAACCTTACTTTTTCAGTTAGGTCTCATTGGCAAGAATATAATTCTGGTCGTTTATAAGAATGGGAACATCATCAAAATTTTGTTACTTCCAATTTACTAAATATTTTAAAAGTTTGAACAGAAGAGAATGTTTAATTCACATGATTGATGGTATATAGGAAAAGACATGGTGCAACCTACAATATAATACTAGACATAAACCTATCGGCACATTAATGTGAGACGAGCCCTATGAGAGTATATATTCAAATTTTGCATGATTATTACAAGATAATTAACAATGTGTCTCGTCTAAATTTTAATAAACGGGCAATGCTTTATATTTTAACTAAGAGATCGATCTTACCACATATAGTCAGCCGGATTCTCTATTTAGTTTATAAATTATATACTAATTATATACGGTTATACAATTTTTCTGGTTTTATACAGTACTTGTGATAATTTTGAAGAAGATGAAGTTTAAAATAAAATATGAATATTCAACTACAGGGAGAATAAATTTCAAAACCAACATATGTAATGTCCAAAGTAATTTTGAACTTTTGATTTTAGGTACGGTTTTTGACGTGTTTGGACTTAGAAAAATAGGCGCAGAAGCACTGAAGGGCTATCCTTCGCCTCTGAACTTTGACTTGCAATAGAATCAGTGCAAAAGATTGTGTGGCGTGGCCTGTATAGGGCTGGTTTTAACGGACTGTCCCTGTAATTGATGGTATTTAATAAATGATCCCCGCGTCCTTTTTTTGTGTACGTTTCAGCTAAAGATCTGCCGACTTGATAGGATTCTCTACCAAATTGCATTTTCGAAAAATTATTTTGTTGAACAACATAGATAAATTATAATTATCATGTAGATTTTGATGAATAATTTAACAGATAGGTTAATTGCAAATAACACAAAGTCATGCTAGTTTGGTAGAGTTTGATGAACAATTGAACAAGTACAAAATCATGCCAACTGGATAGAGTTGTGAACAATTTAACAAATAGGTAAAATGCACATACAAAGTCACGCCAAATATGGTAGTTTGATGAACAATTAAGCTGTCACGACCCAAAATCCATTAAAGGTCGTGATGACGTCTAACACTGATGTCAGGCAAGCCAACAATTAAATGATTAACTTCATTACTCATTTTAGTATTTTTGAAATCATAATTTCTTTCAATTAAATAGTAAGAGATACAATTTATGGATTAAATGATAATATTTTCACAACTACAATACTGAACAGCCCATAAGCACCCCCAAAATCCGGTGTCACGAGTGCCTGAACATCCACTAGGAAATATAGTAAAATACCACATTTGTGTGGGATACAATTAGATTGGAGAGTGTAAATAACTCGGATGGAGACTCTGTGTGCTGCGGACTCGTAACATGGGATGCAACTCACCTAAATCCCCGCAATAACTACGCCTCTACGCCCACAAGGCCACTAGAAATATATGTACCTCCACAAAAATGTGCAGCAAGTGTAGTATGAGTATGTAAATCAACGCGTACCCAGTAAGTATCCAGTCTAACCTCGAAGAAGTAGTGACGAGGGGTCGACTCCGACACTTGCTATGGGCTAACCAAAAAAAATAACGATATTATAACATGGGCTATATAGAAACAACTGAAAACTCAAGAACAAGAAAATAAATAAACAATTCTTCTACTAAAAGGAATTTACGAATTTATTTGCGTCACTTAACAATTTATATTTCAAGCCGATAAAGCAATATTAATTATTATTAATCCCAAATATTTATTATGCGCAACTCATACCGAAGTCGTACTGCCCGATCCAACATAAAATATTTAAACTGTGCACTGCCGAGGGTCGAACGACACGAACCATAGATGCATCTATCTGCTACCGAGGCGTTCGGCCCGCACCACAAAAAGAGAAAATACATTAAAATACCAATTCAAGATTTATTAAGGGGCAAATATTCAAAGAATTTTCAGTTCTCATTAACGGTCAAGTAAGTGAAGTTTCACCTTTTACGATTCTTTTGTCAACTTTCAATATGATTTAAGCAAGTAAATTAACAAGTAGGGTGCAAATATCGCAAGTATAACATGATTTCGGTCCTAGGCTACCCGGACATAAGCACAATTAGTAGTTTCGTACGGACTCTCGTCACCTCGTGCGTACGTATCCCCCCACAAATAGAAGCACACATTAAATCAATTCACCTATGGGGTTAATTCCCTCTTACAAGGTTAGAAAAGAGACGTACCTAGCTCCGAAGTTCCATAACCGGCTCCAAAGCCTTTCCAACTACTCAAACCGATGCTCATCACTCCAAAATAGGTAGATCATCACATAACTCCATATATATATATATATATATATATATATATATATATATATATATATATATATATATATATATTCTAATACTCATTATAATCCAATTTACAACAATTTCCAACTCAGCTCGAAAAGTCGATAAAATTACCATCGGGTCCATGTACCCGGATTCCAAAATTTTTAGAAGATAAACATTACCCATAGCATCACGAACTCAAATATATAATTTATTCTCAATTCCATTCCCAAATTCGTGGTCAAAATTCAAAAATATCAATTTTTTAGGTTTTCTACCAAAACCCCAAATTTTACAAATTTTCATGTTTAAATCCATACATATACCATGCATTTAACTTGAAATAGGTGGGAATCACTTACCTTGTGATTGATGCTAGAAATGATGCTCCAAAAATCGCTCCAAGATCGGCTCCCATGGAGAAAATAAAATGAAAATGGCCAAGTTCCCGTTTTAAAACTTCACTGCCAGGTCTGCCCTTCTTCGCGATCGCGGAAAGACCATCGCGATCGCGAAGGCAAAAAATGCACTGCCTCCAACTTCCTCTTCGTGTTCGCGTCCGCTTGGCCGCGTTCGCGAAGCCTTGTGATCACTACCCTCCGCATTCGCGGTCCATTAGCCGCCTTCGCGAAGGCCAACTGCTTCAGGCCCCGTTCTTCAACGCGTTCACGGCCTCAAGAATGCGTTCGCGATGACCAGCTGACCCTGCTCCTTCACGTTCGCGTTCCACATTTCACGTTCGCGAAGGCCAAATGACCCCAGGCCCATCTCCTCCATTTCCTTCTACGCGTTCGTGACTGGCCCACCGCGCTTGCGTAAGTTCCTCAAGCACCCCTCCGCATTCGCGAGCCCTTCTTCACGTTCGCGAAGCACAAGATAGCAGCCGCCATTTTCCTTCTTCGCGAACGCGGGACTCCCTTCACGTTCGCGAAGAACACAACCAGAACCAGCAAACTGGCAACAGTTTTTAATCCAAATTCGATCCGAAACCATCCCGAAACATACCCGAGGCCCCCGGGACCCCATCCAATCACACCAACATGTCCCAACATATGACAGAAACTTGCACGAGGCCTCAAATCACATCAAACAACGTCAAAACCCTGAATCGCACCTCAATTCAAGCTTAACGAACTTTAGAACTTCAAACTTCTATATTCGATGTCGAAACCTATCAAATCACGTCCAATTGACCTCAAATTTTGCACACAAGTCACATTCGACATTACAGACCTACTCCAACTTCCAGAATCGGAATCTGACCCCAGTATCAAAACGTTCACTCCAGGTCAAACTTCCCCAAAACCTTCAAATTCCAACTTTCGCCAAATGACCTCAAAATGACCTACGAACCTCCAAATCCACATCCGGACACGCTCTTAAGACCAGAATCATTTTACAGAGCTATTCCCATGCTTAGAATTCCAAACGAACATCGATAACATTAAAATACACTTTAACCCAAATTTATGAAATCCTTCCAAAATGCCAACTTCCACAATAGGCGCTGAAACGCTCCCGGGTCGTCCGAAACCCGATCCGGATGTATGCCTAAGTCCAAAATCATCATACGAACCTGTTGGAACCTTCAAATCGCAATTCCGAGTTCGTTTACTCAAAAGTCCAACCTTAGTTAATTCTTCCAACTTAAAGCTTTCGAAATGAGAATTTTTTTTCCTAATTAACTCCGAACTCCCCGAAATTGATTTCCGACCACACGTACTCATAATACCTGAAGTGAAGCTACTCAAGGCCTCAAACTACCGAATGACATGCTAGAGCTCAAAACGGCCGGTCGGGTCGTTACATTCTCCCCCACTTAAACATACGTTCGTCCTCAAACGTCCTGAAGATCCTTCCTCTTATTTAGTTAAATAAGCTTTAGAGCCAAATTCCAACATTCAGAATTCTCCAGCTGGCCTACTTTCAACATACGAACACCGAATCAGTCACTACACACTGTACCCAAACATGATTGTATACCTTTTCTGAATTCACACCATGCACCGCATAACCTACATGACCATAATAACATCATCTGACAACAATAGCCGCAATTCCACGAATCTGATGCCCACAACACGCCTCATGGCACATATAAGTCTTGTTTTAATTCGTGCAATAGTGCCACAATGAAAGAGATGTGTAGAAATTCATAACCAACTGTCGAGTCAACAAATCATTGAGTCTCTCCTCCTCACAAGAACCATTACCCAATTATGAACCAAATAACGATATTTGCTCTTTAATATGCCTTATATAAATCCAATCACACTGATCCCAGGTCCAATAATCTCGTCTTACCCAGTACAAGTCTCTCAGGAAATAAGACATCTCAGACACTGCCAAAGGTCTCACATGATGCCACAATGTGCCAATAAGCTACCAACTCGAATGTGATACATAAGGAAAACGAACCCCGGGAAGGAACTACTCAACCCACGTAACTAATTAAACAACTGAAAAGATGTCATGAACCATCCTCAGAAAATGAGGGACAAAACACACAACAATAGATATAGGGAATTGTCACACAACAATAGATATAGGGAATTGTACTCCACATCCCACTACTGCGGCGTGCAACCCAATCCACACATGACACCGTTGCGGCATGCAACCCGATCCAACCATGATACCCGTGGCGGCGTGCCACCAGATCCACACATAATAATCTAAATAAAACACACATCGAGACGTAACGCTTATACTCACGAAATGCCCGAATATCAACCATGAGCACGCCAAGTGCATAATACAAATTCTGGGGAGACGGGTAGCGTCATACGCTACAAAACTCAAGCATGACTAAGGTGCGATATATGATACGCATCTCGAGAGTCGTCCTGCTCACATAACACCATCGTTATGCGGGACCTCAACATATATGCAAATAATCAAGCTTCTCACAACCCACACGACATAATAGAGTATTACATGAATTAGTTGACGATAAAAATAGCATCCTACGCCCGAATACTCCTCCATAAGGAATGCTATGCTGAATGAATATACCTAGTCTGGTGTAGAGTACATATCCACATTTGGACCCATCAACATACGTAAGTCGATTCTGATTGTACTATATTGGGCCAATAACCTTTCAAGGACCCACATTGACATATTCATGGCACACCAGAACATCTGTCAAATTCAGAACAAACTCACACAGTCCATAACCCAAGGAATAAAATACCTCTCATGCATAAACACTCGCACTTGCGATATTACCCTAACCTCCATATTTGGTTTCAATCTTTAACAATCAAGTGACTGACATATCACAATCATACAAACCTCCTCGTGGGGGTACGCTGCTACGACCATTCCGCTAAAGTAGCAAAGTCCGCACATCCATACCACCAACTGTTCTAATTATGTAAAGTGAATCAAAATTCGCAAGGCAATACACAAAGCCTCTTCCACATGACATCGATCTCAGGTGACACTAAAGGCAATACAAGCTTACTCTAAATATCTGAATTCCATCATGCTTGTCCGAGCTCATGACATTCTTGTCAACACCAAACCACGACCTTGATCCCCAGCGTCCATTCCTCATGCCGCTCATTGCACCTATCCTACCAATGCGCAAGAGCACAAGAATTTCATCATAACCCTTGAACTACTAATAGAATAAACATTCCGTCATATAGAAGATTTTCACTTAGCTCATTTCTGGAAAACCATTGCAACACATGATTGAATTCCCATAACCGCAGAAGATACAAACCTCAAGTTGTGGTCTAAACTACCATGTATCTTCCGGGATCCATCTACACATAACAGGCCATAATACTCAAATGCCTTCAAATAAAATTAATTACGACGGTCGTCAAGCCTCGCATGTACCGCCAAAACCACCTATAAAACTTAACACGCTGAAGGAACTGATCATTAGCACTATCATGTCGATTCAACCATTGCTAACCAAACCAACTTCTTGTAATTTACTCCGGACTTGCCTTAGAAATAGTAATAGTTCCATTCAAAATATAACGAACTCAATCCGCACTTATCTAGAAGGACCCTATTTCACAAGACTACGTTGCCTCAAAACCCCACGAACTAACTCATACCCTCCTTGTGCGCACATTCGCATCTTCAACTGGCACACCCATTTTGATAATTCCACTACAAATTCCGAAGTTATTTTCTCCCATTTCTCCAATGCTACACCGCAGACCAAAGATAACATAGAACACTCCAATCCCCCTTTCATAATCCACTGTAAAAGCTCGATACTTATCCATACCACGGACTCGAATCCTTAAGGACCGCACTTAAATTTTAAACCCACTAGGACCGTTGTTGAGATTCACCCACTCTGACTTATTCCCGAATATAATCAAACTCCAATGCCCTGCTAGAACATGAACACCCTTTCAAAGAAGCAACCGGCCGAATTCCTTTCCTTGCACATAACCCCCACAAGAAGAATAAACTCTGAGTCTTCTCAAAATCTGAACATGAATAGGTAAGGCCAAACATAGCACATAGTCCTCAATTCCTTTGCTCGAATTACTACTGATGTTTTTCTTCCTTAGTCATGATACCCCACCAATACACCGATGACCAGAAACCGCACAAGAAGACGACCACACAATCCAACCGTAGACGGTGGGGCTCCCCCACTTAGCTTGAAGCTACTATTTCATAACACTGGAACCCACCAAGATTCCTCCTTCCCAATTAGCATGCTCTCGCACAATCAACCCGCCAAATTTTCTCGAAATCTTTCTGTTAAACATTTCATAAATAATCTGAATCGCTAGCCATATTCACATATTTGACCTTTTACCGGATAGCCAGTAGAATCCTTCGTAGACGCTTTATCAACACCACGCAAACGCTAACCAGCTCATAGGAGATAACCCACCTGCGAAAATTCCCTGCTGACATCTTCCAACGATGCTGCACTGGCTGCAATTACTACGAAATCATTAAATCCTCCTAAGCCCGTGCTCATTCACCAACTGTACAAGTCCATTCACTCTCCATTTCCATCAACTAAGAGTGCGACAATACATTCCAATCCAAAGTCATGTTGCATTCCCCTTCATATGAAGCAAACTCCTTTCTGTCATCTCAAATCTTCCTCAGTATAGTAGCCAACATTCCAAATTAAGTCCATAGACCTAGTCACTGTCCACTATGAATCCCAAATCACTCTAAAAGTTTCACATGTCATGTGGCTATCCTACTACAGAATCCACACACTACTCTATCACCCCTACTTCGGCTAAACAATCTTCTTTAAGTAACTGTCCGACCTCTGCTTTTCATACTTGACCTGCTAGTAACTCAACCATCGCGAACTCCCGCCATGTCCTTCCTCATTATTTGCTGCCCAAATGTTGCCTCAACTCAAATCCATATCGGTAGCACCAGAACCAGTGATTTTCTATCAACTCTAAACCTCTTAGAATTTCATCCTTTTCGAGCCATTAACATTAGAAACACTGATTCGATTCTGAACAGTTGCACATCGCTATTCTCTGACAATCGCTTCTCAGGCACCATTTCACAATGCCCTACCCTAAAGGCAAATTGAAGAAGACCCTAACACCGACAAACTCAATACATTCAAACAAGGAAAACAGCACCACATCATAGATGAAAATTCCACCACACTCGTAAACCAAGTCTCGTTACTCCACCAACCTAAACATGAACATTCATAGTCTGATTGCCTTTCATTGGCTGGAAATAAATGCTGAACCTCCAACTGATGTGCTGAAAAATCCTCCTTTCAAGTCATCTACTGCCTTGACACAAAAACAAACACCCCACCATTACACCAATACTGTGCGATAACAACATTTGAACATCATAGCGCCTTGTGCATATCCTTGATCCCATCAAAAATACTGCTACTGAGCTGAAATAGCAGAACATCCTTCTGCAAGAAGACGATAATAACTTGCTCGAATGTGCAGGGAGAAACATCCTGCCCACGTCGGTAGTACCACTACAACTCCTCGATGCCCAATTGACACACGAGTGCTCAACACAGTACGAGAATGAATAAGAAGGAAATAAAGGCATAGGCCTCGAAGGGATCAAATCGTACGATGAGGAATCAAGAAGGAAAGTGCTCCTAATAGCCCTGTATCCTCTCGAAGATAAGTACAGACGTCTACGTACCAATCCGCAAGACTCTACTAGAATTTCTCATGGATCGTGAGACCCAAGTGAAACTAATGCTCTGACACCAAATTGTCACGACCCAAAATCTTTTAAAGGTCATGATGGCGCCTAACACTGCTGTCAGGCAAGCCAACAATTAAATGATTAACTTCATTACTCATTTTAGTATTTTTGAAATCATAATTTCCTTCATTTAAATAGTAAGAGATAAAATTTATGGAGTAAATAAAAATATATTCACAAAAATAATACTGAACAACCCATAATCACCCTCAAAATCCGGTGTCACGAGTGCATGAGCATCAACTAGGAAATATAGTAAAATACCACATCTGTCTGGGATACTATTAGATAGGAGAGTGTAAATAACTCGGATGGCGACTTTGTGTCTTGCGGACTCGTAACATGGGTTGTAGCTCATCTAGGTTCCCGCAATAACCCTACAAGGCCGTTAGACATATATGTACCTGCAAAAAAATGTGCAGCAAGTGTAGTATGAGTACGTAAATCAACATGTACCCAGTAAGTATCCAGTCTAACCTCGAAGAAATAGTGACGAGGGGTCGACTCCGACACTTACTATGGGCTAACCAAAAAAATATCGATATTATAATTAACATGGTTTATATAGAAACATCTGAAAACTCAAGAACAAGAAAATAAATAAACAATTCTTCTACTAGTAGGAATTTATAAATTTATTTTCGTCACTTAACAATATATATTTCAAACCAATGAAGAAATATCTATTATTAGTTCCAAAGATTTATCATGCGCAACTCATGTCGAGGTCGTACGGCCCGATCCAAAATAAAATATTTATAATGTGCACTGCCGAGGGTCGAACGACACGAACCATATATGCATCTATCTACTACCCACGCGTTCGGCCTACTCAACAAGAAGAGAAAATACATTAAAACTACCAATTCAAGATTTATTAAGGGTAAAATATTCAATGAATTTCCAATTTTTATTAACGGTCAAGTAAGTGAAGTTTAACCTTTTACGATTCCTTTGTCAAGTTTCAATATGATTTAAGCAATTAAATTGACATGTAGGGTGCAAACATCGCAAGTATAGCAAGATTTGGATCCCAGGCTACCCGAAAAAAAGCACAATTAGTATCTATGTAAGGACTCTCATCACATCGTGCGTACGTAGCCTCCCACAAATAGAAGCACACATTAAATCAATTCATCTATGGGATTAATTCCCTATTATAAGGTTAGAAAAGAGACTTACCTCGTTCCGAAGTTCCATAACCGACTCCAAACCCTTTCCAACAACTCAAACCGATGCCCATCGCTCCAAAACTAGTCTAAATGTACAACTCCATATATATATATATATATTCTAATACTCATTATAATCCAATTTACGATAATTTCCAACCCGCTCGAAAAGTTGATAAAATCACCCTCGGGCCCACGTGCCCGGATTCTGAATATTTTCGAAGATAAACATTACCCATAGATTCACGAACTCAAATTTATAATTTATTCTCAATTCCATGCCCAAATACGTGGTCAAATTCCAAAAATACCAATTTTCTAGGTTTTCTACCAAAACCCAAAATCTTACAAATTTCCATTTTTAAATCCATACATATACCATGCATTTAACTTGAAATAGGTGGGAATCACTTACCTTGTGATTGATGCTGAAAATGGTGCTCCAAAAATCGCTCCAAGATCGGCTCCCATGGAGAAAATGAAAAAGAAATGGCCAAATTCCCGCTTTAAAACATCACTGTCCAGGTCCGCCATTCTTCGCGATCTCGGAAAGATCATCACGATCGCGAAGGACAAAACAGCACTGCCTCCAACTTCCTCTTCGTGTTCGCGTACACTTGGCCGCGTTCGCGAAGCCTTGTGATCACTACCCTCCGCGTTTGCAGTCCATTAGCCACCTTCGCGAAGGAAAACTGCTCCAGGCCCTGTTCTTCAATGCATTCGCAGCCTCATGAACGCGTTCGTGATGGCTAGCTGACCCTGCTCCTTTGCGTTCGTGTTCCACACTTCACATTCGCGAAGGCCAAACGACCTCAGGCCCATCTCCTTCATTTCCTTCTACGCGTTCGCGACTGGCCCACAGCGTTCACGTAGGTTCCTCAAGTACCTCTTTGTGTTCGTGAGCCCTCCTTCGCGTTCACAGAGCACAAGATAATAGCCACCATTTTCCTTCATTCTGAACACGGGACTCCTTTCGCGTTCGCGAAGAACAAAACCAGAACGAGCAAATCAGCAACGAGTTTTCATCCAAATTCGATCTGAAACTATCCTGAGACTCCGGGACCCCATCAAATCACACCAACCTGTCCCAACACATGACACAAACTTGTACGAGGCCTTAAATCACATCAAACAACGTCAAAATCCCGAATCGCACCCCAATTCAAGCTTAATGAACTATAGAACTTCAAACTTCTACATTCGATGCCGAAACCTATCAAATCATGTCCGATTGACCTCAAATTTTGCACACAAGTCACATTCGACATTATGGACCTACTCCAATTTCCGAAATCAGAATCTGACCCCGATATCAAAAAATCCACTCCTGATCAAACTTCCCAAAAACCTTCAAAATCGAACTTTCGCCAAATGACCCCGAAATGACCTACGAACCTCCAAATCCACATCCGGACGCACTCTTAAGACCAGAATCACCATACGAAGCTATTCCCAGGCTCAGAATTCCAAACGGACATCGATAACATTGAAATACACTTCAGCCTAAATTTATAAAATCCTTCCAAAATGCCAACTTCCACAATAGGTGCTGAAACATTCCCGGGTCGTTCGAAACCTGATCCGGACATACGTCCAAGTCCAAAATTATCATACAAACCTGTTGGAACCTTCAAATCCTAATTTTGAGGCTGTTTTCTCAAAAGTCCAATCTTAGTCAATTCTTCCAACTTAAAGCTTCAGAAATAAGAATTTTCTTTCCAATTAACTCCTAACTCCCCGAAATTGAATTCCGACCACACGTAAAAGTCATAATACCTGAAGTGAAGCTACTCAAGGCGTCAAACTGCCGAATGACGTGCTAGAGCTCAAAACAATCGGTCGGGTCGTTACATCAACAAGCACAAAACTATACTAACCGGGTAGCTTTAATGAACAAATTAACAATGGGTAGAGTAAATGGAGCATAAAATATATCAATTCCGTAGAGGATCCCTAAAGAGAAATAATTGTGTGCGCCAGTTCGGGACTATTTTTATTCACCTCCAATTATGAGAAAATTGAATATCAATTAATGTTTTTTAAAAAGTAAGTATAAATAGGGGTGACCAAATAGGACGCCCTGGGGAATTTTTATGCTATTTGTACATCATGCCCCTTTACAATTTTGAATTTAAGAGAATGACCTTTTTAGATCTCTTATGTGTAAAACACATATCTCTTATGTGTAAAAATAAATCTCCCATGTGTAAAAAAAAAAAAGAGGTAGGGTCATAAAACTAAAAACAAGTTTGTAAAGAGTCAAGAAACCAATTGAACTAAATTTCAATAATGAAATGCCAATACATAAAGAAGCACAAATCCAGTTCATTTAGGTAGGATAGTGGGTTTTATGCGTCAGTCTAAAAAAAAATAGGGACTCAATTCAATACAACAACAACAACAACAACAACCCAATGAGTTTTCACAAGTGGGGTCTAGGGAGGATAGAGCGTACGCAAACCTTACCCCTACCCTGGAGGGTAGAGAAACTGTTTCCGAAAGACCCTCGGCTCAAGAAAATAAAAAGAGACAAGAGAGTCAAGAGAGAGAGAGACAGAATGTTAGTACCTTCAACAGAACCATATGAGCAATAGAACTATATGAGCAATAACAACAGCATAAGAACCAAAAAATAGATGAGAAATAATAATAAAAACCAGTGAATAAAGTACGATACTGTGAAAAATGAAAGAATAGTGTGGACACAACAATAATCGGTAGCAGCCTAGGACCCAACCTTATCAGACCAGCCTCCACCACGGATGAACTTTTTCAGCTACCTCCTATCATAATACCTTAATGCTCGACCTCCACACCTTGCTATCAAGGGCCATGTCGTCGGAAATCTAAAGCCACACCATGTCCAACCTGATCACATCTCCCCAATACTTCTTAGGCATCCCTCTCTCTCTTCTCAAACCCGCCAATGCCAACTGCTCACACATCCTGACCGGGGCATTTGGGCTTCTCCTTTACACGTGTCTGAATCATCTAAGTCTCACTTCCAGTATCTTGTCATCCATAGGGGCCACACCCACATTCTCCGAAATATATTCATTCCTATTCTTATCCATCCTGGTGTGCCTGCACATCTACCTCAACATTCTCTTCTCTGTTACTTTCATCTTCTGGATATGTGACTTATTAACTGGCCAACACTCTGTCCCATACAACATGACCGATCTGACCATCGCTCTATAAAACTTATCTTTGAGTATCAGTGGCACTTTCTTGTCACACAGGACTCCAGATGCTAACCTCCATTTCATCCACCCCACCCCTATACGGTGTGTGATATCCTCGTCGATCTCCCCATCCCCCTGAATAACCGACCCAAGGTACTTAAAACTGCCTCTCCTAGGGATGACTTGTGGTCAAACCCTCACGTCCAAGCCTTAAGGCCTCCATTCAATGAGGTCCATTTATAGAAACTCGAAGGTGGGCTAGAAGTCAAATGGATTAGTTTTTGGAAAAGTTGCACATTTGGTTGTTCGATCAAAAACAAATTACAACTTCTAGCAATATGTATATATTATACAATAATTATGCATACTATATTGATTTTACGGGTAGTTTCGTATACAAGTGGCTTGAAGTGAGTTTTTTATGTTTTATTTTGAGAAATTTAAATGGAGCGTCACCCATGAAACGATAAAAACCCTATTTTCAATTGGTAGAATACTTTTTGCGTCACCCATAGATTTGACATTAATCCACTCTCCGGTCCTACTTTTTTTAGTTTTCCAAGAACTCTCTATTGCATGCACTTGAAAATTATATTTTGGATACAATTTCTTAAAAGATTTACTTATATACAAAGTGTAAAGAATTTTGTACTAAGCTTTGCTTTTATAATGCAAATGTTCTATAGGTTGATTCTATAGAATGCAAATGTTATAGAATTTTGTAAAGAATATTTTATAGGATTATTCTACTTCTTACTACCTGCTCGATGCCGAGGAATAAAAAGAGGGCTTAACCATAATTTCTCAAATAGGAGATAGAATCTCACTACTTGAAAGGAAAAAGAGACCTTTGAATTAGTGTGTACTAACATGTTGTAATGATCACGCCCAACTATGCCTCCTAAGAGGTCTAGCGGTCGTTGCGAATATAATCTGGTTTACAAGTCCAAAGTCGAATCTCATAAAAAATTAACCTACTAATTACAACTACTAGTTTCGCAAGAATTCAAGTAATCAACTTTTAGAAATACTGAATAATGAGTTGATTATTTACTAACTAAAATCAAGGTAATTAAAATCCTGTAATTTTATTACTAACAAAGCAACTATTGTAGACAAGATTAGAAAGGTCTAGGGTTACAATTTCCGCTCTCGTCGGAATCCTTCCTGCCACATCTCCTATAAATTCGCCTAGATATTCTCTATCAATCGTGATTACTTTAGGTGTCATAATTCTCTTTTGAGCAAATACAACAATTTACTAGATGTATTCTTCTGAACTATGCCAGCTGGCACTAGTTTACCGCTCACTAAGATCGCACCCAGGTTTTATTTTTCGTAATCCCACCTTTAAACCCTCTGTATTGATTCCTCATATACGTTAGGAGTGATGTTGGTCAACAACTACCTAAATGTGTATCCTTTTCCAAGCAATGCGCACTAAATAGACACAGTCAATTGAGGGTCATTCAATCAGCCACAATAATCACGTAGTTGAACAAGTAGAGAAAATCCAATGGCAAACTTATATTAAACGTAACAAAAATGCATCCTCCAAGAGGTTCCATCAAACCATAGATAGGAATTTAGCTATTCATAATTGTTTGCATAAATAGAAGATTAGAATTCATAACAATAAAAAATTAGGAAGAGAGAGGAAACAATGTGAAGTTGAATCCTGCTCCTTGCTCCAACCGTGTTATTGCCTCTCCAAAGTCTTCTCTCCTTCAAAAAAGTGGCTAACTCTCATATTTATATGGTTTAGGGTTGAGTTGGGGCAAATTTGGCTTCTCCTAATTCGGATTGGAAAAGCTGATTGTTTTCTTCTCCGGTCTTAGTCTGGGAAAGTGATCCTCGCTTCGGTGCTTTTCTTTTCAGCTCTTTTTTCACCAATTTTTCTCTCATTTGATCCTTTTCCGCGCAAGCTTTTTCCTACACATACGTAATACGTAATGAACATATTTTCACTTCAAAAGCAGTGTGAACTCCCGCAACTCACACATGAAATAATACACAAACACACTCAAAACATGCACTTTTCATCCTTTATCACCACCCACACTTAAACTCTTACTCGTCCTTGAGCAACTTAATATTAAGCACATAATCAAGAAACACCCTTCAAAACATACTCAAGCATCATACCACTGACAATGGTTTATGTCATCACTTACAACCCAACATATGCACTCTTCATACCTTTCCTCAAGTGTTAAACTCATGCCAAGATTATTTAAAATTTTCAGGTGGCTTTTTCTAACATCCTCGCCTCAAAACCTAACTCCAATGCATTCCACACCATGACACGCTCATTGTGCCAACTTAAAAATCAAGGTCTCTACCAATCCATTGCAAATCATATGCCCTCACCAGCAAACCACAAGAAAGTAGTCCACACACTCAATATAAGTTCAAGTATATTTTAATGACTCTCAAATCGAAAGAATTTGCTCATTCTCACAAAGAAACTCTTATGCCACCAAAGGTCGTACCATAGGCTTCCCCATAGTGTAAGTCTCTACTAATTTAAGCTCGTAAAGTCTAGGATCAAGTAGGACTTTATAGGTTATAATGTAGGCTAAAAGACGGGTAGGATATATTTGAAAACATAGTGACTAACCCTGCTAAGCACTTTAATACACTACACTTCACTTCCAAACACCTTCTTGTCATGACCAATTCAATATCTTGCCCAGAAACAATACCCATTTAGGCCCTTCTTCATTAAGCACATCAACATATAGATACTTACCAGCCCAGACAACAATACATGAGGTGTTATTCCTCTTTTTCTTTCATTTATTCTCTTCTTTTTTTTTTCGTTTTTTCCACTCTCCTTAATTTAGTATTTTCGGTTAGTACCTTTTTTTGTTTCTATACAAGTGCACCTTTTCGGCCTTTCTATAGTTCAACTCAAAATCTCCCCAATCTCTTTCTTTACTCTTCTAGCTACTTAATATTTTCGGAGGTAAAAGTTAAGCAAGATTTGATTAAGAACAA
The DNA here is from genome assembly GCF_000715075.1 of Nicotiana tabacum. NCBI lineage: Eukaryota > Viridiplantae > Streptophyta > Magnoliopsida > Solanales > Solanaceae > Nicotiana > Nicotiana tabacum. Next base: position 105,389,673 of record NC_134093.1, read on the forward strand.
AGGGGATTCGGCTTGTAATGTGGTTGCCAAAGTAAAGGTCTACAGGATCAAAAGGTGTGACTATGGATAATATCAATGCTGGTAGGAAAATAGGTTAATGGTCAATCCAAGAAAGCTTACATTACTTCCCAAACTTTCAAAACTTAATCATTTTGCGTTGACTCATACACGGGGCAAGTTCTAGACTAGCAAGGATGACACAGAGTATACTAAATTCTCACTTCACACAATGCACATGACTCACTTAGGACTGCCTAGACCTGACCCTCGAGTTAAAACAACTAGCACAGTCATCATAAAATTTCAGCACACGGGAATTAATCATAAGAGTCAACAAAATAAGCCTCAGTGTCAAAAGAAAGCCACACATATTGTCAAGGCATGTAATTATAGAGATCATGAAGAAAGTACTTAGTTCAAATGCTCCAGACCTAAGCCTCGATATAAAACATATCAAAAGAACAAATTACTCAAGCTTATTCCAATTCCATTTTCAGTTCAACCAGAAAACAAAATAAAAGAGAAACAAAAAAATTCTTTTTGTATTTTTCTTTAGACTTTAGTCCCACAAGAAAACTGTTTAGGTAATCCATCATCAGGAAAAGTCCACAATTATTTACAAAGTTTGAAAAAATCTACCTAACAATACCCGGTTCATAAAACTGGCATCCTCGAGAAAGAACCGTGGTTTAAAGAATACCCGGGATTAAGCCACTACAAATAAAAATCTACTATATTTATACATTTACAAGCCATAAGTGTGATCATGAAATCCAAAATGTATCACTAGCAATTAAGAACATGCCACAAAAATTTAAAATGTCTGACACCCCACCCCCACATTGAAGAATGTGCACTGTCCTCAGTTGAACAATACCATAAAAATACAAATAAGCAATATCAAAAGTAGAGTGGGTGTCAGAAACTCCCTTAAAATCACTCAGGCCGTGGTGATGACCGGGTGGGAACCTCTGTCCCCAGAAGTGCTGGATCCTCTTTTGCGACGCCAGACGTGTCAAATGCATCAATTAGATCTCCCTTCGAAATAGAAGGAACCTCAGTCGCATCATTCGCCACGCCCGCTACAGTCACAACGACCAGTCTTGGCTCCTCCGCAATAGTGCTATCAGTAGCACTCAAATCAACTATGTGGGGCCCCTGTGCATCAGTTTGCACACCAATAGAATGGGACGGTAGGGTACCTTTAAAGATGGCAATCAAGTGTGCAAAGTGAGACTGCATCCTCTACTCCCTGGACTTTGTTGCATCAACAAGTGCATGATATCGAGCCTCTAACTCCAGTCTCAACTGGTGTATCTCTCTCTTTATCATTGTCAACTGCATATCCTTATTGATCCTCTGGACCCGCTCCACATTTGGGTCCGACACATCACAAATATCATACAATGCTCCCTTCGTACCAACTCTAATATCATCTCCATGTCTAGCTAACTTATATTTGGCCAAGAGTACGGTCAAGGTATGCACAAAGTAAAGGCTGAGTTGCTGGTTACCTCGTGTATAATGCATCTGACTCCGCATCACTGATTCACGAGGATATTTGCCATCAATGCGTAATCTAAGAACACACGCTCCCAATATACAATCGATTTATGCATCGCCAGCTTCAACCTGTTACTCACCTAGTTCAACCAAGTCCTAGTCTCCCTAGTAATGTATCGTTTCCCAGACCTCTGGTGTTGGTCCACGATAACTCCGTCATTGGGTCACACATTAGCTGCAACATGTGGCACCGGTCTGGCTTTTTCAATTGCCTCAAATACTCATCATAACCTTGGAATGGAATACGGTAATACTTGTTTATTGCATCGGGAGAGATGTCAGCCTTACGACCGCAGACCCACACAATATCATCACCCTCTTCTAGGTCCCAATTAGCATATAATTTTGTACGAGTGTTACATTAGCCTCACCCTTGGGTCCCTGAGCAAAACGTGTCCAACCATACCTTATAATCTTTTGCATGATCGACAAGAAATCTTTCCTGACTGCCTCAAATTTCAATGGCATGTCAAACAAATCTAGGTTGACTTGCTTTCCTTAAAGTGTATTCCAATGTAGCCATGCCTTCATGCTAACAAAGTTCTTATTCCACACCGAGTCATCCATTGGTTCACTAGGTTCACCATCACCCTCAGGTTGGGAAACCTCTATATACTCTGCATCATCGGACTAGTCGTCCTAAGGCTTAGGTTCCGTATCAACTACAGCTTTGCCTCGCCCTTGCACATCAACCATCTTGATCTTCTTAGCCTTGGTTGGCCTTAAAGTTCCTTCACAAATCAGGAGTGGAACCTCTCTCGGCCTAGATAGCTGTGTGTGTTGCACTTCCTTTGCATCTCTATCATTTCTTGTCTTTATTCAATGCTCAGTAGCACGATTAGCTCGTGCCCCGGTATTAGTGGAAGGAATCTATAAGGGTAGCTTACCCTTACCATGATTACTTGTCGGTGTCTTGGAGGTGGTTATAGTACCTAGAAAGATCCAAGAAACAACATTAGTTCACTCTAGCCACATCAATTCGTAGTGTCACGACCTAATTTTTCCCTTCGTTTGGTATCATGATGGCACCTAGTCTTAGGGACTAGGTAAGCCTAACATTAATTAAAACAATATTATTTAATTAACATCTAAAAAAATAAATAGAAATCTCTTACAATTCCCAAAACAGGTAGTACAAGTCATAAGCTCTACAGAGTATTTGCTAGAAAACTTCTAAATACAACTATCCAGAAATAAGAATAAACAGTGCAAAACGAAAACTTGAAGGTGACTCCGAAACCTACGAATGCAACGGCAGGTTTACCTTGAGTCTCCGCAGCGATAGTCCACACAACTAGTTAACGAACAAATACCTAAGTCTGCACAAAAATAAAAAAATTGTGCAGAAGAGTAGCATGAGCACACCACAGCGGTGCCCAGTAAGTATCAAGACTAACCTCGGTGAAGTAGTGACGAGGACTAGTCAAGACACCCACTAGTCTAATAAACTGAACAAGCATAAGTATAGGGATAACAGAACATGACATCTATCTAAGGACCCCGCGATATGGCTAACGACATAGCAACTGCAATAAGGAAGGAAAAACAGGAAGTAACAGCGGAACACCGGAATAAGACACAGAAGAATGAACGAAAACACAACCCAAATCCAAAACTCACAATACAATAAAGGCAAGTAGTAACTCAGCAGCTGCAATAGTTTTCACATCAGGTCTCAGCCAACAACCCCAATATATTAGTCAAATCCTTCAAGTGTAAACTTTCACCCGTAAGTTTTTAAATTGAGGTCTTTAGAATATAATCCTTTCCAATAAGAAATTATTTTTGAAATATACTTCTTTCAAATAAATATCTTTAAACATAGTTCCTTCAAGATAAATACTTTTCAAATATAAACTTTTCAAGTAATATCCTTCGAGTATAAGTCACCCTGTGACACCTAAGTATGGAAGATTAGCAGCTCCAAACACAGATATAACCACAGGGAAAATCTACCGGGATACCGTCCCGTAGTCCCGAATTTAATTATGCATTATAGGGGGGATCTCCCAAAATACGTCTGTATTCCCAAAATAAATATGCAGTGCTGGGGGATCTCCCGGAATACGTCCATAGTCCCAATTTAAATATGCAGCGCAAACAACAGAGATAACAACTATAACACGACAGAAACCTCATACATCACCACAATGAATACAAAAGCAACAATGATAGAAATGCAAAGTACGACGAGCAAATCAACTCAAGAATTTAAATCACAAGAACGGTAGAACTCATTCACAAGGAATAACCACAGTAAAGAATGCTAGGCACAAGGAGAACATCTTAACAAGGGAAAACAAAACAAAAATGTAGCAACGATTCCACAATATTCAAGTCAACAATAAGAGGCCAACACTAGTCAAATAGTTCCAAAAAAATGGCAAGTCAACTAAGATATAGGTTATCTAAACTCCTTTTAAGGTTGAGCAATTACGAGGAATATTCAACAATTCAAGTAAGGATAAGCAGCGGAAGATAATCATAACTCCAATTAAGACTAAACAATTATAGGAGGAGAAAATAATAATTTCAATTAAAGATAAACAGTTATGAAAAAATATAGCACGACGATAGAAGAGGTAAAATCTCTGGTTAAGTCGAATAAGGCTCAAATAGACAGTAAGAGTGAATCCTAAAGCAATTATCTCTAATAAAAGCATGTAGAGGTGAAACTAGCAAATAGGAATTCAAACGTATCAAAAACAACATCATACACGGTGAATATAAGGACATAAGAACCCTAAAACACCAACTTTCCACAAATAAGTTCGAGCACGCACTCGTCACCTCGCGTACACAGACTACAATCAACATAGATGAACTCAAATCCTAAGGGTAGTTCCCCCATACAAGGTTACGCAAGATACTTACCTCGAGTCAAGTTCAATCAATTCGTAAGAATGCTCTTTCCACGAATATCCGGCTCTGAATGGCCCAAATCTAGCCAAAAGTAATTACATATCATAATTACAATCATAATAAACTCATCTAATTAATTAAATCAACACTTTAGCAAAAATTCAGAAATTCGCCCTAAAAGGTCAACATGGGCCCACGTCTCGGAATCGGGTAAAAGTCATAAAATCCGAAAGCCTATTTACTCACGAGTCTAACCATATCAAATTTACTAAAATCCGACACCAAATGGTCCTCCAAAATTCACAATCCAATTCCCCAAATCCCTAGCCTCCAACTTCCAATTTCCACCTTAAATACACACTAACTAGGTGGGAAAATACATGGGGAAGCATGATTATTGATCAAAAATAAGCACAAGGGACTTACCTCAAGAAATCTCTTGAAAATGCTCTCAAATATCGCCCTAAACCGAGTTGCAAAGTCCAAAAACATGACAAAAATCGCGAAGCCCTTCGGTTTTAACCATTGCCCAGGTATTTCCGCACCTGCAGAGCCTGGCCCTCGTACCTGCTGGTGCGCTTGTGCGGCCAAAAAGTGCGCATCCACGCAAATCACTTACCCCCTATCTTCGCACCTGCAATGAAAGGGCTGCACCTGCGTGTGCGCGCCTGCGGAAATCCCTTCCGCTTCTGCGGACCTTGCGCACTTACGATGACCCTAACGCATCTGCGGGCATCGCAGATGCGGAATTCACCTCGCACCTGTGACCCCTGGCAGTCCTCCATTTTTCCGCTTCTGCGCTTGCCTCCCCGCATGTGCGATCACGCACCTGCGGTCTCTCCACCGCAGGTGCGAAAATGACAGATGCCTGAAGACTTCAGCAGCAACTCAAATCCAACTTTTGATCCGTTAAGCACTCGAAACTTACCCGAGGCCCCCGGGACGTCAACCAAACATACCAACCAATCCTAAAACATCATACGAACTTAGTCGAGCCCTCAAATCACATCAACTAACGCTAAAAATCATGAATTACCCTCCAATTCAAACTTAACGAACTTGAAACATCAAATTCCTATATCCAATGTCGAAACCTATCAAACCACGTCTGAATGATCTCAAATTTTGCACACAAGTCATATTCAACATTTCGGACCTACACCAACTTCCGGAATCGCATTCCAACCCCGATATCAAAAAGTCCACTACCGGTCAAAATCTCCAAACATTCGACTTCCACCATTTCAAGCCTAAATGAGCTACAGATCTGCAAAACACAATCCGGACATGCCCCTAAGTCCAAAATCACCCAACGGAGCTAACGAAACCGACAGAATTCTATTTCAGAGTCGTCTTCATACAATTCCGAATAAGGTCATAATCCTAAGACTTAAGCTTCCGTTTTAGGGAATAAGTATCCCAAATCACTTCGAATCACCCGATACTTGAATTCAACCACGCACGCAAGTCAAGGCACATAATACGAAGCTACTCAGGGCCTTATGTCGCCAGAAAGGATTTAAATTCTCAAAAAGACCAGCCGGGTTGTTACATCCTTCCCCTCTTAAACAAACGTTCGTCCTCGAACGTGCTAAGAATCGCCTCGAAGTCTTCAATCACTGAAAGCACATATTCAACATACACCCGCGGGGGACCCCATGTCACCCCAATCCACATAAGCCTAACGACACCATCCAACTGTAATTTATCCTTTCTATCAACACCGATAAGCCTTAGAGTCAAAATTCTCACCTTTCATTTGTCTTCAAAAGACTCGATTCTAAATCCATAACCGATATCAGTCTCAACCAGCTGTAAGAACTCATGCCTACACCTACAAGGTACGACCACACAACAAGACACACCACACATAGGCCCATAATAACATTTCTGATCACAATAGTTGCCCGTAATCAAAACCATCACCAGCAATTAGCCTCATATCCGTTAGAACCCTGTTCAAACCTCCACAACACTGACAACGATGCAAGAAACATGAAGACCTCTTAATTATACACCCGAATCAACAAGTCACAACTAACACCATCGGGCACACACCCCGCAAGCTAAAACTCAAGAAGCATAGAACGAAATTAACTGAATATGAAAAAAGAAATACATAAGAAAACTATCAAACAAGCCCGACAGGCACAACTCTCTATCAATACTAACCTACAAAACAATATAACAAGGAAAGAATTAAAGCATATGAACAACCACAAGGGTCCCATCCTGATATAACTTCCACCGCGGTACTCAGCCCGGTTCAAACATATCAAATCACATGGAATCGTGAGGGTCTCACCCTCACCTCTGAATCACAAGTCGAATACACATTGTACCAATGGAAATCTTCCACTAATTCAATTCTGCCAACAAAATCACAACACTTATTAAACCCTCACCCCAGTAGAGTATCAAATCACAAATCGTAACCAATTTACTCAGGAATCACATTAAACCTGCCATAATGGACAACATAAATTCACTTCTAGTCTCGAAACTTTCGATAATGAATAGAAACAAACGATAGACACGGGCTACCACTCATAGAGTCTCCCAACAGGGGTAAACACCTAAACATAATACTAAGTCATGAACTCACCCATAGATGGGACAACAAATAGGGGAACTCGCCCCGATAAGTAGAACCGAATCAAAATACGAATGGTGCCCCTCAGTAACAAATCAAAGCATACTTGTATGACATTATCTGGCATAGTGGCCTCAAGCCTATTATATTAAATACATCAATGGGTCGGGCTTTCCCCTCTTGGGTTCCCTCTACTCGCTTGAATACTCCGTTGTGACACTCTTGTCCGGAGTTTAGGACAATCTCTCACCCCTGTGGCTGGTATCTCCACACTCGAAGTAACCTCTCTACTGACATAGCTGTGGGAACTGTGCGGTACGGGTACTTTGAGACCCATGAGCACCTGACACACTGTGCGAAGCCGGAAGTGCAAACCGAACTGGCTGACCCACAAAACCTCTACCATGTCGTACCCTGCCTCCAAAATAAGGACCAGTAGATCTCTCTGGTCTACGAGGCCTCCTCATCTCCCTGTCCCCTCTATCCTGATCTCGCCTGTACTCTCTCTCAAGGCCCCGTATGTCCTCCACACGGTGAGCGATCCCCACCACCTGCTGAAACAAAACATCTGACTCTAACTCCCGAGCCATACTGAACCGAATATCATGCCTGAGTCCCTCAATGAATCTACGGACACACTCTCTAACTGTGGCGACCAAAGCAGGTGCATGCCTGGCCAAATCACTGAATCTCACGGCATACTCTGACACTGACATAGTGCCCTGGCGCAGCTGCTCATACTCTGCGCGCCATGCATCTCGACGGGACTGAGGTACAAACTCTCTCAGGAATATCTCTGAAAACTGAACCCATGTAAGTGAAGTTAACTAGGCTGGGATACCCATCTCATATGCCCGCCACCACGGATAAGCTGCTCCCTTAAGCTGGAACATAGTAAAAGCAACCCCACTCGTCTCAACAATATCCATAGTGCGGAGGATGTTATGGCACTCCTCCAGAAAAACTTGTGCACTCTCTGAAGCCAAACCGCTGAATGGAGGAGGATTATATCTCTTGAACCTTGCAAATCTCAGCTGCCATTCCTCGGATGCTACTGCTCTGACCATAAGTTAAACTGGAACCATGACCTATGTTACCATGACACCTGGAACCTGACCAACATGAACTCGCTACTTTGGAGTGTGGGTGGTAGGAGTCTGGGCTCCTCCCCCGGTCTATGAAGTAACTGGTGCAACCGGGATATCCCCGCCTGAGCCAATATACCAAACATGCTCAGGAACTGTGCTAAAGTCTCCTGAAGTCCGGGGGTAATAACAGGCGCCTCCAGTACTTGCCCCCAACTGGAACTACTAGCGGCTCCCCAACTGCTAATCTGGTAGGTGCCCTAGCTGCGGCACTGTAACACCCCGAAAATTTTTTGAAGTATTTTAGTGTAAGGCCTGGTAAAAGTTGCAAAGAAAATAATATTTCATGGTGCCGGACTAGGCTTACGTGTTTGAGGATTATAGAAATTCTTCGCGGCGAGCAAGCTCGCCGCGGCTCAGACCTTTTGGGTTGAACAATGCATGGGAAAGTAAAGAAATTTTTTTGCCGGAAATGTGCATTTATGCGGTCCATTATGCGATTGCATAATCACTCTGCGGGGCGCATAATGGTCGCAGAAGTGAGCAGGTGAGGGCTATTCTGGACGCAGCTATGCGGTCGACTATGCGACCGCATAACTGTTATGCGGACCGCATAGTGACTGCATACACAGGCAGTTCTTTTGGCGATTTTGTAACCAATTATGCGACCGATATGCAGTCCGCATAACCATTGTGCATGTTCCGGAGCTCCATTTTTTGTTTTTTTAAAACCCGACCCTATTTCGTTAAATACACTCTTTGGGTCATTTTTGAGCTATTATCTGACATTTTAGAGTGAAAGAGGGTGCCCTAGAGTGATATGGTGTTCTCCAATAATTTATTTTCAATTCTTGCCCAAGTTTTGGAAGATTGAGAAGGGAAACTCACTAGGTCTTCATCCTAGAGGTAAGATTCTACACCCTAACCCTCAATTTTGAATTTTGTGTAGAAATAGATAATAAGCAAGATAATTTCTGGGTAAGAGGGTTGGTTATTTTACATCCATGTGTTATCAATGGGTGTAGAAAGATTGTTGAGCTAAAAATGGTAAAGGTTGGGTTGTGGGATGATGGAATCCTCCATGAAAGGACCTTGAAACCTTAATGCACATCTAGTGTTTGATAAAATGCTCAAATGAGCTAGAACCATGATCATCTTCCTAATTTTGGTTCAATTTGTTATATTTCTAAAATAGATTGAAGTTGCTAAGAATTTCGGAACACTTAGAGTTTAAGGAAGCTCAAGTGAGGTATGTTGGCTAAACTCTTCTCTTAGAATTAAATCCCACGATATTTATGTAAATTATGTAGGTCCCGAGTGATTCATTATGAAATTGGCTATTCCGAGTAAGATTGGGTTGGAAGATATATGTTCAACAAGCATCCCAAATGCTCTATTCATGTTATGTTACAAATTGACGATGTGTTAAAATATGGGCTGTGCATTAATAATGTTTTGACTTTAAGTCAAGTTCAAATGAAGACTATTATGCCAATTTTTGTGAAATATCTCTATGTGCATTAGACTCTAAATTGCTCACATGTGTACTACACACTTTGATTTGAATTGTGTTTATTGTTGATGATGAGGATGATATTGAAATTGATAATGTGAGCATGAAATACTGAATATGGCCAACGTGCCAAGAATGATCTTATAATTATGGCCACTAGTGCCAATGAAATGAAAAGATGTGAAAGTATTATGAAATGCGATGATTGATATAAAAAGGTTGATGTCTAACATAAGACGGCCTAGCCGGTCGGGTCATGATCGGACACCATGCCGCACACATGGTGGTGATTGTACTAGAAATTGTAATTGAAATGGTAATTGTGGTTGATGTCCCTAATGGATAGCCTAGCCGATCAGGTCGTGATCAGACTCTGTGTTAAAGACGGTGGTATTGATATTGAGAGAAATTGTGGTTGATGTCTCTAATGAGATGGCCTAGCCGATTGGGTCGTGATCGGACTCCTTGCTAAGAGTACGGTAGTACCGGTATTGTGAATAATGGTATTGTAGACAATGGTATATCGATACAAAAAGATCTCCCAATATGAGATATGGAAATTAATTTGAACACTGTCTTGATCCTAAATTGAGGTTTGATGTTGATTAAGGATTTCATTGATATTATGATAACTTATTTGTATTATTTATCATTCTATTGAGAGGGTGTTTAGTTATGCATACTAGTGCTATTCGAAAGTACTAACGTCCCTTTTGCCGGGGGCGATGCATCTTTCAATGGATGCAGGTGGTTCCACAACAGAAGATATTGGTCAGTGATAGCAGCGCACCTTCTTTCCAGCTGACTTGGTGAGCCTCACTTCATTCCGGGGTCATGAATCTTTTGTACTTTGGGTATTCTGTTTGAGGTATAGCCGGGGCCTTGTTGCCGGTATTATCATTGTACTCTTCTTTATCTATAGAGGCTCCGCAGACAAAATGTGGGTTATGTATTGGTGCTGGGGAAAGACAAACTATGTTATGCTGTGGACGTATTACTTATCCATTTGAGACTTTAAAAATGATGAAATTATTGGAAATGAATTGGTATTGTAGACATGAACACATTTTCGTCTAATTAATGATAATATATATTATCTCTATTCATGGATGAGTTTGGGTAGAATGAAATCTAACAGGCTTATTCGGTCATGTTCACTCGGTTGAGTGCCGGTCGCGCTCCTCGGTTTTGGAGCCTGACAGGCACGTGCTCCTTGTCGGCCTCTGCCTCTGACCATAGCGGCATCTATTCTTGGGGTAACATCATCAGGAACCGCAGCTCGTGTCCTCACCATTTGTGAGAGAATGGAATGGAAAATTTCAAACTTCAAGATCAATGAACTCGCACGATAGGAATGAAGGAAGTAAAATTGCCCTAATAGTTCCGTAGCCTCTCGAAGATAAGTACAGACGTCTCCGTACCGATCCGCGAGACTCTACTAAACTCGCTTATGACTCGTAGCACCTATGAAACTAGGGCTCTGATACCAACTGTCACGACCCAATTTTTCCCTCCGTTTGGTATCGTGATAGTCTTAGGGACTAGGTAAGCCTAACATTAATTGAAACAACATTATTTATTTAACAGCTAACAAAATAAATAAAAATCTCTTACAATTCCCAAAACCGGTAGTACAAGTCATAAGCTCTACAGAGTGCTTTCTAGAAAACTTCTAAATACAACTGTCCAGAAATAAGAATAAACAGTGCAAAACGAAAACTTGAAGGTGACTCCGAAACCTGCGAACACAGCGGCAGGTTTACCTTGAGTCTCCGCAATGACAGTCCACACAGCTAGCTAATGAACAAATACCTAGGTCTGCACAAAAACAAAAAAGATGTGCAGAAGAGTAGCATGAGCACACCACAACGGTGCCCAGTAAGTATCAAGACTAACCTCGATGAAGTAGTGACGAGGACTAGTCAAGACACCCACTAGTCTAATAAACTGAACAAGCATAAGTATAGGGATGACAGAACATGACATCTATCTAAGGACCCCGCGATATGGCTAACGACATAACAACTGCAATAAGGAAGGAAAAACAGGAAGTAACAACGGAACACCAGAATAAGACACAGAAGAATGAATGAAAACACAACCCAAATCCAAAAATCACAATACAGTTAAGGCAAGTAGTAACTCAGCAGCTATAATAGTTTTCACATCTGGTCTCAGCCAACAACCCCAATAAATTAGTCAAATCCTTCAAGTGTAAACTTTCACCCATAAATTTTTAAATTGAGGTCTTTAGAATATAATCCTTTCCAATAAGAAATTATTTTTGAAATATACTTCCTTCAAGATAAATCCTTTTCAAATATACTTCCTTCAAATAAATATCTTTAAACATAGTTCCTTCAAGATAAATCCTTTTCAAATATAAACTTTTCAAGTAATATCCTTCAAGCATAAGTCACCCTGTGACACCTAAGCATGGAAGATTAGCAGCTCCGAACACAGATATAACCACAGGGGAAATCTACCGGGATACCATCCCGTAGTCCCGAATTTAATTATGCAGTGGCGGGGGGGGAGGGGGGGTCCCGAAATACGTCCGTAGACCCAAAATAAATATGCAGTGCTGGGGGATCTCCTGAAATACGTCCGTAGACCCAAGGTTACGCAAGATACTTACCTCGAGTCAAGTTCAATCAATCCATAAGAATGCCCTTTCCACGAATATCCGGCTCTGAATGACCCAAATCTAGCCAAAAGACATTACATATCATAATTACAATCATAATAGACTCATCTAATTAATTAAATTAATAATTTAATAAAAATTCCAAAATTCGCCCTAAAAGGTCAACACGGGCCCACATCTCGAAATCGGGTAAAAGTCACAAAATCTGAAAGTCTATTCACTCACGAGTCTAACCATATCAAATTTACTAAACTCCGACACCAAATGGTCCTCTAAATCCACAATCCAACTCCCCAAATCGCTAGCCTCCAACTTCCAACTTCCAATTTCCTCCTTAAATACACACTAACTAGGTGGGAAAATACACGGGGAAGCATGATTATTGATCCAAAATAAGCAGAAGGGACTTACCTCAAGAAATCTCTCGAAAATGCTCTCAAATATCTCCCTAAACCGAGTTGCAAAGTCCAAAAAAATGACAAATATCGCGAAGCCCTTCGGTTTTAACCACTGCCCAGGTATTTCCGCACATGCAGAGCCTGGGCTCGCACCTGCGGGTGCGCTTGTGCGGCCAAAAAGTGCGCATCTGCACAAATCACTTACCCCCTGCCTTCGCACCTGCGATGAAAAGGCCGCACATGCGCGCCTGCGGAAATCCCTTCCACTTCTGCGGACCTTGCGCACCTGCGATGACCCTAACGCATCTGCGGACATCGCAGATGCGGAATTCACCTCGCACCTGCGATCCCTTGCACTCCTCCATTTTTCCGCTTCTGCGCTTGCCTCCCCACATGTACGATCATGCACCTGCGGTCTCTCCACCGCAGGTGCAAAAATGACAGATGCCTGAAGACTTCAGCAACAACTCAAATCCAACTTTTGATCTGTTAAGCACTCGAAACTCACCCGAGGTCCTCGGGATCTCAACCAAACATACCAACCAATCCTAAAATACCATACGAACTTAGTCGAGCCCTCAAATCACATCAACTACTGCTAAAAATTATAAATCACCCTCCAATGCAAACTTAAAGAACTTGAAACTTCAAATTCCTACAACCGATGTCGAAACCTATCAAATTTTGCACACAAGTCATATTCAACATTTCGGACCTACTCCAACCTCCGGAATCGCATTCTGACCCGATAACAAAAGGTCCACTACCAGTCAAAATCTCCTAAAATTCGACTTCCACCATTTCAAACTTAAATGAGCTACAGACCTCAAAAATACAATCCGGACATGCCCCTAAGTCCAAAATCACCCAACGGAGCTAACGAAATCGACAAAATTCTATTCCGGAGTCATCTTCACACAGTTCCAACTACAGTCAAAATCCTAAGACTTAAGCTTCCGTTTTAGGGACTAAGTGTCCCAAATCACTTCGAATCACCCGATAATTGAATTCAACCACGCACGTAAGTCAAGGCATATAATACGAAGCTACTCAGGGCCTTATGCCGCCGGACGAGATTTAAATTTTTAAAACGACCAGTCGGGTCGTTACACATAGTGGTGTGCATCGTATCCCACACGTAGCATTTGAGCATATGTGCACAAGATGAGTTATAAGCATCCACTATAAAACACTTTATACTTATTCCAAGTTAATTAGCACCATGCAACAACACGTGGGTAAGGCAACACTTAAGTCATGCCTAAGTCGGCTGCGGATGATACTTGTCTTAGAAAGACCACAATTGAAGTTCACTAGACACCCAATGACCACCATACACTTAAGATATGTTCATATTGCCAATTGAGGTAGGTTAGCTACTCAGGATTCAGTAAACCTAACCAAAATATACATTTGAGCAATTCATCGAACACTTTATGTGAACAACTTTTGTTTAGCTTAATTGGTTCAATTTGCCAATAGTGTACCCTCCCAATTAGAGTGAGGTGGTGGGAATTGTAGTTTTCCACCTCACTATGTATAACCACCAAAACATATTAGAGCAAAATATGCTCCACCATTAAAAAAAATATTAACCATCCTAGCATATAAACAATAACACAACTAGAAAGAGAGAAAGTACAGAAGAAAACAAAAAAAAATAACTAACCTAAGAAAAATAACTGGAGGGGACTGCCATGGGTAGGGAATAAAAACGAACAAAAAGAATGAAAATAAAAGAAAAAGTGAGAGGAGGATGGGGTCGTACCTGGTGGGGGAGGCGCTGGGAAAAAGAAAAAAAACAAGAAAGGTGGGAGGGTTTATATTTTGGGCGAGAAAGAGGTAATGTTTTTATGTTGCTTTTCTCTTCTTCTTTTTTTTCATTTATTTTTGGAAAAATTAATGAGAAAAATTAAAGTTACCTGGTGTCATGCTAGGACTACGTGACATGGAAACGCGCCCCTGTACCTGGTTAAGTTGTTCCCCGTCCCGGTCTCGCGAAGCCAAGGGCACTTCGATGGCCCCTTTTTTTCTCTTTTGGTCTCGGTCTCGAGAAGCGAGACACACTTCACTGCCCCCAAAAGTTTTCACCTCAACATTCCTGGTCTCAGTCTCGCGAAGTGATCTTCACTTCGTTGTCCGTGTAATTATTTTTTGATTAAATGACAACTAGACGAAAATAAGAAAAATGGGTTGCCTCCTAACAAGCACTTGATTTAACGTCGCGGCATGATGAATTACAATATTACAATGGGTTGCCTCTCACGAAGTGCTTGATTTAATGTCATGGCATGACTCGGACTATCCCTTATTAAGGACCCTTCAAGTACATGGTCGAGATCACCTTATCTTCCTCAACCATGCCTTGATAATATTTTAGCCTTTGCCCGTTAACGTTGAACTTGCATAAGCCATCTTCTAATGCAATTGCTATGGATCCGGCAGGATGCATCTCTACCACATGAAATGGTCCTCACCATCTTGACTTCAACTTTCCCGCAACCTCTATATCAAAATTCAGTTGCCTTAATGCCCACAAGGCTCTATGTTACAACTCTATATATAAGCAACACGCCTTCCCAAATACCAATTTATATGGAGACATACCAATTGGAGTTTTGAAAGCTGTACGATAGACCAAGAGTGCATCATCTAACTTTCTCGCCCAATTCGTTCTTATAGAATTCGCGGTCTTTGTCAAAATACTCTTTATCTCTTTGTTCGAAATCTCTACTTGCCCACTCATTTGTGGGTGAAATAGGGTGGCAACCTTGTGGCAAACACCATATTTTTCTAACCTTCTGTGAAGGCTCAATTGCAGAAGTGAGTGCCTCCATCACTAATTATTTCCCTTGGAGTGCCAAATTGGGTGGATTTATTCTTTCTCAAAAAACCAATGATCCTCTTTGCATCATTTGTAGGGAGTGTAACCGATTCTACCCATTTTGACACATAGTCCACAACTACGAGTATGTACTTGTAACCATATGAGCTAAAACAGGCCCCATGAAATCGATTCCCCAAACATCAAACACTTTCACCGCCTGAATTGGGTTCATAGGCATCTCATGTAGGCGAGAAATAATCTGGGTCCGTTGGCATTAACATTTCACCTAGAGGTGTGCATCTTTGAACAATGTCGGCCGATAGAAACTCGACTCCAGCACTTTTTCAGCTGTCCTTACTCCTATGACATGGCTACCGTATAGGGATGTATGACAAGCGTGCAGAATAGAAGATTGGTCTGTCTCAGGGATACATCTCCTGATCATGTTATCAACACAAATCCTGAACAGATAAGGATCATCCCAATAATAGGTGCGACAGTCACAAAAGAACTTTTTCTTTTGAATAGGCAAAATGTCATAATGGGCAATACTACTCGCTAGGTAGTTTGCAATGTTTGCATACCATGGAGCTACCTCAAGGCTCGTGGCCAATAATCTTTTATTCGGGAAAGTCTCCACAATCGCTTCCACCTCAACTTTCTTATCTGCTCCTTCCAGCCTAGACAAGTGAACAGCCACTTGGTTCTCCGTTCCCTTTCGGTCAAGGATTTTCAAGTCATATTATTGCAGTAGTAGTCCACATCGAATCGAATGTTGCTTTGACTCCTTCTTCTCAATTAGGTACCTGAAAGCAGCATGATCAGTATGACCTGAATTTGTCAAATGCAAACACCACTGCTAGCATCTCCTTCTCGGTCACTGTGTAATTTAGTTGGGCACCACTCAAAGTTCTACTTGCGTAGTATATTGGATGCATGACTTTATCTTTTCGCTGCCCAAGAACTGCTCCCACATCATAGTCGCTCGCATCACACATCAGCTCAAAAGGTTGCTCCCAGTCAGGTGCCACTATGAATGGTGCAGTCATCGGCCTCTTCTCCAATTGCTCAAAAGCTACCCTGCAGTCATCAGAAACACAAAGAGGTGATTATTTTCAAGCAATTTACACAAAGTGTTAGCAATTTTAGAAAAATCTTTTATAAACCGCCTGTAGAAACCGGCGTGACCAAGGAAAGTTCTTATTACCTTGATGAAAGTGGGTGGTGGAAACTTTTCTATTACATCAACTTTAGCACGGTCTACCTTCCCATACTTGACACTAGGTGTTCCAAAATTATACCTTCATATACCATGAAATGACACTTTTCCTAGTTTAGTACCAGATTAGTCTCCTTACATCTTTGCAACACTCTTTTTAGATTCCTAAGGCAGTCATCGAATGAGTTTTCCACAACTAAGAAATCATCCATGAAAACCTCCATTATGTATTCTACCATATCTATAAAGAAGGCCATCATGTAACTTTGGAATGTGACAGTTGTATTGCATAGGCCAAATGGCATTCTCCAGAAAGCATGGATGCCATATGGACAGGTGAATGCTGTTTTCTCTCTATCCTCTAAGGAAATGGAGATCTGATTATACCCCGAGTATCCATCTAGGAAGCAAACGTGGGACCTCCCCGCCAATCTGTCTAACACCTGATCAGTGAATGGTAGCGGGAAGATGATTCCCCTATCTAACCACTTGGTCACTTCTTTCTTAAACACTTCTTTCATGTTGGGGTTTAACCTTCTTTGATGTTTTATTTAAGGTTTGTGTCCATCTTCCAATTGAATCTTATGTATATAAAAAGTTGGGCTGTTATCCTTTATGTCTACAATGGTCCAACCAATTGCAGTCTTGCACTCTTTCAAAACCTGCAAAAGTTGTTGTACTTGCACATCTAACAAACTAGATGAGATAATAACAGGTAAGGTCGAGCTAGGTCCCAAGTAAGCATACATGAGGTGAGACGGTAACAGTTTTATCTCTAATTATGGTGGCTCTTCAATTGATGGCTTAGTTGGAGGGGTCTTTCTCGTTCTAAATGCAAAGGCTTGAATTCGAGCTCTTTTTTCTAGTACCCTTAGTCTTCAAGGTCCAATACCCACTCCGCTAAGTCCTCACCATCTACCTCTCCTTAGTTCATGAGGCATGCTGCTAGTGGGTCTTTTGCGTTCAGCGCCTCATCTTCATCCTCCAGAATCACATCCACATCTTTAATGAGAGAGAAATTAGCAAACTCACCGGGTCACCACATAGACTTCTGCACATTGAATATTAGTTCTTCATCGTTTAGTCTCATCTTTAGCTCCCCAATTTCACAATAAATCAGAGCTCTCCTTGTGGCCATGAAAGGCCATCCCAAGATTAGGGGAATATTCTCGTCGACCTGGAAGTCCAAAATGACAAAATCTGCCGGAAACACAAACTTTCCAACATGCACAAGTACATCATCAAGTATACCTGATGGACTCTTCACTGCTTGGTTGGCTAGCTATAGTAACATGGATGTGGGACTTGCTCTTCCAATGCCTAACCTTTTACAGATAGACAAGGGCATCAAGTTTATGCTCGCCTCCAAATCACACAATACTTTAGCAAAAGCATAACTGCCTATGGTGCACAGAATTGTGAAACTCCCTGGGTGGGATAGCTTCTCGGCTATGGGTCTTGTCACGACAACACTGTAGGTCTGAGTCAGTGTAATAGTATCCAATTCTTGAAAGTCGAACTTGTGAGACATCAATTCCTTCATCATATTTGCATAACCGGGCATCTCTCTCAAGGCACCGGTCAATGAGATGTTCACCCGAATCTACTTCAACATATCCATGAATTTCATATATTACTTATCTTTATGATATTTGGACCACTTCTGGGGAAGGATGTTGGAGGTCGCTTCTTTCCTGTGGCTTGAGTTAGATCCTACTCAAGCACCTTTTCTAATGCCTTCTCTTGCACTTTATCAGTCTCCTTTGCAACCTCTTTTTCTTTGTTTAGTTCCTCTTAGGCTGGCTGCACTCTTACTTTTGTTAGCTCAGTTGACTCATCTACCTAAATTGGTACTGGCATAAGTATCTTAGTTGGTCGGCTCTCACGAGCAATTTCTTGCTCTAAATCAAGATCTCTACCATTTCTCATACTCACAACAATTAGCTGTTTCTGGCCCTTCTCTTTCGGGTTAACATGTGTGTATGCAGGTAACGTCCCTTGAGGACGATTGTTAAGGGCCATAGATATTTTCCCTAGTTGAATCTCAATTCCCATGATAACTGAGTCATGTGATACTACATTTTCGTGCATCTGGTGTGCCTTTTCTTGCATCTGGTGGACCTTTTCTTCCATTTTTCCGCTGGACCCAATGAGTTGCTGCAACATTCCTTTAATTTCGAACAACCTATCATCTTGTCTCACTATCTGTTGTTGTTGAGGCTATTGATAAGCTAGCTGCTGATTTTGCTGATTGTATCCATGTTGCCTTTGGAAAGACACGACTTGACTATGTGGTTGCAAAACTCCATGATTGTTATTATTATTGTTGTGCTGGTATATACTGTTGATTCTGATGCCTCCAATTCTGACCACCTTACCTCTGACCTCCTTAATTTTTCACATAGTTCATATTCTCTTGATAGTTTCGATTGTCACACTCAACACTCCACGAGCACACATATTGTTGCTTAATGCATGGTGTGTATAATCCTCCATTTGTCGTGCTAACTATGTGCACTTGCTTTTGGACTGACTCGTCAATCTTTTTAGCGAGGATACTTAATTGCATCATCATAATATCTATATTCTCAGCCATGGAGTTGTTTGGGTCTAGAGCTACTGAGTCAACTACCAGAGAGATTGTAGAGTCCCTTGTCATCCATCTTGAGTTTTGAGACATTTTATCAAGAAGAACCTTACACTCTCTAAATGATTTGCTCAAAAATTCTCCACCTGTTGAAGCATCAATGGTAACGACCCAACCGGCCGTTTAGCCTTTTAGAATCATGTTCCTTAAATAAAACTCCCCGTATGTGCTTTTTCTGTTTTATGACTTGCGGGGATGGTTATTTTGGGATTTGGAAGGGTTCGGGTTGAAATCGGAACACTTGGTTCCTTAGTTGGCTTTAAAAAGTCCAAGTTTGACTTCGGTCAACATTTTTCAAAAACGACCTCGGAATCGGAATTTAACGGTTCCAATAGGTTTGTATGAAGATTTTAGACTTTGGCGTATGTTCAAATCGGGTTTTGGACAACTCAGGAGCGTTTTGATGCTTAATAGTGAAAATTAACTATTTAAAGGTTTAAGGTTCTTTAAATTTGTTTTGGAGTAGGTTTTGGAGTAATCGAGATCCGTTTAAACTTTTAAGCCTGGGAATAGTTCCGTATGGTGATTTAAGACTTGCACGCAAAATTTGGTGTCATTCCGAGTAGTACAAGTATGATTTAGCGCGTTCGGGGTAATTTAGAAACTTGAAGTTCATATTTTGATCCAATTAGGTTTTGGGGTGCGATTCCTACCTTCGTTATTGATTTACGTGTTTTGAGAGTTCAAGCAAGTCCGTATTATGTTTACAGACTTGTTGGCGTATTTGGACGGGGTCTCGGGTGGCTCGGGTGAGTTTTGAACCACCCGAGCTAAGTTAAAAAAACTAAAAATTCCAGTTCTGGTTTCCTTCTTCACGAACGCTGAAGGACTCTCGTGTTCACGATGAAGGAAAATGGGGCTGGGAAATTGCCCTTCACAAACGCTTGAAAGGCGACGCGTTCGCGAAGCCTTGGATTTTTGTCCTACGCGTTCGCGACAGCCTCCTCATGTTCACGTAGAACGACGGGGCCTGAGAGTGGTCTACATATTTTATCCTTCGCGTTCGCAAAGGGGCTCACGCGTTCGTGTTCGCGAAGGGTAGGCCAATTAAGCCTTCGCGTTCGCGAGACCCCTGTTGCGTTCACGAAGGGAATTTCAGGGCCTGGGGAATTTGCCTTCGTGAACACGAGACACTGACCGCGTTCGCAAAGAAGGAGTTTACTGTGAGGCCAGTGTGTCTTAAAAATGGGGCTCAACCATTTTTAACCCTATTTATTCCATTCTTGGGCGATTTTGGAACTTTGAGAGAGGAGTATTCACCTAGCAACTTGGAGGTAAGTTACTTCTACCTATTGTGAGTTAAATACATAGATTATGGATAGATTATAATATGTAAATTATGGAAATCAAGAGTTTAGATGAAAAACCTAGGTTTTGATAATAATGAGATTGTAACCGCGAAAATGGTTATTGAATAGAATGAAAATTATATATTTGAGTTCTTGAGATTATGGGAAATGATTTCCTCCGAAAATTTCGGGAATCCTGGCACGTGGGCTTGGGATGAATTTTAGAAATTTTACCAATTTGAGTTGGGTAATTAATCTAATACTCTAATTTCGAATTGTTAAGCGTGTACTAATTATTTTATATAACTTTTGGCTAGTTTCGGATTTTTCGGCACTGAATTGAGGCTTTAACGCGAAATTTAGATCGGAAAGTGAACTTTGAGATGAGGTAAGTCTCTTGTCTAACCCTGTAAGAGAAAATTTACCCCATAGGTGATTTAAATTAATAATTATTACTAATTGTGGGGGCAACGTACGCCCATAGTGAGTGTCAAAGTCGACCTCTCATCACTACTTCTTCGAAATTAGACTTGATACTTACTGGGTACACGTTGTTTACGTACTCATCCTATGCTTGTTGTACTTTTTGTACAGGATATGAGACAGGAACCTTAGGCGGTCCTACCGGTGCACACCCACGTTATCCCCAGGCCTAGTGGTGAGCTGCTTCTCCTAAGTCGTTCCGCAGAACCAAGTGTCTCCCTTTGTATTTGTTTTTTATTTATTTTGTGTTCATACAATATTTTGGATTTCTTTTGTATAATCTACTATATGTTC
Source organism: Nicotiana tabacum (assembly GCF_000715075.1). Taxonomy (NCBI): domain Eukaryota; kingdom Viridiplantae; phylum Streptophyta; class Magnoliopsida; order Solanales; family Solanaceae; genus Nicotiana; species Nicotiana tabacum. The sequence continues at coordinate 105,411,093 of NC_134093.1, forward strand.
ATATACTTGTGACACCAGGTCTTGGCACACACATTACTAGAATTGTGGATTTAATTATTTTTCTTGGTTTTTATTTGATCAGAACCCTGTATATTTTTCTTAAATCTTGCAAGTATGAAGATTTAATTACTTGGAAAATTATTAAAAGAATAAATGTATGTTTAATTCACTAGTTGGCTTGCCTAGCGGTGATGTTAGGTGCCATCACGACCTATAGGTGAAATTGGGTTGTGACATCAATATTGGCTTTCAAGTTATCTGCCAATCGTATGTAAATCCTCTGTCCCGACATCTGATCTAGAATGCCATGTTATGGACACTTAACCAGCATCCCTTTGAATCTCTCCCACGTCTCTTGCAATGTCAGTTGGTTTCTGCCTGAAGCTCAATATCTCATCAACTTGCTTGGCAGTCTTATTTGGTGGGTAGAACTTGTTCAAAAACTGCTTGACTAATTCCTCCCAAGTAGTAATTGAGTTAATGGGGAGCGAATTAAGCCAAGTCCGTGCCTCTCCAATCATTGAACAACAAAAACAATAACAGCCTGGTTGCTTCCAGTGTCACATTCGACTGCTTTTGAGTGACACAAATTGACAAAAAAAAAATTCAAGTGCTGTTATAGATCTTCAATGTAAGACCTAGAGAAAAGTCCCTTGTTTTGCAACAGACGTTGCATGTTGTTTGTGATTTGAAATGAGTCTGCTTGTATATGAGGGACTGCAATTACTGTTGCCATATTTTCAGCAGTGGGTTGTGCCCCAATCATACAAGGCTTCTTCTCGCACAAGAGGTGCCTCACCCTGATTGTTCGGGTCATTCACATTGTTTCGATTGTTTTGATTGTCCAAAACATCATCCATGTCCAATTCAATTTGTTTTCTTGGGTGCTATTGTCGTTTTTCCTTCTTGTTTGCACGATTTAATGCCTTGAACGCTTTCTCAGGATTCGGTAATGCTTCAAATAATTCACCAGTTCTTGAGGAGTTTCTAGACATGCACCTGTAACATGCAAGACTACAAATGTTAGAGTTTCAATATGATGAGTTTCAAGTCGAGAAAGCTAACTAAATTACGAATTCAAATAATTCGTTTAGTCGTAAATAATAATACCGTTAATTCCACCAAAGTTTGATCACGCCTAACAATGCTTCCTAAAAGGTCTAGCGATTATTGCAAATATAATCTAGTTTACAAGTCCAGAGTCGAATCCCACAGGGAATTAACCTACTAATCACAACCACTAGTTTCGCATTATTCAAGTAATTAGCCTTCAAAAATATTGAATAATGAGTTGCTTGTTTACTAACTAAAAGCAAGGTAATTAAAAAGCTGTAACTTTATTACTAACAAAGCAAATGTTTTTGTAAAGATTGGAAAGGTCTAGGGTTACGATTTTTCCTCTCCTCAGAATCCTCCCCGTCACGTCTCCTAAAATTTCGCCTAGATATTCTCTGCTGATCGTTATCACACCGCTTTTTACCCCCAAAAGATATATGTTATGGATTATTATGGATTAAAGAGTTTTTCTAATTGAAATTATATTTTTGAAATAGGAATTATTTTAATGTTCAGAGTCGCTACTTAAAATTAATTTTTGAGGTGCTCCAAGTCACCTTTTATATGAATCCCTAATCAAAGGAAGATTTGACTATTTTATTGTTCGTCTATAAAAACAAAGTCCGGGTAAGAAATTCTGTTGATCAGGGAGAAGGTGTAAGGCATTTCCCGAGTCACGTGATTTTAGCACGGTCGCTTTTATTGATTAAAATTGGCTTGAATTAATTTTGGACAAATTGTGTTTTATTGATTTTCATATTTTACCTATCTACTTTTATTTCTTAATTACTAGGAATAGTAAAGATTGTTTTGAATAATAAGATGTCATAATCACACTACGCAAGTGAATGCGTGATCGAGAGAACATATATTAATTTTTGTCATAACAACACTACGCATGTGAGTCCGCAATCACGACAAAGGATTATTAGCACGTTATTACTTTTGAAAACTTTACTACCCTCTTGCTTTGAGAAAATTAATTTTGGAATGTATTAACATGTCAACTATCGCGCTACGAAAACAAATCCGCGATTATAGCAATGGATAAAATTAACTAAAAACTATTGGATATAGTATTAAATTATTGAACTAATTGAAAGTCAAACATCATGTTATGCATGCGAGTCCGTGAATATAAAGGCGCCTACTAGTTGCCTAGCGTTTAAAATTAATTATAAGGAAATGATATAATTTACTTTAGTAACTAAAATCTGATTTTTATTATTATTTTCTAGCCTTATTGTTTGAAAAAATTATGCAAATAAAAATATTGGACCAACTCTATCTATTTTAAAGAAATGGGCCAACTTCTTGTCAAATAAGAAATAGGCCAGCTTATGGATTGTTAGAGTAGTTGGGTTGTTGAAATTTATTATAAGAAAATGGGCCAGCAAATATTATTTATAAGAAATGGGCCAGCTAGCTCAATTAGTATTGGGCCTGAACAAATTGAGCTTTTGGCCCATATCTTATTCTTCAGATAATCCTCATGGCCCAACCAGATTTGCAAAAAAAATAAAAAAGGTTAATGGTCCAAAATAATTATTTCTCATCTTAGTTATTACCAAGGATCACTAATAATAAAGCAATAAAGTCATTGTTAAGGTTCAAAATTCCACTCAAAGAAACTTAACAGATGCTTCATGCTTAAACCAACATTTCTTAACATACAAATTTAAGATGAAATGACAAAAGCACATAAAAAAGGTAATTAAATTAAAGTCAGCATGCTTATTATGAATAAAACTGCATTCAAGCTCAAAACTAACACTGTTTGAGAAACCTAACGCGTTCTCTTTTATTACTAAGACTCAAAGCTCAAAACAAATTTGCTTCCAGTTAACTCATTGTTAAAGCAAGTCACAAGTCCTAGTAGAAGAGAAATACCAAATACTACATCACGTGACCAACAAACAAACAGATTCTAGCTTAACCTTAAGAAAGAAAAATTATCTTTTTCTATAATAACTTCCAAATAAATCTAAACTTAGCTAGCATGATTCTCGCAACTGTCACGACCCAAAATTTAACCCGTCGTGATGGCGCCTATCGTAATACTAGGCAAGCCGATATTTCCAAAATATTTTTAAAATTTAACAGAAATGAATTAAGACATTTAAAATAACCGGAGTTTTTTTTATAAAAACGGGGGTAAAACTCAAAAAATATATGAGTGCGGAAAAATAACCCGACATCGGGGTGTCACTAAGTCATGAGCATCTAGATGTCCAGTCTAATAAAAACAGTGTCTAAGTATCAATACAGAAAAGAAAGAAAACATAGAAGGAGAGACAAGGTCTGCAGACGCCGGCATCTACCTTGTAGTCTCCGATACTCGATCGCGCACAAACTCAACGGCCTCCATGATCAAACACACCTGGATCTACACATGAAGTGCAGAGTATAGCATGAGTACAACCAACTCAGCAAGTAACAAAAATGAATAAGGAACTGAGAAGGTAGTGATGAGCTATACAAATACAGTTCATTTCCAATAATTCCAGCAAAGAATAGACATGCTTTCAAATCTGGCAGTTTAAGTCAAATCGGTTTTATACAATTAAAGTGCAAGTAATCCAGATATAGAATCTTCCAGAAATTTCACAACAATGACAAATAGCAACTAAGTGCATCAACAAATGAATAGCAAGTACAGCCTCTCAAGGCTACAGTCACGCAACTCGTCACAACAACTCAATCACTCGGCTCTCAGCCCTCAGTACTCACACTCAATAGGTAGCTGCGCTCACTGGGGGTATGCAGATTCCGGATGGGCTCCTTTCAGCCCAAGCAATATATTGCTTTGGCGTGCAGCCCGACCCAATCATATAAGTAGCCATAAGGCTCGTTGCGGCGTGCAACCCGATCCATATACCTCACATAGCTCACAACTCGGCACTCAGGTCTTATCTCAGTCACTAACCTCTCCAGCCTTCTCGGGCTTTCAGAAATCATACAAATCAGCCAAAAGAGATAATAATAAGTATCAACAAGAAATCAAGAGGAAACGGAGATATGACACGCAAATAAAACTGTGATTGAATACAAGACAATAAATAGCGGCCAATTCAACAAGAATCCGACTGCTGAGGGTCCCAACAATGATATCATATGGCCTAAGCATGGTTTCTAACATGAATGACAATCGAATTTCTAGAAGACAGAGAGAACATGTAATTAACAATAGGCTATTCGACTTTACAATCTCACGGGACGGATCAAGTCGCAATCCCCCATGGTGCACGCCCACACGCCCATCACCTAGCATGTGCGTCACCTCCAAAATAGTCACATCATACCAAGATCCGGGGTTTCATACCCTCGGGACAAGATTTAAAATTGTTACTTACCTCAAATCGAATCCTACTCCGCAATGCGTTTTCCCCTCGAATCAATCTCCAAACGCCCTGAATCTAGCCACAAGTAGTGCGATATAATTAATATATGCTAAAAGAAATAATTTCACAAGAAAACACAAAATTATAAGCCAAAATCCGAAATAGGCTCAAACTCGGCCCCCGGGCCCACGTCTCGAAATCCGATAAAAGTCACAAAACCCGAAAGCCCATTCACTCACGAGTCTAACCATACCAAATTCATCAAAATCCGACATTATTTGGTCCTCTAAATCCCCAAAATCCACTCTCCAATTCTCAAGCCCTAAAGCCCCAAATTGCACTTCAAAATCTCGCTAATTATGTGGGGAAATCAGTTGGGGAATCAAAATTTATGATAAAAAATGAGTACAAGAAGCTTACCTCAATAATCCCCTCAAAAATCTTCTCCATAATCTCCTTAGTCCGAGTCTCAAATGGTGAAATAAGACTAAAATCGCGAACCCTTGCTTTAAAACCTTCTGCCCAGACTTTTCGCATTAGCGGACACACTATCGCATCTGCGACGTAGCACCTGCAGAAAATCCATCGTAGGTGCGGATTCCACTTAAAATCCCAGATTCCACTCTTGTGGCTTCAAGACCGAATCTACGCCTATCACAGGTGCAGAAACCCGTCGCACATGCGACCAAAACTCGCACCTGCGCCCAGCTGCCTGCTTTTGCGACCATCGCAGGTGCGGGAAAATCTTCGCACCTGCGGCTTCTGCTCAACTCCTCCTTGGATGCTTCTGCGGTCCCATCCCCTCTTCTTCAAGCTCGCACCTACAGTTCCCACTCCGCAGGTGCGATTACAGCAGCAACATCAGCATTTCAGTTGCCCTTTTAAATCCAAAACCAAGTCTGAAACCTCCCGAATTCCACCCGAGGCACCCGGTACCTCAACCAAACATGCCAACAAGTCATATAACCCTATACGCACTTAGTTGAACCTTCGAATCACTCAAAACAATATCAAAATGCCAATTACACCGGATTCAAGCCTAAAGAACTTCTAAACTTTCGAATTCCGCAAATGACACCTAAACCTACCAAACCACGTCCGATTGACCTTATATTTTTCACACAAATGATATTCAACATTACGAACCTCTTCCAACTTTCGGAATCAAAATCCGACCCCGATATCAAGACGTCAAAACCCCGGTCAAACTTCCTAGAAATTCGACTTTCGCCATTTCAAGCCTAAATTAGCTACAGACCTCAAATCACAGTCCGGACACGCTCCTAAGTCCAAAATCACCCAACGGAGCTAACGGAACCGACGGAACTCCATTCTGGTGTTGTCTTCACACACTTCCGACTACGGTCAAAATCTTGAGACTTAAGCTTCCGTTTTAGGGACTAGGTGTCCCAAAACACTCCGAAACCAAAAACAAGACCTCCCGGCAAGTCACATAAGCTGAAACAGATACGAGGAAAATAGTAAATAGGGGATCAGAACTAATACACTCAAAACGACCGACCAGGTCGTTACATCCTCCCCCTCTTAAAATAATCGTTCGTCCTCGAACGAGCATAGAGACATACCTGAAATGGTGAAAAGATAAGGATAATGGTTGCGCATATCATGTTCGGTCTCCCAAGTCGCCTCCTCGACCGGCTGACCCCTCCGCTAAACCTTCACAGAAGCAATATTCTTCGACCTCAGGTTTCGAACCTGCCTATCTAAGATCGCCACCAGCTTCTCGACATAAGATAAATCCTTGTCCAACTGGAATGAGCTGAAATCCAACACGTGAGATGGATCGTCGTGATACTTCCGGAGCATAGAAACATGGAATACTGGGTGAACTCCTGCTAGACTGGGAGGCAAGTCAAGCTCATAAGAAACCTCCCCAACACGTCGCAATACCTCAAATGGACTTATGAACCTTGGGCTCAGCTTTCCTTTCTTTCTGAACCTCATAACACCCTTCATGGGTGACACCCGGAGCAAGACCCGCTCTCTAACCGTGAATGCAACATCGCAAACCTTCCGATCCGCATAACTCTTCTGTCTGGACTGGGCTGTGCGTAGTCTATCCTGAATCACCTTAACCTTTTCCAGAGCATCCTGAACTAAGTCTGTACCCAATAATCTAGCCTCGCCCGGCTCTAACCCACCCACTGGAGACCTACATCGCCTACCATATAGAGCCTCATACGGTGCCATCTGGATGCTCGATTGATAACTGTTGTTGTAGGCAAACTTCTCTAGTGGAAAGAACTGATCCCACCAACCCCCAAACTCCATCACAAATGCACGAGGCATATCCTCTAATATCTTAATAGTGCCCTCAGACTGTCCGACCGTCTGAGGGTGAAATGCTATGCTCAACTCCACTCGAGTACCCAAATCATGTTGTACGACCTTCCAGAACCGTGATGTAAACTGCGTACCCCGGCCATAAATTATAGATACCGGTATGCCATGAAGCCTGACGATCTCGTGGATATACACCCGAGCCAGCTGCTCGGAAGAATAGGTAGTCATCACAAGAATGAAATGAGCTTACTTGGTCAGCTAGTTCACAATCACCTAAACTACATCAGACTTCCGCTGAGTCCGTGGAAGCCCAACAACGAAATCCATAGTGATCCGCTCCCATTTCCACTCCGGAATCTCTAACTTCCGAAGCAACCCACCTAGTCGCTGATGATCATACTTCACCTGCTGGCAATTTAGACTCCGAACTACATACTCCACTATGTCATTCTTCATTCTTCTCCACTAGTAATGTTGTCTCAAGTCCTAGTACATGTTCGCGACACCCGCACACATAGATTGCCCTGCATCCTCAATGCACTATCATCCACAATAGTGATATTCTTAGCATCGTCATGCTGGACCGTGTCCTTAAGAATAAGCAAATGGGGGTCATCATACTGACGCTCCCTTATACGATCATAAAGAGAAGACCGAGAGACCACACAAGCCAATACTCGACTCGACTCAGAAATATCCAATCTAACAAACTGGCTAGCTAAGGCCTGAACATCCAATGCTAGTGGCCTCTCTACTGCTGAAAGATATGCTAAGCTCCCCAAACTCTCCGCCCGACGACTCAAGGCATTGGCTACCACATTGTCCTTCCCGGGATGGTACAAAATAGTGATATCATAGTCCTTAAAAAGCTCCAACCACCTCCGCTAACACAAGTTAAGATAATTCTGTTTGAACATATGCTGCAAACACCGATGATCAGTGTAAATTGCACAATGGACCCCGTACAAATAGTGCCACCAAAGTTTCAAGGCGTGAATAATAGCTGCTAACTCAAGGTCGTGGACAGGATAGTTCTTCTCATGAGGCTTCAATTGGCATAAAGCATAAGCAATCACTCTACCCTCCTGCATCAAAACACACCCAATACCGATCCGCAAGGCATCACAATACACTGTGTAAGAACCAAAAGTTGATGGTAGAACTGGAACTGGAGTCGTGGTCAAAGCAATCTTGAGCTTCTGAAAGCTCTCATCACACTCCTCCGACCACCTGAAAGGAGCACCCTTTTGGGTAAATTTAGTTAAAGGCGATGCAATGGATGAGAAACCCTCCATAAAATGATGATAATAACCAGCTAAACTGAGAAAACTCCAAATCCCCGTGGCTGAGGACGGTCTGGGCCAACTCTGAACCGCCTTTATCTTCTTTGGGTCTACCTGAATACCCTTACTGGACACCACGTGCCCCAAGAACGCCACTGAACTGAGCCAAAACTCACACTTGGAGAACTTTGCATAAAGCTTCTCCTCTCTCAACTGCTGTAACACAAACCCCGTATGCTGGGAATGCTCCTTCTGGCTATGAGAGTACACCAGGATGTCATCAATGAATACAATAACGAATGAGTCAAGATAAGCCTGAAACACACTGTTCATCAAATGCATAAATGCTACTGGGGCATTGGTCAGTCCAAACGACATCACAAGGAACTCATAATGGCCATATCGGTTCCTGAAAGCTGTCTTAAGAATATCTGAGTCTCGAACCTTTAGCTGGTGATACCCTGACCTCAAATCAATCTTGGAGAACACAATCGCTCCCTGAAGCTGGTCAAACATATCATCAATATGCGGCAAAGGATACTTGTTCTTGATTGTGTCCTTATTTAACTGCCTGTAATCAATGCACAATCTCATAGTACCATCCTTCTTCTTCTTCTTCATAAATAGAACTGGCACACCCCAGCTAGGCCGAATAGACCCCTTATCAAGGAGTTCCTGAAGCTGATCCTTTAACTCCTTCAACTCAGTCGGTGCCATACAGTACGGGGAATAGAAATAGGCTAAGTGTCCGACACCAAATTAATACCGATATCAATATTCCTATCGGGCGGCATGCCTGGCAGGTCTGCAGGAAACACATCCGGGAAATCTCATAGCACCAGAACCGAATTAATAGGAGGGGTCTCTGCACTAACATTCCTCATAAAGGCCATATAAGATTGACAACCCTTCTCAGCTATCCGCTGAGCTTTCAAGTATGAAATCACTCTACTGGGAACATAGTCTATAGAGCCGATCCACTCAACCCTCGGCAATCCCGACATCGCCAACGTCACGGTCTTAGCATGACAATCTAGAACAGCATGACATGGAGACAACCAATCTATACCCAAAATCACGTCAAAATAGACCATACTAAGCAACAAGATATCCACTCTAGTCTCTAGACTCCCAATAGTCACCACACATGACCGATATGCACGGTCCACAATGATAGTATCGCCCATTGGAGTGGATACACGAACAGATGTAACTAGAGACTCACAAGGCATAACTAGATAATGAGAAAAATACGAGGACACATATGAATAAGTGGAACCAGGGTCAAATAATACAGAGGCATATCTATGGAAAACTGAGACAATACCTGTAATCTCAGCATCCGAAGCAATGGCATCTCGTATGGCAGGAAGAACATAGAAACGGGACTGGCCGCCCCCTGATCGGCCTCCCCCTCTCGGGCGGCCTCTAGCTGACTGGGATCCATCCCGAGCTGGCTGAGCGGGTGTTGAAGAAACTAGTGCTGATGTCATAGACTGGCTCCTCTACTGGGCCGGACATCCCGTAAGGCGGGGACAATATCTCCTAATGTTTCCAAACTCTCCACACTCATAGCAACTCGTCGATGCTAGTGCTGGGGACTGAAGGGAGCCCAGAGCATCGGGATAATTGGTTGAAGGACCTGGCATAGACGAGCCCTGACCCGATGGAGCACGGGACGAACTCTGAGCTGGGAGAGAACTGAGAGATGAATGGCTATGCTGATAACTGTGTGAACCATGGCCAGATAATGCACTATGGTAGACTGGGCGAGCCGTCTGAGCATGTCTGAAAGGACGACCCCTACCATGGTGGAACTGCCCCGAGAAGAAACATCACTAAATCCACCCGGTCCACGAGGCCTCTTTGCCTCCCTCTCAACCCGCTCTTGGCTGCGGACCATCTCAATCTGACGAGCAATATCGACAACCTCGTCGAAAGTAGCACCAGACACTCTCTTTCTAGTCATAAGCAATCGTAGCTAAAACGTGAGGCCATCTATGAACCTCATGATCCTCTCCCTGTCTTTGGGAACCAATCAAATAGCATGACGGGCCAACTCTGAAAATCTCATCTCATACTGCGTCACAGACATATCACCCTAACGAAGCTGCTCGAACTACGTGCGCAGCACCTCTCTGCGGGACCGAGGCATGAACTTCTCCAGGAATAGCCTAGAGAACTACTGCCAAGTAAGGGGTGTTGCGCTGATCGGCCTACGCCTCTCATAAGCCTCCCACCAACTGAAGGCAGCCCCAAAGAACTGAAAACTAATGAATGAGGCCCCACTGGCCTCAAGAATACCTTCTGTATGGAGTATCCTCTGACATCTATCCAAGAAACCCTATGCATCCTCTCCCTCTGCACCACTTAAAGATGGAGGCTGGAGCCTTCCAAACCTCTCCAATCTACGCTGCTCATCCTCATGTATAGCAGGAACAACATAATCCTGAGCAGCTACAACCGGCTGGGTTGGTGGTGCCCCCGGTGTCTGGAATCCCTGTACCACCTACTCTGGTGTGCGGGCAGCGGGAGCCTGAGCACCTCCCTCGGCCTGAGAAGTGGCTGATGCGGCCAGAACAGAGACCTTCGCAGCAACTAGTGGGTCTGCAGGTACTAAACTGAGACAACTAGTGGGTCTGCAGGTACTGCCCCGGCTGCTGTGCGGGCTGCACCTCTCCCCCTACTGCGGCCTATACCGCGACCTCGGTCTCTCGTGGCCCTGGCTGGTGGTGCTCGTGGCTGTCCGTCCTTCCCCGTAGTACGAGTCCTCACCATCTGTGAGAGAATGAAACAATAGATGTTTAGTCACCAGAATCGACAGATTAGCATGACAAGAATTCGAGAATGTGAAGTTTTTCCTAAGGGTTATGCAGCCTCTCAAAGATAAGTACAGATGTCTCCGTACTAATCCGCAAGCCTTTACTAACCCTGCTCATGACTCATGAGACCTATGTAACCTAGGCTCTGATACCAACTTGCCACGACCCAAAACCTAACCTGTCGTGATGGCGCCTATTGTGATACTAGGCAAGCCCACATTTGCAACATACTTTCAAAATTTAACAGATATGATTTAAGACATTTCAAATAACCGACGTTTTTCATAAAAACGGGGGTAAAACTCAAAAAAATATATGAGTGCTGAAAAATAGCCCGACATCTGGGTGTCACTGAGTCATAAGCATGTGGATATCCAGTCTAATAAAAACAGTATATAAGTATCAATACAGAAAAGAAAGAAAACATAGAAAGAGAGACAAGGTCTGCGGACGCCGGCAGCTACCTCTTAGTCTCTGATACTCGATCGCGCACAAACTCAACGGCCTCCGTGATCAAACACACCTGGATCTACACATAAAGTGTAGGGTGTAGCATGAGTATAACCAACTCAGTAAGTAACAAAAATAAATAAGGAACTGAGAAGGTAGTGACGAGCTACACAAATACAGTTCATTTACAATAATTTCAGCAAAGAATAGACATGCTTTCAAATCTGGTAGTTTAAGTAAAATCAGTTTTATACAGAATTTTCCAGAAATTTCACAACAATGACAGATAGCAACTATGTGCATAAACAAATGAATAGCAAGTATAGCCTCTCGGGGCTACAGTCACTCAACTCGTCACAACAACTCAATCACTCGGCTCTCAGCCCTTAGTACTCATACTCAATAGGTACCTGCGCTCACTAGGGGTTTGCAGACTCCGGAGGGGCTCTTTCAGCCCAAGCGCTATATCGTTGCGTCGTGCAGCCCGACCCAATCATATAAGTAGCCATAAGACTCGCCATAAGGCTCGTTGCAGCGTGCAACCCGATCCATATACCTCACAGAGCTCACAGCTCGGCACTTAGGCCCTATCTCAGTCACTAACCTCTCCAGCCCTCTCGGGCTTTCAAAAATCATACAAATCAGCCAAAAGAGATAATAAAAAGTATCAACATGAAATCAAGAGGAAACGGAGATATGACACGCAAGTAAAACTGTGACTGAGTACAAGACAGCAAAGAGCGTCTAATTCAATAAGAACCTGACCGCTGAGGGTCCCAATAATGATATCATATGGCCTAAGCATGGTTTCTAACATGAATGACAGTGAAATTTCTAGAAGGCAGAGAGAACATGTAATTAACAATAGGCTATTCGACTTTACAGTCTCTCAGGACGGACCAAGTCACAATCCCCCATGGTGCACGCCCACACGCCCATCACCTAGCATGTGTGTCACCTCCAAAATAGTCACATCATACCAAGATCCGGGGTTTCATACCCTCAGGATCAGATTTAAAATTGTTACTTACCTCAAACCGAATCCTACTCCGCAATGCGTTTTCCCCTCGAATCAATCTCCAAATGCCCTGAATCTAGCCACAAGTAGTACGATATAATTAATATAGGCTAAAAGAATCAATTCCACAAGAAAACACGAAATTAAAAGCCAAATTCTGAAATAGCCTCAAACTCGGCCCCTAGTTCCACTTTTCGAAATCCGATGAAACTCACAAAATCCGAAAGCCCATTCACTCACGAGTCTAACCATACCAAATTCATCAAAATCCGACATCATTTGGTACTCCAAATCCCCAAAATCCACTCTCCAATTCTCAAGCCCTAAACCCCCAAATTGCACTTCAAAATCTCTCTAATTAGGTGGGGAAATCAGTGGGGAATCAAGATTTATGATTAAAAAGCGAGTACAAGAAGCTTACCTCAACAATCCCCTCGAAAATCTGCTCCAAAATCGCCAAAGTCCAAGTCTCAAATGGTGAAATAAGATTAAAATCGCGAACCATTGCTTTTAAACCTTCTGTCCAGACTTTTCGCATCTGCGAACACATTGTCGCATCTGTGACGCCGCACCTGCGAAAAATCCATCGCAGGTGCAGATTCCACTTAAAATCCCAGATATCGCTCCTGCGGCTTCAAGACCACATCTGCGCCTATCGCAGGTGCGGCAACCTATCCCACCTGCAGCCAAAATTCGCATCCGCGCCCAGCTGCCCGCTTTTGTGACCATCGCAGGTGTGGGAAAATCTCCGCACCTACAGCTTCTGCTCAACTCCTCCTTGGCTGATTTTGCGGTCCCATCCCCGCTTCTGCGATCTCGCACCTGCGCCTATGGGTTCCACATGTCGGAACCCGACAAAAGTTACAAAATCCGAAAGCCCATTCAACTACGAGTCTACCCATACCAATTTTACCAAAATCCGACCTCAACTCGACCCTCAAATCTACAAATCTTATTTCCAAATTTCTAAGTTCCAATGTCCGATTTACACCTCAAAATCATGTAATCTAGTCGGATTATTCGATGATAATACAATATTATGGAAAAGAAATGACCACAAGGGACTTACCTCAAGTTTTCCTTGAAAATATAGCAAAAATCGCCTCTCCTCAAGCTCCAATTTGTCAAAATGGCAAATGGGACTTACCTCGATCCTGGCCCTCGATCTTGGTTCTCGATCCAGGCCCTCGATTATGTCTTCGACCCGGCCTTCGACCGTGACCCTCAACCCTGGGCTCGATCATGCCTTCGATCGTGGCCCTCGACTCTGGGCTCTATCATGCCTTTGATCGTGGCCCTCGACTCTGGGCTCGATCTGGGCTTCGATCGTGGCCCTCGACCCTGAGCTCGATCTGGGCTCGATTTCTGGGCTGAAGCAATTTCCAACAGAAGGAAATTGCAGCAGCTGTTCTAGTTCAAATTATTTTTATCCGTTAACCATCCGAAAATCACCCGAGGCCCTCGGGACCTCAACCAAATATACCAACAAGTCCTAAAACATCATACAAACTTAGTCGAATCCTCAAATCACCTCAAACAACGCTAAAACCATGAATTACACCCCAATTCAAGCCTAATGAACTTTGAAATTTCTAATTTCTACAAACACTCCGGAATCTATCAAATCACGTCTGATTGACCTCAAATTTTGCACACAAGTCCTAAATGACATAGCAGAGGTATTCCAATTTTCAGAATCGGATTTCGACCCCGATATCAAAAAGTCAATCCCCCGGTCAAACTTCTCAAAAATAAAGATTTCGGCATTTCAAGCCTAATACCTCTACGGACTTCCAAATAATATTTCGGACACGCTCCTAAGCCCAAAATCACCATACGGAGCTATTAGAATTATCAAAATTCAAATCCGAGGTCGTTTACACATAGGTCCAGATCTGGTCCACTTTTCTAACTCAATTTTTCAATTATGAGACTAAGTGTCTCATTTTACTCCGAGTTCCTTCCGGACTCGAACCCACTAACCCGATATAACATAATATAGCTGAAAACACAAAAAGAAGTAGGAATGGGGAATACGGGGTTATAACTTTCAAAACGACTGGCCGGGTCGTTACATCCTCCCCCTCTTAAACATCCGTTCATCCTCGAATGGGTCTAGAAACATACCTGGAGTCTCGAATAGGCGTGGATATCTTCTTTGCATCTCCCGCTCGATCTCCCAGGTGGCCTCCTCCACAGGCTGACCTCTCCATTGCACCTCCACTGAAGCTATATCCTTTGACCTCAACCCTCGAACCTGCCGATCTAAAATAGCCACCGGCTCCACATCATAAGTCATATCATCCTCCAACTGGACCGTGCTGAAATCCAAAACATGGGACGGATCTCCAATATACTTCCGGAGCATGGAAACATGAAACACTGGATGCACACTCGACAAGCTGGGTGGCAAGGCAAGCTTATAAGCCACCTGTCCTATCCTCTGAAGCACCTCAAAAGGCCCAATGAACCGGGGGCTCAACTTGCCCCTCTTCCCAAACCTCATAACACCCTTCACGGGTGATACCTTCAGCAATACCTTCTCCCTAACCATAAAAGACACATCATGGACCTTCTTATCCGCATAGCTCTTCTGCCTGGACTGCGCCGTGCAAAGCCGCTCCTGAATTAATTTCATCTTATCTAATGCATCTTGGACCAAGTCTGTACCTAAGAGCCTAGCCTCACCCGGCTCAAACCATCCAACCGGAGATCTACATCTCCTCCCATACAAAGCCTCGTACGGAGCCATCTGAATACTCGACTGATAACTGTTGTTATATGCAAACTCCGCGAGTGGCAGAAACTGGTCCCATGAACCCCCGAAGTCAATGACACAAGCACGCAACATGTCCTCCAATATCTGAATAGTGCGCTCGGACTACCCGTCCATTTGAGGGTGAAAAGCTGTGCTTAACTCAACCTGAGTACCCAACTCTCGCTGCACGACCCTCTAAAACTACGATGTGAACTGAGTACCCCTATCTGAAATGATGGAAACTGGGACACCATGCATGCGAACGATCTCTCGGATGTAAATTTCAGCCAACCGCTCTGAAGAGTAAGTAGTACCAAATGGAATGAAGTGCACGGACTTGGTCAGCTGATCCACAATAACCCAAATTGCATCGAACTTCCTCAAAGTCCATGGGAGCCCAACTACAAAGTCCATAGTGATCCGCTCCCACTTCCACTCTGGGATCTCTAACCTCTGAAGCAAGCCACCCGGTCTCTGATGCTCATACTTAACCTGCTGACAGTTTAGACACCGAGCCACAAACCCAACTATATCCTTCTTCATCCGCCTCCACCAATAGTGCTGCCTCAAATCCTGGTACATCTTCGCGGCACCCGGATGGATGGAATACCGCGAGCTGTGGGCCTCTTCAAGAATCAGCTCTCGAAGCCCATCTACATTAGGCACACATATCTGGCCCTGCATTCTCAGCACCCCGTCATCACTAATAGTCACATCCCTAGCATCACCTCTCCGAACCCTGTCCTGAAAAACGAGCAAGTGAGGGTCATCATACTGATGCTCCTTGATACAGTCATAAAGAGAAGACCTGGAGACCACACAAGCCAATACCCGACTAGGCTTTGAAATATCCAATCTGACAAGCTAGCCTGCTAAGATCTGAACATCTAATGCCAAAGGTCTCTCTGCTGCTGGAAGATATGCTAAACTCCCCAAACTCTCTACCCGGTGACTCAAAGCATCGGCCACCACATTGGCCTTCCCCGGATGGTACAAAATAGTGATATCATAGTCCTTAAGAAGCTCTAACCATCTCCGCTGACGCAAATTAAGATCCTTCTTCTTTTTAATAGATACTGTAGACTTCGGTGATCAGTATAGATCTTACAATGAACCCTATACAAATAATGACGCCAAATCTTTAAGGCGTGAACAATGGCTGCTAACTCAAGATCATGGATAGGATAGTTCTTCTCATGGGTCTTCAAATGGCGCGAGGCATAGGAAATCACCCTACCCTCCTGCATCATAACACAACCAATGCCTATCCTCGAGGCATCACAATACACGGTGTAAGAACCTGAAGCTGATGGCAGAACTAACACTGGAGCTGTGGTCAAAGCAGTCTTTAGCTTCTGAAAGCTCTTCTCACATTCATCCGACCACCTGAATGGAGCACCCTTTTGGGTCAATTTGGTCAAGGGTGATGCAATAGATGAAAATCCCTCCACAAAGCGACGGTAGTAACCCGCCAAACCAAGAAAGCTCCTAATCTCTGTGGCTGAGGACGGTCTGGGCCAACTCTGCACCGCCTCTATCTTCTTTGGATCCACCTGAATACCCTCATTGGACACCACGTGCCCCAAGAATGCTACTGAGCTGAGCCAAAACTCATATATAGAAAACTTTACATAAAGCTTCTCCTCGCTCAATCTCTGCAATACAACCCTCAAATGCTGAGCGTGCTCTTCCTGGCTACGAGAGTACACCAGGATGTCGTCAATGAATATAACGACGAATAAGTCCAAATAGGGCTGGAATACACTGTTCATCAAATGCATGAACACTGCTAGGGCATTGGTCAGCCCAAAAGACATCACCAAGAACTCATAATGGCCATATCGGGTCCTGAAAGCTGTCTTGAGAATATCTGAATCCCGAATCTTCAGCTGGTGATAACCGGAACTCAAATCAATCTTGGAGAACACCCTCGCTCCCTGAAGCTGGTCGAATAAATCATCAATACGAGGCAAAGGATACTTGTTCTTGACTGTGACCTTGTTCAACTGCCTGTAATCAATACACATTCTCATGGAACCATCCTTCTTTTTCAAAAATAGAACCGGTGCACCCCAAGGTGACACACTAGGCTGAATAAACCCCTTATCAAGGAGTTCCTAAAGCTGTTCTTTCAATTCCTTCAACTCCGCCGGTGCCATACAATACGGTGGAATAGAAATGGGCTGAGTGCCCGGCACCAAATCAATACCAAAGTCAATATCCCTGTCAGGCAGCATGCCCGATAGGTCTGCAGGAAACGCATCCGAAAAATCACGTACCACCGGAACAGAATAAATGACAGGAGTCTCTGCACTAACATCCCTCACAAAAGCCAAATAAGATAGGCAACCCTTCTCAACCATGCGTTGAGCCTTCAAATATGAAATCACCCTACTTGGTATATAATCTACAGAACCGCTCCACTCAACCCTTGAAATTCCCGGCATAGCCAACGTCACTGTCTTAGCATGACAATCTAGAATAACATGACATGGAGATAACCAATCCATACCCAATATCACATCAAAGTCAACCATACTGAGCAACAATAGATCTACTCGGGTTTCCAGACCCCCAATAGTCACCACACATGACCGATATACGTGGTCCACAATAATAGTATCGCCCACAGGAGTAGATACATGTATAGATAAAACTAAGGACTCACGGGGCATATCCAGAAAATAGACGAAATACGAGGAAATATATGAATACGTGGAACCAGGGTCAAATAATACTGAGGCATCTCTGTGGCAAACTGAGACAATACATATAATCACAGCATCTGAAGCAATAGCATCTGGTCCGGCAGGGAGAGCATAGAAACGGGCCTGACCACCCCCTGATCTGCCTCCCCCTCTAGAGTGACCCCTAACTGACTAACCTCCACCCCGAGCTGACTGGGCGGATGGTGAGGTAGCTGGTGCTGTAGTCGGAGGCTGACTCCTCTACTGAGATAGACCTCCATGACGATGAGGACACTGCCTCCACATATGCCCAAGCTCCCCACACTCAAAATAACTCCCTGGTGCTGGCGGCGGAAACTGAAGGGAACCCCTAGCACCAGGATGACTGGTAGAAGAACCTGGCATGGAAGAGCCCTGAACAGGTGGAGCACGGGACGAACTCTGAACTGGAAGGGCACTAAGTGATGAGTGGCCCTGATGAGAACTGTGAGAACCATGGCCAGATGATGCACCCCGATGAAATGGCCGAGCTGACTGAGCCTGTCTGAAATGACGACCTCTACCGTGCTGGAACTGACCCCCAAAAGGAGCACCGCTGAATCCACCCTGACCACGAGGCCTCTTGGCCTCCCGCTCAACCCTCTCCTGACCGCGAACCATCTCAATCTGCCGAGCAATGTCGACAACCTCATCAAAGGTAGCACCCGAAACTCGCTCCCTGGTCATGAGGAGCAATTGTAGCTGATAAGTGAGGCCATCAATAAACCTCATGATCCTCTCTCTGTCCGTAGGAACCAACCTGATAGCATGACGGGCCAACTCGGAGAACCGCATCTCATACTACGTCACAGACATATCACCCTGGCGGAGCCGCTTAAACTGTCTACGCAGCTCCTCTCTATGGGATCGAGGCACGAACTTCTCCAAAAAGACCACGGAGAACTGCTGCCAAGTAAGGGGTGCTGCACCAATAGGCCTACGCCTCTCGTAAGTCTCCCACCATCTGAGTGCAGCCCCAGAAAGCTAAAAGGTAGTGAATGAGACCCTACAAGTCTCCAAAATACCAGTAGTATGGTGTATCCTCTGACACCTGTCCAAAAAGTCCTGAGCATCTTCTCTCTCTGTGCCACTGAAAGGTGGGGGCTGAAGTCTCCCAAACCTCTCCAACCTACGCTGATCATCCTCAAGCATAGCAGGAACCACATAATCCTGAGCAACAACAATCGGCTAGGCTGGTGGTGCCTCTGGTGCTTGAAGTCCCTGAATAACCTGCTCGGGTGTGCGAGCGACGGGAGTCTGAGTGCCTCCCCTAGCCTGAGAAGTGGTTGCGGCCGTCGAAATAGAGACCGCCTGAGCAAGGAAAGTACACACTGTCAGAATCTGTGTTAGGGCCTCCTGAAGGCCTGGAATCACAATAGGCACAGGTGGTGCCTGAGCAGGTGCATCAACAACTGGAACTTGGTCCTGATCTGGGACAACTGATGGATCTGTAGGTACTTCCCCAACTGCTGTACGGGCTTTACCTATGCCCCTACCACGGCCTTTGCTGAGACCTCGGCCTCTCGTGGCCCTGGCTGGTGGTACTGGTGGATGGCCCTCCTGACCGGTAGTACGAGTCCTCACCATCTGTGAGAGAATGAAACAACAGATGTTTAATTACTAGAATCAACAAATTCGCACGACAAGAATCCAAGAATGTGAAGTTTCCTAAAGGTTCTGCAGCCTCTCGAAGATAAGTACAGATGTCTCCATACCGATCCGCAAGACTCTACTAAACCCTTTCATGACTCGTGAGACCTATGTAACCTAGGCTTTGATACCAATCTGTCACGACCCAAAACTAACCCCTGTTGTGATGGCGCCTATCGTGGAACTAGGCAAGCCGACTCATTTCCAAAACAAAACGATATTTTCATTTTAAAGATAATTCCAAGGTTATTTAACATAAACCTTCATTTAAAGAGTTCAAATCAAAGAAAAACAGAAGTGCGGAAAAGAAAAGCCCGACATTTGGGGTGTCACTAGTCATGAGCATATACTATAATCTGTCTAACAATATCAAGGCTAAATCTGCCCGAAAAAACGCTAAATATAACTAGAGGAAGATAAGAGGGAGAAGAGTAGAGGCTGCGATCGCCAAACAACTACCTTGCTATCTCCAAGAAAATCTGCAACCAGAACAATCAATAACCGCTACCGTGTCCAGCTACACCTGGATCTGCACATAAGGTGCAGGGAGTAACGTGAGTACGCCAACTCAGTAAGTAACAACAATAAATAAATACTGAGCGGTAGTGACGAGCAATAAAGCATATAACGTTCATGTCAGGAAATATCATTAAAATACCACATGCTCTTAAAAATCAGGATTTGAATCAAACATCTCGTTTAAACCTAGTTCCAGTAAAAATCATTTAAAGACATTTTTCCAACAGTTTTTCAAACAAAGGCTCAATGCAAAGGTGAGAAAAAATGATAAAATCATAAACAGCCCCTCGGGGAAAACATCACTCATATATATCCCCTCGGGCAAATCTCACAGTCACTCGTGCCACTCAGGCATACCTCACAATCACTCTTGCCACCCCGGCATACCTCACAATCACTCTTGCCACTCGGGCATACCTCACAATCACTCTTGCCTCCCAGTCACTCAGCACTCGGCACTCGCACTCAATAGGTACCTGCGCTCACTGGGGGTGTGTACAGACTCCGAAGGGGCTCCTTCAGCCCAAGCGCTATAATCTGCACGGACAACTCACGTGCGATAATAATAAAGTACGCTGCAGGTGGGCAGCCCCGATCCACACTCATCCTCACAAATCAGGCCCTCGGCCTCACTCAGTTATAAAGTATGCTGCAGGAGGGCAGCCCCGATCCACACTCATCCTCACAAATCAAGCCACTCGAGCATTTCAGTAAAACAGGGCATTCGGCCCAAAACATTTATATGCATCAAAATAGAGTCATAAACTGAGTTATGTGGTAAACAAGTATAAACATGACTGAGTATAGAATTTTCAATCAAAAACAGTGAGAGGTGGGTAAGAAACAGCCCCTAAGGGTCCAAACAGCATTGGCGCAAGTCCCAAACATGGCATTCAGCCCAATTTACAAAATATCTTTCCAAAACATATAAGTATCAATGGTTTCAACAAAGTATGCAACTTTACAGTTGCTACGGGGCGGACCAAGTCACAAATCCCCAACAGTGCATGCCCACACGCCCGTCACCTAGCATGTGCGTCACTTCAAAATAATAGAATGATACGAAATCCGGGGTTTCATACCCTCAGGACTAGATTTGACAATCGTTACTTACCTCAAAACGTGAAACTTTTTATTCTGCTATGCCTTTTCCTCGTGAATTGGTCTCCAAACGCCTCGAATCTAGTCATAAATAATTCGTTTCAGTCAATAAAATTCATTGGAATTAATTCCACAAGATAATAATGATTTTTCCATAAAAATCCAAAAATTAGCTCAAAAATCGCCTGTGGGGTCCACGTATCGGAACCCGACAAAAGTTACAAAATCCGAAAGCCCATTCAACCACAAGTCTATACATACCAATTTTACCAAAATCCGACCTCAACTCGACCCTCAAATCTACAAATCTTATTTCCAAATTTCTAAGTTCCAATCTCCGATTTACACCTCAAAATCATGTAATCTAGTCGGATTATTCGATGATAATTCAATATTATGGAGTAGAAATGATCACAAGGGACTTACCTCAAGGTTTCCTTGAAAATATAACAAAAATCGCCTCTCCTCAAGCTCCAATTTGTCAAAAATGGCAAATGGGACGAAGTCCCTGTTTTTATAATTCTGCCCAGACATCCTCGGTTCTGCCTTGATCTTGGCCTTCGATCGAGGTCCTCGATCCTGATTCTCGGTCCTGGCCCTCGATCCTGGTTCTCGATCCTGGCCCTCGATTATGTCTTCGACCCGGCCTTCGACCGTGACCCTCGACCCTGGGCTCGATCATGCCTTCGATCGTGGCCCTCGACTCTAGGCTCGATTGTGGCCCTCGAATCTAGGCTCGATCTGGGCTTCGGTTGTGGCCCTCGACCCTGAGCTCGATCTGGACTCAATTTCTGGGCAGAAGCAATTTCCAATAGATGAAAATTGCAGCAGCTGTTCTAGTTCAATTATTGATCCGTTAACCATCCGAAACTCACCCGAGGCCCTCGGGACCTCAACCAAATATACCAACAAGTCCTAAAACATCATACAAACTTAGTCGAATCCTCAAATCATCTCAAACAATGCTAAAACCATGAATTACACCCCAATTCAAGCCTAATGAACTTTAAAATTTCTAATTTCTACAAATACTCCGGAACCTATCAAATCACGTCCGATTGACCTCAAATTTTGCACACAAGTCCTAAATGACATAACAGAGGTATTTCAATTTTCAGAATCGGATTCCGACCCCGATATCAAAAAGTTAACCACCCGGTCAAACTTCTCAAAAATAAAAATTTCAGCATTTCAAGCCTAATTCCTCTACGGACTTCCAAATAATATTTCGGACACGCTCCTAAGCCCAAAATCACCATACGGAGCTATTGGAATCATAAAAATTCAAATCCGAGGTCATTTACACATAGGTCCATATCTGGTTCACTTTTCTAACTCAAATTTTCAATTATGAGACTAAGTGTCTCATTTCACTCTGAGTTCCTTCCGGACTAGAACCCACTAACCCGATATAACATAATATAGCTGAAAACACAAAAAGAAGTAGGAATGGGTAATACGGGGTTATAACTCTCGAAACGACCGGCCGGGTCGTTATATTTACGTACTCATGCTACAGTTGCTGCACATTTTTGTGCAGGTACACATATGTTTAGCGGCCTTGTGGGTGCAGAGGCATGATTATGGCGGGGACTTAGGTCAGCTGCATTTTATACGACGATCCGCAGCCAACAAATTCTCCTTCAGAGTACTTACATTTTTCCTATCCAATTTGTATTTCGGACAGTTGTTGTATTTTATTTTACATTCTTAGCTAATGCTCATGTACTTGTGACACCAGATTTTGGAATGATTATGGGTTGCACTATATAGGAATTATTAAATATATTATTATGTATTTTGTAAACTCCATCTTCTACTATTTAATTGAAGGAAAACTATGATTTCAAAAATATTAAAATGAGACCTGAATTAAGTATTTAGTGTTGGCTTGCCTGACAGCGGTGTCCGGCACCATCACGGCCTTTAATGGATTTTGGGTCATGACACTTGAGGTCTTATCTTTTGTTATGTCTCCGTGCTATTCTTGAGACACTAGCTCCGTATTATGATCACTTTGATCATTTGCTTCTTCTTGTTTTCAGGGATTTTTATCCTTAGAACCGTTTGGTCTACCACATTTAAAGCATGGTTTAAAATTAATTTCTTTAATTGATTGTCCTACCGGGATATCAACTCGAATTGGAGCATTAGTAGCTACAATATGTGACTTAGTCACCCTTGGTAGGTCAATGAATTCATCTGGCAGTTGATTTGCAATATTTTGCAAATGAATTATCTTTTGAATCTCTTGTTCACATCGATTTGTTTGAGGATCTAAATGAGATAGTGATAATACATTCCAATCTATCTCCTTTCTCTGCTGCTTATTTTCTCCCCCTAATGTTGGGTATACCGATTCATCAAAATGACAATCAGCAAATCTTGTCATAAGTAAGAGCAGGTAACATTTCAAGAACATATTTCTCACCCGACCTTATTGTAGTAATATAAAGATATTCAATCTTTTCATTATTTGTAGTCTCAATGTGATATCCATTTTGGCGAATATCATTGAAACTTAGTAAGTTTCTTTAAGACTTACTACAATATAATGCTACATTAATAGCCAAATGTGTTCCTCCGGGTAGTAATAAATTTGCTCTTTCAGAGCCTTCAATTAATCTTGTACTACAAGATATTGTATTAACATTAGCTTCTTTCATCACCAAATAAGAGAAATATCTCTTATCTCTTTAAATAGTATGTGTTGTAGCACTATCCAAAAGACATATATCATCTTTATTGATCTTGGATCTAATTGAAGACTGGAGAATATCTATATTCTTCATAAATAAACTAAAATTACATCATAAGAAATACGAAAGACTATAAATAAAAGAAATATTAAAATTACACTAAGAATGTAGAAACTAGCATATATGATGCTTTAGAAAAGTACACTAAGAAAAACAAATTACTTAAAGACATAATATGCAAATAACAACATTTCTTAAAGCTTTATTCCCTAGTAAGATAATCACTTCTTTAGTCAATATCCTCAAAGAAGTCTCCAGCTTCTAAATGAGTAATGTTTGTCAGGCCTCCAAAATCATCATCTTTATATGCAAGATTTGCCTCAACATTATCATATTTGTTTGAGGGACCTGCTTTATCATTATTATTTTGAAAAGTCAAGTGTGCATCCACATTGCTATATTTTCTTTTAAATTCTTGATAAAGTTTGACAAAATGGTCAGGTGTACGACAAACACGTGCCCAATGACCCTTCATACCACATATGTGGCAAATATTAACTCTGTCGTTTAAAGGATTATTTTAAGGATCTGTATTGTTCTCTTGATTTTTTCTACCATGATGACGATAATTATTTCATCTCCTTCAATGTCCAAGTCCATGTCCATGACTATGGCCACGGCCATGACCACGATAATAATTTTGTCTTCTTTCAGACTTTTGAGTTGTTGCTACCATATTCACTTCGGAAAATGGTGCGGATCTAGTGGGACGGGCTCCATAATATTTCATTAAAAGGGTATTATGTTGCTTAGCCACTAGGAGGCATGAGATTAATTCAAAAATTTTATTTAAACCCTTTTCACGGTATTGTTGCTGCAATACAACATTTGAGGCATAAAAAGTAGAAAGAGTCTTTTACAATAAATCCTCATCATTCACAATTTTTTCACATAATTTAAGTTGGAAAGTTATCCTAAATACGACATAATTATATTCACTTACATTTTTAAAATCTTGTAACTATAAGTGAATTCATTCATATCGAGTTCTTGGCAATATCGTTGCCTTAAGATGGTCATATCGTTCCTTCCAACTGCTCCATAATTCAAATGGATCTTTTAGTGTTAAGTATTCAGTCTTTAACCCTTCATTGAGATGATGACAAAGGAAAATTATAGCCTTTGCTGTATCATAGCATGTTGCTTCATTTCCTTGTATAATAGTATTTTCAAGAGCTTTTGCAGCAAGCTGAATGTCAGCATCAAGGATGTCACGACCCAAACTTTGCATGTCGTGATGGCACTTATCTCAATAATAGGCAAGCCGATAACCTCAATAAAACACTATAATCTTTTAAGTTTGAAAATATAATATTTAAATTTAATAGAAAATCCCACAAATAGTGATATAAATACACTCCCAAAACTCCGATGTCACTAAGTACATGAGCATCTAAATAATAACATAGTCTGACTGATAAAATAATATTTAGAATTATAGAACAGTAAAAATAACTGAAAGTAAAGAGAGTCAAGGTATGTGGATGCCAAACAACTACCTCGATAGTCTCCAATAGATAAAACTTTGAAATCTAGCAGCTACTGTATCCGAAAGTACATGGACCAGCATACGAAGTGCAGAGTGTAGTATGAGTAAATCTGATCCTATGTACTCAATAACTAACAAGACTACCCTTTGGGATGAAATTAGTGACGAACTCAACAGGTACAATCCAATATAGAAATAGCAGTACCAAAATGTAGGCATGTTCTCAAGTTCGACAGATGAGCCCAATACAAGTAAAATAGATCAATTCTACAAGGAATATCTACATGCCAAAATACATTATGTATGTGATGTACCACATTGGAAACCTTGTATACTCACACTTTTAGAATACTCAAGCACTCAGTACTATATATGGCCAATCCAACCCAGAGAAAATCCATCCCCAAATATATATCACACACAGTCACTCACTCAGTACTGTATAAGGCCAATCCAACAAGGGAAGATCCATCCCCCAATATAAAAGGCAAGATCCATGCTAGGGAAAATCCATCCCAAAAATATAAATGATTCAGGAAAGATCCATGCCTAGATATAATCTATCCCTCAATATAAAATCAACCGCGCTCACTGTGCGGGGTGTAGACTCCAGAGGGGCTCCTTCAGCCCAAGTGCTATAATAGCCAGATCCGGGCATAAATAAATAAAGCATACTGCGACGTGCAACCCGATCTCATAAATATCACTCACAATCTTTAGTCTCTCGGGATCACAATGACATGAAAATCAACCTGACATAATGATATGATGTATCGATGAATGACAAGAGAGACTAAGATATTGTGTGCAAATAAAATATGAGACTGAGCACAAATTACACATTATTTTTAAATAATTAATTTAACAGCAACACGACCCGTGTGGGTCCCAAAATACAGACACATAGCCTAAACATGATCTTTAATACGAGTCTCGGCTCAATTTATCTAACACGTGGAGGATATGTGGATAATGTCATGATTCTTTGATTATGCAATTCCACGAAATTTATTTAATTCACAATTTTTAAGGTGCACGCCCACACGCCCATCAACTAGCATGAGCGTCACCTCAAACCGTGAAATTCTTTATTCCAATAAGTCTTTGCCTCATGAATTAGCCTATGAATGCCTCGTATCTAGTCACAATTAATTCGATACAGTCAACACGAATTATAGAAATCAATTCCATATGAAAACACTAAATTTCCCAATTAAAATCCGAAATTCAACTCAAAAATCAACAGTGGGGCCCACACATCGGAACCCGAAAAACTTTAGAAAGTATGAACGCTCATTCAACCACGAGTCCAACCATACCAATTTGACCAAATTCCTACATCAACTCGACCTCTAAATCCTCAAATCTTATTTTCAAATTCCTAGGCCCAATTTCTCGAATTACATCTCAAAAACATGTAATCTAGTCGAAATACTTAATGATAATTCAATATTATTGACTAGCAATGATCACAAGTAACTTACCTCAAGATTCCCCGTGAATTCTCTCTGAACTTCTGCTTCTGCTATCCTAAATCCGCTTCTGCGGACCCGCTTATGCGATCTCGCAGATGCGAAACTTCCCTCGCATCTGCGACCTCTGCCCACACTGCTCCAACCCACTTCTGCGGTCAACATGTTGCTTCTGCGGTCGCGCATCTACGACCAATTCTATTGCAGGTGCGATTGAACCAGAACTGGAAATTTTCCAGAATTTTTCCAAGTCCAAGTTTTGATCCGTTAACCATACGAAATTCACCCGAGTACCCCAGGACCTCAATCAAATAGACCAGCAAGTCCTAAAACATCATACAAACTTAGTCGAGGCCTCAAATCACATAAAACAATGCTAAAACCATGAATTGCACCCCAATTCTAGTCTAATGAAAACTAATGAATTCAAACTTCTACATTCGATGTCGAAAACTATCAAATCACATCTGATTGAGTTCAAATTTTTCACACAAGTCATAAATGACATAACGGACCTATGAAAAGTTTTATAACTAGATTCCGACCCCGATATCAATAAAGTCAATGCCCGGTTAAACTTCCAAACCTTTCATTTCCTAATTTCTCCATTTGAAGCCAAAATCAACTACGAACTTTCGAATAATTTTTCGGACACACTCCTAAGTCCAAAATAACCATACAAAGCTATTAGAATCATCAAAACTCTACTCCGGAGTCGTTTACACATAAATCAACATTCGATCGATCTTTACAACTTAAGTTTTCATCCTTGAGACTAAGTGTCTCAATGCATTCTGAAACCTCACCGGATCCGAACCAACTCCCCCGGAAAGTCACATAACAACTGTAAGGCACAAAATGAGCAGTAAATGGGGGAATGGGGTTGTAATACCCAAAACGGTCGGCCGAGTCGTTGCATTCTCCCTCTCTTAAACAAATATTTGTCCTCAAGCGGGTTTAAAATCATACCTGGAGTCTCAAATAGGTGTGGATATTTGCTCTATATCTCTCGCTCAGTCTCCCTGGAAGCTTCTCAGACTGGCTGGCCTCTCCACTGCACTTTCACTGAAGCTATGTTCTTTGATCTCAACTTTCGAACCTGCCGGTACAAAAAGGCCACCAGCTCCACATCGTAAGTCAAATTTCCATCCAATTGAACCGTACTGAAACTCAAAACATGACACAGATCTATGACATACTTTCGGAGCATGAAACAGTGGATGAACACCCGATAGACTAGGCGGCAATGCAAGTTCATAAGCCACCTCTCCAATCATCTTAAGTATTTTAAAAGTCCTAATAAATCAAGGACTCAACTTGACATACTTCCTGAACCTCATAACCCCTGTCACGGGCAAAACTCTAAATAGTACCTTTTTCCTACCATGTATGCATCATCGCAAACCTTCCGATCGGCATAACTCTTTTGTCTAGACTGCGCCATGCAAAGTCGATCCTAAATCAATTTAACCTTTTCCAAAGCATCCCAAACTAAATCAGTACCCAATAGCCTAGCCTCACCTACCTCAAACCAACCCACCGAAGACCGAGACCATCTCCTATACAAAAGCCTCATACGGAGCCATCTGAATGCTTGATTGGTAGTTGTTATAGGCAAACTCTGCAAGCGGAAAACACTAATCCCAAAAACCCCCGAAATCTATAACACAAGCACGTAGCATATCTTCCAATATCTAAATAGTGTGCTTGGACTGTCCATCTATTTGAGGGTGAAATGTTGTACTCAACTGAACCTGTGTGCCTAATTCTTGCTGCACTACTTTCCAGAATTGTGATATAAACTGTGTGCCCTGATCTGAAATGATAGACATCAGCATACCGTAAAGGCGTACGATCTCGCGGATATACATCTCGGCCAACCACTCCGGAGAATATGTAGTACCGACTGGAATAAAATACGCAGACTTGGTCAACCGATCCACAATCCAAATAGCATCAAATTTACTTGAAGTCCATGGGAGTCCAACTACGAAGTCCATGGTAATACGCTCCCACTTCCACTCCGGAATTTCAAGTCTCTGAAGCAATATGCTCGGTCTCTGATGCTCGTATTTCACCTGCTGACAATTTAAACACTGAGCTACAAACCCTACTATATCTTTCTTCATCCTCCTCCACCAATAGTATTGTCTCAAGTCTTGATACATCTTTGCGGCACTCGGATGAATAGAATATCGCGAATTGTGGGCCTCCTCAAGAATTAACTCTCGTAGTCTTCTACCTTTGGTATACAAATCCGACCCTGCATCCTCAATAATCCATCATCTCTAATAGTAACATCTTTGGCATTATTGTGTAGAACTGTGTCCTTCAGGACAAGAAATTAGGGATCATCATATTGGCGCTTTCTAATGCAGTCATATAAAGAAGATCGAGAAACCACACATGCTAGAATGCAAATGGGCTTCAAAACATCTAATCTCACGAACTGGTTAGCCAAGGCATGGACATCAACAATAAAAGGCCTCTCACCAACATGAATGAATGCAAGGCTACCCATACTCACCACATTTTTACTCAAGGAAACGGCCACCACGTTGGCCTTCCCGGTATGATTCAGAATAGTAATATCATAGTCCTTTAGCAACTCCAACCATCTTCGCTGCCTCAAATTTAGATCCTTCTTTTTGAATAAGTACTGAAGGCTCCGATGATCCTACTTCACACGACACACCATAGAGATAGTGCCTCCAAATCTTTAATGCATGAACAATGGCTGCCAATTCTAAATCATGAACATGGTAATTATTTTCAAGTGGCTTCAACTGGCGCGAAGCATAAGAAATCACTCTACCCTCCTACATCAAGACACACCCAATACCGATCCGAGAAGCATCGTAATACACCGTATAAGAACCTGAAGCTGAAGGCAAAACTAGAACTAGAGTTGTGGTCAAGGCAGTCTTGAGCTTCTGAAAGCTCTCTTCACACTCATTTGACCACCTAAATGGAGTACCTTTCAGGGTCAATTTAGTCATAGGCGCCGCAATAGACGAGAAGCCCTCTACAAAGCAATGATAATAACTAGCCAAGCCGAGAAAACTCTGAATCTCATTAGTTGAAGATGGCCTGGGCCAACTCTGGACTGCCTTTATCTTCTTCGGATCCACCTTAATTCCCTCACTGGACACTATGTGTCCCAAAATTGCCACCGACCTAAGCCAGAATTCACACTTAGAGAATTAGAGAATTTGGCATAAAGTTTCTCCTCCCCCAGCCTCTGTAGTACAATACTCAAATATTTTGCATGTTCCTCCTGGCTACGTGAGTACACCAGGATATCATCGATAAATACTACGATAAACAAATCAAGATACGACTGGAATACACTATTCATCAAGTGCATAAATGTTGTTGGGGCGTTGGTCAGGACAAAAGGCATCACGAGAAATTCTTAGTGACCATAACGAGTCCTGAATGCTGTCTTTAGAATATCCGAATCCTGAATTTTCAACTGTTGATACCCAGATCTCAAATCAATTTTGGAAAACACCCTCGCTCTCTGAAGCTGGTCAAATAAATCATCAATATGTGGCAAAGGATACTTGTTCTTGATTGTAACTTTGTTCAACTTCTTGTAGTCAATGCGCATCCGCATAGTGCCGTCTTTCGTTTTCACAAATAGAACTGGTGCGCCCCAAGTTGACACACTAGGCCTAATAAACCTTTTATAAAGAAGTTCCTGAAGTTGCTATTTCAATTCCTTTAACTCAGCTGGTACCATATGATGCGGAGGAATTGAAATAAGCAGAGTGCCCAGCACAAAATTAATAATATAGTCAATATCCCTATTGGTTGGCATACCCGACAGGTTTGCAGGAAATACATCCGGAAATTCTCGCACTACTGGTACAGAATCAATTGTAGGAGTGCCTATATCAAAATCTCTCACAAAGTCCAAATATGACAAACATCCCTTCTCAACCATTCGTTTGGCCTTTAAGTAAGAAATTACCCTGCTAGGAACAAAATTTGGAGAACCTCTCCACTCATCCTTGGTAACCCTCGCATCGCCAATGTCACGGTCTTAAAGTGACAATCCAGAATAGCATGACATAGAGACAACCAATCCATACCCAAGATCACATCGAAATAAACCATATTAAGCAATAAGAGATCAACTCTAATCTCAAATCCCAAATAGTTACCACACACGAACGATACACATGGTCCACAATAATAGTATCGCCCACCAGCGTAGATACACGAACAGGTGAGACTAAGGACTCTCGGGGCATTTCCAGACAACGAGCAAAATAGGATGATGCGTAAGAATAAATAAAACCAGGCCCGATTAAAGTGGAAGCATCTTTGTGGCACACTGAAACAATACCTATAACGACTGCATCTGAAGCAACGGTCTCTGGCCTAGTAGGAACAACATAAAATTGAGCCTGACTGCCGCCTGATCTGCCTCCCCCTCTAGGGCAACCTCTAGCTGCCTATGCCCCACCCCGTACTAGCTAGGTGGGTGGTGAAATAACTAGTGCAGGAGTCGCAGTCTGACTCCTCTACGTAACTGGACCTCTCGACAGACGGGGATAATATCTCTTCACATGACCCAACTCTCCACACCAAAAGCAACCCCTCTATGAAAATGTCGGTAAGTACTGAGGTGGACCTCGAGAACCAGAATAACTACTAGAAGAACCTGGAATAGATGAACCCTGAACTAATGGTGCACGAGATGAACTCAGAGCTAGAAGTGCACTAAAAGAAGACTTAATCGATCGATCACTGTATGAACTATGGCTAATTGATGTGCCACGATGAGCTGGACGAGCAATCTGAGCGGGCCTATAAGGTCGACCCCTGCTGTGATAGGACCGTCTCCCAGAAAGAACAATACTGGAATTACCCTAACCACGAGACCTCTTATCCTTCCTCTCCTCACACTCCTGAATATGGACCATCTCTAGCCGCCGAGCCCTATCAACCACCTCATCGAATTTAGTACCTCCTACATTTCCCAGGGTCATAACAAAACGGAACTGCTGGTTGAGTCCATTAATTAATCTCCTGATCTTCTCCCTCTCAGTGGGAACCAACCAAACTGCATGATGAGCCAATTTTGAAAACCGCATCTCATACTGAGTCATGGACAAGTCCTCTTGACATAAATGCTCGAACTGCCTACGCAGTTCCTCTCTGAGGGTTTGTGGCACAAACTTCTCCAGGAATAAGACGGAGAACTTATTCCACAAAAGTGGTGCTGCACCAACTTGTCTGCTCCTCTCATTGGGCATCCTCTGAATCAGTTCCTCTGAATGATGGAGGACAGAGTCTCCAAAATCTCTCTACTCTCTTCTTCTCCTCGTCATTCATAATATAACCCACCTGGCCTTAGCAACTGTAACTGGCTGGGCTGGTAGTGCCCACGGTACCTAAATTCCCTGCACCACCTGCTCTAAAGTACGAGTAATAGGGGTGTGAGTACCTCCCCTGGCCTGAGAAGTGGTTGGTGTGGTCTGAGCCGAAACCACTTGAGCAAGGCCAGTGCAAACAGTCAATATCTAGGCTAAAGCCTCTTGAAGGCCTGGAATCATAATAAGCATAGCTGGTGCCTGAGCTGGTCCTACCGGCTCAACTATATCTGGAGCCTACTCCTGCGCTGGAGCAACTGGTGGTTCTACAAGAGCTACTCTAACTATTCTACGAGCTACATCTCGGCCTCTACCACGGACCCGACATCTCGTGGCCCTAACTGGTGGCACTGGTGGCTGGCCATTCGATCTGGTAGTACGTGCCCTCACCATCTGTTAGAGAATAGAATAATAGAATTTTAGTTTTCGGAATCAACAGATTCTCACAATAGAATACAAGAAAGTGAAATCTTCCTAAGGGTTCAGCAAGACTCTACTAAACCTGATCATGACTCGTGAGACCTATGTAACTTAGACTCTGATACCAACTTGTCACGACCCAAAATTCGCATGTTGCGATGGCGCCTATCTCAATACTAGGCAAGCTGATAATCTCAATAAAATAATAATCTTTTAAGTTGAAAACATAATATTTAAAGTTAATAGAAAATCCCACAAATACAGATATAAATACACTCCCAAAACTCGATGTCACTGAGCATGTGAGCATCTAAATCATAAAATAGTCTGACTAATAAAACAATGTCTGGAAATATAGAACAGTACAAATAACTGAAGGAAAGAGAGTCAAGGTCTGCGGACGCCAAGCAGCTACCTCGATAGTCTCTAACAGATAAAACTCTAAAATCTAGCAGTCGACGTATCCGCAAGCACTAGGATTTGCACACGAAGTGCAGAGTGTAGTATGAGTGCAACTGGCCCTATATACTCAATAATTAACAAGACTAACCTTTGGGCTGAAAGTAGTGACGAGCTCAACAGGTACAGTCCAATATAGATAGAAAAATTTAGGCATGTTCTCAAGTTCAACAGATAAGCCCAATGCAAGTAAAATAGATCAATTCTGCATGATATGAGAAATATGACATCTCTATATCTATATGCCAAAATACATGTTGTATGTGATGTACGACAATGGAAACCTCATGTACTCACATTCTCATAATACTCAATCACTCAGTCCTGTATATGGCCAATCCAACCCAGGGAAGATCTATCCCTAAATATATATCATTGATAGTCAGTCACTCAGTACTATATAAGGCCAATCCAGCCCAGGGAAGATCGATCCCTCAATATAGATAATTAGATATGATTCATGCCAGGGAAAATCCATCCCAAAAATATAAATGATTCGGGCAAGATCCATGCTCGGGGATAATCCATCCCAAGCACTATAATAGCCAGATCCAGTCATAAATAAATAAAACAAACTGCGGCGTGCAGCCCGATCCCATAAATATCACTCATAATCTCCAGTCTCTCGGCTCACAATGACATGAAAATTAACCCGACATAATGATATGATGTATCGATGAATGACAACAGAGGAAGAGATATGATGTGCAAATAATATATGTGACTGAGTACTAATTGCACAGTTTTCTAAACAATTAATTCAACAGCAACACGACCCTTGTGGGTCCCAAAATATCGGTACGTAGCCTAAACATGATCTTTAATACGAGTCTCAGATCCATTTCTCTAATACATGGAGCATATGTGGATAATGACAGGATTCTTTGATTATGCAATTCCATGAAATTTATTTAAGTCACAATTTCTACGGGCACGCCCACACGCCCATAACCTAGCATGTGTGTCACCTCCAAACAAATCATATAACACGTAATTTAGGTATTTATACCCTCAGAGCCAAGTTTAGAAGTGTTACTTACCTCAAATCGCGAAATTATTTATTCCAATAAGCCTTTGCCTTGCGAATTGGCCTCTGAATGCCTCGTATCTAGTCACAATTAATTCGATACAGTCAATACGAATTACAAAAATCAATTCCATATGAAAATACTAAATTTCTCAATTAAAATATGAAATTCAACTCAAAAGTCCATATTGGGGCCCAAGCCTCAGAAACTCGACAAAAGTTACAAAATATGAACGCCCATTCAACCACGAGTCCAACCATACCAATTTTACCAAATTCCGACATCAACTCGACCTCCAAATCCTCAAATAATATTTTCAAATCCCTAGGCCTAATTTATCAAATTACACCTCAAAAATACGTAATCTAGTTGAAATACTCAACGATAATTCGATATTATTGACTAACAATGATCACAAGTGACTTGCCTCAAGAATCCCCGTGAATTCTCTCTGAAGAATCGCCCAAACCCATGTTTGAAATGTCCAAATATTAGAAAATCTCGGACCTCTCTGCTTTTGTACATTGCCCATTGCTTTTGCACCTACGGCCAAATTCCTCGCTACTGTGAGACCGCTTCTACGGTCAAATCTTCCACACCTGCAGAACTTCCGCTTATGCGACTCGCTTCTGCAATCTCGCAGATGCGGAACTTCCCTCGCATCTGCGACCTCTGCCCACACGGCTCCAGCCCACTTCTGCGATCAACATGTCGCTTCTAAAGTCACGCACCTGCGACTAATTCCATCGCAGGTGTGATTGCACCAGAACTGGAATTTTTTCAGAATTTCTCCAAGTCCAGGTTTTGATCTGTTAACCATCAGAAACTTACCCGAGACCCTCAGGACCTCGACCAAATATACCAAAAAGTACTAAAAAATCATACTAGCGTAGTCGAGACCTCAAATCACATCAAACAATGTTAAAACCACGAATCGCACCCCAATTCCAGCGGAATGAAAACTAACGAATTCCAACTTCTACATTCGATGCCGAAACCTATCAAATCACATCCGATGGAGTTCAAATTTTGCACACAAGTCATAAATGACATAACTGGCCTATGAAAAGTTTCAAAACAGGATTGTGACCCTGATATCAACAAAGTCAACTTCCAAACCTTCCATTACGTAATTTTGCCATTTTAAGACAAAATCAACTACGGACCTTCATATAATTTTTCGGACATACTCCTAAGTCCAAAATCACTATACGGAGCTATTGGAATCATCAAAACTCTATTCTAGTATCATTTACACATAAGTCAACATTCGATCAACCTTTTTAATTAAGTTTTTATCGTTGAGACATAGTGTCTCAATTCATTTCGAAACCTCACCGGACCCGAACCAACTCCCCCGGCAAGTCACATAACAGTTGTAAAGAATAAAATAAGCAGTAAATAGAGGAACGGGGTCGTAATACTCAAAACGACCGGCCGGATCGTTACAAAAGACCCATGATAAATAATTCTTTCTAGAGATGTCAAGAGCCACAAATTCAAGCTTTGATAAATTCAATATAATGAAAAGTGTCATTAAAAACTAGATAAATTAGAAGCAATTTGGGTAATTATGAAACAAGAAAAAATATTAATAATAAGTTATGTAATATGGTATTCATATTTTTATAAACAGAATTCAACAAATTTTTGAATCAATAAAATTAAAAAACAAAAATTATGTGGCAAATTCTTAATTGAATTAAGAGAAAAATAAACAAAAATAGAGGTGAAACCCAGCTGTAATTATGGCAAAGTATTGTTATGGAATGATTTAATATACATATTCTATATTTCTTTTAATATCTTAATAATAATTTTATAATGATCTTACAATCTAAATTTGACTTATGTATGTATTTTTAAAACTTGAATAAAATGCCAATTCTATAATTATTTTAAAACTTGTTGGCAGTATACTCGGAAAAATAACTGCATAGTGTCTTAAACCACAAATTATACGGATGCATCACTTTTATGTGGTTACCATAATAATTAAGTCCATGTAATGGAGCCTAAATAAGCATAGAATTGATTGGTTAAAAATATTTAAAGAATGGTAACATCTAAAGTAACTAGTGTATGTGCATATTAGCAATCAACCTTGGGAAAAAGAAAATTCTCCTAACGTAATAACAATGCTATGACAACTTTAAAAGAAACATACTAGAAAGCAGAGTGGTAGTAGCTAGTGTGTGTCAGATCGGACTTGAGTAAAAGCTAATTCGTGTTGATAACGTACTATGAAATAAAAACAATTTAGTAAAACATGAACACGAAATGGAGATAGAGAGAAGAAAGAGATTTTTTTCTTCAATTGTGTGTATTTATTCATCTATTACAAAGCCTTTATATATGCATGAAAAGTGAAGAATTACTCATACAAAATAGTTGGAGGAATGGCCACTAAAACAGTGGTGGGGGTGGGGGGTAGGGGGTGGGGGGGGGGGGCATAATCACTACACATTAAATGATGGGGCTCAACATGGACATCCATAACTATTATTTTTAACAGTTTCGATCTTGAAAGAGAAATAAAAAGTCAACTCAAAAGTTAACCTTAGGATCGCGTCTCGAAACTCGACCAAAACTACAAAATCTGATCACCCTTTCGATAACGAGTCCAACCATACAATAATTACTCAAATCCGACCTCAAATCTCCTTTCAAATCTCCAAAGTTTAGTGTAATAAGTGTTTATAATTTTTCCCCAAACTTCTAACTTAAATCACTAATTAAATGATAAAAATAACAATGTATTCATGAAATATAATAATATTTGGGTAAAGAACACTTACCCCAATAAATTGCTTGAAACATCTACGAAATATCATCACTAACCGAGCTCCCTAGGTCCAAAAATGATAAATAAAACCAAACCCTCGAATATATGCTGTTGTCCAGGATTTTTCGCATTTGCGGAAAGAGACGCCGCACCTTCGGCCTCGCATTTGCGATAAAAAGCTCACATCTGCGAACCCAGCTTACCAGACCAGGATCCGCATCTGCGGAAATATCAGTCGCACCTGTGATAGCGCAGAAGCGCCAAACGAACTGCAAAAGCGAACCCCTGTGCATTTGCGTTCCCTGAGCCACAGAAGCTTTCGTCGAGGCCTCAACGTCACAGAAGTCATTCAAATCGTGCATAAGCGGAGATGCACCGGCGCTCCAAAATGCGCAGGTGCGAAGCACCAGAGCCAGATCTGCTCAAAAGCATGAAAATGATCTGAAGCTCGTCCGAAACATACTCGGGGCCCTAGGGACCCTGTCCAAATATACCAACAAGTTCCATAACATAACTCGGACTTGCTCGAGACTTCAAATCAAATCAAACAATATCCAAACTACAAACCACACATCGAACCAAACTTGATGAACTTTCGGCGTCTACAGGTCGCACCGAATCATATCAAATCAACCTGTAATTACGTCAACTTTTGCATGCAAGTCCCAAATTACATAACGGAGATAATACAACTTCCTGAATCGAAATCCAAACCCGATATCAACAAATTCAACTCTCGGTCAAACCTCTCAATCTTACAAACCTTCAACTTCCTAATTTTCGTAAACATGCATCAAATCAATCTACGTAACTCTAATCTAAATATCGATGCATGCCTAAGTCAAAAATCACCATACGAAGCTATTGGAATCATCAAACCACAATTCTGGATTTGTCTACACAAAATCAAACTCTGGTTAATTTTATCCAATATTTTGGCTCATTTCGATTAAAAATGCAACTTAGCCCAAACTTTTATTCCCTTCTTAACTAAATTATAGGTAACTCTTAAAACCTACATATAAACACATAATAAACATAAAATAAGAAAAACAAAGATCAAATATTAGGCATTTACAATCGCCCCTCTTTGCTCAAGAACATGAAGAGTTTTCGTGCAAAGATAGTGAATGTCATGACTAATTTTGCTCACATATGACTCTAATGAAAGATTTTTATTTTTGAAAAAGGTGACCAAACCTTGATTCCGAGGTAGTTATGGGAAACTTTGGTAGTTGGGACTACCGGACATTGGAGTTAAGATTGTTGTTGTCGTTGTTTTAATTATTACTGTTACCATTACTTTCTGCTTACATCAAAAGGATGTGGCTTCTATGTGTTACATATGTCTGCAAACTAAAAGTTACAAAATTCCTATATATGTGTCTTCTAGAATCAAATATTGATTCTTGACTTGCTCGCTTCTGTCGACCTTAGACAGGATCTCGATGCTATTTGAAGAAAAGATTATGGCTCATTCTCGATTGCTTGCTTTCTTGATCAGAATCTGAGAGAATGAAACTTGAGAAGCTGGGTTGCTAACATATTATCAAAGCTAACTCCAACTATCTTCTAATCGAAAGACTTCTTTTTCTGATGAGGAACTGAAATTGCAAGCTTTAATAGTCACATGTGTTCTACGGAGAGGTCCTACAAAGCCATCAAAGACGAAAAAAAACAAACAAAATTTTTTCTACCCCAGTTTGTACTATGAAAATTTGATGAGTTATCAAGAGATACATACTATTTAATATATTGAAAGGCAGACAGAGACAATAGTATAAACTAGCTAAGAGAGGATATGCAACCAGGGGGTAGTACCTTGTGTTACTAAAATAAAATAGGATTAGAGGATGGTACCCTATATTACTGAAAGAAAACATAACTAGGGGATAGTACTGTGTCTCATAGAAAAGGAATGTAACCAGGGGTTTGGCGCCCTGTATCACTAGGAAGGAATGTAACCAACGGTTGGCATCCTGTATCACAAAGAATGAATGCAACCAGGGGTTGGCACCCTATATTATTGATAAAGTGTTGAGTCTATCTAGGTGAAAAGGTTCTACCATATGTGCACCATAAGGCTACGTAAAACAACCTGAGCAGAGAGTACTTGTTCTTGGAAATATGAGCTATATCACTTTAGGTAAAAAGGTTCTACCTGAATTAAGCTACGTAAAATAGCCTGAGCGAAGAGTAATTCTACTAGGAAATATGAGCTCGATCCCCCAATACAAAAAGGTTCTACCTGAGTTAAGCTACGTAAAACAGCTTGAGTGAAGAGTGCTTCTACCCGGAAATATGAGCTGGATCTCCCTAGGCGATTAGGTTCTGCCTGAGTTAAGCTGCATAAAACAACATGAGAAAAGAGTACTTCTATCCGAAAATATAAGTTGGATCTCCCTAGGCGAAAAGGTTCTGCCTGAGTGAAGCTACGTAAAATAACCTGAGCAAAGAGTACTTCTACCCGAAAAATGAGCTGGATCCCCCTAGACAAAAAGGTTCTACCTGAGTTAAGCTACGTAAAACAGCCTGAATGAAGAGTACTTCTACCCAGAAATATGAGTTAGATCCCCTAGATGAAATGGTTCTACCAGATTTAAGCTACGTAAAACAGTCTGAGGGAAGAGTACTTCTACCCGGAAAAATGATCTGGATCTACCTAAGCAAAATGGTTCTGCCCGAGCTAAGCTACGAAAATAGGAGGTATGAACAATAGTGATGCATGCTGAAAATGAAAGAAAATGGAGACTTTGAAGAACGTAAATTTGGTGGCATTCATCATTTGAGAATCGCCATTTTGCACCGCTTTTCTCCTGCTTCAAATAAAGAAAAATTGTGAGTTTTCAAAGTGGTGGTCGGT
Source organism: Nicotiana tabacum (assembly GCF_000715075.1). Taxonomy (NCBI): domain Eukaryota; kingdom Viridiplantae; phylum Streptophyta; class Magnoliopsida; order Solanales; family Solanaceae; genus Nicotiana; species Nicotiana tabacum. Next base: position 105,450,780 of record NC_134093.1, read on the forward strand.
TTGTGTCCTTGATGCCCTGAGTAGTTTGAATTCACATCCATTGCCGTCAAAAAACCAATTTTGTCAGTGTGGTACCAAGGTGCTCGGATACTCTGTATCTCTTTTTGGAGACCTTGGCTTTCCAATGTTTCCCCTAATTATTTCATACCCGAATGTCCATGGTACCTCTAACCTTTGTCCTTATGGCAAGGTAATTTTTCCTTTAAAATCAAATTAAGTTTTCCTGCATCCAGTACCAGTTTGTGTCCGTGGTGCTATCAACATTTCCTATGAATCAAGTCTTGCATAAGCGATCTTTGCGGTTTCTTTGAGACACTTTGTTTGGATTAATAAAAAGAGATCACATATGGAATCATGCATTCATCAATGTCGTATATGCCCCAAATGGTGATCGGTATTACGGGGACACTGTATCCAGTTTTGCAACCATTACTTTGCTTCATTTTTTATGCAAAATTAGACCGAAATAGGCTCAAAGAAATATTATGGGGAAAAATAGAAGAGCAATTGAAAGCAAAAAAGGAATTGCATCTAAACAAAAGGTGTACCTTCCGGGGAGAGGAATAAGAAATTTATCTGGAGGTATGTGCAGACTTCAATGAATCATGACATGCATTTTTAACTAGACACCTGATCTATGTGAGTTGTCTAATTCGCAAAATCCGTCGCAAATGTTCATCTTGAAATTATCTTGGTTGTGCTCATGCCGGAGTATCAAAGACCCTCATTCGGCTAGTACCACCCTTTGCGGGTTTTCACTAACTAGCCTCTCTCAGTTCTCTGCTCATCGTCGCCTTATGGTGCCCATATGGATTTTCACCGATAAGACTCTCATTTCTCTTCTCACTGCGTCCTTACGGTGCCCATACGAGGTTTCACCGATGAGACTCTCTCATTAACTTTCTTTTGATTTTGTTTTTTGCTTCCCTTGACTAAGATACTGCATGCGGTAGGTTGTCCAATAACCTTGGTATGGTGACTTCAACATTCTCAAAGATCGATCAGAAGGTCTTAATGGGAAAAGGCAAAAAGAACCTTGATCTGAATTACAACTTTTGGAACCGTTTTAGTAGAAAGACCTTAAAAATAATAAAATAAACTTCTGCCCTAGTTTTAGAGTATTGGAGATATAGATTGTTTGTCGTGATGGGACCGAACCTAGGGTAAGTCTCCATACGTATCCTTTCGGAATCAGGTCGAACGTAGTTCACTGACTCAGAAGATTTGTTGTTTGATTTTTTTTCTTTTTTCTTTTATCTTTCTTTTTTTTGTTTTTTTATTTTTGTTTTTTACAAGTGCACATGTTCCAAATGGAGGGAAAATAAAGAAGACAAATGCGTCTCAAATTTGTAACAAAAAGGGTGATACCTATTTGGGATAGTGAGCAATGATAACGTTCTTCAACTCGATTTGACAAAATCATGCGTGAAAGTTTCGCAGTGGGTATATATCAAACATAATATCTTTTGACTGCATCTTCATTAACAATCACGTCTGGTACCCGTCCTTCTTCATCTAAAAAGTGCAAGGCCACTTTTTGTAACACTTTCTTGATGATGTAGGGTCCTTGTCAATTCTGGGCGAACTTTCCTTTTACTTCTACCTGGAGCGGTAGAATGCATTTCAAAACGAGCTAGCCTACCTCAAAGTGCCTTGGGCGCACTTTCTTATTATAAGCGCGTGCCATTCTTTGCTGGTATAACTGGCCAAAACACACTGATGCTAGCTGTTTTCATCAATCAACATTAGCTATTCTAATCGGGTCTTGACCCACTCAGTGTCTTCAATCTCCGATTCCATAATGATTCGGAGAGAGGCAATTTCGGCTTCTGCTGGTATTACAGTTTTAGTTCCAAATACAAGCAGATAAGGAGTTGCACCAACAGATGTGCGAATAGTCGTGTGGTATCCCAAAAGAGCAAAAGGCAACTTTACATGCCATTGCCTAAACTCTGAGATCATCTTCCTGGGAATCTTCTTGATGTTCTTGTGTAGCTGCTTCAACGGCTCCATTGGCTTTTGGTCGGTAAGGGGTAGAATGGCGATGCACAATTCTAAATTTCTCGCATACCCCCTTCATCAGATGACTATTTAGATTATATGCATCGTCAGTAATAATGGTCTTTGCGATACCAAAGCGACAGATGATGTTGGAATGAACATAGTCTACCACTGCTTTCTTGGTGATTGCTTTGAAAGTGACGGACTCCACCCACTTGGTGAAGTAATCAATTGCAACCAAAATAAATCTATGCCCATTTGAAGCCTTTGGCTCGATTGGCCCAATAACATCCATTCCCCAAGAAACAAAAGGCTAAGGAGAGGACATGGGATGTAATTCTGACGGAGGCGAGTGAATCATGTCGCAATGAATCTGGCATTGGTGACACTTGCAAACAAAAATGAAACAATCTCACTCCATAGTAACTTAATAATACCCTGCTCGCAGAATCTTATTCGCCAAAATATATCCATTCATGTGAGGTCCACATACCCCCGAATGCACTTCACCTGTGATCCATTCAGCTTTTATGGAATCTATGCATCTCAACAGAAGGAAACCCCCATCGAGCCGCCTTATAGTTCATTTTTTATCTCCCTTGGCATGCTCTTGGTATTTCCTTATTTTCAGGAATCGTTTTATGTTATGATATCATGGTTCACTATCTAGTTGTGTCTTAATTGTATTACAGTAACCGTGTTGATTTCGAACTTGAATTTCCAATGGATCAATATGAGTATTTCCTAGATAATGGAGCATCGAGGCTAAGGTAGCCAAGGCATTGGCCAGCTCGCTGTGAAACCTAGGAATGTACCTGAACTCGATGGACTTGAATATTTAGCTTAGGTCTAGCACACATTGTATGTATGGAAAAAGCTTGATGTCTCGAGTCTCCCATTCTCCCTGGGCTTGCCGGATAAGCAAGTTAGAAACTCACATAACCAATAGCTCATGCACGTCAAGATCGAGGGCCATTTTCTGACCCATGATACAAGCCTCGTATTCTGCTGTATTATTGGTACAGAAGAACCAAAGTCGGGTTGTTGGAGGGTAATGTTTTCCAATAGGTAAGATGAGGATTGCCTCGATCCCAACTCCTTCGATATTGAAAGCCCTATCAAAATACATTTTCCATACATGGTTGTCGTTTGGAACTACTTCCATTATTGAGTTGACCTCTTCATCTGGGAAGTATGTGTTCAATAGCTTGTAATCATCATCAACTGGATTCTCTTCCAAATGATCTGCCAAAGCCTGTGATTTCATTGCGGTGCGAGTGACATGGACGATGTCGAACTCCATGAGCAGAATTTGCCATTTCGCGAGCCTGCCAGTGGGCATTGACTTTTGGAAGATGTACTTCAAAGGATCCATTCTGGATATGAGGCAAGTAGTGTAGGCCAAAGGATAATTCCTAAGCTTCTGAGCGACCCAAGTCAAGGCACAACATGTCCTTTCTAAAAAGGTATACTTAACGTCATAACTGGTGAACTTCTTACTCAAATAATAGATTGCATGTTCCTTTTTTCTTGTCCCATCATGTTGCCTCAGAACGTATCCAAATGAATTATCCATCATCAATAGATATAAAAACAAAGGCCTGCCAAGTTCCGGCGGAACCAGTACATGGGTTTTTGACAGATAATCTTTGATCCTATCAAAAGCTTTTTGGCAATCGTCTGTTAACTTGGTAGCAACTTCCTTTTTCAGCAACTTAAAGATGGGCTCGCACGTGGTTGTGAGCTGAGCAATGAACCTACTGATGTAGTTCAATCTCCCGAGAAAAATCATGACTTCAGTTTTGTTCTTCGGTTATGGTAGATCTCGAATGGACTTTATCTTAGATGGATCCAATTTGATGCCTCTTCGGTTGACTATAAAACTGAGGAGCTTCCCAGGCGGAACCCCAAATGCACACTTGGCTGGATTGAGCTTAAGGTCGTACCTTCGCAGTCGTTCGAAGAACTTTTTCAAATCGCGCACATTATTAGCATGTGTCTTTGATTTTATGGTGACATCATTAACACATACTTCAATCTCTTTGTGCATCATGTCGTGCAAAATAGTGGTCATGGCCCTCATATAAGTTGCCCTTGCATTCTTCAAACTGATTGGCATGACCCTATAACAATAGGTATCCCATTGAGTGGTGAAAGCGGTCTTTTCCACAGCATCCCCATCTATTAGAATCTAGTGGCATTCGGCATAGCAGTCCACAAAAGATTGTATATCATGCTTAGCACAATTATCTACAAGTATATGGATGTTTGGTAGAGGAAACTTATCCTTTGGACTTGCTTTGTTCAGGTCTCTGTAGTCAACACAGACTCTGGTTTTTCTGTCCTTCTTTGGCACAGGCACAATATTTGCCACCCAAGTGGTGTATCGGACAGCTCTGACCACATTGGGACTTAGTTGCTTCATTATTTTCTCATTGATGTTATCACTCATGTTCATTTTAAATTTTTGTTGCTTTTGTTGGGCTGGGGAAAATCAGGTTATGTGGGAAGCTTATGAACCACTAGATCAACACTTAAACCCTACATATCATCATAAGACCAAGCAAACACGTCTCTGTATTCAAATAAAATTTGAATCAAGGTATCTCTGGTTTTTTGTTCTTTGTAAATACTTATCTTTGTTTCTCTAACTTCTTCATGACTTCTGATATTAATCGGCTCAGTTTTATTGAGGTTGGGCTTAGGCTTGTTTTCAAATTGTTCCAATTCTCTTTTTCTTTCCTCAGCAGCCTCATCTTCATCATATTCAACCTCTTGATGCATTATTTTGAAATTAGATAGCTTTTTAAGATATGAACATGAATTCAGCATGCATGGTATGTCATTAAAGCCGGCATTAGCAAGACTAAAATGGAAAAAAATGACAGGAATTAGAAAAAGGAAAAGTTACAAAACTTAATACGAAACTGAACTGCATTTTATTGAATTTGAAATCATATAAGGGTTAACATCAAAATAAAATAAGTATACTAAGTTGTTTGGATTACAACCCTGAAGGTAACCCAACAACAAACAACTTCAACCGAGTATAGTCCCACTAGTGGGGTCTGGTGAGGGTAGTGTGTATGCAGACCTTACCCCTACCCTGAGGTAGAGAGGTTGTTTCTGATAGACCCTCGGCTCCCTCCCTCCAAGAACTCCCCACCTTGCTCTTGGGGTGACTCGAACTCACAACCTCTTGGTTGGAAGTGGAGGGTACTCACCACTAGAGCAACCCACTGAAAGTAACCCAAATTCAAAAAAGAAGTTGGAAAAGCAAACTACAAAGACTCCATCCTTGTGGGGAGAGGAGTTGTTTCCCAGTTGTTAAGCATAGTGTTTGGTCCAATTAGTTGCATATCGGCATAACTTGTGCCTTCACCAGCCTGGAGCATATTCACTTCAGAAAACATCTGGCTGAGGCCATGGCAAATTTGTCAATGTTTTCCTGCGCCAAGCAATTTTGACCCTCTTGGAGTCGTGGTTGACAAAAGTGTAGAAAATGTGAGGGATCGGTTTCTGCAAGACCCACCCATGATTTTGGCAATTCTTGGCTCTACCTTCAACTACTTGTCGTGGCCTGAAACCTAAGCCAAAAGTACCCTTATTACTGAATGGAGAAATGGGTTCCGAAATTCCTTGCAATGATGTCCTCATGCCTTTTCCTAGCTCATAACCCTATCTCACCATAAGTGCAGCCACCATTGCAGATGTGCCGGAAAGACGAGGATGTTGAATGAGCTTTCCTTACTCAACACGGTCCACAGCAACCATTTCGAAAGCCTCATAGACAATGGACTTAGACTCTTCCTTGGCCTCAATACATGGGATTAATGGGTCTTTATAAATGGATGACTCATTTTATCCGTGAACAATAATTTCTTGGTTGTCATGTTCGAATTTAAGCATCTGATGCAAGGTGGATGGCACAGTTCGAGCCATATGGATCTATGGCCTTCCAAGATGAAAGTTATAAGAAGTTTCCATGTCCACTACTTGAAGGACAATATCAAAATCAACCGGCCTAATTGTTATGGTGAGATGGATCTTCCTAATGGTATCTCTTGCTGATCCATCAAAAGCCCGGATGCGGACATTGCTGCGTCAGATTCTGTCTGTATTGATTTTCATACTTTTCAAGGTAGAGAGATGGCATACATCTACAATCAAGTCTTTATCAACCATGACTCGCTTTACATAGTGCCCCTCACATTTGACAGTCGGGTGCAAAGCCTTATTGTGCCCGGCTCCCTTTTTGGGGAGTTCATCATCATTAAAGGAGATGTTTTTCACCTCAAAAATCTGTTGGCCATCTTCTCTAACTAATTCATTGTGGTCTTCTCTGAGACATTTGCCTCGTTCAGGATCTTGATTAGTACACGGGCATACTCCCATGAATGTCTGACTAGAGATAGTAGAGAGATTTGAGCGGAAGTCTTTCTCAACTGATCAATGATTTAGTAATCCTGAAATTTTATCTTTTTCAAAAACTCTTCCGCCTCTTTTTCAGTGACCGATTTCTTTATTGGCTTTGGCCTTCTCTGATTTACTTGGCCTTCCTCAACTCTTCTAGAGAGTAACACCTCTCCAATCGAGTCAAACCTCTAGTTTCTCCCACTTCTTCGATGATTTCCTCGCCTTTGTAGGTCACCACAGTTATTTTGTTGTTCTAAGGAATGGTTTTCGTGTTTGTCACACGAGGTTGTACAACGGGCTTGTTTATGATCGGCTATGTTATACCTTTTGTACCACCTTGATTCTGCCTCATGACGGGGTGGCCTCCTATGACATACAACCTAGGGCTTGGAAAGCTGGAGCAGACTTCCAACCTCGAGATTTTTGAAACTAATAAAGTTGCCTACTCTAAGCTCTGGGCGCCTTTCACAATCAACGACACATATCGTCTTGGACTTTCTTTCAAACTTGTTCCTTCTTGAATCGTTCCAACTATCATTTCTGCTCGACCAACTGGTTTGTATTCTTGATCTCAACCAATCATTCTCACAAAATAAACATCATTGTGTGTTGACAACAGGCTATTCTTCACATTAGGAGGGTCCTCACCATTTGTCACTACAATCAAATTTTCAGCAATGAATCTTTCTATAGATCTTTTCAGAGTCCAACAGTCATTAGTGCTATGCACCCGGGCACCTGAATGATATTCATACCTAGCATTTGCTTGAAATCCATGAGAATCGGGATGCATATGGTGGGGAGCGATGGTCCAATCACGCCCATCTGCTTCAACTTCTAGAAAATACTAGAGTATGATTCAGTGAATGAAGTGAATATTTCCACCGGCCTCTGCTCTCGACCATAATTCTACCTGGGACGAGCATTATAGGGTACCCAAAAATTTTGCTGCTGAGGTGGGGGGATCCTTGGAGCTGGTATCTGTACCTATTGATTGGGAAGCCGAGCATAAGGTTGGGCATTAAACACTGTGTATTGTGGTGGGCCCATAGAATATTGAGGAATTAGATGGGGATAGTAATGTTGAGGGTAGCTGGACTGCCTCTACTGAACTTGCACATAAGGGTGCAGAACCCCTCTTTGAACTTCCCTGGACCCCGAAGTCATCATAGACCATTCATCTATCTTCTTTCTATTTGCCAAACTTCCTAACCTATTTTGGATTGCTTGGGTGGTAGCTTTGAAGGTAGCCTGACTTACAATTCTGCTGGTCTTGAGGCCATTTTTGACCATTTCCCCTATCTTGATCGCTTCTGCAAAAGGTCTACCCATTGTAGACATCATGTTTTGGATGTAATCAGGATCTTGAGCCTCCAAAAATATAGTGATCAACTCGTGGTTATCCATGGGTGGCTTAACTCTAGCCGCTTATTCCCTCCATTTGATGGCATACTCCCTAAAGGTTTTTGTCGGTTTTTTCTTCATATTGGACAAGTAATTACGATCTGGTGTAATATCACTATTGCACTGGAATTGTTTGATGAAGGCCTGTGCCATGTCATCCCAAACATTCCAGTGAGAGATATCTTGGTCAATAAACCATTCAGAGGCTACCCCACAAGACTTTATCCAAAATAATCCATTAGCAATTCTTTTTTTCCACATGCATCCCTCATCTGGTTGCAGTACCTTTTCAAGTGGGCGACAATGTCGCCATTTCCATCACTGAATTAGACACTTTTGTGACCACCTAGTCCTTGTATATTCTTCTCAAGACTTTTCATTTTTCTGGCCATCTCATCTAGCTCAACCGTCTTGACAGGTTTTTCAGTTTCCACTGGTGACTCATACTGAGGAGTTTGATTGTATGGAGTCGAGACCCTGAAAGCCATATTTGGAGAGTATTATTGGCCATCATAAGCATGAGATAGTGGCTTATTTTTTGGCCTCGTCACAAGAAGTGGTTGTGGGATTGTATATGCTGGCGCGCTAGACATGACGAGGGGGTGTTTTTGGGCGGTGCGGCTGGAGGTCGCATATTAGAGGTACCAGGGGAAGCAGGGAAACTATAATTTGGCATATACCCTAATGGTAGAATGTGATCGCTCGTTGCATGGAGAAGTGGTTGAGTAGCCAGGGGTACGGTAGAAGTCCCTTTTGAGGGACCCTAAGGCGGAGGCTGACCGGAGACCCAAGCCTTATACACATTAGACAGTTGTTGTTTCCATCTTTTTCCTTTCTCCGACCTTTGCTCAACTAGATGACCCTGGGGGTCGTCACTGACCAACTCGATTGCATCATTGTTAGTCATTGCAACCTTTCCCTTAGATCTGGTGAAGTAATGATGTGTTTCCAGTTTTACCACAAACGTGTTAGGGTTAAGCATTTTACAGATATGAATCACACGTAGTATGCCATAATCCTAATATTATCACCACCTCTAACATACTTTTGGAAGGCTTCATCTTTTATTCCGGCTCATGAGGTTGCTGCTTATTGATGCTCTTATTTTCTTCGCTCACTTTTTTGGTTTTGCTTTTCTTTACACCTTGCCTTATGTTGATCCCTCACTTTAGAGTCGTTGAAGAATAATGTGATCGAACCTTTTGGGGGTTGACTACGTATCATGTCACTATATGAATCAGATCGTTGCGTAGTTCAGGGACATGACCGTTTTTTTAAAATAATTACAAAAAACAAAAAATGTTTTGGTACATTTTTGAATTTTACTAAAACAAAAACTTTTTCATTGATTTTCAATTTTTGTGATATTTTATACAAGACTAAAAGGCAAAAATTACATAAAGACAAACATTTAAACAAGATAAGACTCAACTCAAACAAACTTTTTAAGAAAAAAGGCAAAACAGCAAGACTAGAAGCACCAAAAGACTCTTACAAGCTCAACAGCAATAAAAGAATAATCAAAGTGGACTGCCAAGTAAAGAAAACTCTGATCTCTGCAGTAGAATCCACCGGCATCACTGTAGTTAAGGCACTTATTTCTGCGGCTGACCCCCAATATCACGGTATATCCTCTCTAAGTCAGTAGATATATGACGGGCGACATTCAATGATACTTCTTCAAACCGCTCAGGCATCATTCCCTGGAAACTCCTGCATGTTCGGGAGGTCAATGTGGCTACCTTGAGAATTTTTCCCTTAATGTGTTCCTGAGCCAACCGTAACTCTTGATTTCGCTGACCACATGTCTCAGCTAGATCCAGCGCATCATGTTCGCGCTCTAAATCCATATTACTATGGCGCCGAATTTCTAGTGACTCCCCTCTAACCGATTGATCATTCTTTGATAATGATGTCTTTCTATTTCAAAATCCGCGATCCGGAGCTCCTTGATATACTTAACTCCCATTATCTAATCCCTTGGACCTTGGATAAATGGAGCAAAACCTATGCGCTCATGATAAAGGAACACCTTGAACTGGGCTTCTCTTTATTCTTGTTGTTGAGCGGTAATGATCACTATTTTCTGTCTAATTTGAGCTTTGAGTGCTCTCTTCTCTTGTGCCAATTGAGCCTTTTCCCGCTCGAAATCAGCCTATTGTATATCCATGGCTATCTCTAAAATGCCTTTATCTTCTTGTAAAATGTTAATACGGTATTGGTACTCTTGCGCCATTTCCCTTTCGATTTCTCTAACACTGGCCTTGATCTCCTCCTCCCAATCAAATGCATTCTGTATGGATCTTTCTGGCCTTTAATCCGGGATAGCCTGATTGTGAAACCACTCAAGATATGCGAGGCTTACCTCCCCACGTTCACGATCAGCTACCATCTCGTCCAAGTCAAAACATTGACTACCAAACCAAACCTTTTGTGCATATGACTCACTTGGAAGTTCCTCTCCCTTGAATTCCCACACAAACGGATGCATGTCCTTAATGTGGGGCCTCTTTTTCTCTCTCCCTAGTTGGCGCATGACACGTAGGGATGCGTAGGGTTGGAAACCTTTAAAACCCATGAGTATAAAGAACTGGTAATACGTCAACATATGCATGACCCTAGCAGAAGGAAACCGATAATGGTTCTAAGTGATTCTATTAGCAGTCAATGATCCAAGTAGTGTCCGCCAGACCCTTACCCCCTCTGGAATATTAAAACTCGCGGCCCTATTTGGGTGACATACAATGTAATTCAGCCAATAATCACTAAAATCTACTACTATTGGATGATGATAAAGGTGCTTTATGAACCACATTTGCAACAGAATGTTGCATCCCTCAAAGTAATTTTCACCCACTTGGCAACATGTCAAAGCTCAGAAAATATCTCATAGAATCATGGGCAGAATGGTATGATCTTCGCTACTTTGTAAAAATGAGACTACCGCGGCCAATCGAATTCTGATGCACCCATCACGCTCTAGAAAGACCATGATCCCCAGAAATAATATCATAAACGTGAATATCCTCAACTTCCTCCGGGCGTCGTAACTTAATTGGTTGACGAACAATGTGTCATTCAAGCAAACCATTGAAACTCGACGGAGGCATAACTTCTTCAAAACGTTGTTCACACCAACTTTTCTCAGAGCCGCAGGCTTTTTCCCATGAAGGTCTCTCCCCAATCCGGTAAACCCACCCAATTCTTCCAATGTCCGCATCATTTCGAAATCTTTGAACCTGAATACATTGTTCACGGGGTCCCAAAAATCCACTAGGGCCTCGATTAAATCTCTGTTTTGTTTAATTCCTATGATGTTTGTGAGGAACTTAAGGTGCTTAAATACTTGATTATGTTCCCATGTAGAAAAAATACCCCACCAATTATAGAGGCTACTCGGGGTCTTATCTCTGATAAAACACATAGTAGGTGTCTCATCCCTTATCCTTTTCTGACTGCTTCTTCGTGGAGAATTCATGGTGAACCTAAGAATAAGATTAAAAAGGGGTCAAGACTTACTTAAACTATAACCAAACTCAATCTATTTTTCATTATTATATTTTTGAAATTAACGGACACGACAGGTGAAATGATAAAAGTAGGAAAAATGGCTATTATTACGAAAACGACCATTTGATACTTTCACGGAAGGCTTAAAGGACGTTTCGGCAAAAATGGCCAAACATAGGGACAAAAAAATAAAAATTAGACAAAATAAATAAAATGGCTATTTTATGAGAACGGCCCTATGGTACTCCCGAGAGAGGTTCAAAGGTTGTCTCAGAAAATATGACGTAACAAAACTAGATAAAATGGCCATTTTTATGAAAATATCCCTTCAGTACTTCCGTGGAGGGTTTAAGGTTGTCTCGGCAAAACAACCGGACAAAATTAGATAAGATAGCTATTTTTGAGAAAATAACCTTTCGGTACTTCCGTAAAAGGTTTAAAGTTGTCTCGGCAAAAATGGTCGAATATAAGGGCAAAATGATAAAAAGTGAACAAAAGATGGAAAAAGTAGCTATTTTACAAAAACGGTCATTCAGCACATTTGAGAAAGATTTTAATGTTATCTCGGCAAAACAACTGAACAAAACTAGATAAGATGGATATTATTGTGAAAATAGCTTTTCGGTAATTCCGCAGAAGGTTTAAAGCTGTCTCGGCAAAAATGGCCGGACATAAGGACAAAATGGCAAAAGGTGAACAAAGATGGACAAAGTAGCTATTTTACAAAAACGGCCCTTCGGCACTTCCGAGGAAGATTTCAAGGTTGTCTCAGCAAAACGGCCCGATACAAGGCAACACATTAAAAAGTCGGAAAAAAAAACAGACAAAATGGTCATTTTTACAAAAACAATCTTTTGACACTTTCGTGGAAGGTTTTAGGCTGTCTCGGCAAAATGGTCGGACATAAGGACAAAATGATTAAAAAAAAGCGAAAAAGAATGGACAAAGTAGTTACTTTTACAAAAACGGCCATTTAGCACTTCCGAAGAAGATTTTAACGTTGTCTTGGCAAAAACGGTCGGATATGAGGGCAAAAACACTAAAAGTGACCAAAAATAGCAAAATTTTATTTTTATTTTTTTGAAATTTTTTTGCACATGCGTTTTATGCTTCTTTTTTTGAAAAATGTGGGCCGAACCTGATGGAGGTTGCCTATGTATTTCACAGAGTAGTGAGATTCAAACCTCCGTAGTTCGATTAAGCAGACTATATTTTCTCTTTTTATTTTTTATAAAAATTAATCTTTAAAAACAGACGCACTAGACCACATCAATCTTTCTAAAATGGCGGACATTTGTACTGAAATCGGGAGAATGCATTTTTTTTATTTCTCTATGATCATTCAACTGATCTATCCTAAAGCTGGACGACATGCAAGCCTCCCAATAATGTAACATGTAGCACATAACATGAACATAATGGTCTCAACAAGGTGCATATCCTAAAATAGAACACAACCCATGTGTCGAGCCATGCTAAGTTAGATGCACATGATGCAAATAAATAAACCTACTAGGGATATCCGGCATGAGATTTGTTCTTCTAAGTTTAAATCCTGGCAGAGAAGGTATCTAGACTGGCTTACTAGGGCGGACAACTCGAGCCGAAGAGGATCAATGTACCAGTAGCATTGCTTTCCGGCTTAGCTGGTGGTGCCCCCCGCCTAAAACATGTGTGCCTAAAATCTTTCAACGGGTGGCAAGCACTTCGGCTATCTCAAAGAAAGTGGGTTATGTCAAGCCAATGCCGTATTTAATTTCAAGAAGACTCAAAGGGGTGCGTGAGAAGACAGCTTATATGAACAAATCAACAATATCAAAGTGGTAAAAAACGGACAAGTAGAATATTAGGGACAAATAAATCACAATATCTACAAAATTAATAACGCCAAATAAAAGTCAACATGTACAAGCTCGAATTCTGGTTGTCCACATCAGAGTCGCCAGAGCTATCACACCCCATTTTACCCCAAAAAGATATATGTTATGGTTGTTGTAGGTTAAAGCATTTTTCCAATTGAAGTGATATTTTTGAAATAGGAATTATTTTAATGTTCTGAGTCGACACTTGAAAACGATTTATGAATGTTCCAAGTCACCTTTTATTTGAATCACTATTCAAAAGAAGATTTGACTCTTTTATTGTTGGTTTGCGAAAATAAAGTCTGGGTAAAGAATTATGTTGACCGAAGAGAAGGTGTAAGGCATTCTTCGAGTCCCGTGGTTCTAGAACGATCGCTTTTATTGACTAAAATTGGCTTCAATTAATTTTTGACAAACTGTATTTTATTAATTTTCATGTTTTACATGTCCGCTTTTATTTCTTAATTATTAGAAATATTAAAGAATATTTTGAATAATAAGATGTCATAACAACACTACGCAAGCGAATGCGTGATCGAGATGAAATTTATTAATTTTTGTCATAACAGCACTACGCAAGCAAATCCACAATCACGATAAAGGATTATTAGCACATTATTACTTTTGGACAAATTACTACACTCGTGCTTTGAGAAAAGTAATTTTGAAATTTATTAAAATGTCAACTATCGCGCTACACAAGCAAATCCACGATTATAGCGAAGGATAAAATTAACTAAAAACTATTGGATATGGTATGAAATAATTGAATTAATTGAATGTTAAACATCACGCTACGCACGTGAGTCCGTGAAGTTAAAACACGCCTACTAATTTCCTAGCGTTTAAAATTAATTAGAAGTAAATGAGATAATTTACTTTAGTAACTAAAATCTGATTTTTATTATTATTTTCTAACCTTATTGTTTGAATAAATTATGCAAATAAAAATGTTGGACCAACTCTATCTGTTTTAAAGAAATGGGCCAACTTCTTGTTAAAGGATAAATGGGCCATCTTATAGATTTTTAGAGTAGTTGGGTTGCTGAAATTTATTATAAGACAATGGGTCAGCTGAAATTATTTATAAGAAATGGGCCAGCTAGCTTAATTGGCATTGGGCTTGCAGAAATTGAGTTTTTGTCCCGTATCTTATTCTTGAGATAATCCCCATGGCCCAACCGAATTTGCAAACTAAAAAAGGATAATGGTCCAAAATAATTAATACTCATTTTAGTTATTACCAAGGATCACTAATAATAAAGCAATAGAGTCATTGTTAAGGTTCAAAATTCCAAAATCACTCAAAGAAACTTAATATATCATGCTTCATGCTTAAACCAACATTTCTTAACATACAAATTTAAGATAAAATGATATAAGCACATAACAAAGGCAATTAAATTAAAGTCGGCATGCTTATTATGAATAAAAATGCATTCAAGCTCAAAACGCGCATTGTTTGAGAAACCTAACGCGTTCTCTTTTATTACTAAGACTGAAAGTTCAAAACAAATTTACTTCCCGTTAACTCACTGTTAAAGCAAGTCACAAGTCCTAGTAAAAGAGATATACCAAATACTACATCAAGTGACCAACAAACAAACAGATTCTAGCTTAACCTTAAGAAAGAAAAATTATCTTTTTCTATAATAACTTCCAAGAAATCTAAACTTAGCTAGCATGATTCTCGCAACAGAATTTGTAGGTTCGGTAAAGAGGATATTCTATTAACTTCCTTCTCATGACTTAACCAAGAACAATTCCTAGTGATTTTTAAACAGGGGACTCTTCCAGCTTTAAACTGGATCAAATTAGAGCCTTAGACCTTGAACAAAAATTAATATTAACCTATTTTCTTATATTTATACATACATGACAGTTCATACATACGACCTTCAAAGAAAATCATGGTAGATCAAATCTAAGATGCTTAAACAAACGCAGAAATTTAACCGCGTTCAAACATTGTAATAAAGAGTCTACATTCAAGGTAAAGGGGTTGCCTAAATGCTGAAACAAACCAAACAAATCAACAGTGAAGACTACGATTCCACAAGCTAAAGATCAAAACCAGAATGCAGTTAGTAACAACAACCGAGCAGCAGCTTATACCTAGTGAAAACCAGCGGAAAGTCCAGAGAACAAACCCAATAAAACAGAAGATTTTGAAGGAACTAAACCCAGAAAAGAAAACTCTTAAAGTCTTTGGTATTCTGGGATATTTTCTCTCGAAGTTTCGTTTTTGAGTGTGCAAGATGTATAGAATGTGTAAAGATCATGTAGTCTTTTATAGGAGAAGAAGCAATGCCTTCATGATGGAAAATTTGTCCGTAGGACATACTTTTTACCAAAAATCTGCTCTAACTATTCAAAGGACAAACTTTTGATTCAAATCCAAAGATAGTATTTTCATCAAACAATGATAGAATATTTTGGGTTTTGTACTCCAAAAAGCACATGAACAGTAAAAAGTAACCAAACAGGTACCATATTCTCAAGTATTCAGATTTTATCAATACATGACTGAAATTCAGCTTATACACTCAAACTCAAACCAACTACGAACTAGCAAAGATGTAACGATCCGATCGGTCGTTTTAAGAGTATTAGCTTTGAACCCCTAATTATTGCTCCCTTATTTCATGTTGTGGTTACGTAACTTGCCGGGAGAATTTGTTTTTAGTTTCGGAGTGAAATGGGACACATAGTCCCTAAAATGAAAGTTTAAGTCGTAGGAATCGACCGTAGTTTGAATTATATGACGACGACTCCATAATGGAGTTTCGATGGTTTCAATAGCTCCGTAGGGTAATTTTGGTCTTAGGAGCGTGTTCGGATGTTGAATTGGAGGTCTGTAGGTCATTTTAGCGTTAATTGGCGAAAGTTGAGAAATTAGATGATTTTGGGGAGTTTGACCGGGAGCGGACTTTTTGGATATTGGGATCGGATTACTATTATGAAAGTTAGAGTAGGTCCGTAATGTCAATTATGATTTGTGTGCAAAATTTGAGGTCAATCAGACTTGATTTGATAGGTTTCGGCGTCGGATGTAAAAGTTTAAAATTTTAAAGTTCATTAGGCTTGAATCGATGTGAAATTCGTATATTTAGCATTGTTTGATGTGATCTAAATGTTCGACTAAGTCTGCATGACATTTTAGGACTTGTTGGTAAGTTTGATTGAGGTCCCGGGGGTCTCGGGTGGATTCCGCATGGTTAACGGAGCAAATTTGGACTTGTGGGAATGGCTGAAGGAAACAGCTCTGGTATAATCGCACATGTGCAAGATTAACCGTAGGTGCGAGCCCGCAGAAGCGGCGCATTGATCGCAGAAGCGGGCTGGAGCAGTGTGGGCAGAGGTCGCAGATGCGGAAAAATTTTGCATCTGCGAGACCGTAGATGCGGACAAGGAGGTCGCAGGTGCGTTGGAGCCGCAGAAGCGAACTGCTTCTCGCAGAAACGTGTCCGCAGAAGCGGATAGGAGATTGCAGAATCGGAGGTAAGGCATCCTGGGAAAAACCGCAGAAGCGGTGCATTTTCCGCAAATGCGGTCAAGTGATCCGCATAAGCGAAAATACTAGGCAGACTCTATTAATTCAAGGGTTCGGGATTTTTATCATTTTGGACATTTTAAGCTCGGGTATTGGCGATTGTTTAGAGCATTTTCGAGAGATTTCTTGAGGTAAGTCTCTTGTACTTATTTTTGATCAATAACCTTATTTATCCATTGATTTTTTCACCTAGATTGTGTGTGTTTAAGGTGGAATTTGGGAGTTTGAAGGCTAGGGATTTGGGGAATGAAATTCGGGGATTTGGGTGGCGACTTGGTGTCGAATTTTGGTAATTTTGGTATGGGTGAACTTGTCATCGAATGGGTGTTTGTATTTTATAACTTTTACCCGATTCCGAGATATTGTCTCGGGTCGAACTTTTGGGGCGATTTTTTGATTCTTTGCTAAAGTCGTAGATGTATGATTTAAATTAGTTTCTTGTAGTTGTATTCATGATATGTAATTGCTTTTGGCTAGATTTGGATTATTCGGAGTTGGAAAGTCTAGGGAAAGGTATTCTTACCGATTGATTGAGTGAAATTTGAGGTAAGTAACTTATCTAACCTTGTGTGGAGGAAATTCCCTTAGGTTTTGGTATTGTTGTAACAATTTGTGATGTGTGAGTGCCATGTACGCGCAGTGACGAGTGCGTACACGGGCTAATTGTAGAAATTTCGATTTTTGCTGAGTTGTCTTCCTTTAAATTCCTTAACTGAGTTGCCTTAGCATATGTATTGATCATGATTAGCCTAGTATTACATGTATATGTGTCTTAACTCTTACTTGACTTACCTGCTTCCCTTGATTGACTTAAATCTTTAACTGTAAGATTTCTTGCTGTAAATTCATTGTTTCATTGGTTCGGTTATCTGCTGCATATTTACTTTTGGACTACGAGGCGGTACCTCTGGAGATCCCTCAATCTTGCATATTTATTTTGGGACTATGAGGCGTTTACTCGGGAGATCCCCATGTCTTGCATATTTACTTTGGGACTACGAGGCGGTACCTCGGGAGATCCCCCTATCTTGCATATTTACTTTAGGACTACGAGGCGCTTACTCGGGAGATTCCCCTGTCTTGCATATTTACTTTGGGACTACGAGGCTATTCCTCAGGAGATCCCCCTGGCTTGCATATTTACTTTGGGACTACGAGGCGGTACCTCGGGAGATTCCCCATGTCGTGCATATTTATATTTGGGACTACGAGGCGGTACCTCGAGAGTGCCCCTGTTGTTTACCTCTATTTGTTGTGCTGTTATTTTCTGAAACTTCTCGTTATTTAAATTCTCAGTCATTTCAAAATATTATTATATCTTCTGCCTTACTTATCTTTTAAACCAGTAGGGCCCTGGCCTGACCTCGTCACTACTCTACCGAGGTTAGGCTTGAATCTTATTGGGTACCGTTGTGGTGTACTCATACTACACTTCTGCACATCTTTTTGTGCAGATCCAGATTCTTCCCACCAGACCAGATACCAGTGAGTTGGACCGCACGTGGAGACTTCAAGGTATATCTGCCAGCGTCTGCAGACCTCAGAATCTCCCTCTATCTTTATTATGTTATTTTTCCTTATTCTCTTTAGACTTGATGTATAGAGACACTTAGTATTTTCTCTTAGAAGCTTGTGACTTATTTTCACCGGGTTTTGGGAGTTGTAATTATTTAATTGTATTTTATATTTATTTCATGTGTTGAGAATTGGGCTTCAGTTTTATATTATATTATTTCGCAAATTTGTTAAGCTTACCTAGTCTTAGAGATTAGGTGCCATCACGGCATCCTACGGAGGGTGAATTGGGGTCGTGACAAAAACTGAAACAAGAGTTAAAATGTAATCGAACTAATTATTCAAACAAACTAAACTAAAGCCAATCAATTTATGAGAACTAACAGTAGACGATTGAAATTACGAAACACTGCCTAAAATACAACTTAAATGTACATTGATAAGCTATCAAACAAAGATTAATAGCAACCTAAACAAACGACTAAGTACCTGATTCGAAAGTATTTAAGTAACGACCAACATTGAAGAATGATAAAGAAAGTAAACCCGAACTAACGATCACAGATTAAAAATTAATTGAAAACAAAAATTAAACTAAAGCCTAAACTTAAATGAAAAAAAAACAGAAATTATGAAGAAAAAGAAAAGGAGAAAAGATTAGGGTGCGAGTTTATACCAAACTCCGGGACATTCAACGTCTAATCGAGCAACGAGACAATGCCGAGGACGACGAGTCGTAACTGCCCGACCTTGAAAACTAGTGTTTCTTTCAAGAACAAGCAGAAACCAATGAATTCTAGCGTTGTGCTAGAGAGAAATGGGAATTTTTGGTCGGGAATAGGCTAAAAACGAAGAGCCAGTGGTGGTTGTAGGGTGACAGTGACGGTGGCGGGTGGCGGCTAGGGTTACAGTTGGGGTTAGATCTATGGATTTGGGGATGTATTTGGGAGGGTTTAAGTTGGGGAATAGAAAAGAGGAGGGAGAGAGGTAGATTAGGAAGAAAGAGGAAAACACGTAAAGTTGAATCCTTCTCCTTGCTCCAAGCGTGTTCTTGCTTCTCCAAAGTCTTCCCTCATTCAAAAAGTGGCTAACTCTCATATTTATATGGTTTAGGGTTGAGTTGGAAGGAATTTGGCTTCTCCTAATTCGGATTGGAAAAACTAATTTTTTTTCTGCTTCGGTCCCGGTCTGGCGAAGTAAACCTTGCTTTGTTGTCCGGGACTTTTCTGGTTTTTTCTAATACGGTCCCGGTCTGGCGAAGTGAACCTCGCTTCGCTGTCCGTGATTTTTCTCTTCAGCTTGTTTTTACCAATTTTTCTCTTATTTGATCCTTTTCCGAGCAAGTTTGTTCCTACACATAAAAAATACGTAATGAGCATATTTTCACTTCAAAAGCGGTGTGAACTCATGCAATTCACACACGAAATAACACACAAAGACACCCAAAACATGCACTTTTCATCCTTTATCATGTAACAACTTATACTTGATATATTTTCAAATTAGTAATATCACGAGTTATTGTGAGGGGCCGACTGCCTCATTATCTTTTAAGTTACCTGACAATATAAGTTTTTTACACTATTATTATTACTCCCACCATCTCATATTATCTGTCATAATTCTCTTGTACACGTCCCTTAAGAAAAATTAATTAGGATGAGGTTTTGACTATTTTACCTTATTCATGTCTTAATATTTAATCTTTCTTTATTGGTATTTGAATAAAGTTATCCATAATTGAGGTGCTTATAGTCTTCAAAGATAATTATTACTATGGGTAAAAAAGGAGAGAAAGATAATTAATTTTGTCTTGAAAAGTGACAAATAATTTGAGACAACTATTTTTAATAATCACGACTAATAATATGAGACAAAGAGAGTATATAAAAGTTAAAATCTTTATAAAAAGAAGAACCATGTCATCCTCACTAATTTAGTCAAAATTCAGGAAACAATCTCCTACCAATTCATTATATGTGGGCAAATCTGGATTGCCCAAAATATTGGATTTTCATTTGGCCATCACAATTAGGAGGCCGTACCTAGATTAAAATTTAATGAACAACAAATACTGCATGTTTTAAGCGCTAATGTTAAGGTATCCATATCAACTTTTACATCCCATCAAAAAACTCTAATTTCCTATGTGCACAAGACTATTGGCGTACTTTTAACCAAGTAAAATGTCTAGTTTTTCAGGTTAATTATTCACGTCTTATGAACATTTACTTGTAGTTATTTTTAGGTGATTTAGTGATATAAAAAGATAATACCATTTGTACATCCAGGGGCGAATTTAGACTATCATGTGAACCTATATGGTCTTTCCGTCAAACTATGTATTTTATGTACATATTCTATAAAATTGATCTAATATTATATATTGGGCCCCATGTTTTAAAAATGTTGAATGGTACACATAGTTGAATGCTGAGTTATTTATCCAAAAGAAAATAGGTTGATTCTCACTTAGTACTTTTTATCGATTTTTCAATGGTGAGCCTATTCTAAAAATCTTAGATCCGCCTCTATGTACGACTATAAGGTTATACATGCTAATGTCCCGTTGTGCTTAACCACAAGATTATTCAAGTCTATAAAAATGTCGATTTTGCCTTTAATAATTTGTAGGACGTGGCTTTGTCAAATATGTATAAACAAACGAAACTCAGGTAAAAATTCAATGGTTCCATTGTATCAAATTGTTACTGGCAATTAGTATCGTAGCTCTCCAATAATGGTTATTTTTTATATAATTAAAAAATGATTAGTCGCCTTAATTAGTTGACGTGCAAACATATCATTCATGTAAACCTTCACCAGTTCACCTAATCACAAACTCAATAACAATTAATTAAACGAGCAAATATATTTTTCTATGTTCTCAAATTGCTTCTTAATTTGTAGCAACCATACATATAGTTCTATTGCAGTTAGGTTGTAACTCTCATGTTTACCTTGCCTGGAAAAAGCATATCGAGTAAATCTATTATTATTATTATTACTACTATTATTATTATTATCTGTCAGAAGATAACTGATAGAGGCATGTTACTAGCAAAGTCAACTAAATTAATCTTTTAATTAGTACTAAAAGTGCTGAAAATCACATTCTCCAATGAGCTGTTCTAAACGGTGTAGCATACTTTCCGACCATGGGAACATATTTTAGTACCCCTCTTGGTGGAATGGGCTAAGAGGAGCGTTATTGTTTTCGTGTGATCTATAAAATATGAGTTTGAGTCGTGGAATCAGTCACTGATATTTGCATCAGGGTTGGGTACCTACATCACACTCATTTGAATATTTCATGCATCGAATTGTCTATTTTTATTTTCTTGGTGGAATATAATTGCTGAGATCCTTCACCAATAATTATAGGTTTCAAAGTTTCGAGCCTGAAATTTAGAATTGCTTGATCAAGAGTCCTTTGCCCCTTAGTGTATTTAGTCGACGCGAATATTCTAAATTAATTAGGCTGGTAATTTTCGAACACCGAATGGGCGGCTCGGTGCACTAAGCTCTCGTTCTGTGCGGGATTCGGTTAGGGGTCAGACCACAATGGTCTATTGTACGCAGTCTTAACCTGCATTTCTGCAAGAGGTTGTTTCCACAACTCGAACCAATGACTTCCTAGTCACATGACAATAACTTTAATTTACCAGTTACGCCAGACTCCCCTTCCAAACACCGAATGGTTAAGAAAAAAAAACATATTTTAATACTAGTATCACCAATTATGTATATCGTTAGGAAATACCTTCACCGCCTCGTCTTAGACATTAACAAAACCGTAATTTGAGTTGGCCACAGACAAATATATTTTCATATGGTTCAAGTGGTACTTTAATTCCATTTGGAAGCATTAAAAAATGAGAAACCTAAGCTGTCGTGACAGCTGATTTCTTCACGACTGATTCAAATCTTCTAAAGAAATTGAAATTAAGTATAAAATGAGAGGATCCTCTTTTCATTTGCTTCAAACACATTTTCTACTTTGAGCTTAGCCAAGTAATATGGCAACTTCACAATTTGCAAATTGTTGTTTCTTGATTTCATTATTCTTCTTTGCATTTGCTTCAAACCATGCAAATGGGAAAGAACTCAAAGTAGGTTTTTACCACAAAAAATGTCCTCATCTCGAGTTGATAGTGAAGGAGGTTATTGATGATGTTATTTCCAGAGTCCCCAGTCTTGCTGCTCCTTTGTTGAGAATGCACTTTCACGATTGTTTCGTTAGGGTATGCATGCAGAAAATGAATTCTCTAATTTTTACGCTATTTAATTTAGTGTAGAACAACGGTAAAGTCTCTGTATGATCTGTATGTCATAAGTTCGAGCGGTAGAATCAGCTATTGATACTTGCGTCAGGGTAGACTGCTTATATCGTACCCTTGGGAGGCGGCCTTCCCCGACCATATGTGAATACATGATACTTCATGCACCGAATTCCTCTCTCCCCCTAAGTGTATGCCATTGGCATTATATATTATCTAACATGATTTAATATATTCTTTATTTTATTTGACAGGGTTGTGATGGCTCAGTTCTGTTGAATTCTCCAACTAAACAAGCTGAGAAGGATGCAATCCCAAATTTAAGCCTTAGAGGATATCAAATTATTGATAAAGTGAAGACTGCAGTAGAAAAATCTTGCCCTGGGATGGTTTCCTGCGCCGATATTGTTGCCCTAGTTGCTAGAGATGTCACAGTTGCGGTAAATACTATTTACATCTTACATTTTACCAACTTATTTTCAATTAACATATATTTTTACACACATATATACATAAATTATATGGATGTATGCAAATATAGACTCGTGTGCATGCACATAGGTGCAGTGGCGGATCCGGAGTGTAACTTACGAGTTCACGGGAATTCAGTAGGTTTTGTCTAAATCACGTATATATGTATAGAGAATCTACTAAACATTTAAATATAATATTTGACGGTGAAGTTCGTGAACTCACTGATTATGTATATTAACAAATCCTAGATCCATCCTTGAATAGATGCAATGTGGTATAACAATATTTGACATAGGATAAACTACTCTTATTTCTGCAATAGTACGTACTCATTATCATTCCATACTAGTCTCTTACATATTACTCCATCTTATTACTGTTCTTTTTGTATTTGTATATCTCAGGTCAAGGGACCATTCTGGGAAGTTGAAACTGGGAGAAGAGATGGAAGGGTCTCAAATATAACTGAAGCCTTATTTAATTTAATTCCTCCTTTTGCAAATATAACATCATTGAAACAAGGATTCTTGCAAAAGGGATTAAGTGTCAAGGACCTAGTAGTATTATCAGGTACCTGATTAATTCTACTAGTTTTTCAACCATGTCGTGAAATATATGGCTTAATTAATTGACAAAACACTTTTTTATTTACTTAATTATAGTACACATTTCGAAGGGGAGCCTCAGAGCAACAACAAAGTTGTCTCCATGACCTATAGGTCACGTGTTTGAGTTGTGGAAGTAGCCATTAATGCTTGCATTAGGGTAGGCTGTCTACATTATACCCATTGGGATATGACGGTTCGATGGAGCCTTGAAGCAATAGTAAAGTTGTTTCCGTATGACCTATCTTTCACGGGTTCGAGTTGTGGAAGCAGCCACTAATGCATGCATTAGGGTAGACTGTCTACATTACACCCGTGGGATGGGCCTTCCATGGACCATGCGCGAATGCGGGATGCCTTGTGCATGGGCTGCCCTTTTTTATTACATACACATTTCAATGCTATGACATGCATGCAAGCAAGCTAATATTCTTTTTTTTTTTTTGGTTGTTGAAAAAACAACTTATATATAGGTTCTCACACAATTGGAATGTCTCATTGCTCATCATTCAACAACCGTCTTTACAACTTCACTGGGAAAGGAGATGCAGATCCTTCTTTGGATCCAAACTATATAAAAAGATTGAAAATGAAATGTTCTCCAACTGACCAAAACTCCATTGTTGAGATGGATCCAGGAAGTGTTAGAACATTTGATACATCTTATTATAATATTGTAGCAAAAAGAAGAGGACTTTTTACGTCCGATTCTGCTTTACTTGATGATAAAGAAACTAAGGGCTATCTCAAAGAACAAGCACTTAACCATGGTTCAACTTTTTTCAAGGATTTTGGTGAATCTATGGTTAAAATGGGAAGGATTCAAGTACTCACTGGTACTCAAGGTGAAATTAGAAATGTGTGTACAAAGATCAACTAAAAAACAAAATTATTGCATGTCTTGTGGTTTTTTTCTTTATTTTTGAGAATTGTTTATTTATTTATTTATTTTATATTTGAGTAATAGTTTGTCATTCAGAATATATGTGAGTTTAGTGGTTCTTTTGTTGAAGCTATGAAAATAAGTTGTGGTGTTCGGAAGTGTTTGTAACAAGTGTGAGAAAAGTGGAAACTTTGATATTTTTGTTCTAATTTATTAATGATATGTTTATGAAGACAATTATTGTAATTATATTGCCTCGCGTTTCTACGAACAAAAAGATTCGAAGAATTTGTCAATACACTAAAGAATGAATATGAAAGAAATTTGGAGATTAGTTATGATGGTATAGTCAAAGATCTATAATATAATGATTATACGCTGCTATATACATATATACATGAATTATACAATTACAATACATACTTTTATTTATTTACTTTTTGCTGGAATTGTTTTGGCTCATAAAAGGAAATTTATTGAAAGAAAAAAGAGAAAATGACATGTTTCTAATTTATTAATGATATGTTTATGAAGACAATTATTGTAATTATATTGCCTCGCGTTTCTACGAACAAAAAGATTCGAAGAATTTGTCAATACACTAAAGAATGAATATGAAAGAAATTTGGAGATTAGTTATGATGGTATAGTCAAAGATCTATAATATAATGATTATACGCAGCTATATACTTGTAGACTAAATTATACAATTACAATATATACTTTTATTTATTTACTTTTTGTTGGAATTATTTTGGCTCATAAAAGGAAATTTGTTGAAAGAAAAAGAGAAAATGACATTGTATAACCACTCTATGAAATAATAACCGAAAATATATATATATTTTG
Source organism: Nicotiana tabacum (assembly GCF_000715075.1). Classification (NCBI taxonomy): domain Eukaryota; kingdom Viridiplantae; phylum Streptophyta; class Magnoliopsida; order Solanales; family Solanaceae; genus Nicotiana; species Nicotiana tabacum. The sequence continues at coordinate 105,476,132 of NC_134093.1, forward strand.
TATATATATATATATATATATATATATATATATATATATATATACATGAATATTTGCATTACATATATACTTTTATTTATTTACTTTTTGCTGGAATTGTTTTGGCTCATAAAAGGAAATTTATTGAAAGAAAAAGGGGAAATAACATTGTATAGCCACTCTCGGATAATAATTGAATATATATATATATATATATATATATATATATATATATATATATATTTTGTATGTTATATACAAAAATATATGTTTTTTCGCCTACGAAATATAAATAGTTTCTGGCGTGTAACCACACTTTATATTATTAAAACCCGAAACTGAATATATAGTTACAATTTGGTGCAATGTCTTTGCAAGCCAATTAAACACAAAGCACGAAAAAACTATAGGCCAAATTTTTTTCCATGTTCTGCGAAAGATTCTGCTACCACATTTGCCTTCCTATAAATGTGGCAAATAATTGGCTGCACAAATATAGCGTCAAATAGTAACTGCAGAAAAAAATGTGTGAGTATTTTACGTTTTATGCTTATAGCAACTGAGTTAATACCTACGAATATGTCTCCACTATAAATTAGATTCTTGTTTGTGCTAACTTTTACAAGCCATAAAGTAAGCTAAATTTCAGCTTGTATAACAGACATCCATGTGCTATTATATTGTTGTTGCAACTCATTCATGTGAATGTTTCGAGTCCATATTATGCAAGGAGATATTACTTTTGCTAATATGAATTGAAGGGTGATATAAAATCGGTCTATTTCCAACATTATATCCATAGTTAGCCCATTCATCCTAGTTAGCACTTAGCAGTTCGAGCTCTGTACCAAGATTATAATCGACATATCGTCACTAGCATCAATATCATCACTAGCATCAAAATTGTCACTACTCACTATCATCCATATCGATCTCATCAAGATTATTACTCCACCACATCCTCTGATGCAATCCGTGAAGAATTGATGCAATCTGAGAAGATCGCAATGGAATTTTGTTAATCTAGGAGCTAATGCTCGAAGAAGATGGCAGCTATATCATGGAATAACCGAGAAAATTAGCTAGAAGAGAAATAACAGAGAATAGAGTAGAATGATCTTATTTCATGAATGAATTCAATTACAATGTAACAGTGTATTTATATCACAATCTAACGAGCAACCATACTGATTTTAGTCTCTCTACGGTACTCTTTTCCCTCTAACTGTTTTAACTAACTTTCAACTAACTCGGAACCAACTATAACTAACTCCTCTAACAACTGTAACTAACGTGATGCTAACTGACACGATACCAACTGCAATGCTCATTTCTCCATGTGCTCACAATCTTATACTTGCATCAATACCCCTCGCGCAACGATGATCCTTGTCCTCAGAGATGGAATACTGGGAAGCGGTGTTGTAATTCTGACAAATATTCCCAAGTTTCTTGTGTGGCATCAATTCCTGCCCATTTAACTAAGGCTTGACATACAACTTTGTTACCCTTCTTAACTATTCGCCTCTCTAAAATAGATTCATGAGTAGGGCAATGTGGACTAGAAAGATGGAAAACTGGATGGTGGTTTAATGGTAGTACAAATCTCAAGACACTTCTTAAGTTATCAGACATGAAAGGTGGGGTGAATAAGCACATCAACAGGAAGTAACAGTCTATAGGCAACTGCACCAATCCTCTCAATAATAAGATAGGGCCCAAAATACTTAGCTGTCAACTTATTGAAGGGTCGAATAGCAACTGATACTTGTCTGTAAGGCTGGAGCTTCATGTAGACCCAATCACCCACTCTAAAAGGTATGTCAGTCCTGTGTTTATCAGCAGTGTCCTTCATTCTCTATTGAGCTCGTATGATATGGAATTTAGCAACTGAATCACTGCCTCTCTAGATTCTATGGATATGTCAACCATCTCAAAAATAGCTTCACGGGCCAGGTAAGGAAAATGAATGGGAGGTTTCTGCCCATACAAAACCTCATAAGGAGTGCATCTGATAGCAGTGTGATAAGAGATGTTATACCACCATTCTTCTAATGACAAGTAGGAGGACCAGTCATGGGGCTTATCAGAGCAGAAACACCTTAAGTAAGTTTCCAATGTTCTATTCAAAACCTCCAGTTTGACCATCAGTCTGAGGGTGGTAAGCAGTTGAAGTTAGCAAAGAACACCTTGTAGTGTGAAAAGCTCTTGCCAAAAATTACTGAGAAACACAGGATCTCTATCACTTATTAATGTAACAGCCATGCCATGAAGTTTTAAAATGTTGTCCAAGAAGCATTGAGCTACAGATTGAGCAGAATATGGATGGGACAAGTCTATGAAATTGCCATACTTACTCAATCTATATACCACAAAGAAGATCGCCTCCTTTCCATTGAACTTAGGTAGACCTTCAATAAAATCTAAGCAAATATCAGTCCAAAGTCCTTCAAGAATTGGTAGAGGCTGCAACAATCCAGAAGATGCAGCAGCATCATATTTTTTCCTCTGACATATATCACATTTGCTTATGTACATCCTGGTATCCTAGCTAAGAGTTTCCAAAAGAACAAGGATTGCAGTCTCTTAATGGTGGCATACATACTAGAGTGACCTCCTTGAGGAGTGGCATGCCATAGTTCAATGATAGTTGTTCTTAATTGCATATCATCACCAACCACAAGCATGCCCTTCCACCTTAGCTGGTTTTTACACCAGGTATATGATTTATAAAGTTGATGTTGTAGCTTAGTGATCACCAACTGCAATGCTAGATCAGTGAACCAAGTATTCTGAATCTTAAGGAACAAGTAATCATTTGGAGATAACAAAGAGAGAGCTAACAACTCAACATATGGTTTCCTTGACAGGGCATCTGCAACCTTGTTTTCCACTCCCTTTTATACTCAATAAAGAAATCAAAAGCCATGAGCTTTGAGATACCATCAACCTAAAAATTAGTATGAACCTGCTGTTTCAAGAGATGTTTTAGGGCCTTCTGATATGTCGTCACAATGAATGGTCTTCCCAAGAGATAGTGAGACCATTTGGTAATAGCAAAGATGAGTGCCAACAGTTCTCTATCATAGACTAACATTGCCCAGTGTCTAGGAGCTAGAGACTTACTAATGTAAGTTATAGGATGCCCTTTCTGCATTAGCACTACTCCAATACCCTTCCCACTGGCATCATTTTCCACAACAAAAGATTTAGCATAATCTGGCATTGCTAAAACAGGTGCAGAAACTAGTGCTTGTTTCAGCTGGTTAAAAGTTATCGTGCATTCTGCATATAGCACCAACCCTTTGATGAACCTCATGTAGTACCAAGAAAGGCCAAGAAATCCTCTCAGTTCTTTAATATTGCTATGAATAGGCTAGCTCTGTACAACGAGTATTTTCTTTGTATCAGTTGAAACTCGTTCAGCACTGATAAAATGACCTAAGTATTCCACCTTAGACACACCAAATGCACACTTAGTTAGCTTAGCATACAGCTGATAGTGCTACATCAATTCAAAAAACGCCTTCACATGCTCAATATGAGCAGACACGCTTTTACTATAAATAAAAATGTCATCAAAAAATACTAAGACTGACTTCCTCAACAATGGTTTAAAAACAGAATTCATAAGGCTTTGGAATGATGAAGGAGAATTAGTTAGCCCAAAAGTCATAACTAAGAACTCATAGTGACCTTCATGAGTTTTGAAAGTTGTTTTGTGGGTGTCTTCCTTTGCCATTCTCAGTTGGTGGTACCCTGCTCTAAGATCTATCTTAGAGAACACAACTGCACTGTCACGATCCAAAACCTAACCCGTCGTGATGGCACCTATCGTGATACTAGGCAAGCTGATATTTCCAAAATACTTTCAATATTTAACAGAAATGAAGCTAAGACATTTAAAATAACCGGAGTTTTTCATAAAAATAAGGTAAAACCCAAAGCATAAAGGCGGAAATAGCCCGACATCGAGGTGTCACTAAGTACATGAGCATCTACACCCAGGAGCAGTCTAAAATAACATCTAAAGAATAAGAACTGAAATGCGAATAAGATAGTGAAGGAGAGCCAAAGCATGCGGACGCTATGCAACTACCTCGATAGTCTCCGGAATCAGCTGCTCAAATATCAACACCCACTACGACCGGGAATACTTGGATCTGCACACGAAGTGCGGGGTGTAGCATGAGTACAACCAACTTAGCAAGTAACAGAAAGAAATAAGGAACTAAGAAGCAGTGATGAGACATACAATACAATTCATTTTCAATAATTACAACAAACAATAGACATGCTTTCAAATCCGGCAGTTTAAGTCAAATCAGTTTACAGTCCAAGTTCAGGTAATCCGGATATAGAATCTTTCAGAAATTTCACAACAATGACAGATAGCAACTAAGTGCATCAACACATGAAAAGCAAGTACAACCTCTCAGGGCAACAATCACTCAACTCATCACAACAGCTCAATCACTCGGCTCTCAGTCCTCAGTACTCACACTCAATAGGTACATGCGCTCATTAGGGGTGTGCAGACTCCGGAAGGGCTCCTTTCAGCCCAAGCGCTATAATCTGCACGGACAACTCACGTTTTACACAGACAACTCACGTGCTATAGTATCATATCAAGATCTGCACGGACAACTCGCGTGCTATAGTATCATATTAGAATCCGCACGGATAACTCACGTGTTGCACGGACAACTCACGTGCTACGGTATCATATACCTCACAAACAGGCCCTCGGCCTCACTTAGTCGTGAACCTCTCTAGTCTCTTAGGCTCTCAAAAATCATAAAGATCATCCCAAACAAAAACAACATAGTGTATCAACAAGAAGTAAGAAGAGACTGAGATATAATACGCAAGTAAAAACCATGACTGAGTACAAGACAGTAATTAGCAAATAATTCAACAAGTATGTGACCCTTGCGGGTCCCAACAGTACCATCACGTAGCCTAAGCATGCTTTCTAACATGATTTGCAGTCAAAGTTCTATAGCACAAGGAGAGCATATGGCTAGCAACAAGTTATTCAACTTCACAGTTCCATGGAATGGACCAAGTCCCAATTCCTACGGTGCACGCTCACACGCCCGCCACCTAGCATGTGCGTCACCTCCAAGATACTCACATAATCCAATAATCTGGGGTTTCATACCCTCAAGACCAGATTTAAAACTGTTACTTACCTCAAATCACGCAAAATCCTACTCCGAAATGCCTTTGCCCCTCGAATCAATCTCCAAACATACCAAATCTAGCCACAAGCAGTACGATATAATTAATATAGGCTAAAAGAATCAATTCCACAAGAAAAATACGAAATTATAAGCCAAAATTCGAAATCGGCTCAAACTGGCCCCCGGGCCCACATCTCGAAATCTGTCAAAGATCAAAAAATGTGAACACACATCCACTCACGAGTCTAACCATACTAATTTCATCAAAATTCGACATCATTTGGTGCTCCAAATCCCCAAAATTCACTCTCAAATTCTCAAGCCCTAAACCCCCAAATTTCACTTCAAAATCTCGCTAATTAGGTGGGGAAACAAGTTTTATGATCCAAAACGAGTACAAGAAGTTTACCTCAATAATCACCTCGAAAAGCTTCTCCAAAATCGCCTAAGTCCGAGTCCAAAATGTTGAAATAAGACTAAAATCGCGAACCCTTGCTTTTAAACCTTCTGCCCGGACTTTTCGCATCTGCGACGCCGCACCTGCGTAAAATCAATCGCAGGTGCTACAAGACCACATATGCGCCTATCGCAGGTGCGTAAAACCCATCGCACCTGCTGCTCAACCTCGCTTTTGCGCCCTTCAGAACGTTTCCACGACCATCGCAGGTGCGGGAAAGTCTTCGCACCTGCGACCTCTACTCCTCTCCTCCATTGCCGCTCCCGCGGTTCCATCCCCGCTTCTGCGGGCTCGCACCTACGGTGCCCACTCCGCAGGTGCAGTTATACCAGTAGCAGCAACACTCTAGCTGCCTCATCAAATCAAAATCAAGTCCGTTAACCACCCGAAATCAACCTGAGACCCCCAGGACCTTAACAAAACATACCAACAAGTCTTATAACATTGTACGAACTTTATCAAATCTTCAAATCACCTCCAACAACATCGAAAACACGAATTACACACGGATTCAAGCCTAAGAAACTTCGAAATTTCCAAATTCTACAAAACGACGTCGAAACCTATCAAATCACGTCTGATTGACCTCAAATTTTGCACACAAGTCATAAATGATCCCACGAACCTACTACAACTTTCGGAATCAGAATCCAACCCCGATATCAGAAAGTCAACCCCTCGGTCAAACTTTCCAAAAATTCGACTTTCGCCATTACAAGCCTAATTCTACTACGGACCTCCAAATAACTTTCCGGATACGCTCCAAAGTCCAAAATCACCATGCGGAGTTATTGGAATCATTAGAATTCAAATCTAAAGTCGTTTACACATAAATCGACATCCGATCGACTTTTCCAACTTACATTTTCCATTGTGAGACTAAGTGTCTCATTTCACACTGAATTCACTCCGGACCCGAACCAACTAACCCGATAAGTCATATAATAGCTTTTAAGCATAAATGGAGCAGTAAATGGAGGAACGAGGCTACAACTCTCGAAACGACCGGTCGGGTCGTAACATTCTCCCTCACTTAAACATACGTTCGTCCTCGAACGTGCCAAGAGTTGTTCCTAAACCTTCAAATCACTATTTCAGCTTATCATGCATATACCCGGGGGTGAAATCATGTCACCCTGATGACATCACATAACGGAAAATTATTAATTTATTCCTTAGCCCAAAAACCTTGGAATTCAATTCCCAACCTTTAGAAATTTCTTTTCAAGACACGAATCCTACATTTACACATTGTATGAGTCTGAACAAGCTACATCCAACTATAACTATAACCACGGATATAATCACCCAGCATATTACACAACTCGCATGCTCGTAGCACCATTCCTGATCACAGTGACTACCCCAAAACCAACCAAATACTAGTATTAAACCCATATCGAACCAAACCTCATCCTAAAACCTTTGTACACTGTTAATAATAAAGGGAACACGCAAAATTTCATGACTACTTACCATATCAACAAGTCATGGAGCTTTGCCTCGTTCAACAAGTACCATAGCCAATTATTTAAGCCACATTCTAAATTATTCTTCCAACCCGTTGTAATCGAATCTGATAGTATCCATTATAGGTCCAATGAACTCATCTCATCCAACACAACCACTCTAGTGACATACCACATCAATACAATCTAAAGCCACAACCCGTGCAATCCGTGCACCAATAAGCAGCATTCCAAATATACTCAAGCGTGGAAAATGACCCAAATGAGAGAACCATCCCGCAAGTTCAACAAGTACCACCACAACCGAAATGCTACGAACCCATCATATCTAGTAAAACCAATACACATGAATCTAACACAAAGGACCATCTCCCGACATAACCCAGCTGCAATGCATGACCCCATCCAATTGCTGGTCTATATGAAATACCTCAAGCCACAATGCTCAAAATCAACAACCAAATGCAATTTGATATCAAGTACACGAAGTGCATGACCATAACCATGGAAAAGCAAATAACACAATATACTACAATCCGAAAAGACCATAACTAAGGCACAATCAACCATTCCGCACCCCAATCACCATCTTACTCGAATTCCTCTATAAGGCCCAAACAGAACCGTACCATGTGTGCATATAACCAATGAATCACAACCTTTCGTAGCATGGAAGAGTAACACATAGAACATATCTGATATGAATAAAAATCAATTCTAATCGAATGGCACATCCCTCAACAATAGCAGTTCAGAGTCAGTGTAGAATACACATCCTCATTAGACCTATCAATGGGCCCCCAAATCAACTCCGACCATCCCCGAATGGAAAAATAGCCATCCAAAAGTCCACAACAACCTAACCATAACACATACTATCATCTGGCTAGGTTTGGCCACATCTTCACAGTCCACAATCACGAAAAAACCTGCTTCTGAGAACTCCCAGTCTCCAAATCCATAGAACATTCGAATCACCATATTTGATCCCAACTCCACCGCCTGAATGTCTAACACATCCCTCATGCACGATCATACCACAAGGAATACTTCTCCCATTCTTTCGTTCCACATAGTAAAAATCTTAATATCAGCAGTCTATTAACCAGGTGAGTACCGCAATACCAATGAGCATCCATAAATCAAAACACTATGCACTTTTTGAAATGCACACCCTTCTCGAGGGATTACTGAGTAGTTATAAAATTCATCAAAATATTTGAGACTGACAATTCTGTCCAAAATTCGTGATCTTCTTTTCAAGAATGAACTGCCACCTTGCACATGTAATCTAAACCCCGCACAACACCTACATCTATCATGCCATCCTATGAAAAATACGTGAGCCTCAAAATCACTCTAAGTCACTAGTAGAATACAAATCCGATCAGCCAGAAGCCTTCCATTTGATCCTATCTGGTAGAAAATAACAATACTCAACATGCTCCTCAGGCCGGTAGGAAAATACCCATCTCAAACTGTGGTAGAAATCCTCGAGAATTCCATGGAATCCATTTGCACAAAATCAAGCCATCAGATTTAAATCTCTCTAACTCAACCAAGCCACGCAGGTCGCCAAACCCAAGAGTATTGCCACAAAGCACCTGTAGAAAACCTCCACATCATAAGCACCCAAAGAACCGAGCATATCCATTACCATACTGATCCAACCTACTACCAAGTTGTCCTATTTCTCCAAGTCCCTTATGAATTTGTCTTCAGATTGATACTTCTCCTTGCTAAAACGCCACGATATTTAACCACAACTCACCCCACAAACTTTAGCATAGAACCACAACGTCCTACGACCCATAAGCAACTGTATTCTTCTTAAACACCTTCATAAATACCACAATTGTAACACTCACTCTGAAAATACCTTATATGAACTTGAAATTGTTCTTCTTACCTTGCTTATACTAAAATGTAGGATCCATAGTCATACAGAATTCCCACAAGTCGAGGCGCCATCAAATATAAATCTCAGATTTTATCCATACACAAGTCCAGAGACATTCTTAATTGCTATAGATAAACCTCGAACTCATTAGAAATTTCTCGAGAGTCACCCGCTTTGTTCAAATACAAATAACACTGCCCAAATGGGCCAAAAGACGTGTGCCCCATTAGCACAATACTCAAATAAGTAACTCTACTTTAATACCACCAATCAAATTCATATTCCGCGCGTACTACATATTTTGCAAATAACAACTCACGCATCCCATGATTTTCACATACTTATAAAGTAAAATATACCCCATATCCAAGAATTTGTTTAGTCGAGTCATCCTTGATCTCAACCTCTGCAAGTCATATCTGATTCACAAATATGCCTCAGACCAACACTAATACAATACATAATCATGCAATCAAATCATATATAGAAAACTCCCCCACTTGGCTCACAGCCATAAATCAAAACATTCAATAACTCACAATACACATACTCTATTATTGTCATAACCCCACAGTCGATTCAACGAAAATGTTTCACGAGTTCAGGTAACACAAACCATAAAGTACCTCAATCATCCTCTAAACTCGCATTTATTCTCTTGACAGTCAAGTCAACTCTCCCAACCAGATTCAATTCAAATCCCATCACACATGCCCCGCTGGCAGAAAAGAAACTCTATATTCACATTATAAGAAACACACCTATGTAGTTTACTCCGCAGGGGATAACCCACCTGCTTAGCCTCAAATTGGCATCTTGTTATACCCTTTCGCAGCCACAATTGCTACATAAGTACTTAATCTTCCCGAGTCCAAACTCATTAACAAGACATGGGAATTTAATTCGTTCTACAATTAAACAACGTTAAAGATCCTTCAATATACTCATAACTTGAGACTATACGTCAAATTAAGACAGAAATCAAATACCCCATAGCAAAGTCTTGAGTCACAAGTAAAATTTATCCGTCACATTCAACCCACCTGAACACATCCCAACAATTAAATCATACTCATCATATAGCCATTCGACCGCTCATCGATCCACAACATAGGGACACTACCAGTCGTATGAGTCCAAACTCACAAGTTCTCATAACCGAAATTACCGAGCTTAAGCTGCGGTCTAACTATGGCCTCATGTCCTTCAGACTGTCCCAACACCAAAATACAGAATACTCCTCTTGAACCTCGTTCATGGAATCATAAGCCGGTGATGCACAACTGATACCGAGCACTCACATGCGCACACGAATGCGTGGAAGGAATTGAAAGAGTTATGTTTCAAGCGGAATCAATTTTGCACGATAGAATACAAGAAAGTGAATTTTTTCCTAAGGGTTCGGTAGCCTCTTGAAGATAAGTATAGACGTCTCTGTACCGATCCGCAAGACTCTACTAAACCTGCTCATGACTCGTGAGACCTATGTAACCTAGGCTCTGATACCAACCTATCACGACCCAAAACCTAACTCGTCGTGATGGTGCCTATCGTGATACTAGGCAAACCGACATTTCCAAAACACTTTCAACATTTAACAGAAATGAACTAAAAATTTTAAAATAACAGGAGTTTTTCATAAAAACTGGGTAAAACCCAAAGCATACAGGCGGAAAATAGCCTGACATCGGGGTGTCACTAAGTAGATGAGCATCTACACCAGGAGCAGTCTAATATAACATTTGAAGAATAAGAGCTGAAATGCAAATAAGATAATGAAGGAGAACCAAGGCCTGCGAACGCCGTGCAACTACCTCGATAGTCTGCAAAATCAGCTGCTCAAATATCAACACCCGCTACAACCGGGAATACCTGGATCTGCACACGAAGTGTAGGGTGTAGCATGCGTACAACCAACTTAGCAAGTAACAGAAATAAATAAGGAACTGAGAAGAAGTGACGAGCTATACAATACAGTTCATTTTCAATAATTATAGCAAAGAATAGACATGCTTTCAAATCCGACAGTTTAAGTCAAATCACTTTATACAGTCCAAGTTCAGGTAATCCAGATATAGAATCTTTCAGAAATTTCACAACAATGACAGATAGCAACTAAGTGCATTAACAAATGAAAAACAAGTACAGCCTCTCAGGGCAACAGTCACTCAACTCATCACAACAGCTCAATCACTTGGCTCTCAGCCCTCAGTACTCACACTCAATAGGTACTTGCGCTCACTGGGGGTGTGCAGACTCCGGAGGGGCTCCTTTCAGCCCAAGCGCTATAATCCACACGGACAACTCACGTGCTGCACGAACAACTAGCGTGCTATAGTATCATATCAAGATCCGCACGGACAACTCATGTGCTGCACGGACAACTCATGTGATATAGTATCATATTAGAATCTGCACGGACAATTCACGTGCTACGGTATCATATACCTCACAAACAGCCCCTCGACCTCACTCAGTCGTGAACCTCTCTAGTCTCTCGGGATCTCAGAAATCATAAAGATCATCCCAAACAAAAATAACATAGTGTATCAACAAGAATTAAGAAGAGACTGAGATATAATACGCAAGTAAAAGATCATGACTGAGTACAAGACAACAATTAGCAAATAATTCAACAGGTACGCGACCCCTATAGTTCCCAACAGTATCATCACGTAGCCTAAGAATGATTTCTAACATGATTTGCAGTCAAAGTTCTCCAAAATCCGACATCATTTGGTCCTCTAAATCCCCAAAATTCACTCTCAAATTCTCAAGCCCTAAACCCCCAAATTTCACTTCAAAATCTCGCTAATTAGGTGGGGAAACAAGTTTTATGATCCAAAATGAGTACAAGAAGCTTACCTCAATAATCACCTCAAAACTCTTCTCCAAAATCGCCTAAGTCCGAGTCCAAAATGTTGAAATAAGACTAAAATCGCGAACCCTTGCTTTTAAACCTTCTGCCCAGAATTTTCGCATCTGCGGACCCACTGTCGTGTCTGCGATGCCGCACCTGCTGAAAATCCATCGCAGGTACGGATTCCACTTAAAATCCCAGCTTGCTCTCCTGCGGCTACAATACCGTATCTGCGCCTATCGCAGGTGAGGAAAACCCATCGCACCTGCAGCTCAACCTTGCTTATGCGCCCTTCAGACCGCTTTTGTGACCATCGCAGGTGCAAGAAAGTCTTCGCACCTGCGACCTCTACTCCTCTCCTCCATTTCCGCTTTTGTGGTTCCATCCACGCTTCTACGGGCTCGCACCTGCGGTTCCCACTCCGCAGGTGCGATTATACTAGTAGCAGCACTCCAATTGTTTCCTCAAATTAAAATCAAGTCCGTTAACCACCCGAAATCAATCTGAGGCCCCGGGGACCTCAATCAAATATACCAACTTGTCTTATAACATTTTACGAACTTAATCGAATCTTCAAATCACCTCTAACAACATCGAAAACATGAAATACACACGGATTTAAGCCTAAGAATCTTCAAAATTTCCAAATTCTATAAATAACGTTGAAACCTATCAAATCACGTCCGATTGACCTTAAATTTTCACACAAGTCATAAGTGACCCCACGAACCTACTGCAACTTTCGGAATCGGAATCGAAATCCGACCCCGATATCAAAAAGTCAACCCCTCGGTCACACTTTCCAAAAATTTGACTTTCGCCATTTCAAGCCTAATTCCACTACGGACCTCCAAATAACTTTTCGGGCACGCTCCTAAGTCCAAAATCACCATGCGAAGCTATTGGAATCATCAGAATTTAAATCCGAGATCGTTTACACATAAATCGACATCCGGTCGACTTTTCTAACTTAAGCTTTCCATTATGAGACTAAGTGTCTCATTTCACATTGAATTCACTCCGGACCCGAACCAACTAACGCGATAAGTCATATAACAGTTTTAAATCATAAATGGAGCAGTAAATGGGTAGAACGAGGCTACAAATCTCAAAACGGCCCGTCGGGTCGTTACATGCACCTCCTAATTCATCAAGCAAATCTTCAATATTGGGTATAGGGAACTTATCCTTAACTGTCATGTGGTTCAACTCCTTATAGTCAATACACAACTTCCAACTACCATCATTTTCTCCTACCATTACAACAAGTGATGCATAAGGACCAGTATTGTGTTGAATTACCCTTTGGTCCATCATTTCTTGAACTAACTTCTCAATAATATCCATTTTTATCCCAGGATATCTATATAGTTTTTTGTTCACATGATTTGCAGACTCTATTAAAGGTATTATATGGTCAAAAAGCCTCTATGAGGGGGTAAGGTTGTAGGTACTTCAAAAATACCTGAGTACTGCTTGATAAGAGCAAACAAGGCAAGTGTAAGTGTAGCTTCTTGTGTGGCTTGTATATTGTAGCACTGCATCTCTGTCCATCAATGACATCATGAACAAATGGGCCTCTCACTCATTTAGTTTGGGTAGAGAAGTAGCTTTAGTTGACATCAATTGGTTATTAGAACCCCCCAGTACATGCTTCTTACCTTGGTGCACAACTCAATAGTCATGTTCCTGAAATTAAATAGGATTCTTCCTAAGGTGCTGAGCCATTGCACTCCCAGCACCATATCCATGTTTCCTAATGGTAATAGTAGGAAGTTTGATGAGAAAGTTGTTCCTTGCAGTAGCCATTGTAGGTTCTTGCACACAGCAGCAATCTGCATTTTTCTACCATCGGCTACAGTGATAGATTACTCTACTATATAGCTAAATTGGCACCTTAGTTTCTTGGCAATTTCCTAGTCAATAAAGTTGTGTGTACTCCCAGTATCAATCAAAATTCGAAATGGCCTTTTTTCATGATAACCAATGACTCTAATTGACTGGTAACCAGACACACCAGTAAAAGCTTGCAAGGATGTAGTCATAAATTCATTCCCATGCTCTACAACTTCTTGGATCAATACCTCCTCTTCCACCTCAATTGTTGTGGTCGTTTCTTCTTCAAACACCTCCACCATAAACAGTTGCTTCCTAGACTTGCATTTGTGCCACATCTCATATTTTTCATCACAAAGGAAGCAAAGACCCTTAGCCCTTTTATCATCCAGCAGCAATCAACCTCTTTTCTAGTCTATTTATACTACAACAAAAAAAATATTTAGCGACACTAAAAAGACCTTTAGCGACAATAAATATTACCACTAAAATATTTACCGGCCATTATATTTTTGTCGTTGTACATGGGGTCGCTAAAGCGTTTAGCGGTCATTCAAAGAAGTCCTGGTAAAGGTTATTTTTATTGCCGCTAAAAACTAAAGCCTTTAACAGCAATTATATAGTGGCAATTATAATGGCTGCTAAATTCATTCTCAAAGTACCTTTATTTTTACTTCTAGCATCTATTTTTATTGCCGGTAAATTTAATTAAATTGCCGCTAAATAGGTCACAATCTTTAATGACAATCGTTTGGTGAGTGAGGTTTGATGCAAAGGTTTTCTGATTGTTCTGTGATCTATAGGCAATTAGAGTGAGTATAATAGGATTGGAGTTAGAGTGAAAGGATCTAGAAACAGGTTTCAATCCCTAGGTTTTGGCTTGAGCATCAAAACCTTCCTCTTGTAATCTGGCAATCTTATATGTTGCATTAAGGTTTGTTCGTGGTGCTTGGATTTTGACGGCTTTATTCAACTCTGGCTTAAGTCCCCTAAGAAACAACTAATGGCATTCTCAATAGTCACATTAACAGCGGTTAATAATCTGTCAAACTCTACTTGGTATTCCTTAACCCCAGCAGTTTGGCTTAAATTCTTCAAAGCCTCCATAGGATCCTCAAAGTTATCCCCAAACCTTTTATTCAAAGCTAGTACATACTCAGTCCATGATAAGTCTAGGGTAGAAGTTCTAAACTTCACATAAGATCTATGACAAGCAATGGCATCACCATCCATATGAATATAGGCTACCTTCATCCTTTGTTCAAATGGAACCTCATCCATGGAAAAGTATTGATCAGTCTTATATATGTAAATCTATACCAGAGAATCGAGAAAAATCTAGTTTTGAGAATCGAGTAAATAAGTTACCATTTCCTTGATGAGCAGAACAAAGTATGATTCCAAGGGCTTCCTTAAGGCCTAGCAGTTCCTTATCAACTTGTCAATTTCTCTCACTCATGCTTACCATGCCATTCATCACCTTCTGCAACTGCTCTTGAATCTGAGACAGTTTGTCCTCCATTTCGTCGACTGGTATGTCTTGATTTTTTCTTCGAGTCATGTTGATTATTCCGAGAATCGAACGCTCTGATACCAATTGAAGCAATCAGTGAAGAATTGATGCAATCAGTGAAGATCGCAATGGAATTTCGTTAATCTAGGAGCTAATGCTAGAAGAAGATGGCAGCTAGATCAGGGAATAACCGAGAAAATTAGCTAGAAGAGAAATGAGAAGAGAAGAGAGTAGACTGATCTTATTTCACGAATGAATTCAATTACAATGTAACAGTGTATTTATATCACAATCTAACGAGTAACCATACTGATTTTAGTCTCTCTACAATGCTAATTTCCCTCTAACTGTTTTAACTAACTTTCAACTAACTCGGAACCAACTATAACTAACTCCTCGAACAACTATAACTAACACGATGCTAACTAACACGATACCAACTGCAATGCTCATTACTCCCTTCGCTAACAATCTTATACTTGCATCATCCTCTGTAAGTCATATTGGTGTTGTTGATTACATAATACTTTTTATTTTCCATCACTCATCTCATTAAATTCTAGGGAACATCAAACCATAGTATGAAAAATTTAAGTATATTAAGTACTGGAAATCTTATTAATACATAAACAATAAACAATTGTTTCTTATAACGATTGACCCAAAAAAAGAGAATTGAAGAAATTAGAAGCCCCTTAAATTGATCGAGCTGCCTAGGAAAGGTAAATATAAGAAGAATTAATCTAAATAATAACCCATACAATTGTTTAATTAAAACTAATCGTTGTACATATTATATATATATATATATATATATATATATATATATATATATATATATATATATATATATATATATTAAGCATAGTACAATTAAGTATAACCATGAGCAGTATTTTAAAATGCGGGAGCATGAGATAAGGCGCTTTGTTTAACGTGGGGCGAGACGCAAACCCTTAGACTTGGGACTTAAGCCCTATGGATCTTTAATTTTTTAAATTTTTAAACTAATAAAATATTTATAAAGTACAATATAAATTTAAGAAAATTAAGAAGATTTAAAAAAACTCATAGAAAACAAAACATCTAGTACTTTTTTATATATAAATACAAATAATGCAATAGTATAAAAGTTACTATGAGACATAAATCAACTATAACGTCTTATCTGTCAAACAATTAAAATATTATAACAACAACAACAACAACATACCCAGTATAAGACGCATGGAAAGGAAACCGAGGCCGACACACCTCCTTCGCTTTCGGATTCAAAGCGGGTCCGCCCTTCCAGTGGAAGCGAGGCACGGGTGGGGTCTGGGGAGGGTAGTGAGTACGCAGACCTTACCCCTACCTGGAGAGATAGAGAGGCTGTTTTCGATAGACCCTCGGCTCAAGAAAAGGTGGAAAGGAAGAATAGGGGAGAAGAAGAGGAGGTAAGAGGGGAGAAAGGCGATAAGCAAAGAGGAGAAAAAGTAGCATCAAATAGTAGCCATCAAGGAGCAACAATATCTAGTAAAAGGGAGAAAACATATCATCAAATAGTAACAATCAGAGAGCAACAATCCCACTAGCAATTTACAAAAACAAAGGAAGTGGTTACAAAGTACCGGATACAATAAAAAATTATAAGGAAGTAACGTTCAACCCACAACAAGAATATTACTAATGCTACTGGTGAACCTATGAAAACCCTGCAACTACCTGTCAACCCACCACCTTAATCCTCGATCTCCACATTTTTCTATCGCCAGTCATGTCCTCGGTTAGGTGAAGCACCGACATGTTCTGTCTAATCACCTCTCTCCAATTGTTTATGAGTGGCACCCGTGGAAGCCAAGTTAAAGGAATCGAGGTTGCGATGGTTTGGACATATGAAGAGGAGAGATATAAATTCCCCGGTCAAGAGGAGAGATAATATTGATTAAAATATTATGATTCTTTTAAAAAATATTATCGAACGGTTTATCTCTCTAAAATTTAACAATTAATAAACTTCATATGTACTGTAATTTAGAATATTACTCCTTAATTATGAGTAAATATAAAATTATTTTCAAATAGCAAATAATAAAAAACAATTGATAATTTTGAGAGAAGACCTATAACAAGTGAAAATGTAATTTTTGGTTATCTATTTAGAAAAAATATTCTCAATTAGTAAATATGCAGCGTTATATGGTAATAGATTCAACGGTCAAAAAGCTCTCTTATGATTTATAACAAGTTGCATAGATTATTGGATATGCTTACTCATATCGGGGCAAGGTCCTACTAGATCTAGGATCTAAAGTTTATCGGTTTCTATTAGAATGATTTTGAATTAATATTCAATAAGAATTGAATTCACGGTTAAATATTTATAAATATTTAGTAAATTTTTCTTTATATGTATATTAATATACAGAATTTACAAAAGCTATTGAGTTCACGTGAACCTGTAAGTTACTCTATATATCCGCCATTGGTCGTAATTGCCATGCTTATCTAGTCTGGAATAAGTGTATCAAGTCATCCAGTTCGATTCATCTTTTTTTGGTTGCTTTTAATTAGAAAGTAACAGTACGATGTAACTAACTGATTGAGGCATGTTACCTGCTAATTAAGTCAACTACAAAATAAATCTCTTTCTTAATTAGTACTAATAATTATTTGCACCAATGATCAGTTCTTAAAATGTAGCGCACGTTAAGCAAATATCCATTACAGTGAAGCCAACAGATTCGAAAAGATTCAACAAGACTAAAGGAGTTAGAGAGTATAATTGGAAGTCAAAGGCTTAATATTTTACTTTATCTAGAATATTATTATATTTTCTTTTTTAGTCTCTTAAAAAAGAAAAAGAATATCAAACTTCCTTAGTTAAGAAATGATCTAACTTTAAAATTTCTAGGTTTCCCTTAATGAAATAATTTAGAGCTTCTTATATAATTGGCCGTTCGGCCGAAAAGTATATCACTCGCTAGCCCATTGTTTTACATTATAACTTGTAGCCAAAAACAAATAACATATGCTAACCAACAATTAGTTTTTGAGTGGCCCTTTGTCCCTTCTTCACTCTCTAGTCATTCATGTAAAACTCAACAAAAATTAATTTTCACCTCCTAAAATGTGAAATCTAAATGTTAAGATAAGCAGTTGGCGAACTAAAAATACAAATAGGTTTTTCTCTGAAGGGGTAAAAGTTTGCTCCTTTCAACGTATGTGAGAACCTCTTTTCTCTGTTTAGTTCACAGTTGGGTTTCTTCTTATAACGACTCGGCCAGTCGTTTTAAAATATTGTACCCCCACTCCCGTATTTACTGTGCATTCTATGCTTTATAGCTGTTATGTAACTTGTAGGGGTAGTCGGTTTGGGTCCGATGATGTATTGGAATGAATTGGAACACTTAGTTTCATATTTTAAAGCTTAAGTTCAAATAGTGACCGGATGTCGACTTATGTGCAAACGACACCGGAATAGAATTTTGATGATTCCAACAGCTCCGTATGCTGATTTTGTACTTAGGGACGTGTTCGAAATTTTATTTGGAAGTCTGTAGTTAAAATAGGCTTGAAATGACTAAAATAGGAATTTAAGTTTGGAAGTTTGACCGGGGAGTTGACTTTTTGATATCGGGGTCAGAATCCAGACCTGAAAATTTTCATAGCTCCGTTATGTCATTTATGACTTATGTGCAAAATTTGAGGTCAATCGGACTTGATTTGATATGTTTCGACTTCGAATGTAGAAGATAGAAATTCTTAAGTTTCATTAAGCTTGAATTGGGGTGTGAGTTGTGATTTTAGCGTTGTTTGATGTGATTTGAGGTTTCAAATAACTTCGTATGGTGTTTTAGGACTTGTTGGTGTATTTGGTTGAGGTCGCAAGGGCCTCGGGTGAGTTTCGGATGGTTAACGGATCAAAAGTTGAACTTAAACAGTTGCTGCAAAAGCTGCTGCAATTTCTTCTGCTAGAAATACATAAATCAAGCCCAGAAAATTGAGCCCAGGATCGAAGCCCAGAAGTTGAGCCCAGGGTCGAGGGCCAGGATCAAAGGCCAGGGTTGAGGCTCAGGATCGAGGGCCATGATCGAAGGCCAGGATCGAGGGCCATGATCGATGCCCAGGATCGAAGGTCAGGATCGAGGCCCAGGATAGAGGGCCATGATCGAGGCAGGACCGAGGGCTGCTTAGACAGAATTATAAAACATGGGACTTCGTCTATATGCCATTTTTGACGAATTGGAGCTTGAAGAGAGGTGATTTTTGATAGATTTTCAAGGAAAAACATTTGGGTAAGTGATTCTAACTCGGATTTGGTCAATATACATGAATATATCATTGTTTCCACCATTTAATTAATGTATTGAGATGGAAATTTGGAAAAAATTTAAAAATCTCATATAAACGAATTTTTGAGATTTCGGTGTCGATTCGGAGTCGGATTTTACTGAAACTGGTATGGTTGGACTCGTAATTGAATAGCTTGTTGGATTTTGTGAGGATCTTGGTTCGAGGTAAGTGATTTTCCTACCTTTATTTGGGAGAACTCCCCGTAGGATTTGTACTATTTTTGATATATGAGTGCCGTGTACGTGAGGTGACAAGTACGTACACGGGCTAATTATGTAAAATACTAATTTTTCTACTAAGTAATAACTTGATTTCCTTCTTATTTGAGTTTTATCAGCATGTGTGGTATCCGGCTAGACTAGAATAGCATGCCTACTTGCCTTAACTATTTACTTGAACTACGTGCAGCATGTTTAGTTAATTTACTTGTCTTTCCTTAACTAGTACTTAGGTTGAACTGTAGAATTTTGTGTCATAACTATTGAATTCTATTGTTTGGATGCATTTTTACTTTGGGACTACGGAACGGTATTCCTGTACTGCATATTTACTTTGGGACTACTGAACGGTATTTCGGGAGATCCCCTTGTTCTACACATATACGTTGGGACTAAGAAACGGTATCTCGGGAAATCCCTTGTTGTTATCTCTGTGTACTGAGTTGTTGTCTTCTATGATTTCATTCTGGTTAAATTTCAGTCATTATTTTACTGCGGTATTTCATTTTATCTTGTGTTATTATATATATACCAGTAGGTCCCTGACCTGACCTCATCACTACTCGACCGAAGTTAGGCTTGGCACTTACTGGGTACCGATTGTGGTGTACTCATGCTACTCTTCTGCACATGTTATTTGTGTGAAGATCCATGTATTCCTTATCAGCCGCACTATCAGTGAGTCGGGACAGCTTTGGAGACTTCAAGATATATCTGTCGCGTCCGCAAACCTCAGAGTCCCCTTCTACTCTTCCACATGTCCATTATTTGCTGTATTTTCTTTTGATAGACTCTGATGTAAAGAGACACTAGAGTTTCCTCCTGTAGTTTGTGATTCACAATGTTTCAGGTTTTGATAATGTTGTGTAGTATATTGAGGAGTTAGTTGTTAAATTTATGTTTTCATTTCATTTATTCCGCAAAATGTTAGGCTTACCCGATCATAGAGACTAGGTGCCGTCATGACGTCATACGGAGGGGAAATTGGGTCGTGACAAGTTAGTATCATAACTCTAGGTTCATAGGTGTTGTGAATCACAAGCCGGTTTATTAGAGTCTCATGGATCGGTACAGAGACGTCTGTACTTATCTTCGGGAGGCTATGGAACCGTTAGGAAAATTTCACTACCTTAATTCCTTGTCGTGCGAAAATTGTTGACTTAAAAAATTCTAAACTTTTATAATATATTCTCTCACAGATGGTGAGGACACGTAAAAGCAGATCTGATGACCAAGCACCCGCGCCCCCTGCTAGAGCCGCGAGAGGTCGGGGCCGGGGTAGAGGCCGAGGGCGTCCACGTGGTGCAGCCAAAGCACCCGCACGAGCTGCTACAGAGGACCCCCAGTAGCTCCAGCTGGAGGGCAGATACCTGAGGTACCTGTTTTTGAACCATCCCTCCAAGAGACTCTAGCCCAGTTTCTGAGCATGTTCAGCACCTTAGCTCAGGCTGGATTGATTACACTTGCTCCTGCCACATCTTAGGCCTGGGGAGGAGCACAGACTCACGTCACCAGTACTCCAGAGCAGTGGGTTCAGGTCGACCAGGTTCCAGAGATTGTACTAATGCAACAGTAGCTCCAGCTCAGCCCGAGGTTAGGGCAGCAGCTTCTGAGGTGGAGCAGCTCAAACTTGAGAGGTACAAGAAGTACCACCCACCTACCTTCAGCGGATTGGCTACAGATGATGCTCAGGGTTTTATGGAGGGTGTCATCGTATTCTCCGTACTATGGGCGTAGCGGAGACGAGCGGGGTTTCTTTTACTACATTCCAGCTTAGAGGAGCAGCCTATCAGTAGTGGCGTGCTTATGAGCTCAGTAGTCAGGATAAGGCAGTTTCACTTACATGGACTCAATTCTCGGACATGTTTTTGAGAGAGTATATCCCTCAGAGCCTTAGGGACTCATGGCGCACGGAGTTTGAGCAGCTGCGCCAGGGATCTATGACTGTGTCAGAGTATGCAGTCTGTTTCAGTGATTTGGCCCGACATGCACCGGCCTTGGTTGCCATAGTTCGAGAGAGGGTTCGACAGTTTATTGAGGGAATCCACCCCAACATCCGGATTAGTATGGCCAGGGAGTTGGAGATGGATATTTTTTATTAGCAGGTTGTGAGTATTGCCAGGAGATTGGAGGGCATGCTTGCCCGGGATAGAGAGAAGAGAGAGACCAAGAGGTCTCGAGAGATTGGTTATTATTCTGGTGATCGTGCCCCAGCAGCTCGCCATGGTAGGGGTTATGTGAGTAGCCCCATTCATTCAGCTCTTCCAGTCGTCAGTGGTGTCCCAGCCCCTTCTAGGCCCCATGATCCTTATTATGCACCGCCATTATCTAGTGTGCCTCCTGCACGAGGTGTTCTTAGCGGCCAGTCCAACAGACCTGGCCCGAGCCAGTCACAGCAGCCACGCCCTCCCAGAGCTTATATTGAGTGTGGCGACACTCGCCATATGGTGAGGGATTTCCCCAGATTTAAGAGGGGTGGACCTCCACAGACTTCTCAGCTACAACGTGCTTCACCTGGTCGGCCAAGTCAGATATTATGCCCTTCCTACTCGTACAGAGGCAGTTGCTTCTGATTCTCTCATTACAGGTATTGTTCTAGTCTGTCATAGAGATGCGTCAGTATTATTTGATCCATGATCTACATATTCCTATGTGTCCTCTTATTTTGCCTCGTATTTGGGCGTATCTCAGGATTCTTTGAGTTCCTTCATTTATGTGTCTACTCCTGTGGGAGATTCTCTTATTGTGGACCGCGTATATCGGTCATGTTTGATTTCTCTTAGTGGTTTTGATACCAGAGCCGATTTATTATTGCTCAGCATGGTGGACTTTTATATTATTTTGGGTATGGACTGGTTCTCTCCCCATTATGTTATTCTTGATTTTCATGCTAAGACTGTGACTCTGGTTAAGCCAGGATTTCCGCGATTAGAGTGGAGAGGTACCTTAGAGTATACTCCCAGCAGGGTTATTTCATTTCCTAAAGCTCAACGAATGGTTGAGAAGGGGTGTGACACGTATCTAGCTTATGTGAGAGATGTCAGCATTGATACCCCTACAATTGAGTCAGTTCCAGTAGTGAGGTACTTTCCATATGTGTTTCCAGCTAATCTTCCGGGCATGCCGCCAGATAGAGATATTGATTTTAGCATTGATCTGTTGCCGGGCACTCAACCCATCTCTATTCCTCTGTACCGTATGGCTCCTCCTGAGTTGAAGGAGTTGTTACAGGAGTTGCTTTAAAAGGGATTCATTCGGCCCAGTGTATCACATTGGGGTGCTCCTGTCTTATTTATGAAGAAGAAGGATGGTTCTATGCGGATGTGTATTGATTACCGCCAGTTGAACAAAGTCACAGTGAAGAACATGTATCCATTGCCTCGTATTGATGACTTATTTGATCAGTTACAGTGTGACAGAGTGTTTTCCAAGATTGACTTATGTTCAGGATATCATCAGTTGAAGATTCGGGAGCCAGATATACCAAAGACTGCTTTCAGGACTAGATATGGTCACTATGAGTTTCTTGTTATGTCTTTTGGGCTGACCAATGCCCCGACAACTTTTATGCACTTGATGCACAGTATGTTCCGGCCTTATCTTGACTCATTCGTCATTGTATTTATTGACGACATTCTGGTATACTCCCGGAGTCGGGAGGATCATGAACAGCACCTGAGGACTATGCTTCAGACCTTAAGAGAAAAGAAGTTATATGCAAACTTTTCAAAGTGTGAGTTTTGGCTAGACTCAGTGGCATTCTTGGGTCATATAGTATCGAATGAGGGGATCCAAGTGAATCCAAAAAGATTGAAGCAGTGCAGAGTTAGCCCAGACCGTCCTCAGCTACAGAGATCCGGAGTTTTCTTGGTTTGGCGGGGTATTACCGTCGATTTGTAGAGGGTTTCTCATCTATTGCAGCTCATATGACCAGGCTGACCCGGAAGGGTGCTCCGTTCAGGTGGATAAAGGAATGTGAGGAGAGCTTTCAGAAGCTCAAGACAACTTTGACTATAGCCCCAGTATTGGTATTGCCTACAGGTTCAAGGTTTTATACTGTATATTGTGATGCATTGCAGATTGGTTTTGGCGTGGTGTTGATGCAGGACAGTAGGGTGATTGCACGTCCAGACAACTGAAGGTGCACAAAAAGAACTATCATGTCCACGACCTTGAGTTAGCAGCTATTGTTCATGCCTTGAAGATTTGGCGGCATTATTTTTACGGTGTTCCTTGTGAAATTTACACCGATCACTGGAGTTTGTAGCATCTGTTCAAGCAAAAGGATCTTAATTTGCGTCAGATAAGGTGGTTGGAGCTGCTTAAGGATTATGATATCACCATTTTGTACCACCCTAGGAAGGCCAATGTGGTGGCCGATGCTTTGAGTCGCCAGGCAGAGAGTTTGGGGAGTTTAGCATATCTACCAGCAACAGAGAGGCCATTGGCGTTAGATGTTCAGGCCTTAGCCATCCAGTTTGTGAGATTGGATATTTTTTAGCCAAGTCGAGTATTGGCTTGTATGGTCTCTCAGTCTTCTCTTTATGATCGTATCATGGAGTGTCAGTATGATGACCCTCATCTTCTCATCCTTCAGGACAGGGTTCGGCGAGGTGATGCTAGAGATGTGACTATTGGTAATGACGGCGTGTTGAGGATGCAGGGCAGGTTATGTGTGCCCAATGTAGATGGTTTGCGTGAGTTGATTCTCCAGGAGGCTCACAGCTCGCGGTACTCCATTTATCCGGGTGCCGCGAAGATGTATCAGGACCTGAAGACAGCACTACTGGTGGAGGAGAATGAAGAAATACATAGTGAAGTATGTTGCTCGGTGCCTAAATAGCCAGCAGGTGAAGTATGAGCATCAGCGATCGGGCGGGTTGATTCGGAAGTTGGAGATTCCGGAGTGGAAATGGGAGCGAATCACTATGGATTTATTATTGGGCTCCCACGGACTCAGCGGAGGTTTGATGCAGTTTGGCTGATTGTGGATAGGCTGACCAAGTCGACTCATTTCATTCCTCTGATGACTACCTATTCTCTCGAGTAGCTAGTTTGAATCTACATCTGTGAGATCGTCAGGATTCATGGCATACTAGTATCTATCATCTCTGACAGGGGTACACAGTTTATATCATAGTTTTGGAGAGCTGTACAACATGAGTTGGGTACTCGGGTTGAGTTGAGCACAGCATTTCACCCTCAGACGGACGGGAAGTCCAAGCGAACTATTCAGGTATTAGAGTATATGCTCTGTGCGTGTGTGATAGATTTTGGTGGTGCTTGGGACCAGTTCTTGCCACTTGCGTAGTTTGCTTACAATAATAGTTATCAGTCCAGCATTCAGATGGCACCGTATGAGGCTTTGTATGGTAGGCGGTATCGGTCTCCAGTGGGATGGTTTAAGCCGGGCGAGGCTAGATTATTGGGTACAGACTTGGTTCAGGATGCCTTGGAAAACGTTAAAGTGATTCAGGATAGACTTCGCACAGCCCAGTTTAGACAGAAGAGTTATGCGGATCGGAAGGTTCGTGATGTTGCATTCATGGTTGGTGAGCGGGTCTGGCTCCAGGTTTTGCCTATGAAAGGTGTTATGAGGTTCGGGAAGAAGGGCAAGTTGAGCCCTAGGTATATTTGGCCATTTGAGATTCTTGAGAGAGTTGGGAAGGTGGCTTACAAACTTGCACTACCACCTAGTCTCTCTGCAGTTCATCCAGTGTTCCATGTTTTCATGCTCTGGAAGTATTACGGTGATCTGTCTCATGTGTTACACTTCAGTTCAGTTCAGTTGGACAAGGATCTATATTATGTTAAGGAACCAATGGCTATTTTGGATAGGCAGGTTCGAAATTTGATGTCAAAGGACATTGCCTCTGTGAAGGGGTCATCCAGTCGAGGAGGAGACTTGAGAGACCGAGCAGGATATGCACAACCGTTATCCTCATCTTTTCACCACTTCAGGTATGTCTTTATGCTCATTCGAGGATGAACGATTGTTTTAAGAGGGGGAGGATATAACGACCTGGCCAGTTATTTTAAAAAGTTATAGCCCCACTCCCCTATTTACTGCTCATTCTGTGCTTTATAACTGTTATGTAACTTGTCGGGGTAGTCGGTTCAGGTCCGACGATATATTGGAATGAATTGGAACACTTAGTTCCAAGTTTTAAAGCTTAAGTTCAAATAGTGACCAGATATCGACTTATGTACAAACGACCTCAGAATAGAATTTTGATGATTTCAACAGCTCTGTATAGTGATTTTGGACTTAGGGGCGTGTTCGGAATTTTATTTGGAAGTCTATAGTTAAAATAGGCTTGAAATGGCTAAAATAAGAATTTAAGTTTGGAAGTTTGACCGGGGAGTTGACCTTTTGATATCGGGGTCGGAATCTAGTCCTGAAAATTTTTATAGCTCTGTTATGTCATTTATGACTTGTGTGCAAAATTTGAGGTCAATCGGACTTGATTTGATATGTTTCGACATCGAATGTAGAAGTTGGAAATTCTTAAGTTTCATTAAGCTTGAATTGGGGTGTGAATTATAATTTTAGCCTTGTTTGATGTGATTTGAGGTTTCAAATAAGTTCATATAATATTTTAGAACTTGTTGGTATTTTTGCTTGAGGTCCCGAGGGCCTCGGGTGAGTTTCGGATGGTTAACTGATCAAAAATTGGACTTAAATAGTTGCTGCAAAAGCTGCTGCAATTTATTCTGCTAGAAATACATAAATCAAGCCCAGAAAATCGATCCCAGGATCGAAGCCCAGAAGTCGAGCCCAGGGTATAAGCCCAGGGTCGAGGGCCAGGATCGAAGGCCAAGGTCGAGGGCCAGGATCGAGGGCCATGATCGAAGGCCAGGATCGAGGGCCAGGATCGAACCCAGAATCGAGGCCCAGGATCGAGGGCCATAATCGAAGCCTTGATCGAGGGCCAGGATCGACGCAGGACCGAGGGCTGCCTAGACAGAATTATAAAACAGGGGACTTCGTCCTTGTGCCATTTTTGATAAATTGGAGCTTGAAGAGAGGCCATTTTTGATAGATTTTCAAGGAAAAATATTTAGGTAAGTGATTCTAACTCGGATTTGGTCAATATACACGAATATATCATTGCTTTCACCATTTAATTAGTGTATTGAGATGAAAATTTGGAAAAGATTTAGAAATATCATAGAAATAAATTTTTGAGATTTCGGTGTCGATTCAGAGTCGGATTTCAGTGAAACTAGTATGGTTGGACTCATAATTTAATGAGTTATAGGATTTTGTGAGTTTTGCCGGATTCCGAGATGTGGACCACAGACTATTTTTGAGTTAATTTCGGGCTTTTATTAAAAATGTAGTATTTTCTTTTGAAATTGATTCCTATAATTTTGTTGACTGTGTCGAATTATTTTGGCTAGATGCGAGCCATTCAGAGTCGGATATTCGTGAAAAAGGCATTCTTACCGATTGATTAAGCTTGGTTCGAGGTAAGTGACTTGCCTAACTTTATGGGGGAAACTCCCGGTAGGATTTGTACTGTTTTTGATATATGAGTGTCGTGTACGTGAGGTGATGAGTACGTACACGGGCTAATTGTGTAAAAACCCGATTTTTCTACTAAGTAGTAACTTGATTTCCTTCTTATTTAAGTTTCATCAACATGTGTGGTATCCGGCTAGACTAGAATAGCATGCCTACTTGCCTTAACTGTTTACTTGAATTACGTGCAGCATGTTTAGTGAATTTACCTGTCTTTCCTTAACTGGTACTTAGGTTGAACTGTAGAATTTCGTGCTGTAACTATTGAATTCTATTGTTTGGCTGCATATTTACTTTGGGACTACGGAACGGTATTCCGGGAGATCACCATGTACTGCATATTTACTTTGGGACTACGGAATGGTCCTCTCCTATATATATATATATATATATATATATATATATATATATATATATATATATATATATATATATATATATATATATATATATATATATATATATATATATATATATATATATATATATATATATATATATATATATATATATATATATATATATATATATATATATATATATATATATATATATATATATATATATATATATATATATATATATATATATATATATATATATATATATATATATATATATATATATATATATATATATACTCATGCTACTCTTCTGCACATATTTTTCGTGTGCAGATCCAGGTACTCCTTATCAGTCGCACTATCAGTGAGCCGGAACAGCTTTGGAGACTTCAAGGTATATCTGTCACATCCGCAGACCTCGGAGTCCCTTTCTACTCTTTCTCGTATCCATTATCTTGTGTATTTTCTTTTGATAGACTCTGATGTATAGAGACACTAGGTTTTCCTCCTGTAGTTTGTGATTCACGATGTTCCGGATTTTGAAAATGTTGTGTAGTATATTGAGGAGTTTGTTGTTAAATTTATATTTTTATTTCATTTATTCCGCAAAATGTTAGGCTTACCTAGTCATAGAGACTAGGTGTCGTCACGACGTCATACGGAGGGAAAATTGGGTCGTGACACTTCTTCTCCTCTTTTTATTGAGGTATTGTTTCAATTTCGGTAGTTGAATAACTAGTCTTTCTTTGTTTTTCATGGGTCTCTGTCATTTTATTTTATTGGGATTAATGATAAATCTACGTATTTTGTGCTTAATTCTTTGGGTTTGGCTCATGATATGGTTGTTTCTTATCTTGGCCATGTGGGTTTTGAATAAAAGAAAGTTTGTATTTGGTCTAGTCTGTTTAGGGTTGGTTATACTTGAACTTGGGTGTTAGGAACAAGGATGGTAAGGAAATATTTTTTAATTCTGGAAATGAAATAAATTTTCTATTTTAAATTGGAATTAATTTGTCTTTTAATTTTAAATGCTTTTGTTCCGAAAATATTATTTCTTTTAAATCTCCAAAACAAAGGAAAGTATATCACTATCAATACCTAACATAAAAAAATAAAAAGGACCTAGAACTCTTCCTCATCGGCGGCCTTAGCCATTGCAGATCACTATCAACACCTACAAATCTCTTTCTCTTTTTTTTTTGCTCACCGAAAATGACCCAAAGACTAAAATATTCTCATGGTTAAAATTGTATAATAAATGTATGTATATTGTATAGTTAGTGTATATAAAAATAGACTGTCACTATACAAAATATATCCAAAATAGACTGTCACTATACAAAAATATATTAAATAGACTGTCACTATACAAAATATATACAAAATAGACTGTCACTATACAAAAAATATACAAAATAGATTGTCACTATATAAAATATATACGAAATACACTGTCACTATACAAAAATATACTAAATAGACTGTCACTATACAAAATATATACAAAATAGATTGTCACTATATAAAAATATACTAAATAGACTGTCACTATACAAAAAATATACAAAATAGACTGTCACTATACAAAATAGATTGTCACTATACAAAAAAATATACAAAATAGACACTTATGGCTATTAGATGTAATATGTTTGGGCCAGAGGGTCATTTCATGTTAATGGGAAAAACATGTGCTATTAAAATTTTGAGGGACTATAGAGGGTCATTTTCTCAATAATTTATAGTCATACAAATATCAATGGTTTATTTTAGATCACAAGTTTCAAAGACCTTTATTTTTTAAAATTTTGTGCCAAGACAAATACCGCCACATAAAGTAGGACAGAGAGAATAAAACTTAAGGTCATGTCGGTGAGTTTTTGATCATATTATAATTTGATTTTCCATCAGAGTAGCATAATCCCATTTAACGAAATATGTAACAATAATATAACAATTTTAAGTGAATTATTATTTGAAATTTACTCAAATATTCAATAGATGTTTGTTACCATTGATTAAGGAAAAAAACGAATTAGTGCGACAAAGCCCCCAAATATCTTATTGTCAATTGACGACCAAGGAATTAACTGCACCCTGAAGCCTGAGATGAGCATAGTGGTTTTAGAATATCATAATCTAAAATCAATCAGGTTTATAATTTCACGAGCTTTCTTTTGTTGTAATTCAAGTTAACCTGATAATATAGAAGGTTATATAAAATACTTAAAAAGAAAAAAAAGGAAACGTCAAGCCGATAAGTCATAGTGTTCAATAATTTTGAAAGAATTAAAGAGTTGAGAAGGAATAAAATTGTGGACGGAACAAAGTATACTTTCCCCTGAGTTCAAGAATCCATAACAGTACTTTTCAAGGATATAGTATTATATACCAAGATTACATAACTAGTTCTTCTTGATTCTTTTCTTTCCTAAAAAGATCTCAACATCTCTTTAGACATTACTTTATGCTCAATCCACCAATTTTTCAGAGTTTAAATTTGAATATATAATATGTACTGTAAAACTGTTCATGATCAACCTCAGTTCCATTCTCTTGAAAAACAATGCAGTCTAGGCCTGAATTACCTGTTTATGGCCGCGATGAAGATCGCCCTATAAGGCGACACCATAGTGCTAGTTACTATGCCCACAGGGTGAAAGAAAGTTTAACCACAAGAGTCTCAAAACTAGTATGTTCTATATTCTTAGGCCTTCTTGCTATTGTTGGACTCATCACATTCATTTTATGGCTAAGTCTTCGCCCTCATCGGCCACGAATTTTCCTCAATGACTTCTCTGTTCCAGCTTTAGGCCAAGGAATTGGTGGACCTGAAAATGCACAAATAAACTTCAAAGTCACAGCAAGAAATTCTAATCAAGGTATTGGGGTTTACTATGATGCAAGTCAAGTGACAGTGTATTATCAAGAACAAAGTATTGGAGGGTACCAAGTGTTGACACCATTCTATCAACAGCCTAAGAATAGTACCATTTTTGCTAGTATGCTTAGTGGTTCATCATTGACAGTGACAGGGTCGCAGTGGAAGCAAATGCAGAATGATCGAACGAGAGGGCCAGTGATTTTTCGTCTTGAATTAACATCAACTATAAGATTTAAGATTTCGTCGTGGAACAGTAAACGCCACAGGATGCATGCTAATTGTCCTGTTGGAGTAGGACAAGATGGCATGATATTGCCTGCTTATATGGATAAGAGATGTCCAGTTTATTTTAGCTGATTTAGGAAGGGGAGCATTCATTTCAAATCTTTTCCATTTGTTATCTTATTCTTATTGATTTTTTCATTTTTAGGATTGTATTTTACTAATTGAACTGCATTATTTCTGATATATATGTTTCTTTAACAAAGTATGACAAATGGCAGTGGAAAATGTACTTTAGAATTGGCATGTAAACCACTGTGGAGGTCGAAATCTTCAAAAACTCGATGGAGAAGAACGCAGCAAAGGCTTAACTAGAAAGCTCGAACTGTATTTGTGTCGATTTTCTAGTTCATCCCTTTGATAATCTCAGCAATATACTAAACAATAGCTAACGGACATTCAGAATATTCGCTCGGACACGGGTGCGGGTGTCCGACACGGGTGCGGATTTAGAGGTCGGATCCTTTGAAATGTAAATTCTAAGATTCGGGGATACAGATCCTAGTACGGATCCGGGTGCGGGGATCCGGCTAAAAATAATTCAAAATAAAATAAAAATTAAAAAATATCTCTAAATTATGAGAAATTTTATGGAATACTTACGTTAGCTTGTAAAGTGTGGATTTCTTTTTTATTCTCAAGTTGTAAACAAGTAAAGGATTGATTTCCTAAATAAGTTATGTTATTTTCTTCAAATTTACGCTTTTGGTTCTGATTTCGGGAATCAAATTGTATCTTGTCTCGAATTTTTTCGTCCGTTGTGGTCAAAGTACCCAAGATTGTTTGACCGGATCCGGTACGGATCCCATACCCACACCCATACTAGTGTCGTGTCGACACGGGTGCGGCACCTAAACTGCCATGTCGGAGCAACTTAGCGTCAGAAGATATAGACAAATCCAAAACTGCAGTTATTTAACACTGGGAGTGAAGCACCGGGGGTAATTTAAAGATATCAAGTTAACCATCGAGACAGGCCAAATAGATGTTTTTTAAACATGATTTTGCTTTCGAAGGAGCATGCAATGTTTTAAAAGGTAAGAGGAACAACAATTTCATGTACAGAGACATTTTTAAGCTATCCAAAGAACACATGCTCAACATACATAGGAGCAAAAGAATACAAGTGATATGGAAATAATAGTCCCAGGGATGGTTCACTGGGTGCACATCAAATGGCATGCATAGTCATGAATAAATTGTTCAAAATTTTGAGTTTACGATTGGCATTCAAGCAGAATACTCACTTCAAGGATTGACGATGCATAGCAATTTGTCTTCGCCAATCACGTATAGGAATCTGCATTTAGCCACAAGTATTATCAAACAATTGTAAAAACAAGGTCAGACTTCTTTGGAAGAGACTAGATAACACCATGAACCGAACGGTAGAGTCCTTACAGCAGGAAAGCCACCATAATCTCCAGGCTCACTAATATCCTTGGTGACGCAGCTATTAGCTGCTAACCTGACCTGTAGCATCAAATGCTATTACTTGGTAACAGTCTGATCAATAGAACAATAACCACATAGGGTGTGCACAATCAACAGAAGGAGCAGGCAGTATGCACGGAGAAATTTAACATCCCGATTCATATTAAGTTGAAGCACTTTATGGCTCACAGCATTCCTCGACGTCTTAGAAAAGCTTTAGAATATAATTAAGTAATACACTTTTAATAGAATAGGCCAATAGGATACTCCCTTCTCTACAAAGAGATTGTTTTGCTTTACTTTTTGGTTTCTCCCAAAAGGGTATCTGCTTTCCGTTAACGGAACTTTTCCACTACATTTTTTTTTAATATTATAGTACTTCAAAAGCTATATGGAACCCACTTTTTATTCCTATTTCTCTTTTTAACCCTCAAAACTCCTACATCTTAAACCTATTGAAAAGTATCCTTTTATCCCAAGTGGGGGGCACGTCAAACTAGGACACGAAACGGTTAACAGGAAGTAAGTATGATGGTATTGGTAGTAGAAACATAGAGATCTATTGACTTTATGAGCAGAGAACATGCTACAAGGATTCCATAGCCATCATAAAATGTAATAGCATTCTGATTCTCTTTTAAATATGTGCCATAACATTCTGAATCTGACTTATGTTAGGAGGAAGTTGGAGGATAATAAGCAGCATTGTCAAGCAAACTAAAATAAGCAGTTGTGTGGCTAAAGAATTCTACACCTGTGCTTTATTCCAACAATATCTCGTTTTTTATCCTATCATATCAGTTAGCTCAAGGCCTATAGGGAAAAGGTGGACAAACTTGAAGCAAGAGAACGGGTACACAAAGTGCAGCTTTATTTTTTTATTATGAGAACCCTCTCATTCTTGACATTTCTGTATTCTTACCATGTCCATTAAGATCAAGACTAGGCAGTGAATAAACATGATAATGTCAAGCTAAACAGTGCCATATAGAACTTATGATGCATAAAGTGATAACACACAATCTCTGCTTGCTTGGAAGTTAAGTGTTCTAGCATCTGCATATGTTCCATGCAATATAATATCCAATAATGTGAGAAATCTACAAAACATAAATTACATTTATTGTATGGAGTAGTCGTTTCACATAGAATCCAAATGGTGCTAGTCAAGGAACAAATCGCCAGTTAAATAAAAAATTATACCTTTGAGGCAATGTTTACATGATCACGGATCCCGACTCTTCCTCCGAAAGTTACATAGTCACCTATACTAGGAAAACAAAAGGAAAATTATGTAGATTAATCCAAGAAAAGAACAAATATATAATCTTGAAAGCTAAAAGTATACTGAACTAGAAAGTAAAATAAATTAGTGATCAAATCTAAATAGATGTTTTTTTTACTTCAATTATTTATCAAAGTGGGATAAGAAGGATAACATACGTCACTGAACCCGCAACCCCGACTTGTCCACATATGATGCAGCTTCTCCCAATCACTACATTGTGGCCTATCTGTATTACAGATCATAAGAACCGTCTTGGACCAAGATTTTCTCCAAAATTTAGAAGTAGAAAAGTACCTGAACTAAATTATCTATCTTTGTATGTTCTCCAACTACTGTATCCCTCCAACTGCATAGCCCCCGAATGATGAGGCATATATGTTTAAGCTCAGAAACATTAGGGCAGGGGATTTAATTTGGAAAGACTTGAGACAACCACAATGAAGAATTAAAAAAGAGCATTTATTTCACCTGCCCCTATCGATACACGTATTTGCACCTATTTCTACATGGTTTTCTATTCTCACATTCAGCTTCTGCAGATGAGATAAAAGAAAAAATTTAATAGTCTCGGAAGATTACAAAGAGTCGTAGCTCATAAGACATCAAGTATATGAACAAGAATCCAGGAAAAATTTATATAGTTGATCTGCTTTCAACCTTTCTTTAATTTTAAAATTTTTGATAGGTAGTTGATCTGGTATCAATCAATGAAAAACAAATCAAGGACTAACAATTTTTAGCTCAAGTACGGTCAGCCCTGATTCATTCAGAGAACGGCCAAGCTTGAGTTTAAAGTTATACTCAAGTGCTTACTGAGCTTCAGCGCGAACAATGAGCCATTAACACAAATGATCATGGACCAAACTCAAGGACATTTTTTTTCTGATCAACAAATCAAGCCCCATATAGCATGGTATTATATCTACATCAGAAATCCCTCATGTCAGCTTCTAATTTTTAAAGGACCAAAATACCAAAATAAGAAAGGACATCATACAAGTAATATGAATATATAAATGTTGAGCAGAGGTGAAGTGACGGGCTAAGAAACTAACAAGTTTAACATCGAGCACAAACATTGACACTTTGTGTGTCAAATATCGTTCTAAAATGTAACACCAAATAAAATAACAACGAAGAATAATCAAATTGGTTTTGTCCAAATTCTAATATTAAATATCTATTGCACACCTTTTCACTACACACAAGCATGATCAACAGACTTAACTATAGGACTCTAACGATTACTAGAATTACTCAAATTCTAGCTCACTTCACTGAGGAGCTCACTTGGTAGCTCTCCGCACTTACTTTTTCTTTGCTTATTTACTCTTGGTCACTTGCATTTAAGGCCCTAAAGACTTTAGGGGTCCTGAATTGGCCAAAATAAAAACTCATTTTGGTTCATGTAAAAGACATGATTTCAAGGATCACAAGTAACAATTTTATCTCTTAGATAAATAGTAGTATTTGACTAACTTGAGGCTTTTTCACCATATTTCCTTGCTCATCTACGAAAAATCCAAAACCTGTAACAAGAAAAGAACGTTTTATTTAGAATCTAACACTAGCAGTAATATGTAAATTAAAAGCAGGTCAGCGACAGGTAGACCGAAATATGTACCAGAAAAGAGAATAGTCTTGGTTTTCTTTTTAATAATGAACTGAAAAAGAAAATTCCACATTAGATTCAGCCTTACCATCTTGACCAATGCAGACTCCGCTGTGGATAACACAAAAGTCACCAACCATGCAATTAGCCAATGCAACATTGTAGCTGAAGATAATTTGTGCATAATTCATAGACCAAAAGTCACTTGTAAGAAACGGTGCAAAATAGAATTCAGGCCACAAAAACAGATGCATTTGAGACACTGCCTACAGCTAAGAAAGTAAATGGATCATCTTGCTTTTCCATAGCTTTTTTATCTAATTTTTATTCCCCCTCTACTGTATCCCATCCGCCTTTTTTTCAATTCTAAACAGTTGGATTTCTTTCTTTAGGAGACTCCAGCACAGAACTAAGACATCCTAACTAATCGAGAAAAGGCTTAAGCATAGATAATTGATAATTTTTTAATATAATCATGAAAGAAAGGCTGGCGAGATTTTGCTCGGAAGAACGATATTATTTTGCCAACTGAAACCAAATAACAACTATCTTTTTAACTATACCTCAGCTCTATTTATTAGGCTGAGCCTATTTCAACTCAATATTTACAACGCAGTCTTCTAGCTACCTACTAGAGATATCCCATCAAAATGAGGCCAAATACAGTGTTGTTAAAGGCTCTTAAAGTGTACATCAACCTTGAAGTTTGATTACTTAATTTGCGCTTTGAGTATGCCTCAAGGTGCTAGGCCTGTGAACCTCCACCGATGGATTTTGTCTTTAAGGGCACTACAACATATATATATAGCTTAATTATAGTTTTTCCATTCTTTTGTCCAAATAACTATTCGTTGTGGTTATACTTATATCTTCTTGCACTGTAATTATTTTTCTTATTTTTTCTTCATTGGCGCTTTTCTTCACTGAAATACACGTTTATTTGTACTTAAAGCTCCAATAGAATTTAGAGCTTTTTAGCGCTTTTCGTTTTTGACTACTCTGGCCAAAGAATTGTCTTCAACATAGACAAGATGTTTACCCTATTTTCGTTGATTGGCCTATAGTGACTGTAGGTCCAATGATTGCTCCGCAGCCAATGCGACACTCTGCACCCACTGCACATTCTGAATGTACTACAGCACCAATTTCCACAAAAGCCGAGGGATCAATGCTAGCCGACTTGTGAAAAGTCCCACCGCCATTGCCCCATCTGAGGTAATCTCGATGATCAACCTCACCATCATTCTGAAGTCTTGAATTCAAAGCACATTCGAGGTGCACTGTGGTACCTGATGGAACCTAGAAATAGTCATCTTGAAAGCAAAATAACCTTAAGTGATAAACCACCAAAGCAAACACAGAACACAACGTATCTTTCACGCTGCAAAGGAAACAGAACAAAAAGCAGTGTCAACATCTGATTTATCATCTAAATTTTCCACAACCAACACTATAGGTGTCTTTGATATGTAATGTTTCATCTTAAAAAATCTATGTATCTATTGGAGTAAGTGATACCCCCTCCTTCCCAATTTATGTGGCACATTTTATCTTTTAGTCTGTCCCCAAAAACATAACATTTTTCATTATTCGGAAATAATATTTATGGTTTGTTTATACTATAAGTATCAAAAGTCTGTCTTTTTATAAAACCTTGTGTCCAATCAAAATATGCCACACAAAATGGAAGGGATAGAGTCAAGGCCGGCTCTAGCAGTGTATGGGGTAAGGCAAGTGCCTTAGGCCCCCAATTTTGGGGGGGCCCATTTTTTAGGAATAATATATATTTTTTGAGGGCCCCCATTTTTTAGGAATAATATATATTTTATAGGTTTATAGGTTTTATAAAATTATATATAGTACTTTTGTACTTTTCATATAAAAGGAAAGAAAACCTTTTAGATATATTAATAAAGTAAAAATTTGACTTACTTAAAAATAGTAAAACCATGTTGGGAAAGTCGTATTGAAAGTATTAAAGCAATAAGATTTCGGGCTCCACAAATAAGAGATGCTTTAATAAAATTAGTAGAAGTTAGTGAGGATCCAAAAACAAAAAGTGAAGAAAGTTGTTTAGCAACATATGAGCTTGAAAATTTTGAGTTTTTATTGGGCATGACTATTTGGTATGATGTATTATTTGCTATTAATTTAGTTAGCAAAAATTTACAATCAAAAGACATGCATATTGATGTTGCCATAGATCAACTAAGAGGTTTAATTTCTTTTTCTAAAAAATATAGAGAAGAAGGATTTACAAATGCTATGATTTCAGCTAAGGAAATTGCATTTGAGATGAATATAGAACCCTGAATTTCGTAATAAACGTGTAATACATACAAAGAAACAATTTGATGAGAATGTTAATACTGAAATCACACAGTCTCTTGAAGAATCTTTTAGAGTTGATTACTTCTTATACATATAAGCCATTTTTTCACTTCAAAATAGATTTGAACAGTTTGAAGTATATGAAAATATCTTTGGTTTCCTATTTAGTGGTAAAAAATTGAGATCATTAGATGCCAAGAATTTAAAAAAATATTGTCTTAACCTTGAATGTTCCTTAAAACATAACAGTCACTCAAAATTAAAATCGATAAAATCTTACCTAATGTCAACAATGTCTCAAGAAAGATTAAATATCTTGGCTATATTATCAATTGAAAATGAATTATTAGAAAAAATCGATTATAAAAAAAATTATTAACAACTTTTCATCTCAAAAAGTTAGAAAAATAGATTTTAAATAAAAATATATATTATAACGTTCTTATAAATACTTAGGCCTAATATTAAACTTTGGCCTTAGACCCCACGTGCGCTTGAGCCGCCCCTGGATAAAGTATAAATAAGAGCTTAAATATTTATTGAACTTAATTCTTAATTTATTTATTTCCCAACTCGTGAAAAAGAATAGACTCCACTGTAAAACAAGTAATGCGGTCTAAGTGGCATTTTCACAAACACCTGAGTTGCTTAAAATGCTCAAGACAAAATAATTCACAGATGACACCCAGCAAACTTACCCGGCCCAGTAGAGTAATGCTTTGAAGCTCTTTCGCCTACAGAGAAACAATCAGAAGAAGTAGTTGCTGATGCAAGTCTTGGGGCTAACAAATTTTCAACCAACCTTGTGTGAGATTTGCTACGAACCAGTCCAGTTATAGAGGAAAGGGTACGAATGGAAGCTAATCTTTTAAGGCAAGACGCCATTATGTGAAGTAGCTGATTACTAGATCCAACGGCAAAACAAAGTTTGTAATAGTCAAAGCAGTCACAAATTTGCCATAACACTTGCTTATAGGCGTCTCGGCAACTATATGTTCCGAACAAGGTTATTTTGAAATATTATAATTTCGAGATTAATAATCCTGTAATTTTAACCCACTATCCAATATGTGATCCATATTTATATCAAGATTTTGCTACAAAATTTATATTGGTTTTAGCTGTACCAAGACAATAGCCAAATATTGGACAAATATAATCACAAATTTTATATCGAAATTAGTATTTTATTCTCGGTAACTGAATGACCCCTTAAAGTTTGTGTATTACACTCTCCATCTCTCAACCTCGTTAAATTAAATGTTCCGAAAAAGGTTATTTTGCAACTATATGTTCCGATCAAGGTTATTTTGAAATTATAATTTCGAGATTAATAATCCTAGAATTTTAATCCACTATCCAATATGTGATCGAGATTGATATCAAGATTTTGCTACAAGATTTATATCGGTTTTAGCTATATCAATAGGGGGAAATAAAAAAATAGTCAAATTTACAACTGGTAATTGAAAAATAGTCACAGTTTCAAAAGTAAATGAAATTAATCACTTTTTCATGTAAATATAAAATTTGAACAAAAACACCTTTAAAAATCCGAAAATATTCCAGCATAATATGATGGAGTTCGAATATTTTTACATATGAGCTTCCAGCATAATGTGCTGGAGTTCCAACATAATATGCTGGAAGTTTATATGCATGAGCTCCATAATCCCACATATTATGCTCGAACTTTCCGAGTGCTGTAGTTCCAACATAATATGCTGGAAGTTTATACGCAAGAGCTTCATAATTATGCATATTATGTTGGAACTTTCTGTGTTTCAACAAAACAGTGCTATTTTTAATAACTTTACAAACACTCGCTATTTTTCGATTATCCGTCCGAAAACTGGCTAGCCCGTGCTATTTTCACATACCATATATAATCTCAAAATTTTATTATCAAAATTAGTATCTTATTTTCGGTAACTAAACGACCCCATAAAGTTTGTGTATTACACCCTCCATCTCTCCTTCTAATTTATATGATGGTATTTGACAAGAGTGGTTTGCTCTAGTGGTGAGCACCTTCCACTTCCAACCAAGAGGTTGTGAGTTCGAGTCACCCCAAGAGCAAGGTGGAGAGTTCTTGGATGGAGGGAGCCGAGGGTCTATCGGAAACAGCCTCTCTACCCCAGGGTAGGGGTAAGGTCTGCGTACACACTACCCTCCCCAGACCGCACTAGTGAGATTATACTAGGGTGATGTTGTTGTTGTTGTTGTTTGATAAGTATGAAGTTAATAATAAGAATGAAAGAATTTTGAAACATGTGATGTAAAACAAGTTGTAGCTATAAACCATCTCGTTAAGTTAAATAGGAAATTTAAAATTAAGCTATTTCAAAGATATAATTCTTTTTGGAACAGAGTAAAAAGGAAATTTCATTATATAAGTTGGGCCCAAGAGAAGTGTATGTTAATTCCATATTTTTTTCTAAATAGATTTTTCTTTCAAAAGTATAAATGAAAAATACACATAACACAAATAAAGATTGTAAATTAAAATAAAAAAACTTTGCTTAAAGAGATCTACAGTCAAACCTTTTTATAACAACCACATTTGTTTCGAAATTTTTTGATTGCTATAGTGAAGTGTTGTTATATAAAACATATATTATAATATAATATAATATTCAGTTCTGAGAATAACTCGATTTTTATAGTGAATGACTATTATATATAAATATTGCTATAGAAACGTCTCACCGTAGATAGTTATCTTTATATCAAAGGAGGTTCATGTAATATACTATGAAATTATAGCTTGAGGCATATATGATCAGTCTTTGTAAGTACATATACTAAAATTTTATGGTGCATGTTAATTATTTGCACTTTTATTCTAGTTCTTTGCTATTATAATAATCTAGTTATTTACATTTACATTCTAGTTTGATTGATAGTTTTCTTTTGCTAAGTACAATAATCTATTTTATGTTAAAAATAATCTATTTTTACTTGAGTCCTTAAATTATTTATCACTATTTAATTCAATTATCATCATTATATCTTGATAAATGATAGATTTCTCAAGAAACAATTGGTTTGATAGTGTTACGTTGGAAATGTAGTCGCCGAAATATGTGTTTGGTAGTGTATGTCCCATATTTTTAAAAAATCAGTAAATAACTGGGAAGAAATTGATAACCGACATAAACATAATCGATAAAAAACCAATTTAATTGGTTTGGTTTGATTCAAATATTTGAAAAATCGACTTACTTGTGTTTTACGGAAAAAATCAATCCAAGTTGAACCATGAACACCCCTACCCATCACCAAATAACCAACCTTAATACTTATACTCAAGTTTAGGTTTAACCCTAATTGCATGAATTCATCTTTGGCCGAGCCATGATTTGAAGTTTACAAATTCTAAATTCTAGTCATATTAAATTATTGTATTCTAATTAATAATTAATGCATATTTAAATATATTTTTTTATGACAGTACAAGATATGAATTAAAGTTATTGTGATAGTGGACCAAATGGGTCTTCGCTACAAAATTATAAAAACCTTGAATTGGAAGTTTGGAACAAAGTCTATATTTCCTTTGGAAAGGAAAAAGAAAGGTACATATTTTGATCAAAGAGGAAATACGCGTTGTGGAAACTACTTTTCTTGCTTGATTAGACGTAAAACAAATTTAATGTCTTTAACTTGGCAACCTAGTGGGCTAATTTATTACTGATTTGGAATTTGGAAATGCTTCAACTTATCTAAAAGACAACGTTTTAGAGGGTTTAAGAAAAAGATTTTTTGAGCACTTTTAATGTATAGATTATTGAGCAATGACATTATGTAGCTGCTGTAAAAAACGATAGCCGAAACAATATATAAAATTTATATATTTTTTGTATATATACATTTGGTATATTATATACAAAAATTATACATATTTTATATACTTTTTCGGCTACCAAATATAAATAATTTCTTGCGCGGACTAAAAGTGATAATACCCCAATTATTTAACTCTATAATTGAAATGAGGGGAGAAAATGACAAAAACGGTCCCTTATCTTTGGGAGTAGGTTCATGATAGTCCTTTCAATATACACCTATCAGTTTTAGTCTTTTAAGTATTCAAAAAGTTGAGAATTTTAGTCTCCATCAATTTTAAAACTAACACCGTTAGTTTATTGTTCTAAATATCTCCTAATTAATTAAAAATACCCATTACCCATACCCGAAAAATAATTTTTTAAAGCATTTTTTTTGTAAAAACTGAAAAAAACTAAAGAACTTTTTTACTAAAAACTGAAAAAAAATGAAAATATTTTTTTTTCAGTTTTTACAAAAACAATTGCTTTAAAGAAAACTGAAAAATATTTTCTAAAGCAATATTTTTATAATAACTGAAAAATAATTTTCTAAAGAAAATTTTTTGTAAAAACTGAAATTATTTTTACTAAAAACTGGGAAAAAACGAAAATAGTTTTTTTTCAGTTTTTACAAAAAAATTGCTTTAAAAAAAACTGAAAAAAGTAAATTGTTTTTTCTAAAGCAATATTTTTGTAAAAACAGACAGTTTTTAAAAAAATATTGCTTTAGAAAATTACTTTTTAATTTTTTTTTCAGTTTTTACAAAAATATTATTTTAGAAAATATTTTTCAGCTTTTTTAAAGCAGTTTTTTTGTAAAAAAACTGGAAAAAAAATATTTTCATTTTTTTTAGTTTTTAGTAAAAAACAATTCAGTTTTTTCCAGTTTTTACAAAAAATATTGCTTTAGAAAATTAATTTTCAGCTTTGTTTTTCCAGTTTTTTCAAAAATATTATTTTAGAAAATATTTTTCAGCTAACGGTGTTAGTTTTTAAATGAACGGAGACTAAAATTGTCAACTTTTTGAATACTTAAAGGACTAAAACTGATAAGTGTATATTTAAAGGACTATCATGAACCTACTACCAAAGATAAGGGACCGTTTTTGTCATTTTCTCCCCTCATTTCAATTATAGAGTTAAATAATTGGGGTATTATCACTTTTAATCCGCATCAGAAATTATTTATATTTGGTAGTCGAAAAAGTGTATAAAATTTATATAATTTTTGTATATAACATACCAAATATATATATATACAAAAAAATATACAAATTTTATATATTATTTCGGCTATTATTTTTTACACCAGCTACACATTGTCATTCCTAAATAATTTGTACATTAAAAGTGCTCAAAAAAATCTTTTTTCTTAAACCCTCAAAAAACAGCTTTACCCAGTTATTGCAAGAAATTAAACTCTACATAGTTTACTTCAGCGACGTAGTAATTAACAGCGAAAACCTCCTTTTTTTATTTTCTTTCATTCTTCTTTTGGGGAGCGAAATAATTGGTGGATGCGAAAGCCAACAAAGACAACTTCGATGATGTTAAATTAGGTAACAAAGAAAATATATTAAAATAGGTATACTAATTTATTATGATTTGATCAATTACATATGATTCATTACTAAAATAATAAAGAGTAAATTTTGAGAGAATAGTCTCCCCTAAACAAAAAAATCTCTTTGAAGACTACATTATGGATGTTCTTATTGTTATTGTTGTGAAAGCGTCAATTTATATAAATACAAAAGTTGTCCTCCAAGAAAAGGATTCTTTTTATGGGTTTTTTCATTCCTTCGAGAGAGAGCGCACTAATAGATTAAAACTTCAGGGTAAAATCTTAATAGAGAGGAGTTTTGGAGCAACGGTAAAATTATTTTCGTGTGACGTATAGGTCATGAATTCGAGCCGTGGAAGTATTCAATAATGTTTGCAATAGGATAGGTTGTCTATATTGTACCCCTTTGGGTGTTGCCTTCCCGGGAACCTATGTGAATACCGAATGCGTTGTGCAACAATGTAGCATTTTTTTATATAATCATTGT
The DNA here is from genome assembly GCF_000715075.1 of Nicotiana tabacum. Classification (NCBI taxonomy): domain Eukaryota; kingdom Viridiplantae; phylum Streptophyta; class Magnoliopsida; order Solanales; family Solanaceae; genus Nicotiana; species Nicotiana tabacum. The sequence continues at coordinate 105,519,466 of NC_134093.1, forward strand.
GTCCGAGCCAGCTTGCTGTCATAACCCAAAATTCCACCAGAGGTATCGTGATGACACTTAGTCTCTAAGACTAGGTAAGCCGATTATAATAAAAAATTCAAGCCATTTTTTTTTCTGTTTGAACATATAATTATAATACAAGTGTCAAAACCAACAACGAAAATATTCAAACAACCTCCCAAGACTGGTAATACTAAGTCACGAACTCTAACTGAATATATGAAATTATCTCGAGGGTCGAATATACAATACTGTTCGAATAAGAAATTAACAGTACAATAAAATGAAAAAACTCCAAGGGACTACGACGACCAATTAGGCTTACCTTGAATCCTTGCGATCATATTCTAATCTCTGTCCGAATATGATATCTCCAATACATGTCTCTCCACAAAAATGTACAGAAGTGTAGTATGAGTATATCACGGTCGGTATCCAGTAAGTATCAAGATTAACCTCGGTGGAGTAGTGACGAGGTACAGTCAAGACACTCACTAGTCAAATAACATGTGCAATATAGCATACAAAAATAATAGAAACACAAATAGCAGTGATAGCAACACCAATCAACTAGTGATATAAACAACAAGGCAGTAAGAACACCATAAATATTGCTCAAACGAATAATAAACACATGTACATCCAATTAATCAAGTTTTTCAAAATATACATCTTTTATCTATAAGTTTTTCAAATAAAAATCTTTAGAATGTAATCCGTACAATTAAATATATCCCGAATATACTTCCTTCAAATAAATATCTTACGAATATAATTCTTTCAAATAAATATCTTTCAAATATAATTATTTCAAGTAAATATCTTTCGAATATAATTCTTTCAAGTAAATACCTTTCGAATATAATTCTTTCAAGTAAAAGTCACTATGTGACGCCTCATTTAACTTTCCTGGCGTGAGAAATATATTCAACATATCACATCAAATGGCACGGCAATACCTTCGTGCACTTGTCTCATTCTCACCCAATATATATATATATATATATATATATATATATATATATATATATATATATATATATATATATATATATATATATATCAAATAATATTAATTATAACACCCTTCGTGCATTTATCTGTTTCTCACCGTGCATACATATAACAGTACCAACTAGGTGGGAGAAATGCCAATAACAATAAAAGAAATAAAGTGGGAGGCACACATGAAGCAACAACGACTACAAGTCACATAGAAAACATAGGTGCACAATAACATATCAAGATAATGGCATGAATGTATACACAACGAAAAGATATCACATTATAATGTATGTCTCTTGTCCTCACTTGCACGGAAACACCCTTTGTGCCATGAACAAATGATAATACAAAAATAATGGCACGGCATCACCCTTCGTGTTTTTACTCTCATCCTCACGTGATAATATAATTGAAATGGAACGACATCACCCTTTGTGATTTACACTCTCAATTGGAAAGGCATCACCCATCGTGCTTTTACTCTCAAATGGCACGACATCACCCTTCGTACTTTACACTCTCAAATGGCATGGCATCACCCTTCGTGCTTTACAATCTTCCTTACCAAGCACATGTATATCATTAACAAGCAAGGTAGGAAGCATAAATAACATCAGGGAGAGTGTTTAAACACAATACAATAATTCATATCATAATTTGCCCGCCGGCCACAACCAACTCCAAATATACAACAAAAATCAATTAATTTCAAAGTAAATAGCCCAAGGCTCCACACAACGTATATAAAACCTCAAAAACAACAACAGGGGTGGAAAAGTAACTTAGCATAGGACAACACCTTCTTTAATCCAAATTTTTGATAAATATATTAACACCTCTTTTAAGCTTATTTAATTAACTATTTGCATATGGAAAATCCATAATGAAATTAATTCCAAGAAATATCAAATCAACAAACACACAGAATTCACATAAATTCCAAGTGGCAATCACCCCAAATTATCATGTAAAATACAAACTCGACATACAAGAAATGTGGCATGACAAATAAAGAATTTACTAAGTTCTAAAAAAATTCTAATTTAATACATAAGGGTGACTACGAATTTAAAGCGATATAATTTACACATATAAACCAAGTGCGTACTCGTCACCTCGCGTACATAGTTTTCAATCACAGAATTTTCACATACGACTCAATGCCTAAGGGGAATTTTTCCCACTCAAGATTAGGCAAGATACTTACCTTTTTGAAGTTAAGCCGATATTCCAAAATAGCCTTCTTGCTTGAATTGACCTCCGGACAGCTCAAATCTTTTCAAATTGATTGTATAACTTCATTAAAATTCATCAAAAATAATTCCTGATAATAAAATGTCAACTTAAAATTTTGTTCTAAAAAGTCAACGCGGGGGCCGCCTCTCGGAACTCGACAGAATTTTTATGAAATCCGAACACTCATTCCAATATGAGTTCAACCATACCAATTTTATCAAATTCCGATAACGAATCGACTTCCAAATCCTTAATTTAAGGTATAGGAATTTTCTTGCATTTTCAACCCAATTCACTAATTTCATGATAAAAACAACAATAAATTCATGTATTTTAATCAAAACCGAGTTAGGAATTCTTACCCCAATGTATTCCTTGAAAACTCCTCGAAAACTCGCTTTACCCGAGCTTCCTTCTGCTGCCCAGGGGTTTGTTCTTTGCGTTCGCAACCCTCCCCTCGCATTCGCGATGAACAAGTCCTTCCACAACTATTGCAAAACTCTTCTTAGATAGCCTCTAGTATAATGGTCATAACATTTTGTACAAAACTCCAAATGATAAATGGTTTGTCTTTTTGAAAACTAGACATCAAGGGCTACAACTTTCATGTTTTTCTTATATCCCAAATCCTTATATATTTCTAGATATAAGCTTCCAAAGTCAGCCCTGTGCAATAGAAATTTCTTCTTCGCGATTTCTAAACTCTTCCCCGATAGCCTGTAGTTTATCCACCATAACATTTTGCACACAACTCCAAATGCCAAATGGTTTCCATTTTTAAAATCTAGACACAAAGGGCTACAACTTTAATTTTTGGATCATCTCCAAATTCCTTATATATTGCAAGATATAAGTTTCCAAAGACGGGTGACAGACAACATGAATTCCTTCTTCGCGAACGCGAAGAACAAAATCCAAGAAGCCAAATCGTTCTTCGCAAACACGAAGAACAACACCAAACATCAGAAAACCATCATCCAAAGTAGCCCAAAATGATCTGATAACACCCAAAACAGACTCGAGCCCCCCCTCCCCCCCCGACCCCAACCAAATATACCAACCAGTCTGAAAATACGATACGAACTTAGTCGAGACCTCAAATCACATCAGCCAAATACCGAAACTACGAATCGCACCTCGAATCAAACTTATGAGTTTATGACATTTCCAAATTCTATAACTTGTGCCGAAACATATCAAATCAATCCGGAATTACTTCAAATTTTGCACACAAGTCAAAAATGACATAATGGAGCTGTTCTAATTTCTGGAATTAAATTTCGACCCCGATATCAATAAAGTCAACTCTCGGTCAAACATGACCATCAAGAATAGCATGGTACGGAAATAGCCAATCTATACCCAAACTCACATTAAAGTCCACCATATTAAGCAACAGAAGATCAACCCTAGTCTTATAGACCCCAATAGTAACTACAAAAGATCGGTAGACATGATCCATCATAATAGAATCTCAAACAAGTGTAGACACATAAATAGGAGTATCTAAAGAATCACGAGCATATCAAAATATGATGCAAAGTAGGATGACACATACGAATAAGTAGAACCCGAATCGAATAACACTGAAGCATATCTATAACACACCAGAACAATACCTGTAATGACTGCATCTGCTGCAACTGCCTCAGCCCTACCAAGGAAATCATAACAACATGCATGGCCTCCCCTCTAGGACAACCTCTACCCGCATGTCCCCACTACTAGGTGGCTGTGCAGGTGGTGTAGAATCTAGAGTGAGAATCATATCCTAGGTACCCTATTGATGTTCACTCATCCGAAGCCTAGGACAATCTCTCTGCATGTGCCCCATATCACTACACTCATAACAAGCTCTCTACGGACGTGACTGCTGGAACTGAGTCTTCCCCAAACGCCTGGAATAACTGCTATAAGAACTCCGTGCGGGAGGTGCACTGAAGGATGACTGCCTAGTACGAGTATTCTGAAAAATCTATTTCTTGTTGGTGCACCACATGAAACCCGAAGTATTGACTGAACTGGTCAGCTAAAATGACCTTTGCTATATGAAGCAAGTAAAAGAAGCAAGGTGAATAAGGGTACGAGGCACCCAGTTAATGAAGATTATCAGTACTCACAATTTAGGCAGAGAAATATAAGCATTTTGAGTTACCTTCAATAGTAACATATGTATGTACAATCGGCCACACCCATCTTAGTTATGCCCTATGGGAGCTAACAAATATAATTTTCAGAGAAGGACGGGACATCAGGATCCGGCTGGGGTTAGAGTAACCCAAAATGGTGGATGGATTATTTGCGTTAGTTGACATTTCTGAAGGACATTGGAAATGTGCTAATAGATCTTCTTGTAAGACACCCAAATGGTGCACTCTTGAATAGTATAGCTAGATATGAATACTAGAATGCTCAATACAAAATTACAAAGATTGGCACTAGAATCCTGGAAGAGATAAATATTACCTTAGTGTAGCTCCCGTCCCTAGTAGAGAGAGAATGCTAGGCAACCCGAAGAGCCAGCGGATGGAGCAAGGGGAGCTAAAAGCAAAAAAATGTCTTGTTGAAGTTTTCAGAATAAAGTGATAGACAGAAATATTAGTAGGTCGACATGATCAGAAGTCGTCACCTGATGTTGTTACAGGTATATTATTAGTCTCCTCATATGATGTATATGCATTGATTGACCTAGGTTCCACCTTATCATATGTTACTTTGTTGGTTGCTAGTAAGTTTGGAATAGAACCTGAGTTGGTTAAACCTTTTGAGGTGTCCACACTTGTTAGGGATCCAGTGATAGCTAGGCGAGTATATAGAGATTGTACAGTAGTAGTTCATAGTCGATCTATAGTAGCAGACCTAATTGACTTAGATATGGTAGAATTTGATGTTATATTGGGTATGTATTGGTTGGCTTCTTGTTATGCTAGCGTTGATTGTAGATCAAAGATGGTTCGCTTCCAGTTTCCAGGGGAGCTTGTTTTGGAGTGGAAAGGTAATACGGCATCGCCGAGAGGTAGGTTTATTTCCTATCTCAAGGCAAGGAAGATAATCAGAAAGGGCTATATTTATCACTTAGAATGGCACCTGCAGAGCTGAGAGAGTTGAAGGAACAACTAAGGGACTTGCTTGAAAAAGGCTTTATCGGACCTAGTACATCACTGTGGGGAGCACCTGTGTTATTTGTGAGGAAGAAAGATGGTTCCTTGCGGATGTGTATTGACTATAGACAATTGAATAAGGTGACGATCAGGAATAAGTACCCGCTCCCGAGGATTGATGATTTATTTGATCAATTGCAAGGTGCCAAGTGTTTCTCGAAGATAGACTTGAAGTCCGGGTACCATCAGGTAAGGGTTAAGGAGGAAGATATTCCGAAGACAACATTCAGGACCAGAAACGGACACTTTGAGTTTCATGTTATATTATTCGGCTTGACCAATGCCCCAATAGTATTCATGGATTTGATGAACCATGTGTTCAGACCCTTTCTAGATCTGTTCGTGATTGTATTTATTGATGATATATTGGTGTATTCTCGTTCAGAGACTAAGCAAGCAGATCATTTGCGTACTGTGCTCATAGTTCTACAAAAAGGGAAGTTGTATGCAAAATTCTCTAAATGTGAATTCTGGTTGAATTTTGTAGCTTTCCTTGGGCATATTATTTCATACACAAAAGATTGAGGCTGTAAAGACATGGCCTAGACCTACGACACCGACGGAGGTTCGTAGCTTTCTCGGTTTGGCAGGTTATTACAGGAGATTTATTGAGGGATTTTCTTTTCTTTCAGCACCATTGACAAAGTTGACTTAGAAGGGAGCTAAGTTGCAGTGGACCGATGCTTGCGAATGGAGTTTCCAGGAATTAAAGAACAAACTAACTTTAGCACCGGTTCTAATACTCCCGGAGGGAACCAATGGTTATGCTATCTATTTTGATGCTTCGGGCGTTAGATTGAGTTGTGTACTGATGCAGCATGGTAAGGTTGTAGGTTATGCTTCTAGACAACTAAGAAAGCACGAGAAGAATTACCCGACCCACGATCTAGAGTTAGCCGCGGTGATTCATGCACTAAAGATGCGGAGGCACTATTTTTATGGCATTCATGTTGATATCTATACGAATCATAAAAGCCTTCAGTATATCTTCAAGCAAAAAGGATTGAATTTACGTCAAAGGGGATGGTTGGAACTACTGAAAGACTATGACGTTGATATTTTATACCATCCGGGAAAGGAGAATGTAGTAGTCGATGCCCTCAGCCGTAGATCTATGGGTAGCCTATCATATTTACAGTCAGAGAAGAGGGGATAACCCATGAGATTTATTAACTAGCTAGTCTTGGAGTTCGATTACTGGACTCAGATGATACCAGAGTTACTATTCAGGACATGACAACATCCTCTTTAGTAACTGAAGTGAAGGAATGCCAGTACGAGGATCATGTGTTAGCTCATTACAGAGATACAACCCCTCAGAAGGAAAAGACACCATTTTAGATTACAAGAGATAGAGTCCTTAAATATCGAGGACGATAATGTGTCCCTAATGTTGCAGGGCTGCACCAGCAGGTTATGGGAGAGACTCACTATTCTCGTTATTCTGTCCATCCAGGAGCAACAATGAAGTATTATGATATCATGAAATATATTGGTGAGACTGAATGAAAAAGGATATAGCGGAGTTTGTTGCGCAGTGCCCTATCTGCCAGCAGGTTAAGATTGAACATCAAAAGTCCGATGGATTATTGTAGTCTATAGAGATTCCGACTTGGAAATGGGAAGTAATTAATATGGATTTCATCATAGGCTTACCTCGTACCTAGTGTAAGTACGATTCTATATGGGTGATTGTTGATAGACTTACAAAATCAGCCCATTTTCTGCCTGTTAGGACTACATATTCCGTAGAGGATTATACAAGGCTTTACATTTAGGAGATAGTACGACTTCATGGTGTCCCTATATCTATTATCTCGAATAGAGGAGCTCAGTTTACAACTAATTTTTGGAGGTCCTTCCAAAAAAGATTGAGAACTCAGGTAAGTCTTAGTAAAACATTTCATCCCCAAATAGAAGGACATGTTGAGCGCAGAATTCAGACACTTGAGGATATGTTACGGGCTTGTGTGATAGACTTCATGGGTAGCTGGGATGATCATCTGCCGCTTATTTAGTTCGCGTATAATAATACCTATCATTCCAGCCTTCAGATGGCTCCATACGAAGCTCTTTACGTACAGAAGTGTAGGTCGCCTATCAGATGGTTCGATGTTGGGGAAACTAAGATAGTAAGACTAGAGCTGGTACAACAGGTAATCGAGAAGATTAAGCTTATACAAGAAAGTCTATTAGTAGCTCAAGGCCATCATAAGTCTTATGCGGATAATCGATGACGAGACTTGGATTTTCAGGTTGACAACTGGGTATTCCTAAAGGTATCACCGATGAAAGGCGTTATGAGGTTCGGTAAGAAAGGAAAACTTAGCCCTCGGTATATTGGACCATATAAGATCATATGCAAGGTAGGCCAGGTAGCATATGAGTTAGACTTGCCTTCTGACTTGGAGTCTGTACATCCAGTCTTTCATATGTATATACTCCGTAAATGTATCAGAGATTCTTCTAGAATCGTACCAGTTGATGATATTCAGGTCACAGAGAAGTTATCATACGAGGAAGCTCCCATTGCTATACTAGATAGACATGTTTGGAGATTGAGTACTAAAGACGTAGCTTCGGTGAAAGTATTTTGGAGAAACAATAATGTGGAAGAAATGACTTGGGAAGTTGAAGAAGACATGAAGTCTAGGTATCCTCACTTGTTTCCTCTTCCAGAGGAGGATCCGACCGAGACATCACAGCCTCAAGGTTCGTGTATGAATTCTTGTGTTAGTTATTATCATTGGTCGTGTGAGGCTATTGTCATTATTGATGATTGTGGCCCAGTGTGGCATTAAATTATTGAGTTTTCTACAGGAAGGGTTAGAAGTAGTACTGTTACAAAGGCGACTCTGCCAAACATTTATATAGATCCCGGGGATTCTAGGATGAATGCTTCTAAGGGAGGATGGATGTTATATCCCGCATTGCGTACGTTAAAGTTTCGCCGTAAGTTAATCGACGTAAGTTCGGGAATGAGATTATTTTTGAGGTTATAAGTATTTATGTTATTTGTAACAAGTGATAAGTGAGTGCCGTGAAGATTAGAGGGTAAACAAATCAAAGAATGAGTATTCGTTGAAGTTTGTCAATTTGGAATAAAATACGGTCCAAGCTATAATACCCCGTATTTATGGACTAGTGCCATACAAGGTACTACATGACCATAATAGTAAGGTATATGAAGTGTATTAGTATTTACGTAAATTGTGTGCTAGAATTAATTATGTGAATAATTGGTTAATTGTGGGAATAATGTGGAAAAATAAGGAAATAATTATGGTATTAAATAGGATTAAGTGGATAAGGATTTTTAATGGGCTACCACTTGGCATTAAGTTGGCCAAGGGTGGCACCAATGTGCATAGATGAGTCATAGCACTTGATGTGCCTTGTTTACTCGTGAAAGTGCAAGGCATATCCCTTAAGCCATTATGTTATTCTTCTTTGGCAATTTGAGATATAAAGGATGTTGAAATCTTTCCTTCTATTGTTGGGGATTCTCTTACTTTAGAACATAGCCAAAACATACACACATGATACTCCATATGTTCAACAACATGAAGTATGCCATGATCATAAGAAGTGCTTAGTTCTTGTTCAAAGATTAAGAAGGAGCAAAAGTTGTTGTTGGCAAGCTCAAGTAAAAGTGTTTGATAAATTCAGCAAGTAAGGTATGTTAAGGCTATTCCTTCTTTCCTTTTGGCATGATCCATACGATAAAAATGAAACGAGCAAATGCACAACTTTCATAAATGACTCTATTCATAGAAGTACTAGAGGTTCCTATATTCTTGATTCCCCATATGTCTTAATATTATATCTTCTGTTCTGATCAGCTGGTATACGTTGATGATTCTACCCATAGTGGCCGAGATGATATGATGGGATGCCCTCAGAGGCTTGATGATATTATGTACGCATATACCTATGCATGGTATAGCATTTATACATATATGCATGACATTATAAATGTTTAATGATTCACAGAGCTATTCCCACTTACATGTTGAGTCTTTTACTCCATATTTCTTTCATGTCTATTTTATACGGCTTTTTCTGCCTTTTATACTCGGTACTTTATTTGTAGTCATGTTTCTTTTGCCTGGGGATGCTGTATTTCATGCCCGCATGTCCCAATAGACATGTTGAGAGTCTTCCAAGTAGGCTATCAACTCAGCGGAAGGTGTTGGTGTGCTCCATTAGCTCCGGAGTTTCCTATTTGGTTAGTATGATTTGGACATGTATTGATTGGAATGGCGAGGCCCTATCCCGACCTTTATGATATTTATCTACTCTTAGAGGCTTGTAGACAAATGTCATGTATATGGATACTTGTCGGCCTATGTTTTGAGTATATAAAGGATCATGCCGGCCTTATAGGCCCGTACGTCATATGTATAAGTCGGTATATCATGTTGGGTCACCCTATGTCGAGTATTCCCTCATGCTTTATTCTAGTTATCTCATGACAGCCTTTCTGGTTCATTTACCTATGATAGTATGATACAAAAGATATGCTACGTTGGTACTCGGTTGAGTAAGGCACCGGGTGCCCGTCGCGGCCCATTGGTTTGGGTCGTGATAGATTAGTTGTCTGCATATCACGCCATCCTTGATTGTCATGCCAAGACTGTTACCTTGGCGATGCCAGAGTTGCTTAGATTGGAGTGGAAGGGTTCGTCTATCAGTACATTTAGTCGGGGTTATCTCTTTTCTGAAGGCTTGACACATGGTCGAGAAGGGTTGTTTGGATTATTTAGCCTATGTTCGGGATACTACTACAGAGACTCCGGATATTGATTCAGTGCCCGTAGTCAGGGAGTTCTCCGATGTGTTCCCTTCTGATCTCCCAGGCATGCCACCAGATCGTGATATTGATTTCTGTATTGATTTGGCTCCAAGTACCCAGCCTATCTCTATTCCACCATACCGTATGGCTCCGAAAGAGTTAAAATAGTTGAAGGAACAACTTGAGGAGTTGCTAGCAAAGGCATTGTCACACCGAGTGTACCACCTTGGGGTGCACCAGTGTCATTTGTGAAGAAGAATGGGACTATGTGGATGTGCATTGATTACTGCCAGTTGAACAAAGTTACCATTAAGAACAAGTACCCGTTATCGCGTATTGATGATTTGTTTGACTAGTTGCAGGGTTCCAGGGTGTTCTCAAAGATCGACCTGAGATCGGGGTACCATCAGTTAAAGATTCGGGATTCGGATGTTCCGAAGACGGCTTTCTGGACTAGATATGGCCATTATGAGTTTCTAGTGATGTCCTTTGGCTTGACTAATGCCCCATCAATGTTTATGGATTTGTTGAACCGGGTGTTCATGCCATATATTAATTTGTTTGTCATTGTCTTCATTGATGATATTTTTATCTACTCACGTAGCATGGAGGACCACAAGCAGCATTTGAGAGTGATGCTTCAGACCTTATGGGAACAAAAGCTATATGCTAAGTTCTCCAAGTGTGAGTTCTGGTTGGATTCTGTGGCATTCTTAGGGAATGTTGTATCAGGCGAGGGTATTAAGGTAGACCCCAAGAAGATCGAGGCATTTCAGGGTTGGCCTCGTCCTACCATAGTTACTGAGATCAGGAGCTTCTTGGGGTTAGCAGGTTATTATCGTCGGTTTGTGGAGGGCTCCTCATCTATTGCGGCACCCTTGACTAGATTGACCCAGAAGGGTGCTCCATTTCGATAGTCCAACGATTGTGAGGCGAGCTTCCAGAAGCTCAAGACCGCATTGACTTTAGTATCGGTGTTAGTGCTGCCTTCCGGTTCAGGGATGTACACTGTGTACTGCGATGCTTCGCGTGTTGGTTTGGGTTGTGTGTTGATGCAAGAGGGGCGAGTTATTGCATATGCTTCGCGTCAGCTGAAGCCCCATGAGAAGAATCACTCTATGCATGATTTGGAGTTGGCTGCGATTGTTCATGCTCTTAAGATCTGGAGACATTATTTTTATGGGGTGTCCTGTGAGGTTTACACTGATCATCGCAGCTTGCAGCATTTGTTCAAGCAGAGGGATCTCAATTTAAGGCAACGCACTCATCTTGTCACCTTCTCACTCATCTTTACTTATCCTTACTCCTATCTACCTAAACCCTTGTCGCTCTATGATAGTTTAGCTTGCGACCTACACATATCTATTCATACTACTCGCAATCTTCCTTTAAATTGCTAGCACCCTAGATTTCCTTTCGTGCCTTCTCATTTGTCTTTAAACATAAGCAATTACTTTTCATGGTCGTTATGCCACTTGTTGCATGAATACATGGCTTATCTCATTGCCCACAAATACTGAAATTTCCTGTAACTCATATGATCTCAAATATTAGCTTTTGATTTTTTTTTCTTCTTCCCTTTCATTAGCCACGATAGGTGCCACTTTCTTATGGAGTGCATACAATGTTGTAGTGAGACTGTTGTTACAAAACCATTTTTTCTTTATGTCACTATGCTTAAGTTGAAGCCTTCTTCCTTATTTCCTCAGCTAGTCTTTCTTTGTAGTACTTAGGGGGAACCCTTTGACTCCTGTAAAGCTGCAAGCTTATTACATCGTATACCCAATAGAATTTTTGATGTTCTTACTCGCCTATAATTATCCTTAGTTACTTACCTCCGCGCCCTTGTGCTGGTAGGGTTGCTTCTGAACTGAAATTTTTGACTGTCTTCCCAATGGCACTCTCTTTTATTTCCGTAACACTTATACATACCTTTAATTACCCCAACTCCTATTTGAATATTTCTCAAGGGTTACGACATCATATCTGCGAGATTGAATTCACTATGTTGGGGTTCACTACGTTTATCTTGCACAATCTGCTGATTTGTCTATATCCTCTTGTCTAGCCATGACTAGGCTCTTCCTGAATCAACTACTCACTACTCGGTACTCCATTCTCATATCTATATTCTACATAATCTTTCTTGGGTTATATCCTTTGTCTTAACTTACCCCGCACACTGGCTCCTTATGTATCAAGTGTTCATTTGCACTTATTTATCAATAACATCTAGTGATGGAACCCTTACTGCCTTTACCTGTCATCATGCTTGCATAATGCTCTGGAGTCGTATCATATCCGTAGGATCTGAATAAATGCAATCTCATTCCTTTCGCCTTTCTACCACATTCTTCCTCTACTATTCCATAGTTACCTGAACCACATAAATCCGACTTAATACCATATCACACCATCTTCCTCCTTTTGGGGAGTACTAACATTTAATTCTATGAAGATTTACCTATTAATGTTTTACCTCTTCATCTTTGGCGTCTTTTCACATTTCCACAGACTTTTACTTACCTTGCGGTAACCTTTCTGTACCATGGATAATTGAATTTCTTATGCACGAAGGTTACACCTAGTGTAACTGGCACACTTAGTCCTTTAAGCTTAACCCTGCTCACAATTCTTTCTTTAGGGAAGCATCTTCCTAAATGACCTTTAAAGGTTATTCTTTTGTAGTCTATTCTATTATCACCGGAATGCGATCTCTGAAATTCTCACGATGTCGACTATTATCAAATCCTTCAGTCCCGAATTCATGTTCAGTTTATTTTTTTCACTACCCCATACTGATTTCTATTACTCCGAGGGTTTAACATTTCCTTCTGGTAATCACGTTGGACTCACCAACTCATTTCTCGAAATGAGGATATGACTTTAGGGATTATACTCTTGTATTGTCTCAAGGTCTGTCTCCTCTTGTCTTTTCCTTCACTTGACTATAGACTCTATCATTCTGTCATATTTTGATTTACCGTTATCACCCATTTATCACATCTTACTCATAATACTTCATTTACTCTCTTCCTATTCTCCCGCTAATATTTGTGTTATTCTGAAAATTTTAACAAAATATTCTTTCACTTTTAGCCCTCTGATTCATCTCACTGGCTCTTCGGGTCGCCTAACACTCTCTCTTTACTAGGGACGAGAGCCATACAAAGGTAAATATTTATCCCTTCTAGGATTCCAATGACAATCTTCTTAAATTTCTGAACATTCTAGTATTCATATCTGACTGCACTATTCTAAAGTGCACCATCTAGGTGTCTCACAAGGAGAACTATTACCACATTTGCAATAACCTTCGGAAACGTGAGCTAATGATAACAATCCATCCACAATTTTGGGTTACTCTAACCCCAGTTGGATTCCCATATCCCATCCTTCTCTTAACCAATATCTGTTAACTTCCATAGGACATAATTGAGATAGGTGTGGTCAATTATATATATCTCTGTTACTATTGAAAATAACTCAGAATGTTTATATTTCTCTGCCTGAATTGTAAATACCGATAATCTTCACTAACTGGGTACCTCGTATCCTTCTTCACCTTGCTTATTTTACTTGTTGAAACTTATATCTACCTTCTGATTCTCTCGTTGCTTTTTACCATAGGGGTTGATAGATATTCATGCCTTAGGACTCCTTATAAAGAATCTTACACATCGTAGTACATATATAATCTACTGAAGACCTTACATTTACTCATCGTAAGCATGATGCAAAATCGAGTTCCTCATACTCAACTCTTCCACAGCCATATTCAATCTCTTACCAACTATATTTTTGGATGTAGGTATCCTTGTATAACGAATAAAATAGAAATTAGGAGTTTGAATTCTTACAACTGAGCTCTACCACACAATCTAGAGTAAGAAGAAAGAGTGACAATCCTAAATGCTTTCTAGCCTCCTGCTTATAAGTGTGGTGCACAACACACCCATAAACAAGACTCTACTAGACACGACTTGTAGACCTCCTAGGACAGAACTTCTCTGATACCACTTTTGTCACGACCCAAACCACTGGGCCACAATGGGCATCCGGTACCTTACACAACCGAGTACCAAAGTAACAAATATTTCTTATCATACCGTTATGGGTAAGTGGGTCAGAAGGACCATCATGAGATAACGTGAATAAAATATAAGGGAATACTAGACATAGGACGATCCAACATGATATAGAAACTTATACATGTGACATACGGGCCTCTAAGGCCGACATGATCATTTGTATACTCAAAACATAGGCCGACAAGGCCATAGAAGTATTCATATACATAACATCTGTCTATAAGCCTCTAAGAGTACATAAACGTCATAAAGGTCGGGACAGGGCCACGCCATACCAATCAATACATGCCCAAATCATACTAACCAAATAGGCAACTCCGGAGCAAATGGAGTGAAACAACACCTTCCCCTGAGCTGATAGCCTACTAGGAGGATTCTCAACCTCTCTATCGGGACTTGCGGGCATGAAACACAGCATCCCCGGGCAAAAGGGACGTCAGTACAAATAAAGTACCGAGTATGTAAGGCATGAAAGCAGTATATAAAAGACATGAAAGAAACATGAAGTAAAGAACTCAACCTGTAAGTAGCTCTGTGAATCATGAAATTTTTTAATGCCATGTATATGTATATAAATGTCATACCATGCATAGGTATATGCGTACATAACACCATCAAGCCTCTGAGGGCATCCCATCATATCATCTCGGCCTCTGTAGGCGAAATCATCGACGTATACCAGCTGATCAGGTGGTGGTGCATATAACGCCATAACCTTTCCCCATACCCCTTATAAATATACTATACGCGTATATAATGCCATCTGGTCATGGGTCAGTATACATGTATAAATGGATGCAATGCATAATGAAGTAAGTCAATAAGATCTCTCAAATAAACTTTATCAACTTACGTAATTTTTTGAGACCCGTGAATAAAAGATTAATAGTAGGACATATGGAGAATCAAGAACATAGGCAACCCTAGTACTTCTAAGAATAGAGTCATCTGTGAAATTCCCGCGTTTGCTCGTTTTGTTTGTATCATATGGATAATGCGAAAAGGAATGAAGGGATAGCCTTAACATACCTCAAGTCGTCAATGCAACTCAACAACAAGCTTACGACAACTAGCGCGCCAACCCTATAACAAAGAAATACACGTACAACTTAGATGGCACTAGTATATCATGTATCTCAAACGATAACTCGATTCTAAAATAAAAAGGGCAGCATTTCCCCAGATTTTACTGCTCCCTCAAGCCTACTATAGGCGAGATACAAACACAATACAATCAGAAACTCAAAAACAACCCAACTACAATTTGGGACCTTCAATACAACAAAACCCCAAATATACCATAACACACCCAATCAACAAGTTATCAATTAGCCTCTTCCATTTTCCAACTTTCGTCATTTCAAGCCAAAATCAATTACGGACTTCCAAATAAATATCCAGACACACTCCTAAGTCCAAAATCACCATACGAAGCTATTGACATCATCAAAATTCCATTATGGAGTCTTTTGCTCAAAAGTCAAACTCCAATCAAACTTTAGAATTTCAAGCTATATAAAATCAAATATTTTATTTTATTTTTTCAAAAACTAACGGAAAAGGTGTCTACGCACCTTGGAATAACTTCGAATTTTGTACATAAGTCATAAATATTGATACGAAGATGATCGACCTCTCGGAATCCAAATCAGGACCCGATATCAACAAAATCCAATTATGGCCAAATTTAAGAATTCTTTAAACCTTTAAATTTCTAGTTTTTGTCAAAATGGCGATAATTCAAGCTATAATTCAAGCTAGGGACTTCCAAATTTGATTCCGGGTATACGCCCAAGTCCCAAATCACGATACGAATCCACTAGAACCATCAAAACACTAATCAGATTTGTTTGCTCAAAACATTGACCGAAGTCAATTCAAATGAGTTTTAAAGGCAAAATTTCACATTTTCTTTGGGTTTTCACATAAAAATTTTCAGAAAAAGATACGGATTAAGCACACAAATCGAGGAAGGTTGAATGAGCTATTCGAGGGCTCGGAATACATAAATGAAGGTTAAAATTAAAAATGACATTTCGGGTCATCACATTCTCCATCTCTAAAATAAATGTTCGTCATCGAACGTGGCAAGAATTATTCCGAGGTTATCAAATTACTGATTTTTCTCTTACACATATACTCGCGGGTGATTATATGTCACCGCAATCGATAGACGCCTGACCACACCATCTCAATTGATATTATTTCTTTTATTCACATTTATAACTTTAAAACCAAATTTCTTACACTCCAAACATTTCAAAAAGTCCGATTTTCATATCAACGCATGTTATTAGCCTCAACCAGCGGTAGCAACTCGTGCCTACGCACACATCATACGTATGCCTATAACCACATCTCTGGTCTTAATAGCTATTCATTAATTACAACATCGTCAATTAACCTCATGTTAGCAAAAATCTCGTTTCAAACCTTCACCTTACTAACAATGAGACACGAAGTATGAAGACCTAATAATTATTTACCCGAATTAACGAGTCACATTTAACGTCACTTGGGCACTCATATCGCATGCTAAGACTCAATAATTACAACACGAATATGGCTAAATGTGCACAGAAAACACATTGAAGAATTATCAAATAAGCCTAACAGGTATGATTCCCCATTAGTACTATAGTACAATTTAAATTTCACAAAGGGAGAATTTAAAACACATGAATTTAACCACAAGGGTCTCATCTTGATATAACTTCCACCGCGGCTTGTAGCCTAGTTTAAACATATCAAATCATATTAAAATGTGAGGATCCCATCCTCAGCTCTGTATCACAAGTAATGTGCACATCGTGCCAATCGAAATCTTTCTATTTTCTTCTTTTAAAATAATTTCCGTTAAACAAGGTCACAACACATAATGGATCCTCATACCGATGGCACATATAATTTACAAATTTTAGTCAATTATTTGAAAACTACATCAAACTCACCGTAATGAGTAACAGAAAGTCACTTTCAGCCTCACAACTCTTTTTAGTGACTAACATAAAATGATAGACATGGCTATCTCCATAGAATCTCCCAACAGGGGTAAACATATAAGTAAATTATAGAATCACAAAGCTCACTCATAAGTGGAGCATAATAGGAGGACTTGCCTTGATACTAGAACCGAATCAAGTTAAGAAAATTATTCCTTTATAATAAATCGATATAGTACTTGTAATGACACCATCTAGTGTAGAGACCTCAGTCATACCATAGAAAATATATCAATGGGCCAGGCCTCCACCTTTATGACGCTCTCTACCCGCCCGTCCTCCACCCCTAGAATGTTCTAACATCTTAGCAATTTCTACTACTAGCCGAAATGAAGTATCAACCTGTAGCTCCCAAGTCGTACAAAATTTTACGATCATAATTGAGTCCTTCAATAAATTTGTGGACTCGCTCTCTGGCTGTAGGAACCAAAGTAGGAGTATGACAGGCTAACTTACCGAATCTGATGGCATATTCTGACTCTATCATGGTGTCTTGATGCAATCATTCAAACTCTGTGCACCACACATCCTGGAGAGTCTGGGGAACAAACTCTTTCAAAAACATTTTCGAAACCTGAGCTCAAGTTGGTGGTGTTGAATCGATTGGTCTACCCTCTTCATAAACTTGTCACCAATGATACGCTCCTCCTGACAATTGAAATGTAGTAAAAGAAACTCCACTCACTTCCACAGTGCCAATGGTGTGAAGAATACTGTGACATTTTTTTAGAAATCTCCGGACATCCTCGGTAGCTGTGCCACCGAAGGTAGGTGGATTATACCTCTTAAATCTCTCAAGTCTCTTTTGTTCTTCTTCTGATGCCTCTGGCCTGTCCTCAGGATGAGCCAGAATAACAAGCTGTACCGATACTATTCCCAAACTTGACCAATGTGAACCTGCTACTCTGGAGTATGGGTGGTAGGAGTCTAAACTCCTCCCCCAATCTTTGAAATATTTGGCAAAATGGAGATCAATCCCGCGTGAGTCAATTTACCAAACAAGTTCAGGAACTGTACTAAAGTCTCCTGAAGTGTGGAGGTAATAATAGGTATCTCTAGTACTTCCCTCAACCAGAGTTACTGGCATCTCCTCAACTGCTACTATGAAAAATGCTCAAACTACGGCACGTGTCCTTCTTCGGCCTCTACTTCGGCCCCGGCCTCTTGCGTCCCTAGCATAATGCGCAGGTGTCTTCTTAGCTAACCCGGTAGCATGTGTCCTCACCATCTTGAGAGAATAGAGATACAAAGGCTCAAACTCCAAAAATTAACAAATTTTGCACGATAGGAATGAAAGAAGTGGAAATTTCCTAACAGTTTTGTAACCCCTCGAAGATAAGCACAGACGTCTCCGTACCGATCCACAAGACACTACTAGACTCTTTCGTGACTCATAGAACCAATGAACCTAGAGCTCTGATACCAACTTATAACGACCCAAAATCCCACCACAGGCGTCGTGATGACACTTAGTCTCTAAGACTAGGTAATCCGATTATAATAACAATTCAAGCCATTTTTTTTTACATATAATATATAATTATAATACAAGTGTCAAAACCAATAGCGAAAATATTCAAACAACCGCCCAAGACTGGTAATACTGTGTCATGAACTCTAACTGAATATATAAAATTATTTGGAGAGTAGAATATACAATACTATTCTAATAAGAAATTAACAGTACAATAAAATGGAAAGACTCCAAGGGACTGCGACGACCAATCAGTCCTACCTTGAATCCTTGTGATCATATTCTAATATCTGTCCGAATCTGATATCTCCAATACTTGTCTCTGCACAAAAATATGCAGAAGTGTAGTATGAGTACACCACGGTCGGTACCCAGTAAGTATCAAGACTAACTTCGGTGAAGTAGTGACGAGGTACAGTCAAGACAATCACTAGTCAAATAACCTGTACAATATAGCATACAAAAATAATATAAAACAAATAACAACGATAGCAACATCAATCAACTAGTGATATAAACAAGGCAACAAGAACACCATAAATATTGCTCAAACGAATAATAAACACAAGTACATCCAATTAATCAAGTCTTTCAAAATATACATCTTTTATCTATAAGTTTTTCAAATAAAAATATTTATAATGTAATCCGTACAATTAAATATATCCTGAATATACTTCCTTCAAATAAATATCTTACGAATATAATTCTTTCAAATAAATATCTTTCAAATATAATTCATTCAAGTAAATATCCTTCGAATATAATTCTTTCAAGTAAATACCTTTCGAATATAATTCTTTCAAGAAAAAATCACCATGTGACACCTCATTTAACTTTCCTAGTATGAGAAATATATTCAACATATCACATCAAATGGCATGACAATACCTTCGTGCACTTGTCTCATTCTTACTCATATATATATATATATATATATATATATATATATATATATATATATATATATATATATATATATATATATAGAGAGAGAGAGAGAGAGAGAGAGAGAGAGAGAGAGATTTATCTCTTTCTCACCGTGCATACATATAACACCATCAACTAGGTGGGAGAAATGTCAAGAACAATAAAAGAAATAAAGCGGGAGGCACACAGGAAGGAACAACGACTACAAGTCATATAGAAAATATAGGTGCACAATAACATCTCAAGATAATGGCATAAATGGATACACAACAAAAATATATCACAATATAATGTATGTCTCTTGTCCTCGCCTGCACGGAAACACCCTTCGCTCCATGAACAAATGATAATATAAAAATAATGGCACAACATCACCATTTGTGCTTTTACTCTCATCCTCACGTGATAATATAATTGAAATGGCACACCATCACCCTTGAGCATGTTCGGACTGTGAATTTGAGGTCTATAGCTAATTTAGGCTTGAAATGGGGAAAGTCAAAATTTTGAAAGTTTGACCGGGGGGTTGACTTTTTGATATCGGGGTGCACCACTTCTATTTGTGAAGAAGAAGGATGGTACTATGAGAATGTGCATTGAGTAGAGATAGTTGAGCAAGGTCACAATCAAGAACACGTATCCTTTGCCACGTATTGATGATTTGTTTGATCAGCTTCAGGGAGAGATGGTGTTCTCCAAGATTGATTTGAGGTCAGGGTATCACCAACTGAAGATTTGAGATTCGAATATTCTTAAGACATCTTTCAGGACCCGATATGGCCATTATGAGTTCCTTGTGATGTCTTTTGGGCTAACCAATGCCCCAGTAGCGTTCATGCATCTGATGAACAGTGTGTTTCAACCGTATTTGGACTCGTTCATCATTGTACTCACTGATGATATCCTGGTGTACTCTCGTAGCCAGGAGGAGCATGCCCAACATCTGAGGATTGTGTTACAACGATTGAGGGAGGAGAAGCTTTATGCAAAGTTCTCCAAGTGTTAGTTTTGGCTCAGTTCAGTGGCGTTCTTGGGGCACGTGGTGTCCAATGAGAGTATTCAGGTAGATCTGAAGAGGATAGAGGCGGTGTAGAGTTGTCCCAGTGAGCGCATGTACCTATTGAGTGTGAGTACTAAGGGCTGAAAGCCGAGTGATTGAGCTGTTGTGACGAGTTGAGTAACTATTGCCCTAAGAGGTTGTACTTATTTTTTTTTTCATTTGTTGATACACTTCGTTGCTATCTCTCGTTGTCGTGAAATTTAGGAAAGATTCTATATCCGGATTTACTTGTAATTTAATTGTATAAAATTGATTTGATTTGAACTGTCAGATTTGAAAGCATGTCTATTCTTTGTTGGAATTATTAAAACTGAACTGTATTTGTATAGCTCCTCACTACCTTCTCAGTTCCTTATTTATTTCTGTTACTTGCTGAGTTGGTTGTACTCATGCTACATCTTGCACTTCATGTGCAGATCCCGATGTGTTTGATCGCGGAGGACATTGAGTTCGTGCGCGATCGAGTACCAGAGACTACGAGGTAGCTGCCGACATCCGCAGACCTTGTCTCTCCTTCTATGTTTTCTTTCTTTTCTGTATTGATACTCAGACACTGTTTGTATTAGAATGGATATCTAGATGCTCATGACTCAGTGACGCCCTGATGGCGGGCTATTTTTCCGCACTTATGTTTTGGGTTTTACCCCGTTGTAATGAAAAACTCCGATTATTTTAAATGTCTTAATTCATTTCTGTTAAATGTTGAAAGTGTTTTGGAAATGTCGGCTTGCCTAGTATCACGATAGGCGTCATCACGACAATTTAGGTTTTGGGTCGTGACAAGTTGGTATCAGAGCTTAGGTTACATAGGTCTCACAAGTCATGAGCAGGTTTAGTAGAGTCTTGTGGATCGGTACGGAGACGTCTGTACTTATCTTCGAGAAGTTGTCGAACCCTTAGGAAACTTCACATTCCTGAATTCTTGTCGTGCGGATATTTTGATTCTGGTAACTAAATTTCTGTTGTTCTAATTCTCTCACATATGGTGAGGTTGTGTACTACGGGCAGGATGGACAGCCACCAGTACCACCAATCAGGGCCGCGAGAGGCCGAGGTCGCGGTAGAGGTTGTGGTAGGGGCAGAGGTGCAGCTTACACCGTAGCTAGGGCAGCAACTGCATATCCACCAAAGGCTCCAGTTGTGGATGAGCCGGTGGGACCAGCTCAGGCACCACCTGTGCCTATTGTGATTCCAGGCCTTAGCTCAGATTCTGACCGCGAGTACCAGTCTTGCTCAGGCGGTCTTTGTTCTGGCCGCAACAGCCACTTCTCAGGCTGGGAGAGGTGCGTAGACTCCCACCGCCCGCACACCAGAGCAGGTGGTACAGGGATTCCAGACACCGGGGGCACCACCAGCCTAGATAGTTGCAGGTGCTCAGGACTATGTGGTTCCTGTCATGCCTGATGATGAGCAGCGTCGATTAGAGAGGTTTGAGAGACTTCACCCTCCATCTTTCAGTGGTACCGAGGGAGAGGATGCACATGGGTTCTTGGACATGTGTCAGAGAATACTCCGTATAGCAGGTATTCTAGAGGCCCGTGGGGTCTCGTTCACTAATTTTTAGTTCTCTGGGGATGCCTTCAATTGGTGGGAGGCTTAAGAGAGGTGTAGGCCGGTCAGCGTAGCACCCCTTACATGGCAGCAGTTATCCGGTCTATTCCTGGAAAAGTTCGTTCCACAGTCCCGCAGAGAGAAGCTGTGCAGGAATTTCGAGCAACTTCATCAACGTGATATGTCAGTGAGGCAGTATGAGATGAGATTTTCAAAGTTGGCCTGTCATGCTATCTGGTTGGTTCTCACAGACAGGGAGAGGATCAGGACATTTATAGATGGCCTCACTTTTCAGCTGCGATTGCTTATGACCAGAGAGAGAGAGAGTATCTGGTGCTACTTTTGATGAGGTTGTCGACATTGCTCGTCAGATTAAGATGGTTCGCATCCAGGAGAGGGTTAAGAGAGAGGCCAAGAGGCCTCATGGACAGGGTGGATTTAGCGGTGTTCCTTCTGCGGGGGCAGTTCCACACGGTAGGGGTCGTCCTTTCAGACATGCTTAGACAGCTTGCCCAGTTCACCATAGTGAATCATCTGGCCATGGTTCACACGGTTATCAGCATGGCCATTCATCTCTCAGTGCCCTCCCAGCTCAAAGTTCATCTTGTGCTCCATCGGGTTAGGGTTCGTCTATGCCAGGTCCTTCTGCCAGTTATCCCAGTGCTCGGGGCTCCCTTCAGTCCTCAGCACCAGTACCGGGGAGTTGTTATAGGTGTGGAGAGTTTGGCCACATCATGAGGCATTATCCCCGCCTTATGGGAGGTCCAGCTCAGCAGAGGAGCTAGTCTTGAGCATCAGCACTAGTTTCTTCACCACCCGCTCAGCCAGCTCGGGGTGGAGCCCAATCACCTAGGGGTCGCCCGAGAGGAGGAGGCTGATCAGGGGGCGGTCAGGCCCATTTCTATGCTCTTCTTTCCAGACCACATGCCATTGCTTTGGATGCTGTGATTACAGGTATTGTCTCAGTTTTCCATAGAGATACCTCCATATTATTTGACCCTGGTTCCACTTATTCATACATGTCCTCGTATTTCGCTCATTATCTAGATATGCCCAGTGAGTCTCTAGTTTTATCTGTTCATGTATCCACTCTAGTGGGCGATACTACCATTGTGGATCGTGTATATCGGTCATGTGTGGTGATTATTGGGAGTCTGAAGACTAGAGTAGACCTTTTGTTGCTTAGGATGATCGATTTTGACGTGATTTTGGGTATGGATTGATTGTATCCATGCCATGTTGTTCTAGATTATCATGCTAAGACCGTGACGTTGGCGATGCCGGGATTGCCGAGGGTTGAGTAGAGCGGCTCTATAGACTATGTTCCCAGTAGAGTGATTTCATACTTGAAAGCTCAGCGGATGGTTGAGAAAGGTTGTCTATCTTATCTGTCCTTTGTGAGGGATGCTAGTTTAGAGGTCCCTACTATTGATTCTATTCCGGTGGTGCGAGATTTCCCGGATGTGTTTCCTACCGACCTGCCGGGCATGCCACCCGATATGGATATTGATTTCAGTATTGATTTAGTGTCGGGCACTCAGTTCATTTCTATTCCACCGTATCGTATGATATCGACTGAGTTGAAGGAGTTGAAGGAGCAGCTTCAGGAACTCCTTGATAAGTGGTTTATTCAGCCTAGCGTGTCACCTTGGGGTGCATCAGTTCTATTTGTGAAGAAGAAGGATGGTACTATGAGAATGTGCATTGATTAGAGAAAGTTGAACAAGGTCACAGTCAATAACAAGTATCCTTTGCCACGTATTGATGATTTGTTTGACCAGCTTCAGGGAGCGATGGTGTTCTCCAAGATTTATTTGAGAAAAGGTTATCACCAGCTGAAGATTCGGGATTCGAATATTCTTAAGACAACTTTCAGGACCCGATATGGCCATTATGAGTTCCTTGTGATGCCTATTGGGCTGACCAATGCCCTAATAGCGTTCATGCATCTGATGAACAGTGTGTTTCAGCCGTATTTGGACTCGTTCGTCATTGTATTCATTGATGATATCCCGATGTACTCTCGTAGCCAGGAGGATCATGCCCGACATCTGAGGATTGTGTTACAACAAATTAGGGAGGAGAAGCTTTATGCATAGTTCTTCAAGTGTGAGTTTTGGCTCAGTTTAGTGGCGTTCTTGGGGCACGTGGTGTCCAGTGAGGGTATTCAGGTGGATCCGAAGAAGATAGAGGCGATGTAGAGTTGGCCACGGAGATTCAGAGCTTTCTTGGGTTGGCGGGCTATTACAATCGTTTTGTGGAGGTTTTCTCATCTATTGCATTGCCCTTGACTAAATTGACCCAGAAGGGTGCTTCTTTTAGGTGGTCGGAGGAGTGCAAGGAGAGCTTTCAGAAGCTCAAGACTACTTTGACCACGACTCCAGTTCTAGTTCTACCATCAACTTCTGGTTCTTACAAAGTGTATTGTGATGCCTCACGGATCGACATTAGGTGTGTTATGATGCAGGAGGGTAGAGTGATAGCTTATGCTTCACACCAGTTGAAGCCCCATGAGAAGAACTATTCTATCCACGACCTTGAGTTAGCAGCTACTGTTTACGCCTTGAAGATTTGGCGGCACTATTTGTACGGTGTCCATTATGAGATTTACACTGATCATCGGAGTTTGCAGTATCTGTTCAAACAGAATGATCTTAACTTGCGTCATCGGAGGTGGTTGGAGCTTCTTAAGGACTATGATATCACCATTTTGTACCATCCAAGGAAGGCCAATATGGTGGCCGATGCCTTGAGTCGCCGGGCAGAGAGTTTGGGGAGCTTAGCATATCTTCCAATAACAGAGAGACCATTGGCATTGGATGTTCAGGCCTTAGCTAGTCAGTTTGTTAGATTGGATATTTCTGAGCCGAGTCGAGTATTGGCTTGTGTGGTCTCTTGGTCTTCTCTTTATGATCGTATTAGAGAGCGTTAATATGAGGACCCCCATCTGCTTGTCCTTAAGGACACGGTCCAACACAGTGATGCTAAGGAGATCACTATTGGGGAGGATGGTGCATTGAGGATGCATGACAGGCTATGTGTGCCCAATATAGATGGTTTGCGTAAGTTGATTCTTCAAGAGGCTCACAGTTCGCGGTATTCTATTCATGCGGGTACTGCGAAGATGTATTAGGACTTGAGATAGCATTACTGGTGGAGGAGAATGAAGAAGGACATAGTGGAGTATATAGCTCGGTGCCTAAATTTCCAGCAGGTGAAGTATGAGCATCAACGACCAGGTGGATTACTTCAGAAGTTAGAGATTCCGGAGTGGAAATGGGAGCGGATCACTATGGATTTCGTTGTTCGGCTTCCACGGACTCAGCGGAAGTTTGATGCAGTTTGGGTGATTGTGGACCGGCTGATCAAGTCAACTCATTTCATTCCTGTGATGACTTCCTATTCTTCCGAGCACGATATGCGCAGCCATTATCCTCATCTTTTCACTACTTCAGGTATGTCTCTATGCTCGTTCGAGGACGAATGATTATTTTAAGAGGGAGAGGATGTAACGATCCGACCGGTCATTTTGAATGTATTAGCCCCGATCCCCTATTTACTGTTTTTCCAGTATCTATTTTTGCTTAAGTGACTTGTCGGGAGGTCTTGTTTTTGGTTTCGGAGTGTTTCGGGACACTTAGTTCTTAAAACGGAAGCTTAATTCTCAGGATTTTGACTGTAGTTGGAAGTGTGTGAAGACGACTCCGGAATGCAGTTCTATCGGTTCCGTTAGATCCGTTGGGTGATTTTGGACTTAGGAGCATGTCCAGACTGTGAATTTGAGGTCTGTAGCTAATTTAGGCTTGAAATGGCGAAAGTCAAATTTTGGGAAGTTTGACTAGGGGGTTGACTTTTTTATATCAGGGTCAGATTCCTATTCCGGAAGTTGGAATAGGTCCGTAATGTTGAATATGACTTGCGTGCAAAATATGAGGTCAATCGGACGTGGTTTGATAGGTTTCGGCGTCGTTTGTGAAATTTGAAAGTTTAGAAGCTCTTTAGGCTTGAATCCGAGTGTAATTAGTGTTTTGGTGTTGTTTTGAGTGAATCGAAGGCTCGACTAAGTTCGTATGGTGTTTTAGGATTGGTTGGTATGTTTGGTTGATGTCCCGGGGACCTCGGGTGAGTTTCGGATGCTTAACGGATCATTTTTGGACTTGGCTTGATAGATGAAGTTATGGTTTCAGCAGGTTCTGCTTTCCTTGTACGCGATCGCAGGGATTCATTCGCAATCACGTAAGCTTATTTAGGGCAGATGTGAGTTTGTTCTATGCGATCGCAGAGTTAGGAACGCAATCGCGTATGTGTGCGAAGATGTGTTTCGCGAACATGTGGCTAAGGTCACGTTCGTGAATAAGGATTTGAGTTGGAGGGGAGGTGTGGCCAATGATCTATGCGATCGCATACGTATGAGAGGTAGTGATCCGCGATCACGTGGGTGATTCCGCATTCGCGTAGGGTAACAATATGGGGCAGCATATTTGTGCTTCGCGATTGCGAGGAATGTTGCGCGATCGCGATGAAGGATATCTAGGCATGCAGTATTAATTTCAAAAACGAGGGTTTGAACCCATTTTACATATTTTGAGCTAGAGAACACAGAATTGGGAGATTCTTGAAGGGATTTTCGTGGAGTTGATAAGGGTAAGTGATTCTTACTTGGTTTTGGTTAAATCCCATGATTTCATCTTTAAATTTATCATCTAATTTGTGATTTGGAGTGAGAAATTGGGGAAAAAGAGGAAGAACTCTTGAGTTGGGATTTTGAGGTTTTGAATGGGATTTTGTTATCGGATTTGAGTGAATTTGATATGGTTAGACTTGGGAGTAAATGGGCTTTCGGGTTTTGTGACTTTTGTCGGATTTCGAAACGTGGGCCTAGGGGCCAGGTTCGGGCCAATTTCGAATTTTTGGCTATAATTTTGTACTTTTCTTGTGGAATTGATCCCTTTAGACTATATTGATTGCATTGTTCTACTTATGGCTAGATTCGGGATGTTTGGAGACCGATTTGAGAGGCAAAGACATTTCAGAGTAGAGATTTGCTCGGTTTGAGGTAAGTAACAGTTTTAAATCTGGTCTTGAGGGTATGAAACCTCGAATTTTGGTATGATGTGATTGTTTTGGAGGTGAAGCATATGCTAGGAGACGGGCGTGTGGGCGTGAAGCGTGGGGGATTGTGACTTGGCCAGTCCCGCGAGACTGTAAAGTCGAATAACTTATTGTTAATTTCATCTTCCCTCTGTCTTCTAGAAATTTGACTGCCATTCATGTTAGAAACCATGCTTAGGCCATATGTTATCAATGTTGGGACCCGTAGCGGTCGAGTACTTGTTGGATTGACTGCTAATTTCTGTCTTGTACTCAGTCATATTCTTACTTGTGTGTTATATCTCTATTCCCTCATAGTTTTTGTTGATACTTGTTGTATTCTCTGTTTGGGCTGATTATTATGATATTCTGTGAGTCCGAGGGGCTGGAGAGGTCAGTGACTAAGGTAGGGCCTGAGTGCCGAGCTGTGAGGTATGTGAGGGTATATAGATTGGGTTGCACGTCGCAACGAGCCTTATGACTATTTATGGATTGTGGATTAGGTTGCACATTGCAACGAGCCTTATGGCTACTTATATGATTGGGTCGGGATGCACGCCGCGGCGATATAGCGCTTAGGCTGAAAGGAGCCCCTTCAGAGTCTGCACACCCTCAGTGAGCGCAGGTACCTATTGAGTGTGAGTACTGAGGGCTGAGAGCCGAGTGATTGAGCTGTTGTGAAGAGTTGAGTGACTGTTGCCCTGAGAGCCTGTACTTGTTTTGTTTTTCATTTGTTGATGCACTTAGTTGCTATCTGTCGTTGTCATGAAATTTCGGAAAGATTCTATATCCGGATTTACCTGCACTTTAACTGTATAAAACAGATTTTATTTGAACTGCCGGATTTTAAAGCATGTATATTCTTTGTTGGAATTATTAAAAATGAACTGTATTTGTATAGCTCGTCACTACCTTCTCAGTTCCTTATTTATTTTGTTACTTACTGAGTTGGTTGTACTCATGCTACACCCTGCACTTCATGTGCAGATCCAGGTGTGTTTGATCACGGAGGTCGTTGAGTCCGTGCGCGATCGAGTATCGGAGACTACGAGGTAGCTGCCGGCGTCCGCAGACCTTGTCTCTCCTTCTATGTTTTCTTCCTTTTCTGTATTGATACTTAGACACTGTTTGTATTAGACTGGATATCTAGATGCTTATGACTCAGTGACACCCCGATGACGGGCTATTTTTTCGCACTTATGTTTTGGGTTTTGCCCCATTTTTATGAAAAACTCCAGTTATTTTAAATGTCTTAATTTATTTCTGTTCAATGTTGAAAGTGTTTTAGAAATGTAGGCTTGTCTAGTATCATAATAGGCGCCATCACGACGGTTTAGGTTTTGGGTCGTGACAACCCACCTCTCGGAACCCGACAGTATTTTCATGAAATCCGAATACTGATTCCGATACGAGTTCAACCATACCAATTTTATCAAATTCCGATAACGAATCGACCTCCAAATCCTCAATTTAAGGTATAGAAAATTTCTACCATTTTCAACCTAATTCACTAATTTCGTGATAAAAACAATAATAGATTCATGTATTTATTTTAACCAAAATCGAGTTAGAAAATTTTACCCCCAATGTTTTCCTTGAAAAATATTCGAAAAATCGCCTTACCTGAGCTTTATTTGTCAAAACATTGAAGAATAAGATGAAGTATCATATTTAGACTTTATTCTTCTGCCCATGAGTTTGTTCTTCGAGTTCGCGACCCTCCCCTCGCGTTCACGATGAACAAATCCTTCCACATTCATTTCCAAACTCTTCTTAGACAGCCTCTAGTACAATGGTCATAATATTTTTACAAAACTCCAAATGACAAATGGTTTGACTTTTTGAAAACTAGACATCAAGAGCTACAACTTTAATATTTTGCTCACCTCCCAATTCCTTATAGATTTCGAGATATAAGCTTCCAAATTCAGCCTTATGCAGCAGAAATTCTTTCTTCGCTATTTCTAAATTCTTCCTAGACAGCATGTAGTATATCTATCATAACTTTTTGTACACAATTACAAATATCAAATGATTTACATTTGTGAAAACTAGACACAACGGGCTACAACATTTATTTTCGGATCATCTCCAAATTCCTTATAGATTCCAAGATATAAGCTTCCGAAATCGGGTGACACACTAGGAATTCCTTCTTCGCGAACGCGAAGAACAAAATCCCAGAAGCCAAATCCTTCTTCGCAAACGCGAAGAACAACACCAGATATCAGAAAACCAGCATTCAAAGTAGTCCAAAATGATCTGATAACACCCGAGGCTCCCGGGACCCCAACCAAATATACCAATCAGTCTTAAAACACGATATGAACTTAGTCGAGGCCTCAAATCACATCAAGCAATACCGAAACTACGAATTGCACCTCGAATCAAACTTATACTCTTATGACATTTTCAAATTCTATAACTTTTGCCGAAACATATCAAATCAATACGGAATGACTTCAAATTTTACACACAAGTCAAAATGACATAATGTAGATGTTCCAATTTCTGGAATCGAATTTCGACCCCGATATCAATAAAGTCAACTTCCGGTCAACTTTCTAATTTTTTTTTATTTTCCAACTTTTGCCATTTCAAGTCAAAATCAATTATGGACTTCCAAATAAATATCCGAACACATTCCTAAGTCCAAAATCACTATACGAAGCTATTGATATCAGCAAAATTCTATTCCGGAGTCGTTTGCTCAAAAGTCAAACTCCGGTCAAACTTTAAAAATTCAAGCTTTATAAAATCAAACCTTTTATTTTTTTTTATTTCAAAAACTAATGGTAAACGTGCCTACGCACCTTGGAATAACATCAAATTTTGTACATAAGTCATAAATATTGTTACGAAGCTGATCGAACTCTCGGAATCCAAATCAGGACCCGATATCAACAAAATCCAATTATGACCAAATTTAAGAATTCTTTAAACCTTTAAATTTCTAGTTTCCGTCAAATGGCGATAATTCAAGGTAGGGACTTCCAAATTTCATTCTGGGTATACGCCCAAGTCCCAAATCACGATATGGACCCACTAAAACTGTCAAAACACTAATCCGATTCTGTTTGCTCAAAATATTGACCGAAGTCAACTCAAATGAGTTTTAAAGGCAAATTTCACATTTTCTTTATTTTTTCACATAAAAGTTTTCGAAAAAAAGATACGGATTGCTCACGCAAATCAAGGAAGGTTTAATGGAGCTATTCAAGGTCTTGGAATACATAAATGAAGGTTAGAATTAAAAATATCATATCGGGCCATCACACTTGCACACATCTCGACTAATTACACATAATACATATCACCTCCCACGAACAACAACGAGGTAACTATATCCACTAAAATTTGTATAGATAAAAAAAAATCACTTATTAATTTTTGCCTACAACTCAAATTTGAACGTGAGACCTTATAATTATTATTACTAACTTTATTGATTACTGCATCACACATTTAGGTGTGGCGGCCCTTATTTTGTATGGTAAAAGTTCGCACGATGTGAATTGCGAATCCACATGCGTAGGAAAATTTCCATGCAAAAATATTGACGAGGTGGAGAAAAGTACGAGGGAAATTAAATTCCAAGTTATAGTCATCATATCAACTTCAGTCTATCATCAATTAGCCATTATTTCACAACGAAAACAACAGCCCTAATAAATCCTATTTGTTGACTTGTAACAACCAAGTCTTCTTAGTCTTTCTTACACCAATAAGTGAATTTGAACAATGATAAAATTATTTATGTATAATCTATAAGTCATATATTCGAACCGTGAAAGTAATCATATTTAATGTTTGTATTAGGGTAAGTTCTTTAGATTATATTTTTTTTTATTTTTAATCAAAGGTCCCGGGTTCAAACCTTGGATATTGAATCGTCTTTTGCTAGGGACCACATTACCCCTTATACGAGACTTTCCGACACAAATTCGAATTTTGTCGAGCCCAACTTGTATCGGACACCAGATGAGACACAAAAAAAAAGACGTTCTTATATCTTCACATAACTATAAGAGGTAAAATTTCATAAAATATAGTATGTCATGAGGCAAACAAGTTTGATAGAAAATATAAGAAAAGAAAGATTTATTTTAACTTTTTAATTTAAAATGAATTATAAATATTTATGTAATTATAAATTATTTGATTAAAACTAAAATAAAGAAATAAAATTAAATTAATTTTAAATATATAAAATATATCATTTTTTTGGGACAAACTATATTGTATAAAGGTATCAAGTTTAAATAAGTTATCAAGTTAAATAAATTATATTTAAAGGTATCAAGTTGAATATTTTTTTTTTTGAACTTTGCCAATGTTCAATATCACAATAGGCCATCCGCAATATTATAGGTATCAATATTTAAAGGTATAAAGTTGAATAAGTTTTTTTTCTTTTGAACTTTGCCAATGATCAATATCAGAATAGGCCATCCGCAATATTATAACCTCTTTGGCCAAGTTTTTTTGTGGATTCTTTGGCCAAAAATATTATATTTTTCTACAATTAAGGTGTTTGGGCCAAACTTTTAAAAGGAAAAAAAAATATATTTTTGAGTGAAGAAGCCTTGTTTTAGAAGCAAAAACAATTAGTTTTTTTAAAAAAAGAACTTTTAAGATAAATACACTTAGAACCCGTTTGGACATAAGAATATTTTCACTTTTTTTCGAAATTAATGTTTGGCCATAATATTTGTAATTTTCACTTGAAGATGAATTTTGGAATTTTTCGAAAATTTAAAAAACTCCAAAAAGCTATTTTCAAAATTTTCACTAATATCACTCACAAAACTTCAAAAACAACCAAAAATTATATTCATGTCCAACCACAACTCTAATTTTCAAATACTATTTTTACTTAAATTTATTTTGACTTTTTTTTTGAAATCTTGCAATTCTTATGTCCAAACGTCCACTTATAAACACTTATTAAAAGTTTGGCCAAATATTATTTATTGCTCAAAAGTGCTTTTTAAATTAATAAATTTCAGAAGACATTGAATGGAAGCAGAGTCTATATTGATCAAAGAGGAAAAACACGTTGTGGAAAATACTTTTCTTGCTTGATTAGGCGTAAAACAATAAATTTGATGTCCTTAACTTAGCAATTTAGTGGGCTAATTTGATTACTGACTTGGAATTTGGAAATGCTTCAGGCGTACGGTTAAACCTCTATATTAACATTTTCAATTTAAGCTAAAAAAGACGACGTTTTAGAGGGTTTACGGAAAAAAGTTCCAAAATTTTGTGCACTTTTAATGTAGAAATTATTTAACTATATAATTGAAATGAGGGTGCAAACATTTTTACCCCGTCATTGCAAGAAATCAAACTCTATTTAGTTTACTTCAGCGGCATAGTATAGTAATTAACAGCAAAACCCCCCATTTTATTTTCTTTCATTCTTCTCTTGTACGGCAGAGAGGGGTGTCTTGGAGCAACGATAAACTTATTTTTGTCTGATTTAATGATTATATTAAGATAGACTGTCTGTATTATATCTCTTGAGGTGTGGTCCTTATTCGGAACCTACGTGAATACGAAATATTTTGTGCAATCGGGCAGCCTTTTTTTTTTAATAACCGTGGTGTCCAAGCCAGCTTGCACGCATATCAACCTATTCTACGGGATACCTGTCACCAGAGGCGGATCCAGGATTTGAAGTTTATGGGTTCCTATTATAATCACAAATTAATATGCAATAATAACTGAGTTCACAATTATATATTTATAGATATTTAATGGATTTTTTAATAAAAACACAGGGTCTCCGCAAAAGTTACTGGGTTCCCGAGAACCCAGTAACTATACTCTACATCCGCCACTGCCTGTCACCTCCCACCAGCAATAAGTACCAGATAGCTCTATCTATCAAGGTTTGAATAAATACGAAGAAATCACAGTGTTTTTTGTCTAACGCTGTAAATTAAAAATAGCAATAAATTTAGAAATAATATTCTTATAAACTTAGCAGAGATAGAATAAATAATAATTTTCTTCTATATGCATATAAGTTTTAATTCTTTTATATTGATTAACTAAAAAGGGTAATATTCTTACTGAAATTAGAATATTATTTTTTTGCATATGTCATTATCAAACCTCTTTTCTAAAATAAAAAAAATTAAAAAGAATTTTTAAGAAACTTTTTCACTTTTAAATATAGGTATGTATTGTTTACTTATTCAAATTGAAGAAACAAAACATAAAGAAAGCAAAAATACCAGCTTATTATTGGTTATATACACTTACATTCTCCAATTTCACCCAAAAAAAAAAAAAAGTCAAGTGAAGTACATTGTGCTACTAAAAAAAGAAATTCACAACACACAAATGTGTGCTACAGTGACTCAAATCTCCAACAGAAGGCAAATAAAAATAAGAACTCCATAGTAAGCAAAAAGTTACTACAATTTTCAGGGTAAACCCAGCCTCTCACGAAAGGCTCATTAACACGCATTTTCATATCAATGGCAACAAAGATTTTTAGCAAAAACACAACTCAGTGTATATTATAATATCTTTCTGGACCATCCTTAACCTTAAGAAAATAAATAATAATGAATTAATAATGAAAAATAGTTTCTAGTAAGCTAAAATTCAGAGGTCATAAAGGTGTTCCAATAAATCATTCTCGACAAAATAATTGTTTTTTCAATTGGACAACTATTCTAGGTTTGATTTGCTTATGTTTCCATAGAAAAATTGCAAGCTAACATATGTCAAATTAGAAATTGGAATAGCTATGTATATATTGCACAAAGGAGTAAAAAATATGTTAAAAATATCTATCTTATATAGTTTACCTTTTAGATGAAGATTTTTCACCAAAATGTGGATAAGCCTCGTCTGCGTACTCTCATCATCCAAAATATAATATTTTCTTCAAACAACACCTTCACCTAGACAAAAACAAATTTACAATACTATTAATAAGTTGCCATGAGAGGCCAAACGATGAGGTGACAGAAATTAAGAAAGATAAAGATTTTTAAATCAAGAAAATAAAATATGTTAAGAAGAAGTAAAAAATGTTAGAATCGGAAAGCCAAAAGATCAAAGAATATCAAACAAATGGCCAACTCCCCTTGTCTTGTTTGGCTTATATATATACAAAGATTAAAGACTACATTGGAGTGAGAGAAGAGAGTAACTAGAGTAATTAAGGTAAGGATTGAGAAAGTGACTATTGGAATGCCTAGTAACGTAATAGCACTAATATTTAGTGCACCTTAATAGACATTAATCATAGGAATGAAGGAAAGAGAAGTAAACCAAAATATTTAGAGTTATTGGGGAATAAACAAAAAAAAAAAGGAGAAAATAAATAAATAGGATC
This sequence comes from Nicotiana tabacum, assembly GCF_000715075.1. Taxonomy (NCBI): domain Eukaryota; kingdom Viridiplantae; phylum Streptophyta; class Magnoliopsida; order Solanales; family Solanaceae; genus Nicotiana; species Nicotiana tabacum. The sequence goes on from NC_134093.1 coordinate 105,554,219, forward strand.
CTAGGACAAAGAGAGGTGGCAACTCGTCTCCTATTTTCCCAACTTTATATATAGATAGATAGATTATTTAACGCTATAATTGAAATGAGGGTGTAAACATTTTTACTCGGTCATTGCAAGAAATCAAACACTACTTAGTTTACTTCAGCGGCATAGTATATTAATTAACAGCAAAAACCTCCTTTTTAGTTTCTTTCATTCTTCTTTTGTACGGTAGAGAGAGGAGCTTTGGAATGACGGTAAAATTATTTTCTGTCTGATTTAATGTTTGTATTAAGTTAAATTGTCTGTATTATATCCCTTGAGGTGTGGTCCTTCTCCGGAACTTACGTGAATACGGAATGTTTTGTGCAATTGGGCAGCTTTTTTTTTAATAACCGTGGTGTCCAAGCCAGCTTTCACGCATCTCGACTTATTCCATGGGATACCAGTCACCAGAGGCGAATCCAGGATATAAAGTTTATGGGTTCCTGTTGTAATCTCAAATTAATATACAATAATAACTGAGTTCACAATTATATATTTATAGATATTTAATAAATTTTTTAATAAAAATACAGGATCTCCGCAAAAGTTATTGGATTCCCGAAAACCCAATAACTATACTCTAAATCCGTAACTGCGTGTCACCTCTCACCCGCAATAAATACCAGATAACTATATCCATCAAAACTTGAATAAATAGGAAAAAATCAACTAGCGTTTTTTACCTTAGCTAGAAATTAAAACTGATTCTTAGACTTCAGTCACCACAAGGCCACACCTTAGGTGCAGGCGGTCCTTCTTTTGTCTGGTAAAAGTTGGCATGATGTGAATTGCGAATAGGTGGGCGATAGGCGTAGGAAAGTTTGACGAGGTGGAGAAAAGTAAGAGGGAAATTAAATTCCAAGTTACAGTCACCATCTCAACTTCTGTCATCATCAATTCGCCATTATTTTCACTACAAAAACCCTAGCTGCCTAATAATGCCTATTTGTTGACTTGTAACAACCAAGTCTTCTCAGTCTTTCTTACACAAATAAGTTAATTAGATCAATGATAAAATTATTTCTTTATGATATATAAGTTACGGATTCGAGCCGTAAAAATATTAATTAATAATTATATTAAGGTAAATTGTTTACATATTTTTTATCTTTAATTAGAAATCTTGGGGTCAAACCTTGGATATGGAATTACCTTTGTTAGGGAGTAAGTTATAACACTTTCCTCACACAAATTCAAATTTTGTCCGGCCCAACTTGGACACCAGATGGCAAAAAAAAAAAAAAAAAAAAACAAGTTGTTTCTATATCTTCACATAACTATGTTAAATAGAAAAAATTATAATCCAAGATATCCCACAAGCCCCAGATATTATTCTAACATATCATGGTGATGAACTTCAATATTCTCAGAAATCTTCTGTTATGTAGCAACATCTTCTTGATTTTATGCCTAAACAATAGCCAAGTTAGCTCTTCTCCTCTTACATATTTCTGTCCAAATACAACTACTTACAGTCCCAACAGCACTTACAGATCTAATCTCAATGTTCTATTATCATCTTTATCCTCTAATGCTTCTCGGCCTAATGGATTTTACAACTCTACAGTTGGTCGTACGGATTCGGAAATAGTTTATGGCTTGTTTTTATGTAGAGGAGATGTTGCGCCACCTGATTGTCAAGACTGTGTTACAATAGCTAGTAAAGATATCTTAGAAAATTATTGTCCAACGCAAAAAATTGCTGTAATTTGGTACGATGATTGCTTGTTACGTTACTCGAATTTACCTATCTTTGGCAGAATGGATGAATCAGGTGAATTCATTTTGTACAGTTTATTATTTGTTACTCCAATTTTTTAAGGTGTCCGCTATTATTTTTTTTGTCTATTTTTGGGTTGCTCTGATGTCAAGCGCCCTCCACTCCCAACCAAGATGTTGTGAGTTCGAGTCACTTGCTCTGCCCTCCACTCCCAACCAAGATGTTGTGAGTTCGAGTCACCCCAAGAGCAAGGGGTAGTTCTTGAAGGGAAAGATGCCGATGGTCTATTGGAAACAGCCTCCCTACCCTGGGTAAGGTTTGCGTACACACTACCCTCCCCAGACCCTACTTGTTGTTGGTGTCTTGTGCAGTTTTTACTGTTGCAATTTCTGGGATTTGATTGGACTTTCCTGGTGTTTTTAGTTAGTTTGTTTTCTTCTTCAAATTTCTGGTTAATTTTACCAGTAAGCCAAAAGTGCTCATTTTTTGTAAACTTGAAGAACCAAATCTGTTTAAAAAATATTCAAGGGACTAGCTTAAACCTACCCCAAAAATAAGCTATCATATTCTTTTGGGATCTTTACACGAATAGCCACTGTTTAATTTTCTAACTCATATATATAATACATAAATTACATATTTTTCCGATTAGAGGCGGATCCAGAGTTTGCGGGGCATCGCTATCGAAGAAAATTTTGAGCAAATGCTAGAGCCAGAATCAAACTCAGGCAACACATACTAAAAGTCAAGTTGTGCCCCTACATCGACCAATGAAGTTGCCTAAGATTTGAATTTAATGGTGTCAATCAAAATATATACTCCTTCCGTTTCAATTTAAGTGACACACTTTTCTTATTAGTCCGTTCAAAAAAGAATGACACATTTTTATATTTAGAAACAAACTAACTTTAAGCTTTTTATTTTACCTAATTTACCCTTAATAAGAAACTTTTATAGTCACACAAATATCATGGTCCCACTAAGCTTTTATCCCTAAAGGTTACCGGAGGCCGATAACACTACCCAAAGAGTAGATTCGCCTCTGGCTCTAATTATTCTTAATTTAAGTGATTGGGTGGGTGACTATTTAGGTTAATTCTTGGATTTTTTTTCACATTATGTTTGTCACAACTCACAACTACTAGTAAAGAAAACATAGAAAAGTGTAGTCCAAAGGGAAAAACTCCTGTCATTTGGTACGATGAAAGCTTGTTACTTCTCTCAAATCGATCTATTTTTGCTACTGTGGTGAATCAGGTGCACGCATTTTATTTAATACACAAAATGTTAGTGACCCAACAAGGTTTTTGTCACAACGTCGGAATATGATGGATGAAATAGCAAATTTGGCAGCAAAGGAAAATGATGGGAAAAAGTTTGCTACTAAAGAAGCCAATTTTTCATCACCAGAGACACTTTATACACTTGCACAGTGCACTCCTGATCTCTCTGATTCTTCTTGTGACCGTTGCTTGAGAACTGCTATTGGAAATTTACCAAGTGATGGCAAAAGAGGTGGTAGAGTTCTTCTTCCTAGCTGTAATGTTAGGTATGAATTGTATCCTTTTTACAACGTTACGGCTGTCGCGCCACCACCTCCGCCGCCAGTTCGCCTTTCTCCTCCACCTTCTTCACAGCCTGATCCTACGACCAGCGATCGAGGTAATTTCTTCATCTGAACCCAATATTTTCAAATGGAAAATAAATACATATATATAAAATCGTTAAAATTTCAGCAGACAGAGATTTTGAACCTATAATATAAAAACTACTATAGTACTAGTCTTGTATTTTCCTATTCTTAACCTCTTGCTAGTACACATTGTATCATTATTTCCAGCTAGAATGACTGAATTCTTAGTGTCGTTCTCTTAGAACTTTGTTATTGCACGTTGCTCCATTTGCGCCCGTGTCTAATTACATTGTTGTTGTTACTGCCTGTTTATTGTTTCATTTTCACTTCTCTTGAGTCGATGGTCTTCCGGAGACAGCCTCTCTACTGTCATAAGGTAGGGGTAAGGTTTGCGTACACTTCACCCTCCCCAAACCCTACTTGTAGGATTTCACTAGGTTTGCTGTTATTGTAATATAAAAACTACTATGAATTCACTTCGAGAACCTTTTTTTGATAATTTTAAATTAAAAATCCGTCTCTGTCTTGCATTACCTCTCCGTATCTAGTGACAAAAACAACAAATAACATATACTCAGTGTAGTCCCACAATTGAGGTCTGGGAAGTGTAGTGTATACAAAGAACTTACTACTACCTTGTAAAGATAGATAAGTTATTACAATAGACACTAAGCATAGGGATAGCATAATCACAACAGTTTAAAAAGAACTAGGATGGTGATGACAACCGCGATGAATTCTAATGACTTATTTATTGTTTCGTTTTCCTCTTCGGGACCTTATATTTCTTTCCTAATCTAAAGTTTAACGTTTAAATAAAACACTGTTTAACTGATGCAGGAAAAGGGGGAATTGCATCTGGAGTAATAATTGCCATAGTTGTTCCGATTGCTGCTGCAGTGCTACTGTTAATTTTTGGTTTCTGTTGGCTAAGAAGAAGAGGTTCGCAAGAATTCATTGTTGCAAAAGATATGACAGGTAAATTGTCATAACTAGAATAATTTTCGTCCGCAAAACCAGAGCAATTTAGCAACAGATTGGCGATGAAGTTCGTAGTTAATTCCAGTTTTTTTAGTAGTATTGTTACTAAAAGTAATCAAAGAAGCAGCTGCCGATACTCTGAGAATTTATTTGTTTGTACAGATGGAAATGAAATTTCAACTACTGAATCCCTGCAATATCAGTTGACCAATATTCAAGCTGCGACGACTAACTTCTCAGCTGATAATAAAATTGGTGAAGGTGGATTTGGTGTTGTCTACAAGGTGATTTCAGTTTTAGAACATAATGGGTGTATTTGCTACGACGAACTTTTTTTTCCAATAACAATGTTTTCCATGAGAGTCATTTTCCGTTGTGACTTCCCTCACTTATTTTTCATCAAAAATGACTTTAGTCGCATTAAACACGCCCAAATATTGCCAATTCAGTCCATCTTCCGTTATATTCTTAACTTGTATGAAAATTTGATATCTTATTACATACTTAGGGTATACTTCCGAATGGACAAGAGATAGCTGTGAAGAGGCTATCGAGAAGTTCAGGGCAAGGTGCACAAGAATTTAAGAATGAGATCGTGTTGATCGCGAAGCTTCAACACAGAAATTTAGTGAGACTACTGGGATATTGCTTTGAAGCAGAGGAAAAGCTACTTGTCTATGAATTTGTCCCCAACAAAAGCCTTGACTATTTCTTATTTGGTTGGTTTCAACTTTCAATATGCTAACATTCATTTTATTCTTCTTGTTGCTAAAATCTTTCATGTCAGTAGTAATAGTATTCTCGTATTTCATATCCTTAGATTTCTATTTCTACATGTTTCTTTTGCTTCGGCTATTTTATTATCTTATTATCTTGTTGTTGTTACTACCTCTTTTTCCATGGCTTCTAAACTACCGTATTTTTTTCCAATACTGTTGCGACTATGCTTTCCTTGAGCTGAGGGTCTACTGGAAACAACCTCTCAACCTTCATAAGGTAGAGGTAAGGTCTGCGTACAGCGTACCCTTCCAGACCCCACTTGTCGGATAAAACTAGGTTTGTTGCTAAAATTACTTATTATGGAAAGAAATAGCCTTTTGCAAAAAGTCAAGGTAAGACAATGTACATAGATCCAATATGATCCGATCCTTACTCAGACCGCACATATAGCCGGAGCTTAGTACACCAAATTGTCTTTTTTCCTTTTTTTTGGGCCTATCTATCACAAATATGCATTCACTTAATCTAGTGAAAATCTAGCTTATGCAACTTACATGCAACATTTTACATAGAGTGATTTCTTAAGATCTTTAAGAGGTAGTTCAAGTTGTCATTGCTAGTTTTCTTGATTCCAAGATTTACACCTTTTTGCCTAAACATAACTCTGTTTATGATAAATGTTTAGATCCTGAAAAGCAGCATCTACTGAATTGGTCTCGACGTTACAAGATTATAGGAGGGATTGCGCGTGGACTACTTTACCTTCATGAGGATTCACGTCTAAGAGTTATACACCGTGATCTCAAAGCAAGCAATATATTGTTAGACGCTGATATGAATCCCAAAATATCAGATTTTGGAATGGCAAGAATATTTGGAATTGATCAAAGTGAAGATATAACAAACAGGATTGTTGGGACATAGTAAGTTTTGAATTAGCTACGTTAATATATCCTCTTTTCCTGTCTATTTAGATTCTATTGTTTCTCTTTTCACAATGCCCATTGAATCATTGAATATTGGCACATTTTCAACTTCTACTAAGAATCTGAAAGTTGTTAAAGGTCTGTTTTCCTTTAAAAAAATACCCTTTTTCTAGCTTAACATTTCTTCTTGTTTGTTATACTATAGCGGTTACATGTCGCCGGAGTATGCTATGCATGGACAATACTCTGTTAAATCTGATGTTTTCAGCTTTGGTGTTCTACTTTTGGAGATCATAAGTGGAAAGAAGAATAGCTCATTTTACCAATCAGATGGAGCTGAAGATCTTCTTAGCTATGTAAGTTCACATTTAGGGTAAATTTACGGATGGTCAGTCAACATTCATTTTATCGAACCAAAGTCATTAAATTATTATTGTCACAAAAGAGTAATTCAACTTTGTGTAAGTATCACCTGAAATCACTAAACTGTTTTTCATAATAGAAACGCTCAACTTTGCCTAAGTATCACATTAATCACTAATTATAATCATGCACAAGAAAGTGTTGCCGCTACCAATGGATGAAGTAGGATTTCCGCTAAGGGAGTTCAAAAAAGAAAAAGTTTAAAAATTAAAAAGGACTATGACCAGTGGGAATTGAACTAGCAACCTCACAAAGGTTTTAAACCCTTAACCACAGAGCTTTGCTTTTGGACAGATGATTCAAAATATAATATATAGAGGCACAAAACGGATTTTATCATATATGTACGGTGTAATTTTCCGGCGAAACCCTCTTCCGCCCCCTAAATCCACCCCTAGCCGCCACTAGTGACTTTCTATGATTGCAAAATTGAGTGATTTCTTGGTTATAAAAAGATAGTTTATGACTTTCTACGATACTTAGTTAAAGTTATAAATGCAGCTCCAGCTAGATAAGTTGCTTGCTGATGCTAATTTTGAATCATTTGATCGATAAATCTTATAGGTTTGGAAGAATTGGAGAGACGGAACGCCATTGAATATAATGGATCCAACATTTGGAGAGTCATACTCAAGAAATGAAGTGATACAGTGTATACATATCGGATTGTTATGTGTTCAAGAAGATGTTACTGAAAGGCCTACAATGGAATCTGTGGTGCTCATGCTTAATAGTTACTCTGTTACCAAGGCGGCGCCTCAACAACCTGCATTCTTTTTTCGTAGTCGAACAGAGATGCTACCAAAAGGGCTAGAATCAGATCAATATTCTACAAGCAAATCAATACCATTATTGTCTGAGAATGAAGTATCCATTACAGAACTGCATCCAAGATAGACGCGTACAATGATCGAGTTTAAGTTTACTGTCTATTGTGAAACAGTTACTATCTGTTACAGGTCAACTTAACCTGATGGTGTAAGAAATTTATATATTGTGTTAAATCTATATCTAATAGGAAGGAATAAGGTGATTGAGTGAGACTAAGAGGGTAAATTATAAGGCTTTTTTCATGATATGTATTTACGAAGTATTTCATTCAGCAGAAAGCAGTATCTATATGACATTATTTCTGTTGAAATGACCTTAGAAATACAGTATTAATATCTAGAATTCTCTTTACTAGCTTTCTTATATTTCTTATTAGTACAAGGTTTAGAAACGTCGCATGAAAGCTTGATAATTAAGTAGAGAAGGGTAAATGGGCACGCCCAGTATCTCTTACAACGTTTGACGAGTCTCATCTGAAATTTCTACCATTTTAGTGCAACCTAACCTAGGATTCGCTTCCAAAAATCAGTTCATAATTAGTGTTTTAAGTAATAATCTGATTATTACGAAATCACCATAAGATAATGAATAACCCATAAGCTCGCAGTTACAAAAGGTAAGGAGTGAAAAATGTAATGTCGCCACTCTAAAACTCTTTGTTGCTCTGAAGGTAAACATAATCTTAATATGTTTACAATCAAGTTCCTTTATATGATAGTAGTCATATAGGCAGGGGGGAGATATGAATTTATAAAAAGGTATTCAAGAAAATACTATAGGTGAGATTGAAACTTGTGAATTAAAGGAGCTTTTTAAATCTTTAATTTTACCACAACACTATAATTTTTACTAGTCCATATATAAGGCGATCTATTAATCTTGGCCGTGCACTATCATCAGAGACGTACCCAGAATTTGAGCATTACGGGGGCACTATTATATTAAGCGTACCAATTACTGGCCAATGGCGGATCCATAATTTTCGTTAAGGAGTTTTCAAATATATAAAAGTAAACATATCAGAAAATTAAGGGGAGTCAATACATAGTATAAATACATATAATTATGATAAATTATCAGCAAAATACAAACTTTAATTTTATTCAATATCATTACTTATATACGTAAATACCATATTGTTACCAAGTGGACAACAAAGTTATCCCATGACCAAAATCCATTTGTAAGAAATGAATATTATTATACTACACACTTTATTAATAAAAACAGTTCCAATGTTCAAGTTATAATAAGATTTTAATGCTTACTACTTTGTTAATAAAAACAGTTCCAATGTTCAAGTTATAATAAGATTTTAAGGCTTACTACTTAACCTAACTACTATGGGAACAAGTATTAATTAAATTAAATAAATTCAAAATTTCACCCTAGTCCTGTAAAAGATATCCTAATTCGAAGTTCTACTTTATACTAATTTTCAAACACAATTTTGTTTGAAGACAAACACTTCACTGAAAGAATATTTCAAATTAACATTAGCACTCAATTTTCAAATGCCTACTAGCTACGGCATTAATTTGGCGTTCTTTTTTAACTCCGCTCTTTGTAGAAAGCAAAAGTTCGATAGCAGATTATTTTGCTAAGTTAATATCTTCTAAAGAAAAAAAAACTTACTAAGGGTATGTTTCAGCTGAAGAAGAGTCTCAAACTGAGTCACCGTCGCTGATTCGCACAGTCAGAGTTCAGCAAATGCAGAAAAAAGTTAAAACAATCAATTGAAAAAGAATATTTGTTTTTAAGCAAAAGGGGTGAGCGAGGGGTTTTTAAAAAGGTTAAAAATTTAGGTTGAGTATTGGTACAAGCATTAAAGAAATCATAAAAGATAAAATAAAAAAAGTAGTAGATTAGTACTAAGTAAATAATCGTTGAATTAAAAAAGATAAAGGGAAGGAGTGAGGAAGGGGTGAGCGAGGGGTTTTTAAAAAAGTTAAAAATTTAGGTTGAGTATTGGTACAAGTATTAAAGAAATCAGAAACGATAAAATAAAAAAAATAGTAGATTAGTATACTAAGTAACAATCGTTGAATTAAAAAGAAAAAGGGAAGGAGTGAAGTTTCGAACCTGGGTACTGAAGCACTTGAGCAGGCTACAAAACCAGCGCTTCTGTCCGGCTTTTATTACTTAAGGGGGCCAGGTAATTTATTTGAGGGGTCCCGAGTGTATATACAAATGTGCATAATATATTTTTTCAGTATTTTTGTCGAGGCTAACGGGTTCCGGTGACCCCCTACCTCCAAGGTAGGCTCGCCTCTGACTATCATGACAAAGTATATCGTTAAATCAATGATTGAAAATAATTAATTTTAATTTATTTTTCTCTTAATAACATACTTTTTTAATCATGCGAATATCATCACATATTTAAAATCACAAGTTTTAAAAGTTTTTCTGTTGTTAAATTAAAAAGAAAAGGTAATAAAACATGCATTTTGTGGCTAGGAAATTTTTAATCTTAGGACAGACAACTTATTGTAGAAGTTCACAAAAGAAGGATTCAATTGGCTCATTCATCCATCTAAATTATGGGTGTTTAACGGGCGGGTTGGGACGGGCTAGACAAAAAAAAATCAGCTCATCCGTTTAACGTTGCGGGCTGTTAGAGGACTGAGTTAGTGGGCTGTACTTTTTCGAATTTTTTTTTGTCCATCCGGGTTCGGGCTTAGAGGGTTGTTAGCGGGCCGTGGATTATTATTTTTATTTTTAAATAAATTTTATTTTTCTTATTCAATGTTATTGATACTTAAGTGTTTGTAAACTTTTAAGGCTTAGAATTAAACTTTGAAATTTAAAATTTAAAATTTAAAATTTAAAATTTGAATTTTATAATGTTAAAATTAAAATTTGAAAGTAAGTGGCTACAAAAAATTATTTAATAAGACCTATATGTAAGGATCAAGTTCCGAAGACTTTCATTTGATATTTTTATTGAATAATATATAATACTTCAAATTAAGTTGCAAGTTCTTTTTTGATTTTGTTATTTTTAAACTTGCAAATTAAAAGTTTACAATAATTATAAAAAAACAAATAGTACATCACATGCTTTGCATCATTTTTGTAAGTTCATTCATGTCAACATGAGGTTTTTGATTTCCGGCATTGGTTGAATCGGAACCATAAACCATTATATCTCCAATTTCTTGGTCCTCCGCTTCATCTACCTCGTCACGCCCTTGATTTCGTCGTTCTGATCTTATCCAATCTCTGAAGCACACTAGAATTTCCAAAGCGTTGCTACCCAATGAATGACGGGTATCTCCTAATTGCTACCTTGCTTGGCTAAATGCGCTCTCTGATGCGACTGTTGAAATCGGCATATTTAGCACGTCTCGAGCCATGGCCGAAAGAACAGAAAATTGATTTGAGTTGCTCCTCCACCAACCCAATGGTAGAAATTCCTTTGTGCGGGGCTCTGCTGACTTTTGCAAGTAGAATTGAAGTTCATTGTTATTCCTGCTACTGGTTTGTTGATGGCTTGATGCTCCCCTATTGTAGACCAAATCAAATAATCTTCAACACCATCATTATCATCCAAAGCACTGGTCCCAGATGTTAAAACTGAACTTGAAGGAATATTTGCATCTACAGCAGAAGAAGCATCAACAATGTTAGCATAATAATTATATAATGTTTCTAAATGTTTGTGTAGATAAGAAATACAAGTGTCATATTAGGAGTTTCAGTTGGTCCATTAAAAAAAAAACGTTAATAAACGGGCTGAACCGGGCTGTAACCCGTTAACAACCCGTTAATGGGTTAACGGGCTGAACCGGGCTGTAAACGGATCAACCCGGGCCTATTAACAGGTATAATCTAAATGCACCCTAGCATCTCCCAAATTCCATAAATTGGAAATAATATACTACTATTTGTACTATGGTTGATATTTGGGTTAATAATGACCCACATACTCTTGAGTTTTTTACATGGATGATATCTTTACAAAATTTATTCTCATAACTAATAGTATTTCTTGTTTAATGCAATAATAGCAAATTTTATTACACATGTAGTATTATTTAAATATATATATAACGGCTTAAATGCCACTACAATAGGAATTCCATTTAAAAGCCAAAAAGAGCATTAAGAAACCGTATCCATGAAACAGTCTTACGAATATTTAGGGAAACACTTTCCATCTCTGCCAACACTAATAATATTTCAGATTCTTCCAAAAAAATAAAAAGCAAAAAACAAAATTCCAGATTCTCTCTCTTTCCATAAACCAAAATATACCAAAAATCTCAAAGAAATTTCCCTCTATTCGTTGATTTATGCCATATTTCTTCTAAAAGGATAACATTGTGATTTATACGCTATTAACTACCATTATTATGCTGTGTATATTACCATATTAGAATTTTTATTGTAATTTATATACTATTAAATATCATCATTATATCGTGAATATACATATTTACATTCATGCATGTACTATATATATATATATATATATATATATATATATATATATATTCATTTTTATTAATATTAATACACAATCAATATATACAATGGTTGGAGAATTTATGTTAAAATATATAAATATATACGTGATTTTTACTTGGTATATTATCTGGTATAATTTATACATGGTTTACATTGTATATAAGTTATCTAATGTAATTTGTACATAGTTTATTACAATTTATACATGACTTATACAATGTATATTATCACAATTCTGAGATTATATTCTAGGCTTCCATATGTATAATAATACATGTTATATTCCAGATTTGTTAGTTTTATTTTTTTGTAAATGGGAATAACCAAATAAAGTAATGTGATAATTAAGTACAAAATCTGTTTTCAATAGTGTAACTCAATTAACCCTTCTTAAGGTAATAAAATGCTTTGGCTGCGTTATTTTAGGTGTAAGATTTAAAGTTATTTGCTAGGGACAACTTATTTCACGTGTTGAATGGACAACTTATTTCACTTGTTGAATGGACAACTCACGTGCTATAGTATAATATCTGGATCCGCACGGACAACTCACGTGTTGCATGGACAACTCACGTGCTATTGTATAATATCTGGATCCGCACGGACAACTCACGTGTTATAGTATAATATATGGATCTGCACGGACAACTCACATGTTGCACGGATAACTCACGTGCTATAATATAATATCTCACAATCAGGCACTCGGCGTCACTCAGTCATAAATCCCTCTAGTCTCTCGGGCTCTCAATAATCACGAAAAATCAGCCCAAACAACAATAATATTATGCATCAATAGTGAAAAATAGAGACTGAGATAAAATAAATAAGTAAACTGTGACCGAGTACAAAACAACAATTAAGCAGATAGTTCAACATGTACACGACCTCTATGGGTCTCTACAGTGCCAACACATAATCTAAACATGATTTGTGGTTCAATTTCTCTACTACATGGAGAATGTACTATTATTTAACTATACAGTTCCATGGAATTTGACAAAGTCACAATTTCTATGGTGCACGCCTACACGCCCGTCACCAAGCATGTGCGTCACCTCAAAACCAATCATAAAACACATAATCTGGGGTTTTATACACTCAGAACTAAATTTAAAACTGTTACTTATCTCAAACCGTGTAATTCTTTATTCTTCTATGATTTTGCCTTGTGAATTGGCTTCCAAACGCCTTGAATCTAGCCACGATTAATTCCATAAGAAAATACTAATTTTCCAACAAAATCTGAAATTTAGCTAAAAAATCGCCTGTGGGGCCCACGTCTCGGAACCCGACAAAAGTTATAAAAATCTAAAAGTGCATTCAACCACGAGTCTAACCATACCAATTTTATCAAAATCCGACCTCAACTCGACCTCCAAATCTTCAAATCCCTAAGTTCAAATCCTCGATTTACACCTCAAAAACATATAATCTAGTCGGATTATTCGATAATAATTCAATATTATGGAGTAGAAATGATTACAAGTGACTTACCTCAAGATTTACCGTGATTTTTCGCTCAAAACTTGCCTCACTCGCTTTTGGAAATGTCAAAAATGACAAAATTTCTCGGACCCTTCTATTTTGTACACTGCCCAATGCTTTCACACCTGCAGCCATATTTTCGCATCTGCGGTGAAAACAACGAATCTACGGAAGTCACTTAGCCCAGCTGCCTCCACTTCTAAGAGCCTTGGACCGCATTTGCGCCTTCGCAGGTGCAAAAAATTGCATCGCACTTGCGCGCCTGCCCGCACGTGCGCCCTTCCTACCGCTTCTGCGCAAGCGCTTCTGTGCCCACAAGTCCGCATCTGCGACCCCTGCCCAAATCCTTCCTGGCCGCTTCTGCGAATCCCTCCCCGCTTCTGTGTGCTCGCACCTGCGGTTCCCACTCCGCAGGTGTGATAACACCAGCAACAACAAAACTGCAGTTGTTTCTTCAACTTACTTCCAAGTCTGTTAACCACCCGAATTTAACCCGAGGCCTCCGGGACCTCAACCAAACATACCAAAAAGTCTTATAACCCAATACGAACTTAGTCGGACCCTCAAATTACCTCAAACAACATCAAAACACGAATTTCACACTGATTCAAGCCTAATGAACTTTGAAACTTCCAATTTCTACAAACGACGTCGGGACCTATCAAATCACGTCCGATTGACCTCAAATTTTGCACACAAGTCATAAATGATATAACAGATCTATTCAATTTTTCAGAATCGGATTTAGACCCCGATTTCAAAAAGTCAACCCCCGGTCATACTTTTCAAAAATTCGACTTTCGCCATTTCAAGCCTAATTCCAATACGGACCTCCAAATAATTTTCTGGACACGCTCCTAAGTCCGAAATCACCATACAAAGCTATTGGAATCATCAGAATTTAAATCCGAGGTTGTTTACATATAAGTCAACATCCAGTCAACTTTTTCAACTTAAGTTTTCAATTATGAGACTAAGTGTCTCATTTCACTTCGAAAACCTTTCGAACCTGAACTAACTAACCCGGTAAGTCATAAAATAACTGTAAAATATAACTGGAGCAGTAAATAGGGGAACGGGGTTATAATACTCAAAACGACTGGCCGAGTAGTTATATTCTCTCTCTCTCTTAAACAAACGTTCGTCCTCGAACGGGTTTAGGATCATACCTGGAGTCTCAAATAGGTGGATATTTGCTCTGCATCTCCTGCTCAATCTCCCAAGTAGCTTCTCCGATTGGCTGGCCTCTCCACTTTACCTTCACTGATGTTATATTCTTTGACCTTAGCTTTCGAACATGCCGGTCTAAAATAGCCACCGACTCCGTATCATAAATCAAATTACCGTTCAGCTGCACCGTATTGAAATCCAGAATATGAGACGGATCCGTGACATACTTTCAGAGCATGGATACATGGAATACTGGATGAACACCTGATAGACTAGGTAGCAAAGCAAGTTCATAAGCCACCTTTCCAATTTTCTTAAGTATCTCAAAAGGCCTGATATACCGAGGGCTCAACTTGCCCTTCTTCTCGAACGTCAACACACCTTTCATGGGTGAAATCCTAAGCAGAACCTTCTCCCAAACCATGTAAGAACCATCATGGACCTTCCTGTCGGCATAACTCTTCTGTCTAGAATGCATTGTGTGAAGTCTCTCCTGAATCAACTAAGTCAGTGCCCAATAGCCTAGCCTCACCCGGCTCAAACCAACCTACCGGAGACCGACATCGTCTCCCATATAAATCCTCATACAAAGCCATCTGAATACTCGATTTGTAGATGTTATTGTAAGAAAACTCCGTGAGTGGCAGAAACTAATCCCAATAACCCCCAAAATCTATAACACAAGCGCGTAGCATATCTTTCAATATCTGAATAGTGCGCTCGGACTGCCCGTCCGTCTGAGGGTGAAATGATGTACTTAATTGAACCCGTGTACCTAATTCTCACTGTACTGCTCTCCAAAACTGTGATGTAAACTGCGTGCCCCGGTCTGAAAAGATGGACACGGGCACCCCGTGTAGGCGAACACTCTCGCGGATATAAATCTCAGCCAACCGCTCCGAAGAATAAGTAGTACCAACTGGAATAAAATGCGCAGACTTGGTCAACCAATCCACAATCAGCCAAACAACATCAAACTTCCTCAAGGCCCGTGGAAGTCCAACTACGAAATCCATGGTAATACGCTCCCATTTCCACTCCATAATTTCAAGTCTCTGAAGCAATACTCCCGGTCTCTGATGCTCGTACTTTACCTGTTGACAATTTAAACACCAAGCTACAAACCCAACTATATATTTCTTCATTCACCTGCACCAATTGTGCTGCCTCAAATCCTGATACATCTTCGCGACACTTGGATGAATGGAGTACCACGAACTGTGAGCTTCCTGGAGAATTAACTCACGCAACCCATCTACATTAGGCGCACATAGCCTGCCCTACATCCGTAATACATCGTCATCCCCAATAGTAACTTTCTTGGCATCACTGTGCTGAACCGTGTCCTTAAGGACAAGCAAATGAGGGTCATCATACTGACATTCTCTGATACGATCATAGAGTGAAGACTGAGAAACCACACAAGCCAAAACTCGATTTGGCTCTGAAACATCCAATCTAACAAACTGGTTAGCCAAGGCCTGAACATCCAAGGCTAAAGGCCTCTCTGCTACCGGTAAGTACGCTAAGTTGCCCAAACTCTCCGCCTTACGACTCAAGGCATCGACCACCAAATTGTCCTTTTCGGGATGATAGAGAATTGTGATATCATAATCCTTAAGCAACTCCAACCACTAGCGCTGTCGCAAATTAAGATCCTTTTATTTAAACAGATGTTGTAGACTCCGGTGATCGGTATAACCCTCACAATAGACACCGTATAAATAATGCCGCCAAATCTTCAAGGCATGAACAGTAGCTGCTAACTCAAGGTCATGGACCGGATAATTCTTCTCATGTACTTTTAACTATCTGGATGCATAGGCAATCACCCTACCATCTTGCATCAGCACTGCGCTGAGACCAATACGCGATGCGTCACAATACACAGTATAAGACCCTAATCCTGTAGGTAACACCAATACTTGGGTTGTAGTCAAAGTCGTCTTGAGATTCTGAAAGCACTCTTCACCCTCATCCGACCATTTGAACGGAGCACATTTCTGGTTCAATTTAGTCATAGGCATCGCAATAGACGAGAAACCCTCCACAAAACAATGATAATAACAAGCCAAGCCGAGAAAACTCTGAATCTCAGTAACTAAAGATGGCCTGGGCCAACTCTAAACTGCCTCTATTGTCTTTGGATCCACCTTAATCCCTTCACTGGACACTATGTGTCCCAAGAATGCCAACGAACTAAGACAGAATTCACATTTAGAGTATTTGGCATATAGTTTCTCCTCTCTCAACCTCTACAATACAATACCCATGTATTGTGAATGCTCCTCCTGGCTACGTGAGTACACCAGGATATCATCTATAAATAGCACGATAAATGAGTCAAGATACAGCTGGAATACGCTATTGATCAGGTGCATAAATGTTGCTGGGGCATTGGTTAGCCCAAATGACATCACAAGAAATTCATAGTGACCATAACTAGTCCTGAATGCCGTCTTTAGAATATTCGAATCCCGAATTTTCAACTGGTGATACCCGGATCTCAAATCAATTTTGGAGAATACCCTCGCTCCCTCAAGCTGGTCAAATAAGTCATCAATACGCGGCAAAGGATATTTATTCTTGATTGTGACTTTGTTCAATTGTCTGTAATCAATGCATATCTGCATAGTACCATCCTTCTTTTTCACAAAAAGAACCGGTGCACCCCAAGGCGACACACTAGGCCTAATAAACCCTTTATCAAGAAGTTCCTAAAGTTGCTCTTTCAATTCTTTTAACTTGGTTGGTGCCATACGATATGGAAGAATAGAAATAGGCTAAGTGCCCGACACCAAGTGAATACCGAAATCAATATCCCGGTCTGGTGGCATACCCAGCAGGTCTGCAGGAAAACCTCCGAAAAGTCTCGCATAACCGATACTGAATTAATAGTAGGAGTATCTGCATCAACATCTCTCACAAAAGCCAAGGATGACAAACACCTCTTCCCAACCATACGTTGGGCTTTCAAATAACAAATTACCCTGCTGGGAACATAATCTAGAGAACCTCTCCATTCGACCTACGGCAACCCCGGCATTGCCAACGTCACAGTTTTTGCGTGACAGTCCAGGATAGCATGACATGGAGACAACCAATCCATACCCATGATTACATCGAAATCAACCATACTGAGCAATAAGAGATCAACTCTAGTCTCTAGTCCCACAATAGTTACCACACATGACCGATACACACGGTCCACAATAATAATATCATCCACCGGCATAGATACACGAACAAGTGAAACTAAGGACTCACAGGGCATAGCCAGATAATGAGTAAAGTACGATGATATATACGAATAAGTAGAACCAGGGTCAAATAATATAGAAGCTTCCATGTGGCACACTGAGACAACACCTGTTGTGAGCATGTAATTTTTGCCCGACTAAAAATACTCCTACAAAATTCAAAAATAGATTTTTCTAAATTATTTTAATTTTTATAGAAGTTTTAGGATTTTCTAGTTAATTTTATTTGCATTTAGTTGCATATTTAATATTTAAAATTATGAAAAAATGCCAAAAATATCTAAAATATTCATTTGAATGGCATCTTAAATTAAATTGCATTTAGGATTTAATTACATAAGTTAATTGAATTTTTTAAACAAAAAATAACAAAAAAATATGGGCCATTCACATTTTTAAATTTTAGTTGCAAATTAGTAACTTCCTTTCATTAGCTTTAAACTAATTAATTATTTTGATGTTAGAAATAGATAATTATTTTAATTCTACAATTTAGAATCAAATTCAAGGATTTTAGTTAGTTTGTTTAGGATTTTAATTAATTCAATTAGGATTTAAATTCAAAAGGAAACACAAAAAAAGAGAAAGAAAGAGAGAAGGGATTTTGTTTGGTTCCGGATTTGGGCTAAACAATGTCTAAGCCCAAAATTCCCCTCAAAACCCAACTTGCCCCAAGCCCAGTCCGTTCCAGCCCTCACTTAACCAAAACGATATCGTTTTAGTAACGATGATCTTAGCCGTTGATTTTCCTTGATCGAACGGCTCAGAACCCCACACCACATCCCCTTATTACTATCCTAAACACCCCCCCATACCCCTATGAAACCCTCAAAGACCACCCATACCCCCCTTTCTCATCCGCCACCGCAAATCGCCCACGGCGGAGGACCAATGCCAAACAATCCTAAATTAACACCCTACACTCCCCAACTCCTCCACAACCTGAACCGATTATCCATTCCCTTTAAATCTATCTCAAACATAGTCAAAAATAGATCTGTAATCCCCCAAAAAAATTAAAAAATAAAAAGGAGCTTGAACCGGTTTTCCACTCTCAAGAGATGGATCGCTTTGATTCGGAACCTCCACTGACCGATTGCTCTTGTTGAGTGCAATCGATCGATGTCGGTTTTGGTTCATTCCAAAATTTTTAAGAATCCAGTCAAGTCGTCATTGGCAGGTTTGAAGCTCGATTCCTATGTCCTAAGCTTCTTCTATCTTAATGAGTAACCCCTTTCTTTTCTTCTGTTCTTCTTTCTTTTCCTCTAATGGCTTAATTTCATATTAGTTATAGAGTTTCAATTTTTTGATTGTATGATAATTAGATTAAATCTGTTAGTTTAATTGAAAACATGTTTAGTTAATTCCTTAATTAGGAATAGGATATGATAAATGCATGCCTTAGAATTTATCAATTTCTCAAATTTTTGATGACCTTAGTCAGGGTTGAGTTGTTGTCTATTACTCTTAATTGCTCATCTCTGTTTTGGTTTAAACTTGTTCTTAGGAGACTGATTGGTAGATCGTTAGATGTTTTAAGATAATTGGTTTCAATCTTAATCGTTTCTTTGTTAATTTAGGTTATGTTGTTGAATTTCTATAGCTTTGTTTGAATTCTATTATTATAGTTAGCATTATATGTTCCAGAATCATATTGGTTGTGCCCTGTTTTAAAAATGGATTGGAGGCCTGCCTTGTTGACGGGCAGGCCTATTGAGTCTTAAGGCCCAGATTTCTATTATGGTTGGAAAGGTAAATAGCAGAGTCTTAAAGGGTAATTAGGAGTACTTGTAATTAAAGGAATCTTTATATAACTTCTAGGAAGTGTCTAGAAGGCCTAGGGTGCAGTAAAAACAGGGGAATTAAGGGTCAATTTGAGAAGTTAAGGGGTTAGAAGAATAGAAAGGAATTTCTGGAATTGAACAGCTGTCTATTTCAGTTGCAAAAGATGCCAATTCTCTAATTTTTATGGAAAGCCGGCAGAATATTCCCACACCCCCTCTCCCTCACATATAGCACATGATCACATTCTATAAAGGGACTCCTGCTCTCATTTTACTGAGGGAGAATTTTCTGCACATTCACTCTAAAAACAAGCATACGGGCTCAGACAGAAAAAGAGAAAGTAGCTAGAAAGTTTAGGTTTCAGGTTTGAAAATACCAGAAATCAAAATCATAGAAAGAGTTTTCAAAGTTTCTTGTGATTTCTGCTACATCTTTATACAAGTTCTGTCTTCCTCAAAGCTGATTTTGGACTGAGATTTGAAGCTATTATCTGCTGATGTTCTTCTGACTACTGTTGCTTCATTCCTATTTCAAAGATTTATTTTTTATTTTTTTGCTTTTGCTGTCCAGGTACACCCCTTTTGAACCTTGTGCTACAAATTGGATATGAAGATATGTGTGCTTTGAAATTAATGGAATCAGTCGTTTTCAGCTGTTATTTCTTGTGTTTTGTTAAATTGTTTAATTCTTTTTCTTGTTAACCAATATCATATTCTATTTGTTATTAGTAGATCTCGACCTAAAGTTGGTACATAAGTTTTCATGTAGTGTATAAATATGTTATGGTCTTAGTCTTTATGCTGGATTCTCATCCAACGTTAAATGATCAGTAAATCGTTGTTCTGGAATTTAATATACTTATGTCCATAATCCAAAGATACACATATAGCGTGAATATAGGTGTATGTTAAATATACAAACTTTGTTGATTTATTCGTTTAGTCAGTGACTCTATTATGCTAAGATTTGGGAAGTAGCCTTTGTCAAAATTTAGGTAGGTAATCACTATTTTGTTTCTTTAAGTTGGATAAAGTCGACTTTCTATCAATTTGTTAAAAGTGGTTTATTAACATGTAATGAAATCACTGACAACAAGGGAAAAGTAGGAGGAAGAGACTTCAGTAGTCTTTTCCCCTTATTTGTAAGGAAACCAACTGCTCGAACCTTTTATTTACAATATAATGATACCAGTAATGGATTTGATGGTGGATTAGAGGAATTCTTTTATTTACAATAATACTTAGGATTTGTTTCTAGGCCCAAGTTGAAAGAATATGAAGTCCAGTACTACCGTCCCTCATTTTAGATCTCCCTTTCATCATTAATTGACTACCTTCTCTTGAAATTGAGTAGTCCCAATCGTATTCAACCCATAAACGAAGAAGTGTTAACTCGTCAATAGCTCGAATTCCGTTTAGCTAAATTGATACTTTTTCCCAACAAAATATACTTCATAAATCTAGACTTCGCACGCAAAATCCCAAATTTTAGGATAATAGAATCATAAATAGCGTAGTTGCTTTAGGCGCGATTAATAATAATCATCGTGACTATGGGTACGGTTCCCGTGGCATACTCATGATACGTAATCCCCAAATCGAGTGTGCATTTCATGCAACTCGACCAAAACTTCAAATAATAATAAAAATAAACATGTTGTAAATCGCGGGTGCGTTTCACGTGGCGCGATTTGTAATATGTACCAAAACGACAAGTGTACGACATCGTAACTTGTTCCAGAAATAATTCCATAAATACTAAAAGTGATTAACTGAATAGTTAAAAGCGGTTAGAAGTTTAAAAATGCACAGTAGGTTTTAAATGTGTATCAAATCAGATAATTAGGCCAATTATTAACAGTTGAGCGACCGTGCTAAAACTACGGAACCCGAGAATGACTAACACCTTTTTTCGGGTTAACAAAATTCCTTACCTGGTCTTCTGATTTTCGCAGACTTTAAACAGAGTCAAACTTCCTCGATTTGAATTTAAAAACTGGTGACTTGTGACACCCTAATAACTATCCCAAGTGGCGACTCTGATTAATTAAATAATTCCATTTCGATAATGCCACTTCAATTGAAAAATTCCCTATCCCCTCGAAAAAAAGGAGGTCTGACACCTTTGGCGACTCTGTTGGGGAACAAGAACCCAGAATCTCGGGTTCAGGGTTCAAGAATTCGAGCTTAGAATAGTTGTTATGATTGGTTTTCATGATTGTTTAATTCTTTTTACCTGTTTGAGCCTAATGTGCTAAATGCCGATTTTTACCGCTTTGATATTATTTGGACTGTATATAAACTATTACGAAATCCTTCTTCTCTCTGAGTCGTCTAAATCTTTTGGGAAGTGCACGCTGACATGACTTCTTTTCTGTTAGTGTTATACCCTAATTTAGAACGAGGATCAGATCAGTTACAAAGCTGGATGGCCTATTGGTTACTGGTACGTTGCTCCCCCTCTGCTCGAGTTTTCCGCTCGGGTAAGCCAGGTCTAGAACAACATACCCCAGGAATTAAACCTAGAATAACACAGCCTTATGCCGGATCCCTAGTAGGTACGTTTGTTTGCATCACGTGCATTTGACTTTGGGGACTCAACACAAGGGTTGGGTCCGTCTAAGATAGGTGTATCCAATTTAAAAGACCATTCTGATGCATTTTACGTGCTACTTGTGCATTTATCTATTTCGGCTTGTATGTTGACCAGCTTTTAGAGTAGGAAAAGAAAATCAAGCAAAATCAAGAGTGAGGTAGGATAGAAAAATATCCGGTTCTAAAAATACCAGTGTTCAAAATATCCCGAAACTTTGCCGAAATTTTGAAAAAAAGAAGTCTTTCAAAAATAAGTCCTACTTTTCCATGCGTCAAAACTCACCGAACTACGCGTATTTGATTCCCACCAGGTGTGGGATACGAAGGCAACCCTTATCGGGTCCAGCCTCATTTTTGCAAAAATAATCAAAATAGGGAAATGTTGTCATAAATAAAGTTAGGCGATGCCGTTTTTGCCTAAATAGCCAGAAATATCCCGACGGGACGCTGGAAGGCTATTTTTGCAAGAATAGCCACTCATGGTTTTTTAAGAATATTTGGCCACTTAGCAAACACAACCCTAAAATCTTCCCTTCCGAAGTGCTGAAGGTCCGTATTTGCAAAAGTATCCATGATTTGTTTTCGGTTGGATTTTGCAAAAATAATCTTTTCATGGCCAGTTTTAAACAAAATTCACATGTTTTAATCTGGTCACCCTAATTTTAAAATGTGCAAAATGAGCACTGTTCAGAATTTACTTGTGAAGGTTATGGATCAGATTCCACTAGCACTCCCCATTGCTACACATTGATTTACCAACAACAAAAAAGCATGCAGTAGTTACAAGACCAAACCAACACAGATACACAAGTGTTGGAGGCTCGGGTCTAGCAGATTGGACGTTTGCTTCAAGAAAAAGGTGTTATCAGAATGAGGATTAAAGATATAGTTGATTATGTTGTAATGAAATGCCATGAATGTGAAGACATGACCAGGTCTATATTTTTTGCTTTTGTGATGACATTCGTTCGCCAGGTGATGATTGACCTAGACCACCTTCAAGAAGATATTGCCCGTAGGCCGGTGCGGAGACCGGCTGATGTCCCGCAAGCCCCCGGAGTACCAGTGGAGACTCTTATGTATTTTTGATTTTTTAGTTTTTGAGTCTGTATTTTACTTTTTCTCGAGTTTTGTTCGTCTTTGTCAAGATTGTTTATTGCTTTATTTCAAGTCTGTAGATTTTTGCTTGTAGTCATCACTAATCTTAAGTCCTTGTAATAAAAAATCCAAAAAGATGTCTTTTGTTAATTAAATATTGAAAAACCCAAAAATTTTCTTTTCTTTCATTTCGCATTTATATCCTTGAACTACGTAATGATCTGATTCATGCGGCATCATGATACGTAGGCAATCCCCATAGGATTTGATCATAGCCATAAAATAAAATAAAAAAAAAGGAGAGAAAAGAAAGTGAGTGAAAAACAAAGAAAAAGTGGCAAAAACAAAAAAAGAGAGAAAGAGAGTGCAAAAAATAAAAGAGCAACAGAAACAGAATGAGAAAATCAAGAGTGATTAAACGGAGGCAGAAATGAGTGAAAAAAGTTACAGAGTGAAAAAGGGATTAGTTAAGGTCGGGATGAAACATGTAACCGTTCAAACACATGGTAGAAGCATTTAACTCCTTAGGTGCATTGCATCCCAATGTGCAATTTTCTATCCGTTATGCGTCTCAAAACTAACAAGGTTGCTGGATGCAATAAGTACAGGTTCTGTTCAAGTGGTTAGTTTGTTGGCATCCTGGCAAGTCACCCATACAACACCAGATCAATGCTCAAGGCAGCCATGACTAGCATGGAATTGGACACGGGTGTTATTGACCCGCCGGGGGAGATTGTAGAATCGGAGTCGGAATTGAAAGAGGAGGTCCATAGGTTGAAACATCAAATGGTAGAAATGTATCAAGCCTGGATCAGGGGGCATCCTCCACCTTCATTCCATGCTAACTACACAGAAAATCCCGCCTTCATCCCACCACTATCACAAGCCTAGGATTCCACTACCGTTGATCTTTCCTCTCAGCATGCACCGTGCTTTACCCCTTACCACCACTACCCCGACACTTTGTTCCAATCTTTCCATGCTCCACCAGCCAAAGCAACCGCATACCCTGCTCTGACATCTACTCCTATTTTCGTAGCTCTTCCGTGAGCTACCCTCCACCGATATTCTAGTGAACCTGCGTTCCAAGCTCCAGATACCCAATATTATGCTCCAAAACCAACTTTCAAAGTCATGGATCCTTATTCCTACACCCCTCACTTTGAAGCTCCTGTTGAAACTGAGAAACCATCCCGGAATGTGGAGCGAGATGAGATATTCAGTAAAGTAAAGAGTTTAGAGAAATCTTTGAAGAACATGCAAGGGACAGGAAGCCAAGTAAGTGTGGCTTACAAGGATTTATGCTTATTCCCTGATGTCTAACTGCCCGATGGGTTCAAGATGCCCAAGTTTGACCTGTACGATGGACATGGAGATCCCGTGGCCCATTTTAGAGGCTTTTGCAGCAAGATGAGAGGCGTCAGTGGGAAAGACGAATTATTAATGGCGTATTTCAGTCAGAGTTTGAGTGGGGCGGCTCTGGAATGGTACACCCGCCAAGACGCTAGCAGGTGGTACACATGGGACGACTTGGCTCAGGCCTTTGCTCGGCACTTTTAGTACAATATAGACATTGTCCCGGATCACCTATCTTTGACCAAGGTAGAAAAGAAGACCAGTGAGAGCTTTAGGGAATATGGTTTCAGATGGAGAGAACAAGTTGCACGGGTCAATCCTCCAATGGAAGAAGATGAGATGGTCAAATACTTTCTTCAAGCCCTAGAGCCTACTTACTTTGACCATTTGATCTCAGCCATAAGTATGTCCTTCAATGATGTGGTAAAGATGGGAGGAATGGTGGAAGAGGGACTCAAGTCAAACACGATCATGAGCTACTCTGACATAAAAGCAACCACACAGGCAATTCAAAGTAGCACCGGAAGCCTGTTAGGCAAGAAGAAGAAGGATGATGTCGCTATGATTATCTCTGGATCATGGCATGGCCCAAGGGGTTCGCTTCGCTAGTACACCCAACCTCAACCCCAACCTCAAGCTTACACCCATGCTCCATATAATCCATCCCAACATTATTTCCCACCACAAGACCCTCAATATTTAGCCAGACCACCCCAATACCATGTTCACCACGCACAGTCATATGCTCAACCCCCTCCTTACCCGCAATGGCGTGCTCCAACTCCACAAAATCCTTATCCACCCTCACAACCATACCGAAACCCTACTGGCCCAAGCTTTCGACCAAGGCCGAATTATAGAAAATAAAGGCAGCAGCGGAAAGAAACCTCCACCCCTCTTGGAGAGTTGTATACCAGTTTGTTTCAAAGATTGAGGCAGTTGGAAGTCTTGAGGCCGATGGAGCCAAAGATACCAAATCCACCTCCAAGTAACCTTGATTATACCCTCAGATATGTATATTGTTCTGATGCCCCGGGGCACGACACAGAGAAGTGTTGGCATTTGAAGAGGGCAATCCAAGAGCTTATTGATACAAATCAAATGGTGGTCCAGAGCTCGGAGGTGCCAAACATCAACCAAAATCCTTTGTTGGCCCATGAAGAGACACATATGATTGAGATATTTCATAAGGATGGGGAGCCCAAGAATTCTTCCAAATCTGTCATGATGATCTGGGCTAGCGAAAGTAATTCAGTTAAAGCTCCAGATTCTGCAAAAGCAATGCCCTTGACAGTTGAAGGGGTGACGGAGAAGCTAAGCACGCTCAACGTGAAGCCATCTGTATTGGTTGTGAAAAGGCCTCCAATTGATGTTGGAGTGAACCAGGAAAAATAAAAAGTGGTCGTGCCAGGGATCCCGGGCAAGCCTGTCATAATCGTGGAAGGGGCTCGTATTACCCCTGTTATTATTAAGCCAGTGACCCAGTTACCAATGGTTGACACAAAGGTCGTTCCGTGGAATTACAAACAGGTGATAGTGACATATAAAGGGAAAGAAGTAGAGGAAGAAGTCAATGAAACCAGAGCACTGACTCGTTCTGGGAGATGTTTTAGCCCGGAGGAACTGAGGAAAGCCAAGCCATTCAAGATGGACACATCCTAGTAAAGAATCTAGTCACCAAAGAAGAGGCTGAAGAGTTCCTGAAAAAGATGAAAATGCAAAACTATTCCATTGTGGAGCAGTTAAGGAAAACACCATCTCAGATCTCTCTTTTGTCTTTGCTGATACATTCAGATGAACACCGCAAAGCCCTGATGAAGATTTTGAATGAGGCCCATGTTCCTGATAAGATCACGGTGAACCACTTGGAAAAGATTTCTAACAAGATCTTCGAAGCAAACAGGATCACTTTCTCAGATGATGAACTTCCTATGGAGGGTATAGCGCACAACCGTGCTCTTTATCTCACAGTGAAGTGCGAGGATTCTGCTGTCTCAAGGGTACTGGTTGATAACGGTTCTAGTGAAAATATTTGCCCTCTGTCCACTTTGCGAAAGTTGAAGATCGACACTTAAAGGATCCACATGAACAATGTATATGTTCGAGGTTTCGATGGAGGAGGGAAAGATTCTGTCGGTGATATAATGCTCAAATTGTCAATGGGGCCAGTTGAGTTCACTATGGAGTTCCAAGTGCTAGATGTGGCTGTCTCCTACAACTTATTGTTGGGTAGGCCCTGGATACATGCTGCCAAGGCAATCCCGTCTTCTATGCATCAAATGGTAAAGTTCGAATAGGACATGCAGGAAATAGTTGTGCACGGTGATGAGAACTTATCTGCTTACAATGACACAACTGATCCATTTATTCAAGCTGAAGATGATAAAGGGCCTTGAGTTTACCAAACGTTCGAAACAGTGTCTGTCGAGAAGCTTCCTGAGGGAGAATGCATTTCAGGTTCGAAGCTACCCTCGGCATCCGTCATGGTAGCAAATGAAATGTTGAAGAATGGTTTTGTGTCGGGCAAAGGTCTGGGTTCATCTCTACAGGGTATTGCGCATCCGGTGTGTCTACATGAAAGTTTCAGTACATTTAGTTTGGGATTCACACTCATATGGAAGGACGTGAAAAGGGCTACAAATTGGAAAAAGGAAGCCATGGCCACTTCCTAAGCCTGTTCCACACATCTCCAAGTCTTTTGTCAAGCCAGGGGTCGCAAAATGCCCAATATCAGCGGTCCCTAAACCGGTGATCGACTTTGATGAAAAGCTGATCAAGAGGTTCCAGAGTCTATTTGATGAGGTTAATATAGTAGAAATCGGGGAAGGTTCCAGTAATGCCGATGTGTAGCTTGTTGGGCCAAATGTGAAGCTTAGCAATTGGAAAACTACTCCTCTCCCCACCCGGAAGGAGTTTTGGTAGTTTGATTTGTTTTTCTTTCTGTCATCTGGGTTATTCCAGGGTTGTAATCCAGATTTTTATTTTATTTTTTTGCTTGTTTTGATGTACAAACCCTTCTATCCTTTTATGTTCAATGAAATACAATTTTCCGTTTTCCATTATTCCTTATAGCATTTCATTTTTGTTTTGTTTTTTCTATACAGTTCTTTTTATGCTGCTTTCAATGACATGACATGCATGAGGAATTTTCAGCCAAATCTTAAAAGTCAATCTAATTCTGAAATAATAATCTAAGAAGTAGAGTGATGATGAAACAAAATATGATGAAGAAGCAGCATTTGAGGAAATCAGTAGAGAACTAAAACATTTTGAAGGAAAACCCAAGGCTAATTTGGATGAAACTGAAGTAATCAATTTAGGAGATCAAGATAATGTCAGGGAAACCAAGATAAGTGTGTATCTGGAACCACAAATCAAGGAAGAAATAATCAAAGCACTGTTTGAATACAAAGATGTCTTTGCATGGTCGTATGATGATATGCCGAGTTTGAGCACTGATTTGGTAGTTCATAAATTGCCAACTGATCCGGCATTCCCTCATGTCAAGCAAAAGTTAAGAAAGTTCAAGACTGACATGAGTGTGAAGATTAAAGAAGAAATCACAAAGCAACTTGGGGCGAAAGTTATTCGGGTCACTTAATATCCCACTTGGTTAGCTAATGTGGTGCCAGTAACAAAAAAGGATGGTTAGACCAGGGTATGTGTTGATTATCGTGGTCTTAACAAGGCAAGTCCAAAGCATAACTTTCCATTACCGAACATCCACATTCTGATTGATAATTATGCCAAGCATGAGATCGGGTCTTTTGTGGATTGCTACGCGGGATATCACCAGATCCTGATGGATAAGGAAGATGCAGAAAAGACAGCGTTCATCACGCTATGGGGTACATATTGCTACCCGATAATGCCATTTGGTTTGAAGAATGCTGGGGCAACTTACATGAGGGTAATGACTACCATATTTCATGACACGATACACAAGGAAATTTAGGTTTATGTAGATGATGTGATCATAAAGTCAAAGAAGCAGACTGACCATGTCGGGTATTTGAGAAAGTTTTTCCAAAGGCTCCGCATGTACAATTTCAAGCTCAATCCGGCGAAATGTGCATTTTGTGTCCCGTCTGGGAAACTGTTGGGATTCATAGTCAGTCGACGCGGTATTGAGTTGATCCATCAAAGATCAAATCCATCCAAGAATTACCATCGCCAAAGAATAAAACCGAGGTGATGAGCCTGCTCGGAAGGTTAAACTACATCAGCAGGTTTATTGCTCAACTCACAAGAACTTGTGAGTCCATCTTTAAGTTGCTGTAGAGGAATGCTGCGGTTAAGTGGACTGATGAGTGTCAGGAAGCATTTGATAAGATCAAGAGTTACCTATCAAACCCACGCGTGCTGGTCCCTCTGGAGCCTGGGAGACCTTTAATTCTCTATTTGACGGTCCTGGATAATTCTTTTGGTTGTGTGTTGGGTCAACACGACATAACGGGAAATAAAGAGCAAGCCATTTATTATCTCAGTAAGAAGTTCACTCCTTATGAGATTAAGTATATTCTTCTTGAGAGGACATGTTGCTCCATGACTTAGGTGGCACAAAAGTTGAAGCATTATCTATCGTCCTACATTACTTACCTCATTTCTCGCATGGATCCTCTAAAGTATATCTTTAAGAAGCCTATGCCTACAGGAAGACTTGCAAAGTGGCAGATTTTACTCACAGAGTTTGATATCATCTATGTGACTCGGACCACGATGCAAGCCTAAGCCTTGGTCGACCACTTGGCCGAGAATCCAGTGGATGAAGAATATGAGCCACTAAAGACTTATTTTCCTGATGAAGAAGTGATGTATGTTGACGAGGCTGATCATGATGAAAAGCCAGGTTGGAAACTCTTCTTTGATGGAGCTGCTAACATGAAAGGTGTCGGAATAAGGGTTGTACTCATTTCTGAAACAAGGCATCACTACCCTATGACGACCCAACTTCGATTTTATTGCACCAACAACATGGCCGAGTACGAAGCATGCATTCTGGTTTTGAGGTTAGCTGTAGATATGGGAGTCCAGGAAATACTGGTTTTGGAGATTCTGATTTGTTGGTTCACCATATTTAGGGAGAATGGGAGACTCAAGATTTAAAGCTTATATCGTATCAACAGTGTCTGCATGATCTTTGTCAACGATTTAGGTCAGTATAATTCAGGCATATTCCCAGGATTCATAATGAGATTACCGATGCCTTGGCTACTCTGGCGTCAATGTTACACCATCCGTATAAGACTTACGTCGACCCTCTGCATATCCAAGTCCGTGATCAGCACACTTATTGTAATGTGGTTGAACAGGAAGTTGATGGTGAACCTTGGTTCCACGATATCAAGGAATACATCAAGTCGGGGTATATCCGGTACATGCCACATGTGATCAAAAAAGAACCATTCGACGTCTGGCTAGTGGATTTTTCTTGAGCGGAGGAATCTTGTACAAGAGGACTCCAGATCTAGGACTAGTAAGGTGCATAGATGCTAAACAAGCGTCGACTATCATGACCGAAGTACATTTCGGAGTTTGCGGGCCGCATATGAGCGGGTATGTTTTGGCAAAGAAGATCTACGAGTAGGTTATTATTGGCTCACCATGGAACAAGATTGCATCAGCTTTGTTCGAAAATGTCATCAATGCCAGGTGCACGGTGATTTGATTCATTCCCCTCCATCTGAGTTGCACACAATGTCTGCACCGTGGCCCTTTGTTGCTTGGGGCGTGGATGTCATTGGACCAATTGAGCCGGCAACGTCAAACGGTCATAGGTTTATTCTGGTGGCCATTGATTACTTTACCAAGTGGGTCAAAGATGTAACTTTCAAGTCCGTGACCAAGAAGGCGGTGGTAGATTTTGTTCATTCAAATATCATTTGCCGGTTCGGAATTCCCAAGGTAATCATCACAGACAATGCTGCTAACCTCAACAGTCATTTGATGAAAGAGGTATGCCAACAGTTCAAGATTATGCATCGAAACTCCACTCTGTATCGTCCTAAGGCAAACAGAGCTGTTGAGGCTACTAACAAGAACGTAAAGAAGATACTTCATAAGATGGTGCAAGGTTCCAGGCAATGGCATGAAAAGTTACCTTTTGCTTTACTGGGTTATCGCACTACTGTTCGCACTTTAGTAGGTACAACTCTTTATTTGCTGGTATATGGAACTGAGGCCATTATACCTGCGGAAGTTGAGATTCTATCCCTTCGGATCGTTGCTGAAGCTGAAATTGATGATGATGAATGGGTCAAAACTCGGCTAGAGTAGTTGAGTTTGATTGATGAAAAAAGATTGGCAGCAGTATGTCATGGTCAATTATCTCAGAAAAGAATGGCAAGAGCATACAACAAGAAGGTGCGTCCCTGGAAATATGAAGGGGGCCAGCTGGTATTGAAATGCATCCTTCCACATCAGGCTGAAGCTAAAGGTAAGTTCACCCCAAACTGGCAGGGGCCGTTCATTGTGACAAAGGTGTTTCCCAATGGTGCTTTGTATTTAATAGACATAGAAGGAAAATGTGCTGATATGGCTATCAATTCTGATGCAGTCAAGAGATATTATTTATGATTTCTTCGCTTATCTTCAATCGCATTTTGTACTCGGCATGTTCAAAGTTGGAATGACGAAGGCATCTTATTCTGCTACCCCCAAACACTTTTATCCTTTGTTACCCCTTTTTGAGCCTTATTTATTTTATTCCATACCCCTCTTTTGGAATCAGAAGCAGAGTTAGAAATAGAAAACAAAAAGACAAAAAAGAAAATAAAAAAGAGAAGAAGAAAAAAGAAAAGCAAAGTAACAAAAAACAAAATAACTTTTACTAGTAGGAACTACGTTTGACCTGATTCCTTTAATGGATACGTAGGCAGCCTTATTCTGAGGTTCGGTCTCATCAAATAAAAATTCAAAATTTTCCAGACTCAAAGAAACTGGGGCATAAGTTTTAGTTCTGCTAAAGAACTGATTCCAAAAGTTGTAATTTTGAACCCTTTCATTTTAAATTGTTTTGAGCCTTTATGTCACCTTTTCTTTCTAACCATGTCCAAAAGCCTACACTACGGTCCAAAGAAAGACCTTCCGATCAATATTTGAGGATACCAAGTCAAGTGAGATAGAGGTATGATTTACATTATGGGTAACACCTTGTTCATGGGCACAAGAAAAATAAACAAAGTGAGAGAGTCTTATTGGTGAAAACCCTCACGGGCACCGTAAGGCGATGGTGAGATGAGGAAAAAATTTAAAATGAGAGGGTCTTATTGGTGAAAACCCTCGCGGGCATCGTAAGGCGGTGGTGAGTTGAGAGATGAACAAATGAGAGAGGCTTGTTGGTGAAAATCCTTCGGGGCACTACAAGTCGAAAGAGGTTGGTGACTTTACATAGAAATTGAATTATGAAAATCCCGGTTTTGAAGTATGAAGACATGGCATGAACTGAAATGTTATTAGTTGGATGGATTAGGATGATCAATCCTAAATGCATGTCATGATCATTGGAGCCAACTGGTTCATTCAGATAAGTCTCTTTTCCATTCTTCTTCAAATAGTCATATATGTTTAAAATTTTCCTCTTTATTCCCAATTCTCGAAGTCACTTCGCTTCGTTTCTTTTGGGTCTATTTTTCTAAGTCTCTGTCAAGTTAGTCTTTGTAAAGCAAGCAATAAAGGACTTTCAAGCCCATTACCAGCTTTTTAATTACACCACGCGAAATTCGGCCAAGCACATCACAAGTGACATAATTCAGAATGAGCAATGTGGTGGTAATTGAAGTTCAGGTGGTCAAGCGATTCGTGAATTTTGAGAAAATGCAAATGCTCAACAATTGTCAGAATAAAAGTACCATACAACGAGTTGAGTGTAAGGCATTCAAGTCATTCAGAGGTTTTATGGTCGAGGTACGATCAGAAGGTCAAACAATTCTTTGTAGCCCGAAGCAACTAATCAAAATGAAGTGGGGTAGTGGCAGAAGCAGACACCTTCAGCAAGGATGCCACAAACTAACCGCCACATTCTCAAACTGACAAAATTTTCTTTGTTTAAAGCAGGGCAAGAAATTTTGTTTGCTTTTCCAAGAATCCCCCATGAGGAAAGCATGTTCCAGACAAGTTCAGTTTTAAGTTTTCAGGACCCTCCTGGATAATGGGAGTTAATTTCAAGTGTTCAGGACCCTCCTGGACCCTCCTGGACCCTCCTGGATAATGGAATTTAATTTCAAGTTTTCAGGACCCTCCTGGACCCTCCTGGATAATGGAATTTAATTTCAAGTTTTCAAGACCCTCCTGGATAATGGTATCTAGTTTTAATTTTTCAGGACCCTCCTGGATAATGGGATTCAACTAACACTCAATGAATGTTCCTGGTACAAATCGTGGCAGAAAAGTTTCTCTGTTTTGTCTGTGTTGTTGTGATCGCAGGTGCCTACCTGGAGAATGAGAGAATTTATTTCAAGTTCAAGTTGATATCAGGCGCCCACCTGGAGAACAAGGGAATTTATTTAAGGTTTAAGTAAACATCATGCACCCACCTGGAAAATGAGGGAATTCATTTCAAGTTTTAAGTCAGCAACAGGCGTCCACCTGGAGAATGAGGGAATTCATTTCAAGTTTTAAGTCAGCATCAGGCACCCACCTGGAAAACGAGGGAATTCATTTCAAGTTTTAAGTCAACATCAGGCACCCACCTGGAAAATGAGGGAATTCATTTCAAGTTTTAAGTCAGCATCAAGCACCCACCTGGAAAATGAGGGAATTCATTTCAAGTTTTAGATCAGCATCAGGCACCCACCTGGAAAACGAGGGAATTCATTTCAAGTTTTAAGTCAACATTAGGCGCCCACCTGGAGAACGAGGGAATTCATTTTAAGTTTTAAGCCAGCAGGTGCCCACTTGGAGAATGAGGGAATTCATTTCAAGTTTTAAGTCAGCAGGCGCCCACCTGGAGAATGAGGGAATTCATTTCAAGTTTTAAGTCAACATCAGGCACCCACCTGGAAAATGAAGGAATTCATTTCAAGTTTTAAGTCAGCAGGCGCCCACCTGGAGAATGAGAGAATTTATTTCAAGTTTTAAGTCAGCAGGCGGCCACCTAGAAAATGAGGGAATTCATTTCAAGTTTTAAGTCAGCATCAGGCGCCTACCTGGAGAACGAGGGCATTCATTTCAGGTTTTAAGTCAGCATCAGGTTCCCACCCGAAGAACGAGGGAATTCATTTCAGGTTTTAAGTCAGCATCAGACGCCCACCTGGAGAATGAAGGAATTTATTTCAAGTTCAAGTTAGAGGTAACAGAAACTCGCCTCAAGAATGCGAGTCGTTAGTTCGAGATGCACAACAGAACTGTAGAAGATTCAAGATCAAGTTCCAGAAGACCTATAGATAGGAATCTTGTAACTCATATCTGATAGACTTGCTTAGTTTCTTTTCATTTTGATTTTGGTATAATTAGGAGTTCAGCAAGCAATAGCAGCAGCAACAGCAGTGAAACCACAACTTCTCAGTAGGCCCAGCTACCGAAACTTCAAAAACTACTCTAACCTGATTCCTTTATAGCCAAGGATATGTAGGCAACCTCCGAAGCAAGCTTCAGTCAGACTTTTTCAAAACGCTTCCCATGGAGTATCCAAACGGGCAAAATATTGCTCGTATTTTCTCACTTTATCTTTGCCCGAAAACTCTTCGTGTTTTCGAGCAAAGAAGGGCAGCTGTGAGCACGTGATTTTTTTCCAACTAAAAATACTCCTATAAAGTTCAAAAATAGATTTTTCTAAATTATTTGAATTTTTATAGAATTTTTAGGATTTTCTAGTTAATTTTATTTGCATTTAGTTGCATATTTAAAATTATGAAAAAATATCTAAAATATTCATTGCATAACATCTTAGATTTAATTACATTTAGGATTTAATTACATAAGTTAATTGCATTTGTTAAACAAAAAATCACAAATTATATGGGTTATTTTTATATTTTTAACTTTTAGTTGCAAATTAGTAATTCCCTTTCATTAGCTTTAAATTAATTAATTATTTTGATGTTAGAAATATATAATTAATTTAATTCTACAATTAAGAATCTAATTCAATGATTTTAGTTAATTTGTTTAGGATTTTAATTAATTCAATTAGGATTTAAAATCAAAAGGAAACAAAAAAAAGAGAAAGAAAGAGAGAAGGGATTTTGTCTGGTTACGGATTTGGGACAAACAATGTCTAAGCCCAAAATTCCCCTCAAAACCAAACTTGCCCCAAGCCCAGTCTGTTCCAGCCCTCACTTAACCAAAACGGCGTCGTTTTAGTAATGACGACCTTAGCCGTTGATTTCCCTTAATCGAACGGCCCAGAACCCTACACCACATCCCCTTATAACTGTCCTAAACACCCCCATACCCCCATGAAACCCTCATAGACTACCCATATCCCCCCCTTCTCATCCGCCACCGTTTCCGCCGCCGAAAATTGCCCACGGCGGCAGACCACCGCCAAACAACCCTAAATTAACACCCTACACTCCCCAACTCCTCCACAACCTAAACCTCTTATCCATTCCCTTTAAATCCGTCTCAATCATAGCAAAAAACAAATCTGAAATTCCCAAAACAAAAATAAAAAAAATAAAAAAGAGCTCAAACCAGTTTTTCACTCTCAAACTTTGATATAAAACCTACACTAACCGATTGCTCTTGATGAGTGCAATCGATCGATGTCAGTTTTGGTTCATTCCGAAATTTTCAAGAATCCGATCAAGTCGTCATTGGCAGGTTTGAAGCTCGATTCCTATGTCTTAAGCTTCTTCTGTCTTAATGAGTAACCCCTATCTTTTCTTCTCTTCTTCTTTCTTTTCCTCTAATGACTTAATTTCAGATTAGTTATAGAGTTTTAATTTTTTGATTGCATGATAATTAGATTAAATCTGTTAGTTTAATTGAAAACATATTTAGTTAATTCCTTAATTAGGAATAGGATATGATTGTTGCATGCCTTAGAATTTATCAAGTTCTCTGATTTTTGATGACCTTAGTTAGGGTTGAGTTGTTGTCTATTACTCTTAATTGCTCATCTCTGTTTTTGGTTTAAACTTGTTCTTAGGAGACAGATTGGTAGATCGTTAGATGTTTTAAGATAATTGGTTTTAATCATAATCGTTTCTTTGTTAATTTAGGTTATGTTATTGAATTTCTATAGCTTTGTTTGAATTCCATTGTTATAGTTAGCATTATATGTTCCAGAATCATATTGGTTGTGGCCTATTTTGAAAATGGATTGGAGGCCTGCCTTGTTGACGGGCAGGCCTATTGAGTCTTAACGCCCAAATTTCTGTTATTAGGAGATTTGTAATTAAAGGAATCTTTATATAACTTCTAGGAAGTGTCTAGAAGGCCTAGGGTGCAGTAAAAACAAGGGAATTAAGGGTCAATTTGAGAAGTTAAGGGGTTAGAAGAATAGAAAGGAATTTCTGGAATTGGACAACTGTCCATTTCAGTTGCAAAAGATGCCAATTCCCTTATTTTTAGGGAAAGCTAGCAGAATATTCCCACACCCCATCTCCCTCACATATAGCACATGCTCACATTCTATAAAGGGACTCCCCCTCTCATTTTACTGAGGGAGAATTCTCTGCACATTCACTCTAAAAAAAGTATATGGGCTCAGACAGAAAAAAGAGAAAGTAGCTAGAAAGTTTAGGTTTCAAGTTTGAAAATACTAGAAATCAAAATCATAGAAAGAGTTTTCAAAGTTGCTTATGATTTCTTCTATTTGAAGCTATTTTCTGTTGTTGTTCTTCTGACTGTTGTTGCTTCATTCCAATTTCAGAGATTTATTTTCTATTTTGTTGCTTTTGGTGTCCAGGTACACCCCTTTTGAACTTTAGGCTACAAATTGGATATGAAGATATGTGTGCTTTGAAATTAATGGAATCAGTCGTTTTCAGCTGTTATTTCTTGTGTTTTGTTAAATTGTTTAATTCTTTTTCTTGTTAACCAATATCATATTCTATTTGTTATTAGTAGATCTCGACCCGAAGTTGGTACATAAGTTTTCATGTAGTGTATAAATATGTTATGGTCTTAGTCTTTATGCTGGATTCTCATCCAACGTTAAATGATCAGTAAATCGTTGTTCTGGAATTTAATATGCTTATGTCCATGATCCAAAGATACACACATAGCGTGAATATAGGTGTATGTTAAATATACAAACTTTGTTAATTTATTCGTTTAATTAGTGACTCTATTATGCTAAGATTTGGGAAGTAGCCTTTGTCAAAATTTAGGTAGGTAATCACTGTTTTGTTTCTTTAAGTTGGATAAAGTCGACTTTCTCTCAATTTGTTAAAAGTGGGTTATTAACATGTAATGAAATCACTGACAACAAGGGAAAAGTAGGAGGAAGAGACTTCAGTAGTCTTTTCCCCTTATTTGTAAGGAAACCAATTGTTCGAACCTTTTATTTACAATATAATGATACCTGTAATGGATTTGATAGTGGATTAGAGGAATTCTTTTATTTTCAATAATACTTAGGGCCTGTTTCTGGGCCCAAGTTGAAAGAATATGAAGTCCAGTACTACCTTCCCTCATTTTAGATCTCCCTTTCATCATTAATTGTCTACCTTCTCTTGAAATTTAGTAGTCCCAAACGTATTCAACCCATAAATGAAGAAGTGTTAACTCGTCAATAGCTCAAATTCTGTTTAGCTAAATTGATACTTTTTCCCAACAAAATACACTCCATAAATCTAGACTTCGCACGCAAAATCCCAAATTTTAGGATAATTGAATCATAAATAGCGTAGTTGCTTTAGGCGCGATTAATAATAATCATCGTGACTATGGGTACGATTCTCTTGGCATAGTCATGATACGTAATCCCCAAGTCGAGTGTGCATTTCATGTAACTCGACCACAACTTCAAATAATAATAAACATTAACATGTTATAAATCGCGGGTGCGTTTCACGTAGTACGGTTTGCAATATATACCAAAACGACAAGTGTACTACATCGTAACTTGTTCCAGAAATAATTCCATAAATACTAAAAGTGGTTAACTGAATAGTTAAAAGCGGTTAGTAGTTTAAAAATGCATAGTAGGTTTCAAATATGTATCAAATCAGATAATTAGTCTAATTATTAACAGTTGAGCGACCGTGCTATAACCACGGAACCCGCGAATGCCTAACACCTTTTTCCGGGTCAATAGAATTCCTTACCTGGTCTTCTGGTTTTCGCAGACTTTAAACGGAGTCAAACTTTCTCGATTTGGGATTTAAAAATCGGTGACTTGGGACACCCTAATAACTATCACAAGTGGTAACTCTGATTAATTAAATAATCCCATTTCGATAATGCCACTTTAATTGAAAAAACTCCCTATCCCCTCAGAAAAAAGGAGGTGTGACACCTGTGATCACTACATCTGAAGCAACAATATCTGGACTGGCAGGAAAAGTATAGAATCGGGCATAACTGCCACCTAATCGGCCTCCCCCTCTTGGGTGACCCCTAGTTGATGAGCCCCACCCCGAGCTAGCTGGGCGGGTGGCATAACTACTAGTGCTAGTGCAGTCGGCCGAGAACTCTGTTGTGGAGCCCCACTTAATAGCCTAGGACAATCTCTCTTGTAATGACCAAATTCTCCGCACTCGAAACAACCCCTCCTCTAACGGAACTATTGCTCCTGATAACCCGAGGAATTACCTGTAGAAGCCTGAGCAGGCGAGGCATGATGAGCACTCTGCGCTGGTAATGCACTAAATGAAGACTGGCCTGAGTGAGCACTGCAAGAACCGTGGCTAGCTGATGCACCATGATGAGCTGAATGAGTCGTCTGAGCGGGCCTATAAGGGCGACCCCTGCTCTGGTAGGACTGTCCCCCGAAGGTATCCCACCAAAATCACCCGAACCTCGAGGCCTCTTGGTCTCTCTGTCACCACGCTCTTGGCTATAGACTACCTCTATCTGTCGAGCAATGTCGACCACCTCATCAAAAGTAGCACTAGATACCCTCTCCCTAGTCATAAGAAACTGTAGCTGATACGTTAGGCCATCAATGAACCTCCTAATCCTATCCCTATCAGTGAGAACCAACCAAACGTGTGACGAGCCAATTCAGAAAACCTCATCTCGTACTGTGTCACAGACATACCATTTTGACGTAACTGCTCAAACTGTCTGCGTAGCTCCTCTCTCCGAGACTGCGGTAAAAACTTCTCTAAAAAGAGAACGGAGAATTCCTGCCATGTAAGTGGTGTTGCACTGACCGGCTTGCGCCTCTCATAAGCATCTCACCATATGAAGGCAGCCCTAGAAAACTGAAAAGTAGTGAACGAGATCCTACTGGTCTCCAGAATACTCGTTGTCCAAAGCATCCGTTAGCACTTATCCAGAAAACCCTGAGCATCCTCTGACTCAGAAAACACTGGGCTGGTAGTGCCCCCAGATCTGAAGTCCCTGCACTACTTAATCTGGAGTACGGGCAACAGGGGTATGAGTACCCCCCCGTCTTGAGAAGTGGATGGTGCGGCTTGAGCCGAAACCACCTGAGCAAGGCTAGTGCAAACTGTCAATATCTGGGACAAAGCCTCCTGAAGGTTTGGAATCACAATGGGCACAGCTGGTGCCTGAGCTGGTCCCGCCGGCTCAACAATATCTGGAATCTTCTCCTGAGCTGGAGCAACTGGTGGGGCTATAAGTGCTGCTCCAACTGCTGTACGAGCTACACCTCGACCTCTACCTCGGCCCCGGCCTATACCATGGCCCCGACCTCTCGCGGCCCTAACTCATAGCTGACCGTCCGATCCGATAGTACGTATCCTCACCATTTGTGAGAGAATAGAATAATAAAAATTTAGTTTCCAGAATCAACAAATTCGCACAACAGAATACAAGAGGGTGAAATTTTTCTAAGGGTTCTGTAGCCTCTCGAAGATAAGTACAAACGTCTCTGTACCGATCCACAAGTCTTTACAAAACCTGCTCATGACTTGTGAGACCTATGTAACCTAGGCTCTGATACCAACTTGTCATGACCCAAAATCCTATCCCACCGTGATGGTGCCTATCGCAATACTAGGCAGGTCGACAACATCAATAACCCATAATTTCTTTTAAATATGGAAAACATAATAGTTATGTTTAAGAGAAAATCCCACAAATGCTGGATATAAATACACTCCCAAAATTCGGTGTCACTCAGTACATGAGTATCTATACATTACAAGTCTGGGAAATACTGCCTATAATAATCTAAGACCAAATACAATAAACAAAATGATAGGGAAAGAGAGACAAGGTCTGCGAAACATGGAAGCTACCTCTGAATCTCCGAAAAATCAACTGTGTGGAAGAATCAACACCTACTGGGTCCGGGATCACCTGGATCTGCACACAAAGTACAGGGTGTAGTATTAGTATAACCAACTCAGCAAGTAATAATACTAAATAAAGAACTCAAAGTAGTGACAAGCTTCATAGCTGAGTCCAATTATAGTAATTTCCAACATAATATGGTAGGCATGCTTTCAAGTTCATCATTTAAAGCGAAAAAAATAATTTCATGTCAAGTTAAACTGAAACATGAGATAGTATCTATGAGAAATTTCCAAAATAATGATATATGACAGCTGAAGTGCAACAACAATGAAATCAAATGCATCCTCTCGAGACAACAATCACTTAGCCATTCCATTCACTCAGCACTCGCACTCAATAGGTACCTGCGCTCACTGGGGGTATGTACAGACTCCG
This sequence comes from Nicotiana tabacum, assembly GCF_000715075.1. Classification (NCBI taxonomy): domain Eukaryota; kingdom Viridiplantae; phylum Streptophyta; class Magnoliopsida; order Solanales; family Solanaceae; genus Nicotiana; species Nicotiana tabacum. The sequence continues at coordinate 105,594,457 of NC_134093.1, forward strand.
GAGGGGCTCCTACAGCCCAAGCGCTATAATCTGCACGGACAACTCACGTGCTGAACGGACAACCCACGTGCCGAACAGACAACTCACGTGCTATAGTATCAATATCTGGATCCGCACGGACAATTCACTTGCTGCATGGACAACTCACGTGCTATAGTATAATATCTGAAATTGCACGGACAACTCATGTGCTATAGTATAATATCTGGATCTGTATGGACAACTCACGTGCTATACGGACAACTCACGTGCTATAGTATAATATCTGGATCTGCACTGACAACTCACGCACTGCACGAACAATTCACATGCTATAGTATAATATATGGATCCGCACGGACAACTCACATGCTATAATATAATATCTCATAATCAGGCCCTCGGCCTCACTCAGTTATAAATCCCTTCAGTCTCTCAGGCTCTCAATAATCGTGAAAAATCATCCCAAACAACAATGATATGATGTATCAATAGTGAACAATAGAGACCGAGATAAAATAAACAAGTAAATTGTGACTGAGTACGAAATAACAATTAAGCAGATAGTTCAACAGGTACACGACCTCTGTGGGTCCCTACAGTGCCAACACATAATCTAAACATGATTTGTGGTTTAATTTCTCTACTACATGGATAATATGGAGATAACAACAGATTATTCAACTACACAGTTCCATAGAATTTGACCAAGTCACAATTCATACAGTGCACGCCCACACGCCCATCACCTAGCATGTGTGTCACCTCAAAACCAATCCTATAATACATAATCTGGGGTTTCATACACTCAGGACCAAATTTAGAACCGCTACTTATCTCAAATCGTGTAATTCCTTATTCCGCTTTGCTTTTGCCTCGTGAATTGGCCTCCAAACGCCTCAAATCTAGCCACAAATATTTTGATTCAGTCAATAAAATTTATTCGAATTAATTCAATAAGAAAATACTAATTTTCTAAAAAAATCTAAAATTTAGCTCAAAAATCGCACGTGGGGCCCACGTCTCGGAACCCGACAAAAGTTACTAAAATCCGAAAGTCCATTCAACCACTAGTCTAACCATACCAATTTTACCAGAATCCGACTTCGACTCGACCTCCAAATCATTAAATCTTATTTTCAAATCCCTAAGTTTAAATCCTCGATTTACACCTTAAAAACATGTAATCTAGTCGGATTATTCGATGATAATTCAATATTATGGAGTAGAAATGATCACAAGTGACTTGCCTCAAGATTTTCCGTGATTTCTCGCTCAAAAATCACCTCACTCGCTTTTGGAAATGTCAAAAATGATAAAATTTTTCGGACCCTTCTGTTTTGTACACTGCCCAGTGCTTTCGTACCTGCGGCCATATTTTCGCATCTGCGGTGAAAACACCGCATCTACGGAAGTCACTTAGCCCAGCTGCCTGTATTTCTGCGAGCCTTGGACCGTATCTGCGCCTTCGCAGGTGCAGAAAATTGCATCGCACCTGCGCGCCTGCCCGCACATGTGCCCTTCCTCCCACTTCTGTGCCCACAAGTCCGCATCTGCGGCTGCTGTCCAAATCCTTCCTGGCCGCTTCTGCAGGGTCGCACCTGCGGTTCCAACTCCGCAGGTGCGATTACACCAGCAACAACAAAATTGCAGTTGCTTCTTCAACTTACTTCCAAGTCCGTTATCGAATTCAACCCGAGGCCTACGGGACCTCAACCAAACATACCAACAAGTCTTATAACCCAATATGAACTTAGTCGGACCCTCAAATTATCTCAAAAAAAATATCAAAATACGAATTCCACACGTATTCAAGCTTAATGAATTTTGAAACTTCCAATTTCTACAAATGACGCCGGAACGTATCAAATTACGTCCGATTGACCTCAAATTTTGCACACAAGTCATAAATGACATAATAGACCTATTCAAATTTTCAGAATCGGATTCCGACTCCGATATCAAAAAGTCAACCCCCGGTCATTCTTCTCAAAAAATCGACTTTTTCCATTTCAAGCCTAATTCCACTACGAACCTCCAAATAATTTTTTGGATACGCTTCTAAGTCCAAAATCACCATACGGAACTATTGAAATCATCAGAATTTAAATTCGAGGTCGTTTACATATAAGTCAACATCCGGTCAACTTTTTCAACTTAAGTTTTCAATTATGAGACTAAGTGTCTCATTTCACTCCGAAATCCTTCCGGACCTGAACCAACTAACCCGGTAAGTCATAATACAATTGTAAAGCATAACTTGAGCAGTAAATGGGGGAACAAGGTTATAATACTCAAAACGACCGATCGGGTCGTTACATATAGAGATGTCTGACTGTACGAACTTTGTGTAATTAGAAGGGGGGGGGGGTAAATGCTTTTTTTATTTTCTTTTTCAGTTTCGGACGTATGGGCGTGTGTGGGAGGCGGGAAAAGGACACTAAAAAAATGCGTTGCTTATCTCGTTTGGCGTTAATGTAGTAGTTAATTTAAGAATTCTATTATTTATTTCGCAATTTGATTAACTTCACATTTACGTGTATAGCATATTCTATCCAAATTGTTATGGGCGACAGAAGAAACCAGTAACAAAAGTAGGATTTTCACTAAGGAGAAATAAACAACACGAAAAAACTAAAAACATTCAACATCTAATATATTAAAATGAAAATAGGACCTTATATATAGAGTGTATTTTTTGGCTAAAGGGGTTCAACTAAGAAGGAATGAGAAAAGAAAGTAAGCGAATTATTGGACCCATTACGAGCGAAGGCGAATTAACAATGTGAATATTATGGGTTCAAGTTTGAAATTTTATTATAACACATTTATTTACTGAGGTTGAAATCTATTTTTAATAGATTGTTAATAGATATATAAAGTTCAAATTAAAATTATTAGAGGTATCCATAAACATGTTCTTTAATTCTCTACCTACCCCCCCCCCCCCCAAACCAAAACAAACTGTCCCTTCGTTTGTGCGAAGATATAGATAATGACCTTTAATCTCAAATTCATTTAAAGAGAAATTAATATGATTAGTTCAAAGTCTTACCAAGTTCTTTTCATTATTCAGCTTGTATATTTATAGCTTTTTAGTCCAAATTCATTTAAGGAAATATGAGTCTAAATTCATTTACGGAAAATATGATTGGTTCAATGTCTTACCGAGTTCTTTTCAATTACTAAGCCTGTATATTAATAAACTTGGACTCTCAGATTATTCATTTAAGGAAATACGATTAGTTCAATGTCTTGCCAAGTTCTTTTCAATTATTAAGCTTGTATATTTGTTTTTTTAGGCTTGCGATTTGACATCAAGATAATGTTACTTATAGTTTTAGCATTAATTTGCCCAGTTCAATTCATCCATTGACCCCTTCTTCATTTAAATAATCATAATCAGTGACTATTAAGCTAGACGTGGACAGACGTTGAAAGATATATCCAAAAGCAAGCATCCGACTATCAGTGGCGCACCCAGAGTAATTTGAAATTTATGGGTTCGAAATTCTAGTTCGTTTATGTTACTGGATTCTAAATTAATAATTTATACATATTCAATCGAATTATTAAGAGAAATTTAGGGTTTGAATTAAATTTATTGGGCTCGACCGAATCCGTTACATGTGCTTTAGCTCCGCTCCTGCCAACGATATGACATAGTGATCAATGAAATGAGTAGAGAATCGTAACATTTCAAGTTTAAAATCCAACATAAGCAAAACAAAACTAGTAAGTGAAATCCATCCAAATCTTATTGGGGAGAGTTATCTCATACCTCCGGTGCTGGCAGAAGGTAGAAAGTACTGCATACGCAGAAAACGACACAAACCTCCACAGTTATTTGAATTAGTCAGAATACCTAAATCACTCCCTAAACTTGACATGGATTATTAGTTACAACTCTAAACTATTCGTGGTCTTAATTATCCCCTCAACTTGGCCTTTTGAGAGCCATTACCCCCTGGACGCTGATATGGCAAAGAGTGTGGGTGCACTCTCTTTTATGCGCGTGGGAGTGCAGAAAAATTGAAAAATCAGCTTCCAAATAGGTTATTTTTTAACTTTTAATTGCCATATAGTCATATATAATGATTTATTTGTTACAACTATGTATTTCTTCTTGTTTCATCTTAACATACAATGTGGACTTTACTCTAGCTTCTATTATTTTTAATATCTTCTAAGATATAATGTCTATTTGTTCCAACTGCATATTTCTTTTTTTGTTTTTGGTTAAATTTGTAAAACGTTTGGTAGGAACTCCATCATTTTAGCCAAATAAAAAACTTTTAGCAAAAGTAATGGAGTACCAGTTGTGAATATTTCCTGTTTTGTTTCGTTATATATAATGTCTATTTATTTTAATTGTGTATTTACTAAATAAAAAAAGTATAGTTAAAATAATAAACTTGCAATTGTACACTCCTTTTATTTTTTCTTTTGATGCAATGACTATTTATTTCAACTGTGTATTTTTTACTTTTTTAGGTAAAATCTGTTAAAAAAAAAAAAAAAAAAAGAAAAAACAAAATTTAGAGCACCATAATTTAGAGCTATATAAAAAATTATAGCCAAAATAATAAATTTCAAACTATGTATTTTTTATAACTTTTTAGATGCCTTGACCATTTATTTCAATTGTATAAATCTTTATTTTCAGATCAAATTCAAAAAAAACGAATAACTAAAACTTTATTATTTCTAGGAAAATAAAATAAATTAGCCTAAATAATGTAGTTCTATCCAAGTTTTATTATAAATTTTATTCGAAAAAAATTATCTAAAAAAGTAACATACTTAAAAAAGTAAAAATATATTTTATTTTTCAAAAACAAATGCCACACAGACAGAAAAGTCTACGTGGCAGGCGAGTGCATGCCACTTTTTTTAGATGAGATCGTCTACGGGGGTAACAGCTATCGGATAACCAAGTATAGGGGGTAATTAAGACCATAGATAGTTCAAGAATATAACCAATAATGAGTGCCAAATTTAGGGGGATTTAAGATATTTTGCCTTTAAAAAAAATATCAAAAAGGCAACAGCAGTTGCCTCCCACTGTCAAGGATGTTGACGTGAAAAATGGTTGAAAGATAGACGACGACACCAACTATATTCTAGTGCATCTTAACTCCAATTGTACTTTAAATCTGAAGGTCGGACTATATGATCTTTAAAATTTGTAATAATAAGCTATTCGATCCAAAAGAGCAGCTCGATATACTAAGCTTCAGTTATGCGGCGGGTTTGGGTTCAATTAACCCCTAAGCTAACAAAATATACAATTAAAACTAAAGGAATATATATATATATATATATATATATATATACACCCCTCCCCCCCCCCCCCCAATTTGAGTGTATTTTGGTTTTGGAGCGCTACGTTTGTAAACTTAGGAGAATATTCAAGGTTATATAATAAGCACAACTTCGTATATACTATATATATACCCTTCCTCCTCTCCCCCCCCCCCCCCAACAAATTTGAGAGTTCCATCAATTGGACTAAGGTTATATAATAAGTACAACAATAGACTTAATTACTCTCAAACTCAACAAATAATTTGAGTTTAAAAATCTAATCTACTTTCTCCTCTATGTTTTCTACTTTTCCCTCGTAGAAGTCTCTTAGTTAAAAGCATTTTGCTTCCTCCTTCTGACACTTATCATCTTATATATATGTATCCTCTCCAAAAGCACACTGTATCTAAACTTTCAAGAAAATGAATAGTCACAACAACTACCTGATATGTGTGTTTTTCCTTGTTATTTTAACCACCTTTGGATTTTCCTTTACAAAACAAACAAAACCCAGCTCAAAAATCCTCAAATTTGATCAATTCTTGAATTCAGTTTATGAATGGAGAATTCAACAGCAGAAACAAGTAGATGCCAACAATCTGAAACTTGGAGCCCCCACTGTGATAGCAGGAGTTTTGTGTTTTATAGCAGCCTCTATTTCTAGTGCAGGTGGAATTGGAGGTGGAGGATTATACATACCTATCCTAACCATTGTTACTGGGGTTGACCTCAAAACAGCATCAAGCTTTTCCGCATTTATGGTAATGTTGAATTGTGTGATCAGTCTAATTTAAAATTTTAGTTTGTTAAAAGAGTTTAATTATTCAATTATATTATGTCTCAACACTCACGCCTTTATTTTTCTTTTTGGTTAGTAGTGAGATTTGAATGTAGTAGCTCATTGCTTGATATAATATCATATTACAATGTGATATCATTTCATATAAAAGTTTTAAAAAATTAGAAAAAGTATACACTTTTTACTATTTAGTAGCTGGAGCAACGGTAAAGTTGTCTTTGTTTTGCCTATAGATCACGGGTTCAAGTCGTGGAATCAGCCACTGATATTTGTATTAGGGTAGACTACATCATACCCCTAAGGTGCGGCTCCTCCCCAGATCCTGCGGGAACATAGGATGCTTTCTGCATCGGACTTCCCTTCAATTTACTATTGAGTAGTATATTATTATATGTCTGCATCATCCCCTAATGTGTGAGCCTGATTTTGTTTTTGAATAGCGGTAAGATGTAATCATACTCATACAGGACCTCGTTCATTTTTTAATACAACGTTGAAATGTGTCAGCATAGAGAACATATTTTTAATTACTTAATTATGTTATGCCTCAACAGGTAACAGGAGGCTCGATCGCTAACGTTGTTTGCAGCATGTTTTTACCAAGTCCCAAACATGGGGGGAAGATTTTGGTTGATTTTGACATAGCTTTACTCTCACAACCATGCATTCTTTTGGGAGTTAGTATTGGAGTAATTTGCAATCTTGTCCTACCAGAATGGCTTATTACTATTCTGTTTGTAGTCTTTCTTGCTTGGTGCACTTTCAAGACATTCAAATCAGGAGTTTATTATTGGAAAATTGAATCTGAAGAAGTGAGGAGAAATGGATTGCTTAAAAATGAGAATTTTGAAGGTATTGAAGGGGTTAATATCAATGGTGTAGAAGAATCTTTGTTGAAAAAAGAAGCAAAGGGAATAAGGAGTATTCCTTGGATGAAAATGGGGGTACTTGTTATGATTTGGTTTTCCTTCTTTTTCCTCTATCTTCTTCGTGGAAATCGATATGGACAAGTATGTCTCTTTATCTTATCTTCACTTACTTTTAAAATTTACCATTTTACTAGATGAAATAGTTTGTTGCTGAGACGTGATCAGGAGGTCGGGGTTCGAGCCGTGAAAACAGTCTCTTGCAAAAATACAGGGTAAAATATTTTCTTGTAGTCCGGCCTTTTCCTGAACCCCGTGCATAGCGGGAGTTTAGTGCTTCGGGATTAAATGAAATAGTTTGAAAGCGAACCTTGGAGCAACGACAAAGTCGTTTTCGTGTCGACTATGGAATCAACCCAGAGGGGTTGCGGCCCTTCCCCGAATCCTGCTCGAAAGCGGGATGTTTCGTGCATCGGGTTGTCATACTAGATGAAATAGTTTCATTTTATCGTCCGTCATATTTTGTGATTATTCATATCTTTTCTATCAACAAATCGTGTTGTATCTGTTCTTGACTTTAATAAAGCTTCAACGTGAATTTGATGAATTACACCTCTAATTTTTTCGGAAACTCTACTTTTGGCCGTAGTTTAAAATTATCTTAGGGTGTATTTGATTTTCCTTCTTTTTTCCCAATACCTTGAACGAGGAAATCGATATGGACCAATAAGGCTCTTTATCTTGTCTTCATGCACTTGTCTTTACTTTAACATTAACGTTTTGCCTTTTCTTAAAGTTGATTTGGACTCTTCGTACTATTAGTGAGTCGTGTGAGTAAGATTGAATGAGGCGTGAATTTATTGCATATTTTTCAAACTTTGAAATTATTTCAAGAGTTTGTATACAGAAGCTTGTATTAGGGTAAGCGCTCTATATCACTCCCCATAGGACATGATCTTTCGGCGAACCTACATAAACGCAAGATATCTCGTGCATCGAGCTGCCTTTTTTCTAGTTTGTATTCATCACTAGGTTGCATGTATATCAAATTCCTCGCAAAGCTAGGCTTATTAATTTGCTCTAATCACCTTTTAATTCTAGTGGTTAGTAGCTATAATATTTTTGTCTCCTTATTTTTTTTAAAAATAATTATTTGTCGATTATTTCCGGCCAATATTGTATTTTATCATTGACAGACTGGAGTTGGTGCCTCAATGGGGTAAAAAGTGGAAAAGTCATTTTACTATCTTAAACCAACCTTGTTTCTTTCTTAATATTAAAGTTACATATTTAACTTGAATTAAATTGTCTTTTTCTTGCACGAAAGGCTAAGAGACAATATGTATTTATTAAGAAGAGTACAAATCACTTTCATTAATTGTTAAATGGGAACAGAACTTGGTCTGGAACTTAGGTGTTCTCTTATTAGTATTTCTGAAATTCTAGCTAATTTATGTTAAGAGTCAAAGATAGACAAAGGAAGTGAAGAGGCAGATAAGAAATACTTTATCCGTCTCATATCATTTTATGTAAATGTGCTATTAGAAAAGTCAAACAATTTTTTATTATTGTGATTTTCTCAAACTCTTTGAATTATTAGCTATGTTGACTTGCAATACTTTTCATATATTTTTCAAGCATGCACATAAATTTTATTTTATAAAACTTGAAGAATTCATGCAGTAACTTAGATACTTTGACCCTCGTACCCTGAATCCTTGCACATACATTGAAACAGATGAAGTAACTTTTATCATTGACAGTGTGCAAAAATAAAATACACCGCGAAATTAATAATCTGATTAAATTGATAATATGAAAATTTTCTTATATTGCCAGTAAATATAAGGAGCAACTCTTATCTTTGCAGGGCATAATTCAGATGGAGGCATGTGGGTTGGCATACTGGATCATCTCATCAGTGCAATTTCCTCTTGCAATAATATTTACATCCTGGATCTTATATAACAGAGACAATAAGCAGAATTCCAAGAAGCAGGTATTTACAAAATATTCTCATTTCCTACCTGTTAGATAAAAAAGGGTTTCTCGGTGCACAAGGCATCCCGTATTCTCACAGGGTCCGGGGAAAGGCGATACGATCAAGAGGTATGATGTAGACAGCCTACCTTAATGCAAGCATTAGTGGCTACTTCCACCGGCCGAACTCGTGACCTATAGTCACACGGAAATAACTTTACCGTTGCTCCAAGACCCCCTTCTCCTACCTGATATATACAAAAAGTTAACTTCTTGCAATTTTCTTTGCTTAATTTATTGATTAACATTTAAATTGCCTTATTATTGAAGGAAGTAGCTGCCTGTGAAACTAAGAATGGATGTTCAGGAATGTTAATCTTCCCATTAATGGCACTGTTAGCAGGAGTTTTGGGTGGTGTATTTGGAATTGGTGGTGGAATGCTTATTAGTCCCCTTCTAATTCAAGTTGGAATTGCACCTGAGGTAAATCTTCCCACCAATTAACATGGTGTGACGGAAATCTGTTTTCACGAAAATATTTTTCATGAAAAAAGTCATTTTCTTATGCTTGATGACCATTTTCCATAAAGTAGGAAAAAATTAACTACCCTCACTTATGGCGGAAGTCATCTTCCTTACTACTATATATATCTTAATTTTTAATTTCATATTATTTGTTCTAACTAATACTTAGATATCAATATTAATCTTTGGTACTCAAAACTTTTATTTATACGCCCTCGAATTTGCTTATATTATATAGCCTACAATTTCTAATACATATTTTTCCAAAAAACAATTTTGCTCATCAGCCAAACATCAGAATACACGTTTCGTGAAAAATACTTTTCCTGAATAAATGACTTCAGTCATACCTAACACGATACATTGCTACTTTTTTCCCCTTGTAGGACTAATGACTTTCTTTTCTAATAGGTAACAGCAGCAACTTGTTCATTCATGGTATTTTTCTCATCTACCATGTCAGCTGTACAATACCTATTTCTAGGCATGGAACATGTCAATACTGCCCTCATCTTTGCAATTGTTTGTTTAATTGCTTCACTTATTGGATTGGTTGTGGTACACAGAGCTATAGAACATCATGGGAGAGCATCACTTATTGTATTCTCTGTTGGCATAGTCATGGCTTTAAGTACTGTTCTTATAACAAGTTTTGGAGCTGTAGATGTTTGGAGGGATTACACAAGTGGAAAGTACATGGGGTTCAAGCAAGCTTGTTAAAAAAGAAGGGAAATATTGAGAGTTGTACTAGTTTGAAGTGTTTCCGTGTGAGTCAGGGGTCGAGCCGTAAAAGCAGCCATTAATACTTGCATTAGGGAAGACTGTATATATCACTTGGGATGTGACCCTTCTCCGGACCCTGTATGAATGCGAAATATTTTGTATACTAGCCCTTTTTTTTAATTACTAGTTTGAAGCATGCTCTAGGTTTTGCATATGTGTGCTCTAATTAAAGGATATTATTAGGCGTTTGACAACATTTAGTTGAAGCCGGAAGTTGAAAAAGTGTAATTCAAAAACGTGTTTGTAATAATTGAAGATTTGTGAGTGAGAACTATTATTTCTTCAAATCATTTACTCTCTTGAAATATTTCTCAAATCACTAGTATCCTCATGAAAAAAATTAGTTTGAGGAGAAATTAGAATGTGAAGTGAAGGGTCACAATTGAAAAATCAAGAAAGCATATGTCACTAGCTGATGCTTTAATTAGGATGTTAAACATGATAAGATTTCCTTTTAATCCTTAGTGTGAATAACATGTTAGAAAAAGTAAAGAACTTCGGAATTGAGAATCTTTTGGTAAGAAACGGTTTATGTTGTTAGTATGCCCATCCGACAATTTGAATTTGTCGCCTCAACGAATTTCGAAAACTGAACAATTGAACCGAAAAAGGAAGTTAGTTTCCTTATTATAGTTATGATATTATACGTACCATAATACCCATGGTACGTATAGTTATGAACCGAAAAAGGAACTTCCCACATTTCAGGTAATGGAAAGCCACCATCTTAATAGTTAAGCTGGTATCACTCGATAGATATGTTTTCTTTTCTTTTCTTTGAGTATAAATTTTTAGTGCCATAGAGTTAAAGTGTGGAAGTGGGACTATGGGCTCTCGACAACATTACCCATTTGTTGAAAGGCCCAACATTTATTTTGAGAAAAGAGAAATTTTCAGAAACCACTATTGTTTAGTGGCTATTAACTTGTTATAGTTACCATTTACTTAATTACTTCCTATAATTATCTTTTCACTTGTTATTGAATATATTCGATGTATTCAAGCTACTATATTCAGGAATACAGTAGCAAAACTCGACGGAAAAACAGGGAAGTCTAGCTAACATCGGCTGTATTCATATGGATTCGCGAGTTGTATTCGTGAATACAGTAACGGAAATCTGCGAAAAAATAGGTCTCTCCAGCTGTTTAAAAACGGTAAGTGAATCAATTAACATGATAGACTCCTAATATAACTCAACAAACTCAATTATAACACGCAAAATTTATATTTTCAGTTATTGAAAAGATTTCTGAGACGAAAAACACCCCAAAACAGAGCAATCTTCAGAGTTCAATCCACCCTTTCTTTTATGGTATCGTTCGTGGAATTTTTATCACGCTGATATTGTTCGAGGTTCTGGTAGGCATTCATACAAGTATCTATAGAAATAGACTAAAATTCGATTTTCTAGATGGCAAGTTTAACCCTGCTACTGCGTCATTCTGGCAAGTAGAATATTGAGAATAGCTATGTCGATTATTTGATTGATGTGATACTGATAAAGGAGTATGCGTCGTACAATGAGCTGGTTGCTTCAATTTCGAAATAACTTGCCATAGATTTGAGCTCAAAGTCAATTAAAATTGAATACAAAGTGGAAGGAAATTACAAGCCAATGAAAATACACAACGACATGGGTTACAGAGAATTCAGGATGTATCCATTTTGTAGAACAACAATGGATAAAGAAATTGTAGCTGGAGGTAGTTTAATTCAAGGCGATCTAATGCAACTAGACGAAACAGATGGGGTGAGTGAATTTGATACAATTGATACACTTGCTCTTGAGTCAGTAAATGCAGCTGAACCAATTGAGGTTTTCGAACAGGAAAGGGATTTGATTATTTCAAAAACTAATCAAAGAGAGGTCATGGTTGGACAAGTACTAAATAAGGATAAGGCCACATAGAAGGCGGTGATGGAGCAATATACAATTACTGAAAGGTTTCAATTCCGGGTTGATAGGTCTAATGCTATCAGGGTTGAGTATTTTTACTTACAACCTCTTCAACAATATGTTGTATTCAATTGTATGGATATGTATTCTGAATATTTGCATAATGTATTCATGGCAGAATTCTAAAAAATACAGCATGTATAATGTTGTATTCATAATATATGCTTTCCTTCATTCTATATTTCTGTATAAGTCTTTTTGTAATTGAGTGTTCTGAAACATTTATATGAGAACTTAACTATTTATATTAATGAATGTTTATACTTTTATTTTATGCAATGTATTCAAAAATAAAATATAGTATATTCAATAAACAAACATTGTATTCCGTTGTATGTTTTTATATAGACAACTTTGTTGGAAAATAAAAATGATGTGTGTATATAGCCAAATCAGTTGTAGGATCTGTTTATACTTTATATTCATACATAACCAATCGTATGTATAAAACAAATGTATTTGCAGCTATATATTATTATATATTTCAGAGGATTGTGAATGGAGATTTAAGGCTTCTAGCATTAACAAATCACAAATGTTCAAAGTGAGGGAGTTCAATGATAAGTATACATGTCCGTTGAAGGATAAAGTGTATGAGCAACGTCAAGCAACTAGTAGGTTGATTGGTGGTATGATTAGTTCCAAGTTTACTAATCATAAGAGAAAATACACGTCAAAGGATATAATTGATGATGTAAAATTAGGCTTTGGTGTAGATGTTAGTTACATGTTGGCGTGGCGGGCTAAAGAAAAGGCAATAAATTTTTTGAGAGGTGAACCAACTGATTCATATAATAAATTACCAGGGTACTTATATACACTGGATATGACATATCCTGGTTCGCATATTAGAATGGTAAAATAACCAAAAAAATGAGCTCATGTATTTGTATATATCGCCGTATGATTTTATAAAGGGGTTCGATCACTGTAGACCCTTCGTGGTTGTGGATGGCAGCCACCTAAAATCGGCATAGACAGGGACATTCGTCTCGGCTAGCACGTTGGATGGTACATGTGAGTCTGCTAAAAAACATATATGTACGGATTATAATAAAGTTTTGGAATTTTACTTCCTAATACATATTGAATGATATTTGTTTATATGTATGCAATTTTATTTACAGAAAATATATTGCCACTAGCATATGGTATTGTTGATTCAGAGAACTATGATGTTTGGTTGTGGTTCTTTGAGCAATTCAAGGAAGCTTATGGTGAGCGGAAAAACATGTGCATCGTTTCAGATAGGAATGAGAGCATCATCAAATCTGTATCGAGAGTGTATCCTACGGTACCCCATTTTGCTTGTATATGGCATCTATGGAACAACGTATATAAGAAATTCAAAAAGAGTCAATGCAAAGTTGAGCGAGACATACTTCTCGATGGCAAAAGCATACACTCAGGATGAATTTGATAGTCTAATAGAAAAGGTGGATAAGGTAGATATTCGGGTGAAAGAATACTTGAAATTAGCTGGATACGAAAAATGGGCAAGGTTGTATGCACCTGTTAACCGGGGATGGACTATGACGTCAAATATTGCTGAATCAATCAATACCACACTTGTATCAGCAAGAGAATTGCCAATATACGACTTCCTAGAAAAAGTTAGGAAGATGTTTGGATGTTGGAATTGTAGCAATCGGAAAAGCTTCACACACGTACACAACGCTTGGGAAAAAATACCAGGAGATGCTTACTTTGAATGAGGCATTGTCTACACGTATGACTGTAAGTTATTTTTGCTATAAGTTCTTGCATCATGTATTTATGCCTGATATAGCATGTATTTATTTCTGATACAATTTTTACTATTAACATATTGCATGCTCTTTTTATTATAGAACTTGTGTATGTATTCTGTTTTATGAAACGGTTTTAAAAACTGTTTATTATATGTAAACAATACATGTTACTATAACTGCATTTCATTGGTTGTATTCAATGATTTTATTTTTGTATTGATAGTATTTTAATGTATTTCACTGTATTTATCAATTAAATGTATTCACCTTTAATAGCCTGTCAATTTAAATATTGTTTGTATTTGGTGTATTTTAAATGTATTTTTATTTTATATATGTATATTGTATGTCATTGTATTTCATATATACATGTATTATATTTAATATTCTGACAGATTAATATTTGTTGACATGTTACATATTTAAATAATTATTTATTGTATACATATATACTGTATTTAATACGTTTAGTCTTTGAGAGATACATGACTTTTACAAATGTCCACATCTTATAATTCTCTGTTTAATGTAGGTTGTACCATCGACTGAACACTTGCATATGGTGAACGATGAAGGAAGACATTACACTGTTTGCCTCCTAGAGAAAAAATACAGTTGTGGGCGGTTCCAATTTGACGAATTACAATGCCCACATGCATGGGCTGTCTTGAAAATCAAGTTTCTAATACCGAAAGATTATTGTTCGGACTATTACAAGCCAAAGTCTGTTGTAATGACATACGAGGTGCCCGTGTATCCACTGCCTGACCGAAGTGAATGGAATATAGCAGCACATATATCAGAAGAAGTTGTCTTACAACCCAAATGAAAAAGACCTCCTGGAAGACCAAAGAAGAAACGCGATAAGCCGTTCAGTGAATTGTATCAGAAGAAAAATCAACATTCGTGTAGTATATGTAGGCAGGGAGCACATAATAAGCGTACTTATAGAAATGCTCCGCATAGGAATTAGTTCATGTTCTAATTTTAATTACTGCAATAACGATATGTCATAGATTTATTCAAGTTTTATATTACATATTGATTTATTGGTGTATTGGATTCTTACGTGATGAATTTTTTAAGTTTAGATTACTAAAATATTTTTTAGTGGTATCTTTACAAATAGATTTATATACAGATATGAAGTATAGCAAGTCATCTATAGTGCAATATATTGAATACATACCGCAGATACATTTGAATACATAAATTATATTAATTAAAAAAATATATGAATACATTCAACAATACATTGAATACATACTGCTGAATATATATTGCTGGACAAAACAGTGAAATAAAGTGAAGCTTTGAATACATATAATTATATTGAATACACTTAAATACAGTGAATATATTAAAAAAGTAGAAAACACTAAAGAAGTGAATACAGTGAAATACATGGAATACAGCGAGATATATTGAATACAATGAAAATAAAGTGAATATATTGAAAACATAGAAAATAATAAATACAGTGAATACAGTGCATAAAGTGAATACATGACTTGTAATACAAATTTACTGCTGAACATATATGGGAATAACTTAACAGCTATTAATTAAAAATACATCTGAATACATAGCTAATAGTAATTAAAAAAAACATAAGAACACATACTGAAATACACTGAATATATACTGCCGAAAACATATTGCTGGATAATTCAGTGAAACATAGTGAAGCTTTAGATAAAGTGAATACACTGAATATAGGGAATATAACATAATATATTAATTAACAACATAACTTAAAGGTTGTTATGTATTCCTTCATCAACATCTTAAAGACAAAAAAGACATTCATGTATTCTAAAAATAAAAAAGGTTGAGTAAAACCATCATGTATTCTTTAATAAGCTTCAAAAACTATCCTCACAGAAGACTATTCTTCACAGAAAACTATCTTAAAAAAACTATCTTCAAAAACTATCTTCACAGAAAACTATCTTCAAAGGAAGGCACCATATCTTTGACGAAGTAAATTAGCATCAAATATTATTTGTGGAACCAATCCATAAGTGCTTAAATACTCTGCATATGCCGCGGCATGTAACCCACAATCCCTAAAAATATAGATTGACACAATTAAATATAATTCATATTATTAGTATTATAAATGATACAAGAATAAGAAAAAGGATTGAATTCATACATGCTCCCAAACTTTTGTTGAGGCACATTCGAAATAAAAATAACATCAAAGGGATCAGTTTGTGCCTTGTCATTGTATGCTGGTTCATGAGACCAATCTTTGCCTTGCTTATCTCTGTAGAAACCACTGATCGATAGGTACAGAGGTAAAAGCTTAGCAAGCTTATCTATCTCAGTACCCACATAAGCATCATGACCTGCTGATCGGTAGGAGTCATATATGTTGATACATCTCTCCTTAAATGAGACAACTTCCAATATCCAATAAAGTTTGTCCTTCAAGTTGACTGGTATCAAGACATTGTCAACCGTATGCCATGATACATTAGCTAGCAATCCGTAGCCCCTTATATATTCACATACAACATCTTCCTTGGATACACTTGCATTACTATTTGTATCATTATACTTGTAGAAGATTTCAACAATTCTTGTCTTGAATATACTATCAACAGTTCTATATTTGAACTTGGTGGTTGGATGTACTTGCCCTTCTTTCTCAGGTAGTAAAATATGACATCAGTATGCTGTATATAAAATTGAATACATAGCGTAAGTACATTGAATTAAAAACAAGAAAAAAAAAACTTCATTGAAGAAACTGAATATATTTATTGAAGAAACCGAATATAGAACTCAATACTGCTGAAAACAAATTGAATATAGTGCATACAGTTAAATACCTACTGCTGAATACAGTTAAGCTACTTCTAAATAAATACTGCTCTCAATAGTGTATACAGTTAAATACATAATAATGAATACTGTCACGACCCATAATTCATAAAGGTTGTGATGGCGCCGGACACCACTGTCAGGAAAGCCAATAATGAATACTTAAATGGGTTCTCATTTTTGGTTACTTTTGAAATCATATTTTCCTTCAATTTAAATCGTAAAAGATGAAGCTTACAAAATAAATAATAATCTCTTTAAAAATTCCAATATAGTACAACTCATAATCATCCCAAAATCCGGTGTCACAAGTGTATGAGCATCAACTAGGAAGATAAAATAAAATATAATAACTGTCCGGGATACAAATTTGGACAGAAAAAAAATACAATACTCTGAGGGAGACTCCGTTGGCTGCGGATCGTCGTAAAGGATGTAGCTCACCTAAGTCCCTTCCATAATCGCGCCTCTGCGCCCACAAGGCCGTTAAACATATGTGTACCTGCACAAAAATATACAGTAAGTGTAGCATAAGTACGTAAATCAACGCGTATCCAGTAAGTATCACGCCTAACCCAGAAGAAGTAGTGACGAGGGGTCGACTTCGACACTTACTAGTGATCCAATAATATCAAGTACCGTAAATAAGTGAATAAATATGAGACAGAGTAAATATATGAAACAAACAAGTATAAAATACGTGGTATAATTTTTCTCTTTACAATTTACTCAAGCTCTCAACTAGTAAGATTTCCTCCATAATCGGAGCATATATATATAGATATAGTGGATTTCATCAAAAAGGTTGTCATAATTCAAATCAGGGAAAAACCCTCAAATACACTGGCTTCTTGCCAAATATTACGCACGATTCCATGAGGATAATATATATATATATATATATATAGGAAGTGCCGAGGCGTACGGCTCGATCCAACATAAAAGTAAATTGTGCACTGCCGAGGGTCGAACGACGCGAACCATCATGCATCTATTAACCTGCTGAGGTGAACGGCCCGTTCCCATGAGAGTGTGGTACATAAAACCTGCCGAGGCAAACAGCCCGATCCCATAAGAGTGGTAGAAGGAAATACCCCGCTCGCGAATCATACATGCGACGCGGTCAAATATAAATTTAAGGAATCTCCCCACTCGTAGATCATACTTGCGACGCGGTCAAATATAAATTTAATATTAAAATGATATCTCTTTCTTGATTCTTTTCAAAATAAGGGAAATTCATCTTGTAGCTTTTTAAGGAACTTACCTACGAAGTTTAAATAAAACCTTTTAAATCTTAAGTTCTTCAATTTCAACTCCTTTCAAAATATTTAATAAGCAAACCCAATCTCGCCCCCTCTCAAGGCAGACAATAACATAAATTAATAACAATATCAACAAGGCATGATGTGAGCCTAAAACTATCCAGACATAGGCATAGCTAGTAACTACGTATGGGCTTTCGTCACCTCGTGCGTACGTAGCCCCCATAAATAGAAGCACACAATAAATTGGTTCACCTATGAGGTTAATTCTCTCTACAAGGTTAGAAAGGAGACTTATCTCGCTCCTAAATTTCATAACCAGCTCCAAAGCCTCCCTAACATCTCAAACCGATGCCCACCGCTCCAAAACTAGTCATATAAGTTGCAACCCAATCAAAATATACTCTAATATTTATAATTAATCAATTTATAAAAAAAATTAATTTCGCTCGAAAAATCGATAAAGCAACCCTCAGGCCCACGTGCCCGGATTCCGAAATCTTTTGAAGATAACCATTACCCATAGCCTCACGAACTCTAATATATAATTCATTTCCAATTCCTTACCCAAATTCGTGGTTAAATTCCAAAAATACCAATTTCTAGGTTTTCTATCAAAACCTCACAATTTCTACCAAAACCTCACAATTTCTACTAATTTTCATGTCTAAATCCATATATAAACCATGTATTTAACTTGTAATAGGTGGGAATCACCTACCTTGACATAGATGATGAAGATGGAGCTCCAAAATCGCCTCAAGACCGGCTCTCATGGAGGAAAATGAAGTGAAAATAGCCAAAAATCCTGTTTTAAAACATCTCACAGCCCAGTCCGACTCCTTCTTCGCGAATGCGGAAATGCACTCACGTTCGCGAAGGCCAAACTTGCACGGACTTCAATTTCCTCTTCGCGCTCGCGAAGGTTCCAGGCTCCACTACTTCGCGTTCGCGACTGGCCCCTCGCGTTTGCGTAAGTTCCTCAAGCACCTCTTCACGTTCGCGAGCCCTCTTTCGCGTTCGCGAAGACCAAATCCAGCACCCACAAAATTTCTTCTTCGCGAACGCGGGACTTCCTTCGTGTTCGCGAAGAAGAAAACCAGACACCAGAATCAGCAGTTCCAAAATAGCCCGAAATGATCCGAAATCACCCCGAAACACACCCGAGGCCCCCGAGACCCCGTCCAATTATACCAACCAGTCACATAACATAACACAAACTTGCTTGAGACCTCAAATCACATCAAACAACATCAAAATCATGAATCGCACCCCAATTCAAGCTTAATGAACTTTGAAACTTCAACTTCTAAAATCGATGCCGAAACCTATCAAATCACATCCGATTATCCTCAAATTTTGCACACAAGTCATAATTGACATTACGGACCTAGTCCAACTTTCGGAATCGGATTCCGACCCCACTATCAAAAAGTTCACTTTCGGTCAAACTTCTCAAAAATTTTCAAATTTCTAGCTTTAGCCAAGTGACTCCAAAATGACCTACGGACCTCCGAATCCATTTCCGGATGTGCTCCCAATTCCAGAATTACCATACGGAGCTATTCCCAGACTCGCAATCCCAAACGGATATTGATAAAATTAAAATGCACTTCAATCCAAATTTATGAGATTCTTCCAAAATGTCAACTTCGACAATAGGCGCCGAAACGCTTTCGGGTCATCCAAAACTCGATTCGGATATACGTCCAAGTCCGAAATCATCATACGAACCTGTTGGAACCTTCAAATCCTGATTCCGATATCGTTTTCTCAAAAATCCAACCTTAGTCAACTCTTCCAACTTAAAGCTTCCGAAATGAGAATTTTCTTTCCAAATCAACTCTGACCTCCATGAATCTCAATTCCGACTACGCGTACAAGTCATAATACATGAAGTGAAGTTGCTCATGGCCTCAAACTGCTGAACGATGCCCTAAAGCTCAAAATGACCGGTCGGGTCATTACAAATACATACTGCTGATACAAATTACTAGATAAAATATTGAAACACAATGAAGTTTGAGATAAAGTGATATCACTGATTATAGTGCATACGTTGAATATAGTTAAATACATTGAATACACCAAAATACATTGAATTCAATGAAAGCAGAGAAAGCACTAACATACAGTGAATACAATATTTTACTATATTTCTGTTAATATAGAATACATCTAAATACACTGTGTTAAAAAGCATGAATACAGTGAATATAGAATTTTATGACAAGAACAAAACAGGCGGGTGTTGAATTCAATGAATCATCATGACTTTCTTCCAGCTACAAAACCATGAAACACTTGAACAATTGATGTTGAACCTCATAGCGCTTCATATCGAGGAAACTTCCAAAACAAGTAGTACCAAATATTTTGTACTGCTCTGGAGTAAGCTTCTCTTTGAGGTCCGTGACTATGTCTGTGTTAGTATAGGAACTGATATACAGTGATAAAATAAGCGAGTGTTAAACAAAGAGTATTATTTTCTACATACAACAAAAATTAAAAAGATAAAAAAAATGATTAAAAATATAGATGAATACAAATATTTGAAATACATAACTCATTCATGATTTATAAACATAATGTATTGATAATTACCACAAAAAATGAGAGTTATGACAATGATTGTAGTTCTAAATACAGCAGAATACAGTTGGCTTGAGAATACAGATGAAAACACTTAGTTGGAATACATAACTAAAACTAGAACAACCAGTGTATTTTAAAAAGTTGTTGAATGAAATAAAATACATCTAAATACAACAATCAAAAGTCACTGTAATAAGTACAAATCAGTGTAGGCACTATTGAATACATATAAATACATCTACATAGAAGAAGAGAAAATATTATAGAAGGTAATAATTAATGTATGCAGAATCAAATACATATAAATACATCTACAATTACCTTTTCGTTCGGTGTTTCCGAGCTAGTTCCTGTATCGACCTCTTTTCCCTTACCCCCTGAATCATCATCCATAAGTTTTCTTCTCTTTTCCGCATCAGGAAGTGTTGATTCTTTCAAAGATTTCTCAAATTGGGCTTGTTTCGATATGTCATTGCATATTTTTATTCTCTTTTCTGCAACTGTATTGGCTGTTGAACCTGCAAATACATGTTACGCTTGAGTGATTTGCAAATCGAAAGATGGCCCATCGAAATTGAGTGCTTTGGTGGGTATAATTAGGGTAACCCTCTTCTGAGTTGATGAATCAGCCATTGGAGAGGAAATTTCGAGTTTTCTGGTGAAAGTATAACAATGGTGATTATTTATAAAAAATTAGTAAAGAAAAACAGAAGAAGCACAGTACCAGCGAAAATCTAACAACTTTAACACTTACCACAACTTTTTGGAGCAAACAATATTGAAAATTGAGAGAGACAATGGAGATGAATCATTGGAGAATCATGGCTATAGAATGGGGAAGAGAATGGTGTTGTGAGAGAGAGATCGTGGAGAGAGAAGTTAGATACTATATGGTGATTTTGTGAGAGAAAGAACAAAAAAAAGGATAGAGAAAAATATTACACAACGTATTTAATGATTTAACAGTAGGAAGTGACCATAAATACATATTTTGTTATAAAAACTAAAAGGTGGCTATAGAAAATAATATTTTAAAAAAATATTTATTTATAATAGATAAGGTGTAAAGATTTGCTATAGGAGGTAAAATTTTCTTGAGAAAATTACAGCCTAATACATGATAGGCCTCTAGTTAATAATGGGAGCTTTTCAAAATTTACTGCCCAACACAACACTTTGCACCCCCGCAGCTATTTTTTTAGTTTACACTTGCATAGCACAGCCTAAATCGTGAAAACAGGGTGTGGAAAAGCAATACAAGCGTGGTGCGCTGCTAGGCGAAGCATCTCAAATGTTGCACCCTAGATGGAGAAAGTTCAGTAGCCGAAAGTATTACTAGCTTAGCCTCCGACCCGAGTAGTATAGAGCACATGGAGTCCCGTGTGAATCAGCAAGGACCGCCTAGTAAGACTAAATATTCCTAGGTGACCGATAGCGAAGTAGCACCGCAAGAAAAGATAGACTAAGCACGGACAAAATCTTCCCTCTTTTACATAACAAAATGACTTAAACTTTATTATGACCATCCCATATCTTTAGTAATATTTTTATTCACCCTTGTATATTACTATCTTATATAGAGTGTATAATGATATAGAAAAATATATTTTATCTTGTATAAAAGTGTGTAACACATCTCTAGTTTAGAGACAAACTTTTCCTGTAAGTTTAAAGTGCAATCAATGTTCCAAAACTGGTCCAAGTCTCTATCAAATGACTTCAAAACCACTATTATTCACGTGAGTCATAGTTTTATCCTAGCTCATGTCTTTGGGATTGTGTCATATTTGGTATTGAGAAATTTATTAAACCGTTGTTGATCAAGTATGCGAACACGATCACATTACGATTTTAGCCTGGATAACAATTTTACATACTTTGTTGGAGTTGCGTCTAACAAACCGTCTTTAAGAATTCATGTTTATCAAACTAACTAATTAGAAGTAACTTTCTAGGTTTTAGAATAATCCATTAAATTTTCATATTATTACTTTATTATACTAACAATATTCATTGGACATTTTATTCTTTCTTTGACATCGTTATTACGAGAGTATAATAATATTCTTTAGTCTGAATTGTGAAAAGGGACCGCGTAGCCCAAAAATCACATGAAATGAAATTTTCTCTAAAGACCTACAAATTCTTGGAATCAATGCAGACTGGACTAAAGATAAAGCATAATGAAGGAGAAAAATCCATAAAGGTGATACCTACTAGTTGGGAATAAATTTTAGTCTTGGTAGATAAGTCATCTTATATTTTAAAACCCAATTCTGTGTTCCGAAGCCTTAAATATCTCATTTTTGTCTTTCTCGACTTGCGTGCATGGTCCGGGTATTTTTTCGGAAGGCTTATTTGTTAAAAACTGATAAAAACAATAAGAATTTTTGCCTTAAAAACTAATTTGAGTTGAATTCGGTCAACGTTTTGAGTAAATGGACCCGAATCCGTGTTTTAACGATCCCGATAGATCCGTATCGTAATTTGGGACCTGGACGTTTGTCCGAAATCGAATTCCGATGTCCTAGCTCGAGATATGGAATTTTGATGAAAAATAATAAGTTTGAAAGTTTAATGATTTTAAGAATTGACTGATGTTTGGTCTTGTCGATACCGGGTCCGTACTTTAGTTCCGGAGCCCGGTATAGATCTATTATTATATTTATGACTTGTCTGTGAAGTTTGGTGAGAAACGAAGTTAGTTTGATGTAATTCGGACGTCCAGTTGTGAAAATAAATTTTTTAAAGCTTTCTTGAAAATTCCATTTGATTTGGCGTTCAATTCGTAGTTCTAGGTATTATTTTGGCGATTTGATCATGCGAACAAGTTCGTATGATGTTTTAGGACTTGTGTGCATGTTTGGTCTGGAGCTCCGAGGGCTCGGGTGAGTTTCGGATAGGCTACGAGATGATTTGAACTTAAAAAATCTGGTGTTTTGCTTCAACTGGTGTCTCATGTAGGCTTCTATGCGATCGCGTATGTCCAACCGCAATCGCAAAAGGGAAATTGGGACTGGGATAAAATACCCTATGCGAACGCGAGGTAAAGGCCGCGAAAGGCGAGGTAAAGGACGCGAATGCGGAGCAGTGGGGGGGACTGGGGAATGCGTCAAACCTACGTGAACGCGTAGCAGTAGATGGGCTGGACTGGGGGAACTTGAGGTTACTCTACGCGAACGTGGGTCTTATCCCACGAGCGCGAAGGTCAGGGGGGCTAAACCTTCGTGAACGCATGTAGTCTCTCGCGATCGCGTAAGTCATTAAGGCGCAGCTCTTCGCGAACGCGATGGTGTTCACGCGAACGCGATGAACACTGTCGCCCAGTTATTCAAAACATAACCCAAAACGGAATTCTGCCATTCTTTCAAAAATTTCAAAACTAAAAGACCTAGAGGCGATTCTTCCATAAGATTTTCTTTCCCAATTTGTTGGTAAGTGATTCTAACCTACTTTCTTTCATTTACCCATTACATTTCATGAGTTTTTCACCTAAATACTAGGAATTTCATGGTGGAAAATTGAAGGTTTGGGTGGAATTAGGGATTTTTGCATAATTGAAATTTAGACCTCGAGTTGGGGTCGGATTCCAAAATAAATTACGTAATGTCACGACTCAAAATTTTTACCTTCGGGACCGTGATGATGCCTAACATTTTACTTACTAGGCAAGCCAACGTTAGAATATAATTAGTCATTTTAACAATAAATTTTAAATTTATTAATAACAAAGAAACAAATGCGGAAATAAAGTCTAAAATAAAATAAATAATCCATAATAATCGCGATGTCTAAATACCATCCCAGAACTGGAATCACAAGTGCACGAGCTTCTAGAATAATACAGATAAGAAGTGCGGACGTTGTGCAGTTATACCTCAAATCTCCTCTGGGTAGCTGAAATCCGAACAAGTCTATAGTACGCCGCTGGGACCAACTCCAAAATCTGCACAAGAAGTGCAGAGTGTAGTATCAGTACAACCGACCCCATGTACTGGCAAGTGCCGAGCCTAAGTAGTGACGAGGCTAAGGCAGGTCGCTTACATTAACCTGTACGCAATCATAGTAATAACAACAATAATATAAATAAAACAATTATCTCATTTCAACATTTGAAACCAACTCGGCAGTCATAATTAATTATTATTTCAATTAATTTCCATTGCGGCGTGCAACCCGTTCCAACAATATAATTATTCAATAAATTTATATTGCGGCGTGCAACTCGCTCCAACAGTATAAACTTTAAATAAATCTATTGCGACGTGCAACCCATCCTCCAATATAAACTTTTAATAAATCTGTTGCGGCGTGCAACCCGCTCCCCCAATATATTTATTTTTATTTTCTTTGAGGCATGCAACCCGATCCCCCAATATATTTTAACAACACTTAAATGTAATAAAAATACTCTAATAAATACCACGTTCAATGAAAAACTATAAGGCATACAATAATTATAATCTATTTAGAAATAAGTGCTGACAAGTAGCAATTAATTGTGGAAATTAAGGACGAAATAAGCAATTTAATAATTAGAATGCTAATTGTCAAGTAGCAATTAACTCGCATAAATCAAACAAGCATGTAACAAATTTAGCATGGATTCAACGCATAATATTGAGCAAGAAGTATGAGAGAAATAATTAATATAATAATTAATTTATGATTTAAAATAATTTATAATTTTTAAATAATTATGCAAATAATTAATTTGACAAAGTATAGGTACTCGTTACCTTGCCTATACATGGTTACACATGAAATTCACATAGCAAATAATTCAAGGGTTCTATTCCCTCAAGTCAAGGTTAACCACGGCACTTACCTCGCTTCGCAACCAAATTCAAGTTTTCAATACACCCTTGCCTCGCGAATTAGTGTCTGAAATTCTCAAATCTAGTCATAAACAGTTCAATATATTCAATACAAATCGTAGGAATTAATTCCATATGAATTTACTAATTTTTCGGATTTAAATCCGAAATTTATTTTTTTAAAAAAAATCAATAATGGGACCCATGTCTCGAATCCTCGAAAAACTCACGAAATCAGAACACCCGTTCCGATACGAGTTCAACCATACAAAAATTATCGAATTCCGACATCGGATTGGCTTTCAGATCTCCATTTTATATTTTTCGAAGATTTTATAAAAATCTGATTTTCTTCCATAAATTTACGGATTCCTGATGTAAATGAGTATGGAATCATGAAACATAGTCAATATAGGATAAGAAACACTTATCCCAATTTTTCCCCGTGAAAATCGTCCAAAACCCGCCTTACCCGAGCTCAAAATCGTGAATAATGAAAAATGGGGCGAAATCCCATTTCCAGAACTTAAGTTCTGTTGTCCAGAAATTTCTTCTTCGAGAATGCGATAGAACCCTCGTGTTCGCGAAAAACATTTTTGTGCTGCCCCTGATTTCTTCTTCACGAACGCGAGGGCAGTATCGCGAACGCGATGCCTTGCCAAGCTTGGACTTCGCAAACGTGGTCTCCCCTATGCGAACGCGAAACCTTATCGCCTGGTGCCCGGGCAGGCCTCGCCCTTTTACACGAACGCGGTCCCCTCTTCGCGAACGCGACAAGTAAATGTCGCCTGCCTCCAGTTCCTCTTCGCGAACGCGAAGAAGGAAACCAGACAGTGCATCTGACAAATTCCAGCAGAGTTCCAAGTCCAAAATTCAACCCGTTAACCATCTGAAACTCACCCGAGGCCACCGGGACCTCAACCATATATACCATCAAGTCCCAAAATATCATACGAACTTAGTCGAAACCTCAAATTATTTAAAACAAGCTAAAAGAACGAATCATATCCCAATTCAAACTTAAGGAACTTAAGAATTTTCAACTTCTACATTCGATGTCGAAACCTTTCAAATTAAGTCCGATTGACATAAAATTTTGCACACTAGTCATTAATGACATAATAGATCTATTCAAATTTCTAGAATTAGATTCCAACCCCGGTATCAAAAAGTCAAATCCGTAGTCAAACTTTGAAAATCTTTAGCCTTTAAATTACTAGTTTCCGTTAAATGGTCATAACTTGTGCTAGGGACCTCCAAATTAAATTCGGGCATACGCCCAAGTCCCAAATCACGATACGGACCTACAGGAACTGTCAAAATACTGATCCGGGTCCGTTTGCTAAAATTATTAACCAAAGTCAAACCAATTGAGTTTTAAATCTATATTTCACATTTTAATCAATTTCTTATATAAAAACTTTTCGGAAAATTATACGGACTACACACACAAGTAGGGGAACAATGAATAATGCTATTTGAGGTTTCAGAACAGAGAAATAATTATTAAATTTAAAGATGACTTTTTGGATCATCACATTCTCCACATCTAAAACAAACATTCGTCCTCGAACGGAATTAGAAAAGTACCTGAGCTGGTGAAAAAGTATGGATAATTATTCCGCACGTCCAACTCAGACTCCCAGGTAGCTGCCTCAATTGATGGACCTCTCCATTGCATCTGAACTGAAGGATAACTCTTAGACTTCCATTATCGAACCTGTCGGGCTCGAATAGCCACTGGCTTCTCCTCGTAAGTCAAATCCTTGTCCAATTGGACTGAGCTGAAATCTAAAACATGGGACAGATCACCATGATATTTCCAGAGCATAGACACATGGAACACCGGATGAACTGCTGATAAACTAGGTGGTAGAGCAAACCTGTAGGCTACTTCCCCCACCCTTTCAAGAATTTTAAAGGGTCCAATATACCTACGTCTCAACTTGCCCCTATTTTAGATTCTCATTACACCCTTCATAGGTGAAACTCGGAGCAATACTCTCTCTGCCACCATGAATGCAATGTCATGAACTTTACGATCGGCATAACTCTTTTATCTAGACTGAGCTTTGCAAAGTCGATCCTGAATAATTTTGATCTTGTCCAAGGCATCATGTACCAAATCGGTACCTAACAACCGAGCCTCTCCCGGTTCAAACCATCCAACTAGCGATATCGCCTTCTGTATAATACCTCATATGGAGCCATTTGAATACTTGACTGGTAGCTATTATTATAAACAAACTCCGCAAGTGGCAAGAATTGATCCCAAGAAACTCCAAAATCTATGACACAAGTGCGAAGCATATCTTCCAATATCTAAATAGTGCGCTCTGACTGTCCATCTGTCTGTGGATGAAACGTTGTACTCAACTCAATCCGCGTGCCTAACTTATGCTGTACAGCCCTCCAGAAGTATGAGGTAAACTGCGTACCTCGATCTGAAATAATAGACACGGGTATACCGTGGATGCGGACAATCTCACGAATGTAAATTTCAGCTAACCGCTCTGAAGAATAGGTAACTTCCACTGGAATGAAATGTGCTGACTTGGTCAACCTGTCCACAATGACCCAAACTGCATCGAATTTTCTCTGAGTCCATGGGAGTCCAACAACAAAATCCATAATGATACGCTCCCACTCCTACTCAGAAATTTCTAACTTCTGAAGCAAACCACCAGGTCTTTGATGCTCGTACTTGACTTGATGAAAATTTAGACACCGAGCTACATATGCAACTATATCCTTCTTCATTCTCCTCCACCAATAATGTTGCCGCAAATCTCGATACATTTTGGCGGCACCTAGATGAATAGAATACCTGGAACTGTGGGCCTCTTCCAGAATTAATTCACGAAGTCCATCCACATTAGGCACACAAATATGACCCTGCATTCGCAGAACTCCATCTTCCCCCACAACAACCTGTTTGGCATTGCCGTGCTGCACCGTATCCTTAAGGACAAGTAAATGAGGATTATCATGCTGTCGCTCTCTAATGCGCTCATATAAAGAATACCGAGTGACTGTGCAAGCTAGAATCTGACTGGGCTCAGAAACATCTAACCTGACAAACTGATTAGCCAAAGTTTGTACATCTACACCTAACAGCCTCTCACCAACCGGAATATACGCAAGATTGCCCATACTTACAGCCTTCCTACTCAAAGCATCGGCCACCACATTGGCCTTTTCGGGGTGATACAAAATAGTGATATCATAGTCCTTCAACAGCTCCAACCATCTTCTCAAAATTGAGATCCTTTTGTTTGAACAGATATTGTAATCTACGATGATCAGTTTATACTTCACACGAGACACCATAAATGTAATGCCTCCAAATCTTCAGCGCATGAACAATGGCTGCCAATTCTAAGTCATGAACATGATAATTCTTCTCGTGAACTTTCAACTGTCGTGACACATATGCAATCACCCTACCATCTTGCATCAATACTGCACCAAGCCCAATACGGGATGTATCACAATACACCGTATAAGATCCTGAACCTGTGGGTAATACTAATACTGGCGTCATAGTCAAAGCAGTCTTGAGCTTCAGAAAGCTCAACTCACACTCGTCTGACCATCTGAATAGGGCACCCTTCTGGGTCAGTCTGGTCAATGGAGATGCTATAGATGAAAACCCCTCCACAAACCAGCAATAATAACCTACCAAACCCAGGAAACTCTGTATCTCTGTCGCTGAAGTAGGTCTAGGCCAATTCTGAATAACCTCAATATTTTTAGGATCCACCTTTATACCTTCTGCCGATATAACATGCCCCAAGAAGGCAACTGAGTCTAACCAAAATTCATATTTTGAAAATTTTGCATATAATTGATTATTTTTAAAAGTCTAAAGCACAATCCGAAGATGCTACTCATGGTCCTCTCGTTTGCTGGAGTAAATCAAGATATCATCAATGAATACAACCACAAATAAATCCAAACCTGATTCATCAAATCCATAAATGTTGTTAGGGCATTTATCGGCCCGAATGACATCACTAGGAATTCGTAATGCCCATACCTAGTATGAAAAGTTGTCTTAGGGACATCAGATGCCCTAATCCTCAGCTGATAGTAGCCGGATCTCAAATCAATCTTCGAAAACTCCTTGGCACCCTGAAGCTGATCAAATAAGTCAATAATAATTGGCAAAAGATACTTGTTCTTGATGGTGACTTTGTTCAGTTGCCGATAATCTATGCACATCCTCAACGATCTATCCTTCTTCTTCACGAACAACACAGGTGCACCCCCAGGGCAAGGCACTAGGTCTAATGAAGCCCTTATCAAGCAAATCTTGTAACTGCTCCTTCAATTCCTTTAACTCTGGCAGGGCCATACGGTATGGCAGAATTGAAATGGGCTGACTGCCCGGCGCCAAATCAATACAGAAATCAATATCCCTATAGGGTGGCATCCCCGACAGGTTTGTAGGAAACACCCCTGGAAACTCACGAACAACTGGTACGGAATCCATGGAAAGAACCCATGCACTAGAATCATGAACATAAGACAAATACGCTAGACACCCCTTCTCGACCATACACCGAGCCTTCATATAAAAGATAACCTTGCTGGTAGAATGGCCAGGAGTCCCCCTCCACTCTAATCAAGGCAACTCGCAAGGCTAAGGTCACCGTCTTAGCGTGATAGTCCAATATAGCATGATAAGGTGACAGTCAATCCATACCCAAGATGACATCAAAATATACCATATCAAGAAGTCGAAGATGTATGCTAGTATGAAGATTCCCAATAGTAACCACACACGAACGATAAACATGATCTACCATAACAGAATGTCTTACTGATATGGACACACATACAGAAGCACTCAGAGAATCACAAGGCACAACTAGATATGAACCAAAATAGGAGCACACATAGGAATAAGTAGATCCTGGATCAAATAAAACTGAGGCATCTCTGTGGCAAACTGGAACAATATCTGTGATCATTGCATCGGATTACTCGGCCTTAGGACTAGCTGGAAAAGCATAAAATTGGGGTTGGGACCCACCACTCTAAACTGCGTCCCTGGGACGACCTTTAACTTGCTGACCTCCACCTCTAACAACCTTACCTCTACCTCTAGCTTCCTGACCCCTACTTCTAGCTGGCTGAGTAGGCGGTGAAGCAACTGGTGCCGGTATGATGGCACGAGAATCCTACTGAGATCTGTTCCTCGATAACCTAGGGCAATACCTCCTGATGTGACCAATGTTCCCACACTCATAATACCCATCCTGCTGCCGTGGCTACTGAAGCTGATTCGAACGGGCTGGATAACCGCTGTAGTAGCTCTTGAGTGGTGGTGCACTGATAGGAACTGAATGTGCACTAAATGCTGGCTGCCTAAAGTAAGGCATAATAGGACCGTGACTCTCTGAAGTACTGGGAGATGCCTGAAGTGCTGAATGAAATGGTCTGGGAGGATGACCCCTACCAAAATTACCCCTGCCTCCAGATGAGGCACCACTGAAACTACCGAACTGACGAGGCCTCTTATCAGACCTCTGCCCTCTCTCCTGTGCAAGAACCATCTCGATCCTCCTCGCGACATTAGCAGCTGCCTGAAAGGAAATCTCACTTCCGATCTCTTTAGCCATCTGAAGCCTTATAGGGTGAGTGTGTCCCTCAATAAACCTCCTCACTCTCTCTCTATCAGTAGGTAGTAAAAGGAGAGCATGACAGGCTAAATCCATAAAACGGGACTCATACTGAGTAACTGTCATACCTCCCTGCTGTAGAAGTTCAAATTGCCTGCGGTAATCCTCTCTCAATGTGATAGAGAGGAACTTCTCTAGAAATAGTCGTGAAAACTGCTCCCAGGACAATGCAGGTGATCCAACTGGTCTAGTCAATATATAATCTCTCCACCACCTGGCGGAACCCGTCATCTTGCAGCAAAATCGACCTCATTGGTCTCAACTATACCCATATTTCGCAACATATCATGGCAACGGTTAAGATAATCGTGTGGGTCCTCAGAAGGTGTACCACTGAAGTGAACTGGAAAGAGCTTAGTAAACTTATCCAGTCTCAATAAGGCCTCAAAAGACATGGCGGGCCAATCACTGGCCTGTGCCGCAACAACTGGCTGAACTACCCCAACTGGCGGGAATGCTGGAGCCTAATTCTCAGGAGCCATCTGCTCTGGAGTGGGAGTAGTGGGAGTCTGTGCTCCTCCCCCAGCCTGTGAGACGGCTGGTGCCACTGAAAATGTACCATTCTGGGCCACGCCCTCCATAAGACTCACCAAACGGACTTTAGCATCCTGAAGCACTGGAGTAGCTATGAATCCTTCCGGAACCTGAATAGTTCCAATAGGTACAGTCTCAACTGGAACCTCCTCCTGAAGATCCACCTGAGGTTCAACAACAAGTAATGTTGCTCGAGCTCTAAACTGAGCTCTACCTCTACCTCGGCCTCTAGTGCGACCTCGGCTTTTAGTGTGACCTAAGCCTCGACCTCTACCCCTGGTCATAGTTTCCACCGGGGGCTCTGGTCCCGATCCATCGGTAGATATATTATGTGTCCTCACCATCTGCGAGAGAATAAGAATGGAATGGTTCAATCATCGATGATAGAATAAAATAGCACGACAGAGTAAGAAAGAAGTGATATTGTTCCTAAACTTCATAGCCTCTGAAAGATAAATACAGACGTCTCCGTACCGATCCTCCAGACTCTACTAAGATTTCTCGTGACTCGTGAGATCTAAGTAACCTAGTGCTCTGATACCAACTTATCACGACCCGAAATTCCCACCTTCGGGACCGTGATGGCGCATAATATTTCACTTGCTAGGCAAGCCAATGTTAGAATATAATTAGCCATTTTAACAAAAATTTTAAAATTTATTAATAACATAGAAACAAATGCGGAAATAATGTCAAATAAAGTGAATAATCTATAATAATAATAGCGATGTCTAAATACCATCCCAGAACTGGACTCACAAGTGCACGAGCTTCTAGAATAATACAAATAAGGGTCTGAATAAAATAAAGTTGTCTGAAAGGAAACACGCAGCTAAAATAAAGTAGACGGGGACTTTAGAACTGCGGACGCTGTGCTGTTATACCTAAAGTCTCCTCTAGGTAGCTGAAATCCGAGCAAGTCTATAGTACGTCACTGGGACTAACTCCGAAATCTGCACAAAAAGTGCAGACTGTAGTATCAGTATAACCGACTCCATGTACTGGTAAGTGCCGAGCCTAAGTAGTGACGAGGTTAAGGCAGGTCGCTTACATTAACCTGTTGTAACGACCCTACCAGTCGTTTTGAGTATTACAACCTTGTTTCCCCATTTACTTCTCAATTTATGCTTTACAGTTGTTATGCGACTTGTCGAGGTGATTGGTTCGGGTCCGATGACGTTTTGGAATGAATTGGAATACTTAGTTTCAAGGTTTAAAGCTTAGGTTAAAATAGTGACCGGATATCGATTTATATGTAAACGAACCCGGAATAGAGTTTTGATAATTCCAATAGCTCCGTATGGTAATTTTGGACTTAGGAGCGTGTCCAAAAAATTATTTGGAAGTCCGTAGTTAAATTAGGCTTGAAATGGCTAAAATAGAAATTTAAGATGGAAGTTTGACCGAGGAGTTGACATTTTGATATCGGGGCCGGAATTCAATTCTGAAAATTGGAATACCTCCATTATGTCATTGATGACTTGTGTGCAAAATTTGAGGTCAATCGGACTTGAGTTGCTAGGTTTTGGCATCGAATGTAGATTGTCCCGACTTCGTTTCTTAGAGAATAAGTGGTATCACATTAATAAAATGAGCTCCGAATTCAGATTTGATTGACGCATTAGATCCGTATTGAAATTTCGGAGCCATAGCAATAAGAATCGTCGAATTCAGATACTGTATGAGAGAGTTATGCCTATTTTCGTGTCGGGAATGATTTTCCATCGCCGCCAGCGCCAAGGGTAGCGTGGGGTGCTAGCCCTAGCTCTGGGAATTTTTGGGATACTGGAAATTGCACCACAGGCAGTGCTCTATGCTACCTGTGGCGCTCGAAAACGTAAGAGGCTCTATAAATGGGGTTTTTGGCCATTTTTGACATAAAAATAGTTGGGGAGCTCGGTTTGGGTGATTTTCAGAGGCAAACTTCACAAATTGGACTGAGGTAAGTGATCTTAACTTGATTTGGTCCATTATTCATGAATCTAACATTATTTCCAGCACTTATTTCATGATTTGGGGGATTAGAATAGAAATTTTCCAAAAATTGATTTGAGGGTTTGAAGGCCGAATCGGAGTCGGAATTTAGAAAATTTTGTATGGTTGGACTCGTGGATGAATGGGCGTTCATATTTTATAACTTTTGTCGGGTTCCAAGACGTGGGCCTCACTGTTGATTTTTTTAGTTAATTTCGGATTTATTTGTGAAATTTAGCATTTTCATATGGAATTGATTCCTACATCTCGTGTTGATTGTATTGAATTATTTTGACTAACATTTGAGGCGTTTAGAGGCCAAATCGCGAGGAAAAGGCTTATTGGAATAAAGAATTACTCGGATTGTGGTAAGTAACAGTTCTAAATTTGGTCGTGAGGGTATGAATCCCCGGATTATGTGTTATGTGATTGGTTTTGAGGTGGCGCACATGCTAGGTGACGGAAGTGTGGGTGTGCACTGTCGGAATTGTGACTTGGTCAAATTTCATGGAACTGTATAGTTGAATATTTTGTTGATATACGTACATTCTCTACGTGTTAGAGAAAATTGAGCTGAGACTTGTATTAAAAATCATGCTTAGGCATATGCTATTATTGTTGGTACCCACTGGGGTCATTTCTATGATTGAATTATATGCTCAAAAATTATAATTTCACACTCAGTCATGTTCTTTCATTTCATGTCATATCTCAGTCTCTGTTGCTATTTATTGAGGCATCATATCATTGTTGTTGGGCAGCTTATTATGATTTCTGAGAGCCCGAGAGACTGTAGAGGTTGATGACTAAGTAAGGATGAGGGCCTAATTGTGAGGATATTTATGGGATCGGGATGCACGTCGCAGCATGTTTTGTTGATTTATGCCATGATTGGCTTGATATAGCTCTTGGGCTGAAGAAGCCCCTCCGGAGTCTGTACATACCCCTAGTGAGTGCAGGTACCTACTAAGTGCGAGTGTCGAGTGCTGAGTGATTGAGAGGAATGAGTGACTGTGAGGAATGAGTGACTGGGAGGAAAGAGTGATTGTGAGGTTGGAGTCAATGGGAGGATTGAGTGACTGTTACTCAAAGAGGATGCATTGATTTCATTATTGCTCCACTTCAGCTGTCATATATTACTGTTTTGGAAAACTCTGAAAAATATTATTTTCTATTTTGGTCAAACTTGATATGAAATTTCAGTGAAATCTTAAATGTTGAACTTTAGAGTATGCCTATTCTTTTATATTGGAAAGTACTACATTTGGACTTAGCTGAGAAGCTCGTCACTACTTTCAGTTCTTTGTTTACTATTGCTACTTACTGAGTTGGTTGTATTCATACTACACACTAAACTTCGTGTACAGATCCAGGTGATCTCGGATACACTGGGTGTTAATTCTCTCGCACAGTTGATTTTTTGGAGATTCAAAGGTAGCTGTCATGGTTCGCAGACCTTGTCTCTCCTTCCCTATCTCTTGTTTACTATATTTGGTCTTAGACTATTATAGACTGTATTTTCCAGGCTTGTAATGTATAGATGCTCATATACTTAGCGACACCAGGTTTTGGGAGTGTTTGTATCGGTATTTGTGAGACTTGTGGATTGTGCTTAAATATTATATTTTCAAACTTAAAAGAAATTGTGGGTTATTGATGTTGTTAGCTTGCCTAGTATCGAGATAGGCGCCATCACGACGGGTGAGATTTTGGGTCGTGACAAGTTGGTATCAGAGCCTAGGTTACGTAGGTCTTACGAGTCATGAGCAGGTTTAGTAGAGCCTTGCAGATCAGTACGGAGACGTTTGTGCTTATCTTCGAGAGGCTGCCGAACCCTTAGGAAAATTTCACTTTCTTGTATTCTATCGTGCGAACTTGTTGATTCCGAAAAATTAAGATTCTATTATTCTATTCTCTCACACATGGTGAGGACATGTACTATCGGATCGGACGGTCAACCACCAGTGCCACTAGTTAGGGTCGCGAGAGGTCGGGGCCGTGGTAGAGGCCTGGGCCGAAGTAGAGGACGAGGTATGGCTCGTGCAGCGGTTGGAGCAGCACATGTAGTACCGCCAGTTGCTCCAGCTCTGGCACCAGTTGTGCCCATTGAGATTCCAGGCCTTTAGGAGACTTTGGCCTAGATATTGACAGTTTGCACTGGTCTTGCTCAGGTGGTTTCGGCTCATGCCGCACCTTCCATTTCTCAGGCCGGGAGAGGTACTCATACCCCTGTTGCTCACACTCCATACCAGATAGTACATGGAATTCAGATACCGGGGGCACTACCAGCCTAGCTGGCTAAAGCTGCTCAGGCCCCGGTAGTTCCTGTTATGGCAGATGATGAGCAGAGGAGACTTGAGAGATTTGAGAGGCTTCGACCTCCATCATTTAGCAGTGCTGAATCAGAGGATGCTTAGGGCTTTTTGGATAAGTGTCAACGGATGCTTCGGATAGCGGGTATTCTGGAGACCAATGGGGTCTCGTTCACTACTTTTCAATTTTTTGGGGCTGCCTTCAGATGGTGGGAGGATTATGAGAGGTGCAGGCCAGTTTGTGCAGCACCACTTACATGGCAGGAGTTCTTCGTTCTCTTTTTGGAGAAGTTTGTGTTGCGGCCTCACAGAGAGAAGCTGTGTAGATAGTTTGAGCAGTTACATCAGGATGGCATGTCTGTGACGTAATACAAGATGAGATTTTCTGAGTTGGCTTGTCACGCAGTTTGGTTGGTTCCCACTGATAGGGAGAGGATTAAGAGGTTCATTGACGGCCTCACATATCAGTTATGGTTACTTATGACTTAGGAGAGAGTATCTGGTACTACTTTTGATGAGGTAGTTGACATTGCTCGACAGATAGAGATAGTCTGTAGTCAGGAACGTGGAGAGAGGGAGGCCAAGAGGCATGGTGGACCAGGTGATTTCAGCGGTAGTCCTTTAGGGGGTCAGTTTTACCGCAGGGGTCGTCCCTATAGACACGCACATACGGGTCGTCCAGTTCACCGTGGTGCATCATCCAACCATGGTTCATATAGTTCTCATCAGGGCTAGTTATATCTCAGTGCCCTCCCAGCCCAGAGTTTGTCCCGTGCTCCTTCAAATCAGGGTTCATTTGCTCTAGCAGTTATTCTAGTTCTCGAGGCCCGATTCTGTCCTCACCACCACCGGTACCAAGGAGTTGCTTTGAGTGTGGGGAATTTGGGAATATGTGGAGGTAGTGTCCTCGTCGCCCAGGAGATCCAGTGCAGCATAGGAGTCAGACCACGACTTCCGCACCAGTTACTTTGCCACCCACCCCACTAGCTCGAGGTGAGAGTCGGGCAGCTAGGGGTTGCCCAAGAGGGGGAGGCCGATTAAGTGGCAGTCAGGCCCGATTCTATGCTTTTCCTGCTAGACCAGATGATGTTGCTTCAAATGTAGTGATCACAGGTAATGTCTCAGTGTGCCACAGGGAGGCATCTATATTATTTGACCTGGTTCTACTTATTCGTATGTATCATCATACTTAATCATTATCTAGATATGCCCTGTGAGTCCTTAGTTTTACCTGTTCATGTATCTACACTGGTGGGCGATACTATCATTGTGGACCGTGTGAATCGGTCGTGTGTGGTAACTATTGGGGGACTGGAGACTAGAGTTGATCTCTTATTGCTTAGTATGGTTGATTTCGATGTAATCTTGGGTATGGATTAGTTGTCTCCATGTCAGGCTATTCTGGACTGTCATGCAAAAACCGTGACATTGGCGATGTCGGGGTTGCCAAAGGTTGAATGGAGAGGTTCTCTAGATTATGTTCCCAGTAAGGTAATTTCTAATTTGAAGGCCCAAAGTATGGTTGGGAAGGGGTGTTTGTCATACTGGGGTTTTGTGAGAGATGTTGATGCAGCTACTCCTACTATTGATTCAGTACCGGTAGTGAGAGACTTTCCTGATGTATTTCCTGCAGACCTACCGGGTATGCCTCCCGACAAAGATATTAATTTCGGTATAGACTTAGTACAGGGCACTCAGCCCATTTCTATTCCTCCATATCGTATGGCACCAGCTGAGTTAAAAGAGTAACTTCAGGAACTTCTTGATAAAGGGTTTATTAGGCCTAGTGTGTCGTCTTGGGGTGCACCGGTTCTGTTTGTGAAAAGGAAATATGGTATTATGCGGATGTTTATCGATTATAGGCAGTTGAACAAAGTTACAATCAAGAATAAGTATCCTTTGCCGCGTATTAATGATTTATTTCACCAACTTCAGGGAGCGAAGGTATTCTCCAAAATTGATTTGAGATCTGGGTATCACCGATTGAAAATTCGGGATTCGGATATTCTAAAGACGACATTCAGGATTCGTTATGGTCACTATGAATTTCTTATGATGTCATTTGGGCTAACCAATCCTCCAGCAGCATTTATGCACCTGATGAATAACATATTCCAGGCGTATCTTGACTCATTTGTCATGGTATTTATTGATGATATCCTGGTTTACTCACGTAGACAGGAGGAGCATGCCCGTCACTTGGGTATTGTATTACAGAGGCTGAGATAGGAGAAATTATATGCCAAATTCTCTAAGTGTGAGTTCTGTCTTAGTTCGGTGGCATTCTTGGGACACATAGTGTCCAGTGAAGGGATTAAGGTGGATCCGAAGAAAACAGAGGCAGTTCAGAGTTGGCACAGACCATCATCAGTTACTAAGATTCGGAGTTTTCTTGGCCTGGCTGGTTATTATCATCGCTTCGTGGAGGGATTCTCATCTATTGCATCGCCTATGACTAAATTGACCCAGAAAGGTGCTCCGTTCAGGTGGTCAGATGAATATGCAGAGAGCTTTCAGAAGCTCAAGACAGCTTTGACTACAGCTCCAGTACTGGTGTTGCCTACAGGTTCAAGGTCTTATACTGTGTATTGTGATGCGTCGCGTATTGGTCTCGACGCAGTACTGATGCAAGACAGTAGGGTGATTGCTTATGCATCAAGATAGTTAAAGGTACATGAGAAGAATTATCCGGTCCATGACCTTGAGTTAACAGCTATTGTTCATGCCTTGAAAATTTGGTGGCATTATTTGTACGGTGTCCATGAGGTTTATACCGATCACTGAAGTCTACAATATCTGTTTAGACAGAAGGATCTTAATTTGCGGCAGCGAAGGTGGTTAGAGTTGCTTAAGGATTATGATATCACTATTCTCTATCATCCCGGAAAGGCCAGTGTGGTGGCCGATGCTTTGAGTCGTAAGGCAGAGAGTTTGGGCAGCTTAGCATACTTACTGGTAGCAGAGAGGCCTTTAGCCTTGGATGTTCAGGCCTTGACCAACCAATTTGTTAGATTGGATATTTCCGAGCCGAATCGTGTTTTGGCTGGTTCTCGGTCTTCTTTATATAATCGCATCAGAGAGCACCAGTATGATGATCTCCATTTTCTTGTCCTTAAGGAGATGGTTCAGTACGGTGATGCCAAGGAGGTCACTTTTGGGGATGACAGTGTATTATGGTTGCAGGGCAGGCTATGTGTGCCTAATGTAGATGGTTTGTGTGAGTTAATTCTCCAGGAGGCTCACAGTTCATAGTACTCCATTCATCTAGGTGCCGCGAAGATGTATCAGGATTTGAGGCAGCACTATTGGTGGAGGTGAATGAAGAAAGATATAGTTGGGTTTGTAGCTCGGTATTTAAATTGTCAACAGGTGAAGTACGAGCATTAGAGACCGGGCGGATTACTTCAGATACTTGAAATTCTGGAGTAGAAATGGGAGCGTATTACTATGGACTTCGTAGTTGGGCTTCCACGGACATTGAGAAAGTTTGATGCGGTTTGGGTGATTGTAGATCGGTTGACCAAATTCGTTATTCCAGTTGGTACTAATTATTCTTCTGAGCGGTTGGCTGAGATTTATATCCGCGAGATTGTTCGCCTGCACGGGGTGCCCGTGTCCATCATTTCGGATTAGGGCACACATTTTACATCACAGTTTTGGAGAGCAGTACAACGAGAATAAAGTACACAAGTTCAGAGTACAGCATTTCACCCTCAGACAGACGGGCAGTCTGAGCGCACTATTCAGATATTGGAGGATATGCTACATGCTTGTGTCATTGATTTTGGAGGTTCTTGGGATAAATTTCTTCCACTCGCGAAGTTTGCTTACAATAACAGCTACCAATCGAGCATTCAGATAGCTCCGTATGAGTCTTTATATGGGAGATGGTGTCGGTCTTCGGTGGGTTGGATTGAGTCGGGTGAGACTAGACTATTGGGTATTGATTTGGTTCAGGATGCTTTGGAGAAGGTTAAATTGATTCAGGAGCGACTTCGCACGGCGCAAACTAGACAGAAGAGTTATGCCGACCGTAAGGTCGTGATGCTGCTTACATGGTTGGGGAGAAGGTTCTGCTTAAGATTTCACCCATGAAAGTTATGTTGAGGTTCGAAGAGAAGGGCAAGTTGAGCCCTCGAAATATTGGCCTTTTGAAATACTTAAGAAGGTTGGAGAGGTGGCTTATGAACTTGCTTTGCCACCTAGTCTATCGAGTTTTCATCCAATGTTTCATGTATCTATGCTCTGGAAGTATATCGGAGATCCGTCATATGTTTTGGATTTCAGTACGGTTCAGTTGGATGGTAATTTGGCTTATGATGTGGAGCCAGTGGCCATCTTGGACCGACAGGTTCTAAAGTTGAGATCAAAGAGCATAGCTTCAGTGAAAGTGCAGTGGAGAGGTTAGCCAGTTGGAGAAACTACTTGGGAGACTGAGCGAAAGATACAGAGCTCATATCCACACCTATTTTAGACTCCATGTATAATTCTAAACTCGTACGAGGACGAACGTTTGTTTAAGAGGAGGAAAATGTAACGACCCGGCCGGTCGTTTTAAGTATTACAACCCCGTTTTCCCAGTTACTGTTCAATTTATGCTTTACAATTGTTATGTGACTCGCCGGGATAATTGGTTCAGGTCCGGTGAGGTTTTGGAATGAATTGGAATACTTAGTTCCAAGGTTTAAAGCTTAGGTTAAAATAGTGACCGGATATCAACTTATGTGTAAACGACCCCAGAATAGGGTTTTGATGATTGCAATAGCTTTGTATGGTGATTTTGAACTTAGGAACGTGTCCGAAAAATTATTTGGAAGTCCGTAGTTAAATTAGGCTTGAAATGGCTAAAATAGAAATTTAAGTTGGAAGTTTGACCGGGGAATTGACTTTTGGATATCGGGGATGGAATCTGATTCTGAAAATTGGAATACCTCCATTATGTCATTGATGACTTGTGTGCAAAAAATGAGGTTAATCGGACTTGATTTGCTAGGTTTCGGCATCGAATATAGAATGTTCCAACGTCATTTCTTCGAGAATAAGTCGTATCACATTAAGAAAATGAGCTCCAAATTCAGTTTTGATTGAAGCATTATATCCATATTGAAATTACGCAGCCATAGCAAAAAGAATCGTCGAATTCGTACATCGTATGAGAGAGTTATGCCCATTTCCGTGTCGGGAAATATTTCTCGTTGTCGTAGGCGTCTAGGTAGCGTGGGGTGCTATCCCTGGTTCTGGGAATTTTTGGGATACTGGAAATTGTGCCACGGGCAGTGCCCCACGCTACCTGTAGTGCTCGAAAACGTCAGAGGCTCTATAAACGGGTTATTTGGCTATTTTTTACATAAAAATAGTTGGGGAGCTCGGTTTGGGCAATTTGCATAAGCAAACTTCACAAATTAGGCTGGGGGTAAGTAATCTTAACTTGATTTGGTCCGTTATTCATGAATCTAACATTATTTCCAGCACTTATTTCATGATTTGGGGGATTAGAATAGAAATGTTTCAAAAATTGATTTGAGGGTTTGAAGGCTGAATCGGAGTCAGAATTTAAAAAATTTTGTATGGTTGGACTCGTGGTCGAATGGGCGTTCAGATTTTGTAACTTTTGTTGGGTTCTGAGACGCGGGCCTCACTGTTGATTTTTGAGTTAATTTCGGATTTATTTGTGAAATTTAGCATTTTCATATGGAATTGATTCCTACATCTCGTGTTGATTGCATCGAATTATTTTGACTAACATTCGAGGCGTTTGGAGGCCAAATCACGAGGAAAAGGCTTATTGGAATAAAGAATTACTTGGATTGAGGTAAGTAACAGTTCTAAATTTGGTCCTAAGGGTATGAATCCCCGGATTATGTGTTGTGTGATTGGTTTTGAGGTGGCGCACATGCTAGGTAACGGAAGTGTAGGTGTGCACTGTCGGAATTGTGACTTGGTCAAATTCCATGGAACTGTATAATTGAATATTTTGTTGATATATGTACATTCTCTACGTGTTAGAGAAAATTGAGCTGAGACTCATATTAAAAATCATGCTTAGGCATATGCTATTATTGTTGGTACCCATTGGGGTCATTTCTATGATTGAATATTATGCTCAAAAATTATAATTTCACACGCAGTCATGTTCATTCATTTCATGTCATATCTCAATCTCTGTTGCTATTTATTGAGGCGTCATATCATTGTTGTTGGGCTGCTTATCATGATTTCTGAGAGCCCGAAAGACTGGAGAGGCCGATGACTGAGTGAGGCTGAGGGCCTGATTATGAGAATATTTATGGGATTGGGTTGCACGCGGCAACATGTTTTGTTGATTTATGCCATGATTGGCTTGATACAGCGCTAGGGCTGAAGGAGCCCCTCTGGAGTCTGTACACAACCCAGTGAGCGTAGGTACCTACTGAGTGCGAGTGTCGAGTGCTGAGTAATTAAGAAGAATGAGTGACTGTGAGGAATGAGTGACTGGGAGGAAAGAGTGATTGGGAGGTTGGAGTGAATGGGAGGACTGAATGACTGTTACTCTGAGAGGATACATTGATTTCATTATTGCTGCACTTCAGCTGTCATATATCACTGTTTTGGAAAACTCTGAAAAATATTATTTTCTGTTTCGGTCAAACTTGATATGAAATTTCAATGAAATCTTAAATGTTGAACTTGAGAGCATGCCTACTCTATTATATTGGAAAGTACTGTATTTGGACTTAGCTGAGAAGCTCGTCACTACTTTCAGTTCTTTATTTATTATTATTACTTACTGAGTTGGTTGTACTGATACTACACCATATACTTCGTGTGCAGATCCAGGTGATCCCAGATACAGTGGGTGTTAATTCTCTCGCACAATTGATTTTTTGTAGATGCAAAGGTAGTTGTCAGGTAGTAATTAATACAGTTTTATTATATTTCGCACATATTATTTTTCATTTGAGTTAATTATTGTTATTTACTGAATCGAAATAAGGAAATGGTTTAATGATTCTCTAACGTTGGCTTGTCTGGCAAGTGAAATGTTAGGCGTCATCACGGTCCCGTCGCTGGGAAATTTTGGGTCGTGACAGTTGGTATCAGAGCTCTAGGTTGCTTAGGTCTCACGATTCACGAGCAAGCTTAGTAGAGTCTGGTGGATCGGTACGGAGACGTCTATGCTTATCTTCCAGAGGCTATGAAGTTTAGGAACAAGTTTTACTTCTATTTTTCTATGTCGTGCGATTTTGCTTTCTTAATACTGATTAATCTCTTCTACCCTTATTCTCTCGCAGATGGCGAGAACACGTACCGCTTTCTCAGCTGAGCAGCAGCTAGAGCCTCCAGTGACAGCTCCTACGTGGGGCAGAGGTCAAGGCCGAGGCCGTGCCAGAGGTCGAGGCAGGGGCAGGGCTCACCCTAGGGTCCGAGTAGCAGCCCTAACAGTGGAGCCTCAGATAGAGATTGACGAGGAGGTTCCAGCCCAGACGAGACCTTGTGTCTCCTTCCCTATCTCTTTTTTACTATATTTGGTCTTAGACAATTATAGACTGTGTTTTCCAGGCTTGTAATGTATAGATGCTCATGTACTCAGTGATACCAGGTTTTCGGAGTGTTTGTATCGGTATTTGCGAGACTTATGGATTGTGCTTAAATATTATATTTTAAAACTTAATAATTTGTGGGTTATTGATGTTGTCGGCTTGCGTAGTATCGAGACAGGCGCCATCACGACGGGTGAGATTTTGGGTTG
Organism: Nicotiana tabacum; assembly: GCF_000715075.1. Classification (NCBI taxonomy): domain Eukaryota; kingdom Viridiplantae; phylum Streptophyta; class Magnoliopsida; order Solanales; family Solanaceae; genus Nicotiana; species Nicotiana tabacum. The sequence continues at coordinate 105,638,152 of NC_134093.1, forward strand.
TGACACCTGTACGCAATCATAGTAATAACAACAATAATAGAAATAAAACAATTATCTCATTTCAACATTTGAAACCAACTCGGCAGTCATAATCAATTATTATTTCAATTAATCTCCATTGTCGGCGTGCAACCCGTTCCAACAATATAATTATTCAATAAATTTACATTGCGGCGTGCAACCCGCTCCAACAGTATAAGACTCATCAAACAGACTAAAGCATCCTGAAGCACTGGAGTAGCTATGAATCCTTCCGAAATTTGAATAGTTCCAACAGGTACAGTCTGAACAGGAACCTCCTCTTGAAGGTCCACCTGAGGTTCTACAACAGGTGCTGCTGCTCGAGCTCTAAACTGAGCTCTACCTTTGCCTTTGCCTCGGCCTCTAGTGCGACCTCGGCCTCGACCTCTAACACTGGTCATAGTTGCCACCGGGGGCTCTGGTCCCTGTCCGTCAGTATATGTATTACGTGTCCTCACTATCTGTGAGAATAAGAATGGAATGGTTCAATCATTGATGATAGAATAAAATCGCACGACAGAGTAAGAAAGAAGTAATATTGTTCCTAAACTTCATAGCCTCTTAAAGATAAGTACAGACGTCTCCGTACCGATCCTTCGAACTTTACTAAGCTTTCCCGTGACTCGTGAGGCATAAGTAACCTAGTGCTCTGATACCAACTTGTCACGACCCGAAATTCAACCTTCAGGACCGTGATGACGCCTAAAATTTTACTTGTTAGGAAAGCCAACGTTATAATATAATTAGCCACTTTAACAAAAAATTTAAAATTTATTAATAACAAAGAAACAAATGCGGAAATAAAGTCTAAAATAATGGTCCTAGAAATATTTATACCAATATATTCAATACAAATCGTAGGAATTAATTCCATGTGAATTTACTATTTTTCCGGATTAAAATCCGAAATTTATTTTTTAAAAAAACTTAACATTGGGGCCCACATCTCGAATCCCAGAAAAACTCACGAAATCTGAACACCCGTTCTGATACGAGTTTAACCATACAAAAATTATCGAATTTTGATATTGGATTGGCTTCCAAATCTTCATTTTATATTTTTGGAAGATTTTATAAAAATCTGATTTTTCTTCCATAACTTCACGGATTCATGATGTAAATGAGTATGGAATAATGAAACATAATTAATATAGGATAAGTAACACTTACCCCAATTTTTTCATACTGAGTAACAGTCATACTGCCTTGTTGTAGACGTTTAAATTGCCTGCGGTAATCCTCTCTCAATGTGATAGGTAGGAACTTCTCTAGAAATAGCCGTGAAAACTGCTCCCAGGACAATGCAGGTGATCCAACTGGTCTGTTCAATGTATAATCTCTCCACCACCTCTTGGCGGAACCGATCATCTGAAATACAGCAAAATCGACCCCATTGGTCTCAACTATACCCATGTTCCGCAGCACCTCATGGCAGCAGTCAAGATAATCATGTCGTCCTCAGAAGGTGTACCACTGAAGTGAACTAGAAAGAGCTTATTAAACTTATCCAGTCTCAATAAGGCCTCAGAAGACATGGCGGGCCTATCACCAGCCTGTGCCGCAACAACAGGCTGAACTACCCCAACTGGAGGGACTCCTGGAGCCTAATTATGGGGAGCCATCTGCTCCGGAGCGGGAGTAGTAGGAGTCTGTGCTCCTCCCCCAGCCTATGAGACGACTGGTCCCACTGGAAATGTACCATTCTGGGCCACTCCCTCCATAAGACTCACCAAACGGACTCGAGCATCCTGAAGCACTGGAGTAGCTATGAATCTTTCCGGAACCTAAACAGTTCCAATAGGTACAGTCTGAACTGGAACCTCCTCCTGAAGGTCCACCTGAGGTTCTATAACAGGTGCTGCTGCTCGAGCTCTAAACTGAGCTCTACCTCTGCCTCTGCCTCGGCCTCGACCTCTACCCCTGGTCATAGTTGCCACCGGGGGCTTTGGTCCCTGTCCGTCAGTAGATGTATTATGTGTCCTCACCATCTGCGAGAGAATAAGAATGGAATGGTTCAATCATCGATGATAGAATAAAATGGCACGACAGGTTAAAAAAGAAGTGATATTATTCCTAAACTTCATAGCCTCTTAAAGATAAGTACAGACATCTCTGTACCGATCCTTCAGACTCTACTAAGCTTTCTCGTGACTTGTGAGACCTAAGTAACCTAGTTCTCTGATACCAACTTATCACGAACCGAAATTCCCACCTTAGAGACCGTGATGGCGCCTAACATTTTACTTGTTAGGCAAGCCAACGTTAGAATATAATTAGCCATTTTAACAAAAAAAATAAAATTTATTAATAGCAAAGAAACAAATGCGGAAATAAAGTCTAAAATAAAGTGAATAATCCATAATAATCGCTATGTCTAAATACCATCCCAGAACAGGAGTCACAAGTGCACGAACTTCTAGAATTATACAAATAAGGGTCTGAATAAAATAAAGCTGGCTGAAAGGAAACACGCAGCTAAAATAAAGTAGACTGGGACTTTAGAACTGCGGACGCTGTACAGTTATACCTCAAGTCTCCTCTGGGTAGCTGAAATCTTTGCAAGTCTATAGTACGCCGCTGGGACCAACTCCGAAATCGCCTGGTATCCGGACAGGCCTCGCCCTTCTACGCGAATGCGGTCCCCTCTTCGCGAATGCGAAGAGTAAATGTCGCCTGTTTCCAGTTCCTCTTCGCAAACACGAGACCTCTATCGTGAACGCGGAGAAGGAAACCAGACAGTGCATCAAAAAAATTCCAGCAAAGTTCCTAGTCCAAAATTCAACCTGTTACCATCTGAAAATCACCCGAGGTCCCCCGGGACCTCAACCAAATACACCACCAAGTTCTAAAACATCATACAAACTTAGTCGAAACCTCAAATTATGTCAAAAAACACTAAAACCACAAATCTTACCCCAATTCAAGCTTAAGGAACTTAAGAATTTTCAACTTCTACATTCGTTGCCGAAACATATCAAATAAAGTCTGATTGACCTCAAATTTTGCACACTAGTCATAAATGATATAACAAATCTATTCAAATTTCCAGAATTGGATTACGACCATGGTATCAAAAAGTGAAATCTGTGATCAATTTTTGAAAATCTTTAGCCTTTAAATTACTAGTTTCCGTTAAATGGTCATAACTTGAGCTAGGGACCTCCAAAGTAAATTTCGGGCATACGCCCAAGTCCCAAATCACGATACAGACCTACCGGAACTGTCAAAACACCAATCCAGGTCCGTTTGCTAAATATGTTGACCAAAGTCAAGCCAATTGAGTTTTAAAGCTCTATTTCATATTTTAATCAATTTCTTATAAAAAAACTTTTCGGAAAATTATACGGACTGCGCAAGCAAGTTGAGGAACGATGAATAGTGCTATTTGAGGTTTCAGAACACATAAATAATTATTAAATTTAAAGATTACTTTTTGCGTCATCATATGTAACCGGGCTCGGGGGTGTATGGGTAATCGGGTTTTGATCCGAATTTCGGGTTTGGACCAAGCGGGCTCGGGAGTTGACTTTTTTAATATTGACCTAAATTGAATCTTTTTCAATCGTGGGTGATTCCTAATGATTATTCTGAATCATTTGGTTGCTAATTTGCTAGATATTGTTGGTTCGGAGGCTTGTTTGAAAGGCAAGGTTGTGGTGAGCAGTGAGTGATCTTTGGAGCGAGGTAAGTGTTGTGTCTAACCCTGACTTGAGGGAATTAGGAACCCTCAGACTAATTGCTATGTGAATTTCATGTGAGCGGCGTATATGTGAGGTGACGAGTACTTATGCGCCGCAAAATTATCTGTTTTCCCTGTTTTTTTCGTTTTTCGCATATTGTCTCGTTCCCTGTCTTAATTGTTACATGCTCTAACTGTGTTCTCATGGCTAATTGCTACTTGTTAGACATTGTTTGCCCCTGTTCATGACATTGTTCTTTCCATAGATCCATTATCTCCTATTATTTGCTTAAGCTAGTTTTTCGGTACCTCTCTGCTGTATATTCTGAATTGGTCTCGCTGCGTAGTATTATTTATGTGAAATTTTATGGTGTACAAGTTTCCTATTTATTTCAGTTTGGAGTTTAAGTATTTTGAGGGCTTTCTATGATTTAAATTGTGAAATTTTGGTACTTACTGAGTAACTAATATTGATATGGTGAGATCGGGTTGTACGCCGCAACAGGAGGAATAAGGGTAGTATATTGAGGTGGAATAAGGGTAAATTTAAAAGGTTTAATAAGGATGGATTGTTTGGTGGAATAAGGGTGAACTATGATTGTATTATTGTGATATGGTGGGATCGGGTTGCACGCCGCAACACTTTTATTTATATTCACTGTTGTTTATGCTATTATGAGGAAATAAGGGGGGAATATGAGATGTACGGTGGGATCGGGTTGCGCACCGCAACAACCTATGTGTTTATGTTTCCTGAGCTGTGTTAGCTTTACGGTATCTTTATTTGCACTTAAGGATTAGAAATTTCTTAGTGCTGTTGATTTAATTCTGAGAGTTGTAGTTATTTCTTGTGAATTACTGCTTTATCCTATTCCTTCTTCCTTTTCTGCTTTTATCAGATATACTGTGTGCAGGTTGTAGTGTGCGTGACCTGACGTTGCCTCGTCACTACTTCGTCGAGATTAGGTTCGACACTTACTAGTACATGGGGTCGGTTATACTGATACTGCACTTTGCACTTCCTGTGCAAATTCTGGTGCTGGATCGAGCTGATCGTGAGGTTAGCTGCTCGATTCACCCGTCAGGAGACCCAAGGTAGATCTGTCGGCGTCTGCAAACCCTAGAGTTCCCTTCTAGACATTGCACTTTACTGTTTCTTTCTTTTCGAAAACAGTTGTATTTCTTTCAGACATTTACTTATAGTAAAATCTTAGAAGCTCGTGTAATTCCATATTCGGGTAGTGGTATATATACATATTGAGGCTATTATATAAAATTCCACACTCATTTTAACTCGGTATAGCTTATTTATTGTAAATTACCAAAATATAAAAGAATTGGCTTAATGATTATCTAACGTTGGCTTACCTAGCAAGTGAAATGTTAGGCGCCATCACGGTCCCGACGGTGGAAATTCTGGGTTGTGACAAGTTGGTATCAGAGCACTAGGTTGCCTAGGTTTCACAATTCATGAGCGAGCTTAGTAGAATATAGGGGATCGGTACAGAGACTTCTGTACTTATCTCCCAGAGGCTATGAAGTTTAGGAATAAATAACACTTCTATTTTTCTCTGTCGTGCAAATTTGTTTTCTCAATAGTGATTGAACTCTTCTACTCTTATTCTCTCACAGATGGCGAGAGCACGTATCGCTTCTTCAGCTGAGCAGCAGCCAAAGCCCCTAATGGCAGCTCCTACGAGGGGCAGAGGTCGAAACTGAGGTCATGCCAGAGGCCGAGGCAGGGGCAGGGTTCATCCTTGAGCCCGAGCAACAGCCCCAGCAGCGGAGCCTCAGTTAATGTTTGACGAGGAGGTTCCAGCCCAGACTATTCCTGCCGGACCAACTCAGGTTCCGGAGGGGTTCATTGCCACTCCACTGCTTCAGGACGCTTTTGTCCGTTTGGTGGACCTTATGGAGAGTGTGTCCCAGACTGGCGCATTTCCCATGGCACCGGCCATCTCTCAGGCCGGAGGAGGAGCCCAGACTCCTGCTACTCACACTCCGGAGCGGATGGCTCCCAAGTATTAGACTCCAACAGTTCATCCAGTCGGAGTAGTTCAGCCGGTTGTTGCGGCACAGACCGATGATGGGTTCAGCTATGTCTTCTGAGGCTTTGTGGAGATTGGACAGGTTTACCAAGCTCTTCCCAGTTCACTTTAGTGGTACTACTTTAGAGGATCCCCAAGAGTATCTTGAAAGTTATCATGAGGTGCTACGGAATATGGGATTGACTTAGCTGCATTTTTGACGACTGGTTCCGCCAAGAAATGGTGGAGAGAGTATTTGTTGACCACACCAGCTGGGTCACCTGCTCTTATTTGGGACCAGTTCTCTCAGCTCTTCCTAAAGAAGTTTATACCTATCACATTGAGACAGGAGCATCACCGTCAGTTCAAGCGTCTCCAGCAAGGCAGTATGACTGTTACTCAGTATAAGACCCATTTTATGGATTTGGCCCATCGTGATCCTCTTCTGCTTCCCACCGAGAGAGAGATGGTGATAAGGTTTATTAACAGACTTGCTCAGCCTATCAGATTGCAGATGGCTAAGGAGATCGGGAGTGATAATTCTTTTCAGGCGGCTTTCAATGTCGCCAGGCGAGTCGAGATGGTTCTTGCACAGGGAGGCCAGGGGTCTAACAAGAGACCTCGTCATTCCAGTGGGTTCAGTTGTGCCTCATCTGGAGGCAGGGGTACTTTTGGTAGGGTCCATCCTCCCAGTCCATTTCATTCAGCGCTCTAGGCATCCCACAGTGCTTCAAGGAGTCGTGGTCCTTATGTGACTCATTCGGGATAGCCAGTCTACAATGCACCACTAGCTCCTATTCAGAGTTATTACTGTGATCATCCAGCCCGTTCGGGTCAGTTTTAGTTTCCACAGCCACAGTACCAAGATTATTGATTCTTCGAGTATGGTGGTTATAGGCATATCAGGAGGACCTATCCGAGATTATTTGGCGTCCTGCCATAGCATCAGGGTTCTCGTGCCATGGTTCCGGCACCAGTTGCTGCACCGCCTGCTCCGCCAGTTAGAGGCAAGGATCAGGAAGCCTGAGGTAGGGGCCAGACTATTAGAGGTAGAGGTCAGGCCATTAGAGGTGGAGGCCAGCCAGCTAGAGGTCGTCCCAGGTACGTTGTTCAGGGTGGTAGGGCCCAGCCCCGATGTTATGCTTTTCCAGCTAGGCCTGGGGTTGAGTCATCTGATGACATTATCACAGGCACTGTTTCAGTTGGCAGTAGAGATGCTTCAGTTCTGTTTGATCCAGGATCTACTTACTCCTATGTGTCATCCTATTTTGCTTTATATTTGGTTGTGCCTCGTGATTATTTGAGTGCTCTTGTGTATGTGTCCACACCTGTAGGGGATGCTATTATTGTAGATCATGTTTATCGTTCGTGTGTGGTCACCATTGGGAGTCTCGAGACTAGTGCAGATCTTCTACTCCTCGATATGGTCAATTTTGATGTCATTTTGGGTATGGATTGGCTGTCACCTTATCATGCTATATTGGATTTGTCACGCCAAGATGGTGACCTTAGCCTTGCTGAGGTTGTGTCGATTAGAGTAGAGAGGGACTCCTGGCCATTCTACTAGCAGGGTTATCTCTTATATGAAGTCTCGGCATATGGTCGAGAAGGGGTGTCTAGCTTATTTGGCTTATATCGGCGATTCTAGTGCAGAGGTTCCTTCCATTGACTAAATTCCAGTTGTTCGTGAGTTTCTAAATGTGCTTCCTACTGACCTGTCAGGGATGCCACCCGATATGGATATTGATTTACGCATTGATTTGGCTCCGAGCACTCAGCCCATTTCCATTCTGCCATACCGCATGGCCCCGCCAGAGTTGAAAGAATTAAAGGAACAGTTGCAACATATGCTTGATAAGGGCTTCATTAAACCTAGTGTCTTGCCCTGGAGTTCACCCGTGTTGTTTATGAAGAAGAAAGATGGATCAATGAGGATGTGTATAGATTATAGGCAATTGAACAAAGTCACCAACAAGAACAAGTTTCCATTGCCGAGGATTGATGATTTATTTGATCAGCTTTAGGGTGCCAAGGCGTTTTTAAAGATTGATTTGAGATCTGGCTACCATCAGTTGAGGATTAGGGTATCTGATGTCCTTAAGAAAAATTTGTGGACTCGATAGGCATTATGAGTTTCTAGTGATGTCTTTTGGGTTGACAAAAGCACCAGCAACATTCATAGATCTGATGAACCGAGTGTTCAAGCCTTATTTGGACTCCTTTGTGATTGTGTTTATTGATGATATCTTGATCTACTCCCACAGTCGAGAGGAGCATGAGCAGCCCTTTCGGATCGTTCTTTAGACTCTGAGAGCCAGTCAGTTGTATGCTAAATTTTCAAAGTGCGAGTTTTAGTTTGCTTTAGTCGCTTTCTTGGGGCACGTTGTATCAGCAAATGGCATTCAGGTAGACCCTAAGAAGATTGAGGCAGTTCAAAACTGGCCTAGACCCACTTCAACTACAGAGATCAGGAGTTTCTTGGGTTTGGCGGGCTATCCTCTTCTGCTTCCCACCGAGAGAGAGAGGGTGATAAGGTTTATTGACGGACTTGCTCAGCCTATCAGATTGTAGATGGCTAAGGAGACCGGGAGTGATAATTCTTTTCAGGCGGCTTTCAATGTCGCCAGGCGAGTCGAGACGGTTCTTGCACAGGGAGGTCAGGGGTCTGACAAGAGACCTCGTCATTCCAGTGGGTTCAGTTGTGCCTCATCTGGAGGCAGGGGTACTTTTGGTAGGGTCCATCCTCCCAGTCCATTTCATTCAGCGCTCTAGGCATCCCACAGTGCTTCAAGGAGTCGTGGTCCTTATGTGACTCATTCGGGATAGCCAGTCTACAATGCACCACTAGCTCCTATTCAGAGTAATTACTGTGATCATCTAGCCCGTTCGGGTCAGTTTTAGTTTCCACAGCCACAGTACCAAGATTATTGATTCTTCGAGTATGGTGGTTATAGGCATATCAGGAGGACCTATCCGAGATTATTTGGCGTCCTGCCTAGCATCAGGGTTCTCGTGCCATGGTTCCGGCACCAGTTGCTGCACCGCCTGCTCCGCCAGTTAGAGGCAAGGGTCAGGAAGCTTGAGGTAGGGGCCAGACTGTTAGAGGTAGAGGTCAGGCCATTAGAGGTGGAGGCCAGCCAGCAAGAGGTCGTCCCAGGTACGTGGTTCAGGGTGGTAGGGCCCAGCCCCGATGTTATGCTTTTCCAGCTAGGCCTGGGGTTGAGTCATCTGATGACATTATCACATGCGCTGTTTCAGTTGGCAGTAGAGATGCTTCAGTTCTGTTTGATCCAGGATCTACTTACTCCTATGTGTCATCCTATTTTGCTTTATATTTGGTTGTGCCTCGTGATTATTTGAGTGCTCTTGTGTATGTGTCCACACCTGTAGGGGATGCTATTATTGTAGATCATGTTTATCGTTCGTGTGTGGTCACCATTGGGAGTCTCGAGACTAGTGCAGATCTTCTACTCCTCGATATGGTCAATTTTGATGTCATTTTGGGTATGGATTGGCTGTCACCTTATCATGCTATATTGGATTGTCACGCCAAGATGGTGACCTTAGCCTTGCTGAGGTTGTGTCTATTAGAGTGGAGAGGGACTCCTGGCCATTCTACTAGCAGGGTTATCTCTTATATGAAGTCTCGGCATATGGTCGAGAAGGGGTGTCTAGCTTATTTGGCTTATATCGGCGATTCTAGTGCAGAGGTTCCTTCCATTGACTAAATTCCAGTTGTTCGTGAATTCTAAATGTGCTTCCTGTTGACCTGTCAGGGATGCCACCCGATATGGATATTGATTTACGCATTGATTTGGCTCCGAGCACTCAGCCCATTTCCATTCTGCCATACCGCATGGCCCCGCCAGAGTTGAAAGAATTAAAGGAACAGTTGCAACATTTGCTTGATAAGGGCTTCATTAAACCTAGTGTCTCGCCCTGGAGTGCACCCGTGTTGTTTATGAAGAAGAAAGATGGATCAATGAGGATGTGTATAGATTATAGGCAATTGAACAAAGTCACCAACAAGAACAAGTTTCCATTGCCGAGGATTGATGATTTATTTGATCAGCTTTAGGGTGCCAAGGCGTTTTTAAAGATTGATTTGAGATCTGGCTACCATCAGTTGAGGATTAGGGTATCTGATGTCCTTAAGAAAAATTTGTGGACTCGATAGGCATTATGAGTTTCTAGTGATGTCTTTTGGGTTGACAAATGCACCAGCAACATTCATAGATCTGATGAACCGAGTGTTCAAGCCTTATTTGGACTCCTTTGTGATTGTGTTTATTGATGATATCTTGATCTACTCCCACAGTCGAGAGGAGCATGAGCAGCCCTTTCGGATCGTTCTTCAGACTCTGAGAGCCTGTCAGTTGTATGCTAAATTTTCAAAGTGCGAGTTTTAGTTTGCTTCAGTCACTTTCTTGGGGCACGTTGTATCAGCAAATGGCATTCAGGTAGACCCTAAGAAGATTGAGGCAGTTCAAAACTGGCCTAGACCCACTTCAACTATGGAGATCAGGAGTTTCTTGGGTTTGGCGGGCTATTACCGTCGATTTATGGAGGGGTTCTCATCTATAGCAGCCCCGTTGACCAGATTGACCAAGAAGGGTGCCCCTTTTAGATGGTTAGACGAGTTTTAGGCGAGCTTTCAAAAGCTCAAGACTGCTTTGACTACAGTACCGGTGTTGGTGTTGCCCACAGGTTCAGGATCTTATACGGTATATTGTGATGCATCCCGTGATTGGGCTCGGTGTAGTATTGATGCAAGAGGGCAGGGTGATTGCATATGTGTCGCGGTAGTTGAAGGTTCATGAGAAGAATTACCCTGTCCATGACTTAGAGTTGGCAGCCATTATTCATGCACTGAAGATTTGGAGGCACTATCTTTACGGCCTGTCGTGTGAGGTCTTCACGAATCATCAGAGCCTTCAGTATTTATTCAAGCAAAAGGATCTCAATTTGAGGTAGATGAGGTGGTTGGAGCTATTGAAAGATTATGATATCACCATATTGTATCATCCCGGGAAGGCCAATGTGGTGGCCGATGCATTGAGTAGGAAGGTAGCAAGTATGGGCAGCCTTGCGTTCATTCCAGTCGGTGAGAGGCTGCTTGCATCAGATGTTCAGACTTTGGCTAACCAGTTTGTGAGGTTGGATATTTCAGAGCCCAGCCATGTTCTAGCTTGTACAGTCGCTCGGTCTTCCTTGTTTGAGCATATCAGAGATCGGTAGTATGATGACCCTTATTTGTTGGTCCTTAGGGACATAGTGCGGCACGGTGGTGCCAAGCAGGTTTCTGTTGGAGATGACGGAGTCTTGAGGATGCAGGGTCGTGTTTGTGTGCCTAATATGGATGGACTTCGTGAGTTGATTCTTGAGGAGGCCAACAGTTCCCAGTATTCTATTCATCTGGGTGCTATCAAGATGTATCAGGACTTATGGCAGCATTATTGGTGGAGAAGGATGAAGAAGGATATAGTTACTTATGTAGCTCGATGCCTGAATTGTTAGCAAGTGAAGTATAAGCATCAGAGACCCGGTGGTTTGCTTCAGAAGAGAGAGATTCCTTAGTGGAAATGGGAGCGTATCATTATGGATTTCGTTGTTGGACTCCCACGGACTCAGAGTAAGTTCGATGCCATTTGGGTCATTGTGAACAGGCTGACTAAGTCAGCACATTTCATTCATGTGGCAGTTACCTATTCTTCGGAGCGGTTGGCAGAGATTTACATCCGCGAGATCATCCGTCTTCACATTATGCCCGTGTCTATCATTTATGATCGAGGTACACAGTTCACCTCGCACTTATGGAGGGAAGTACAGCATGAGATGGACACGCGGGTTGAGTTGAGCATAGCGTTTTATCCTCAGACGGACGGACAGTCCAAGCGCACTATTCAGATCTTGGAGGATATGCTCCGCGCATGTGTTATAGACATCAGAGAATCGTGGGATAAATTCTTTCCCCTTGCAGAGTCCGCCTACAACAACAACTACCACTCAAGCATTCAGATGGCTCCCTATGAGGCATTATACGGTAGGCGGTGTCGGTCGCCAGTTGGGTGGTTCGAGCCGGGGGAGGCTCAGTTGTTGGGTACAGATCTAGTGCATGATGCCTTGGATAAGGCCAAGATTATTCAGGATCGACTTTGCACAGCTCAGTCCAGGCAGAATAGTTATGCCAACCATAGAGTTCATGATGTTGCATTCTTGGTTGGGGAGAGAGTGTTGCTCCGGGTATCACCCGTGAAGGGTGTCATGAGGTTCGGAAAGAAGTTCAAGCTGAGCCCTAGGTACATCGGACCTTTTGAGATTCTCGAGAGAGTGGGGGAGGTGTCTTACAGGCTTGTGTTGCCACCAGGGTTATCAGCAGTTCATCCGGTGTTTCATGTGTCCATGCTCCGGAAGTATCACGGCGATCCGTCCCATGTGTTAGATTTCAGCTCTGTCCAGTTGGACAAGGATTTGACTTACGAGGAGGAGCCGGTGGCCATTCTAGCCCGGTAGGTTTGTCAGTTGAGGTCGAAGATATATCCTTCAGTCCGAGTGTAGTGGAGAGGTCAGCTCGTCGAGGCAGCTACTTGGGATTCCGAGTTGAATATGCGGAGTAGATATCCACACCTTTTCACCAGCCCAGGTGCTTTTCTATGTCCATTCGAGGACGGACGGTTGTTTTAGAGATGGAGAATGAGATGACCCGATAGGTCATCTTATATTCTAAAACCTAATTTTATGTTCCAAAGCCTTAAATATCTCATTTTAGCCTTCCTCGACTTACGTGTGTGGTCCGGATGTTTTTTCGAAAGGCTTATATGTTAAAAACTGATTAAAGAAATAAGAATTTTTGCCTTAAATATTAATTTGAGTTGACTTCGGTCAACATTTTGAGTAAATGGACCCGGATCAATATTTTAACGGTCCCAGTAGGTCCGTATCGTAATTTGGGACCTGGGCGTATGCACGAAATCAAATTCCGAGGTCCTTAGCTCGAGATATGAAATTTTGATGAAAAATTAAAAGTTTGAAAGTTTAATGATTTTAAGAATTGACTGATGTTTGGTCTTGTTGATACCGGGTCCGTATTTTGGTTTCGGAGCCCGGTACAGGTCCATTATTATATTTATGACTTGTCTGTGAAATTTGGTGAGAAACGAAGTTAGTTTGACGTGATTCGGACGTCCAGTTGTGAAAATAGAAGTTTTAAAGCTTTCTTGAAAATTTCATTTGATTTGGCATTCAATTCGTAGTTATAGGTGTTATTTTGGCGATTTGATCGCGCGACCAAGTTCGTATGATGTTTGAGGACTTGTGTGCATGTTTGGTCTGGAGCCCCGAGGGCTCGGGTGAGTTTCGGATAGGCTACAGGATGATTTGAACTTAGAAAATCTGGTGTTTTGCTTCAGCTGGTGTCTGGTGTAGGCTTCTATGCGATCGCGTATGTCCAACTGTGATCGCGAAAGGGAAATTGGGACTTGGGGAAAAAATACCCTAAGCAAACGCGAGGTAAAGGACGCGAACGTGGAACAGTGGGGGGACTACCCTTCGTGAACGCATAGCAGAAGATAGGCTGGACTGGGGGAACTTGAGGTTACAATACGCGAACGCAGGTCTTGTCCCGCGAACGCTAAGGTCTGGGGGGCTAATCCTTCACGAACGCATATAGCCTATCATGATCGCATAAGTCATTAAGGCGCAGCTCTTTGCGAACGCGACAGTGTTCACGCGAACGCGATGAACACTGTCGCCCAGTTATTCAAAACAGAACCCAAAACGGGATTTTGCCATTCTTTCAAAATTTTTAAAACTAAAAGACCTAGAGGCGATTCTTCCATAATATTTTCTTCCCCAATTTGTTGGTAAGTGATTCTAACCTACTTTCTTTCAATTACCCATTACATTTCATAAGTTTTCAACCTAAAATCTAGGATTTTCATGGTGGAAAATTGGGGGTTTGGGTAGAATTAGGGATTTTTGCATAATTGGAATTTAGACCTCGAGTTGGGGTCGGATTCCAAAAAAGATTACGTAACCGGGCTCGGGGGTGAACGGGTAATCAGGTTTTGGTCCGAATTCCAGGTTTGGACCAAGTGGGCCCGGGAGTTGACTTTTTTCAATAATGACCTAAATTGAATCTTTTGCAATCATGGGTGATTCCTAAGGCTTGTTTTGAATCATTTGGTTGCTAATTTGCTAGATATTGTTGGTTTGGAGGCTTGTTTGAAAGGCAAGGTTGTGGTTGAGCAATGAGTGATCTTTGGAGCGAGGTAAGTATTGTGTCTAACCTTGACTTGAGGGAATTAGGAACCCTCGGACTAATTGCTATGTGAATTTCATGTGAGCGGCGTATATGTGAGATGACGAGTACTTATGCGCCGCCAAGTTATCTGTTTTCCTTGTTTTTCCCGTTTTTCTCATATTGTCTCTTTCACTGTCTTAATTACTACATGCTCTAATTGTGTTCCCATGCCTAATTGCTACTTGTTAGACATTGTTTCCCCCTATTCATGACATTGTTCTTTCCATAGTTCTATTATCTCCTATTATTTGCTTAAGCTGGCTTATCGATAACTTTCTGCTGTATATTCTGAATTGGTCTCACTGTGTAGTATTATTTATGTGAACTTTCATGGTGTACAAGTTTCCTATTTGTTTCGGTTTGGAGTTTAAGTATTGTAAAGGGTTTATGTGATTTAAATTGTGAAATTTCTGTACATACTGAGTAACTAATATTGATATGGTGAGATCGGGTTGCATGCCACAACAAGAGGAATAAGGGTGGTATATTGAGGTGGAATAAGGGTGAATTTATACTGTACGGAGGGAATGGGTTGCACGCCGCAAAAGGTTTAATAAGGATGGATTGTTTGGTGGAATAAGGGTGAACTATGATTGTATTATTGTGATATGGTGGGATCGGGTTGCACGCCGCAACACTTTTATTTATATTCACTGTCATTTATGCTATTATGAGGTAATAAGGGAGGAATATGAGATGTACGGTGGGATCGGGTTGCGTGCCGCAATAACCTATGTGTTTATGTTTTCCCTAAACGGTGTTAGCCTTATTGTATTCTCTTTTGCACTTAAGGATTGGTGATTTCTGAACACTGTTGATATATCTCCGGGAGTTGACGTATTTCTTGTAAATTACTTCTTTATCCTATTTATGTCTTCCTTTTATGCTTTTATCATATATACTACGTACAGATTGTAGTGTGAGTGACTCGTCGTAGCCTCGTCACTACTTCGTCGAGGTTAGGCTTGGCACTTACCAGTACATGGGGTCGGTTGTACTGATACTGCACTTTGTACTTCCTGTACAGATTCTGGTGCTGGACCGAGCTGATCGTGAGGTTAACTGTTGGATTCACTTGTCAAGAGACCCAAGGTAGATCTGCCGATTTTCACAGACCCAGGAGTCCCCTTCTAGACATTGCACTTTACTATTTCTTTCTTTTCAAAAACAGTTGTATTTCTTTCAGACATTTACTTGTAGTAAAATCTTAGAAGCTCGTAAATTGTGACTCCAGATCTGGGTAGTAGTATATTTACATATTGGGGTTGTTATATATAATTCCGCACTCATTTTAACTCGTTATAGCTTATTTGTTGTAAATCACCGAAATATAAAAGAATTGGCTAAATGATTCTCTAACGTTGGCTTGTCTAGCAAGTGAAATATTAGGTGTCATCACGGTCCCGACGGTGGAAATTTCGGGTCATATATATATATATATATATATATATATATATATATATATATATATATAAATAAATAAAAGTCTGTACTTTTGCTCAATTTTGATAATGATGATGATAATTAGTTGAGCTAAATGAAAAGAATAAGGCATGGGTGGCTCTAAAGTAAGGCAAGTAAAGCCATTGCCTTAAGCCCCAAATATTAAGAGCCCCAATAATAGGTACTGTATTAATTTATGATACATACAATTTGTGTAATTATTATTAATAAAAATTTCGAATTTTAGTATTTTTTATTTGGTTGAGGTTGTATGGTGAGTGAGCAAATAATGATAAATTATTTTCCTCATTAAATTAAATACTGCTAGTATATTTAGCTTCTCATCAATTCTAATTTTTCTTCCTTTATGTACACTTTACTTTTATATATTTCTAACGATTTTATTTTTTAACTTCAACTCAGTTTCTCTGAATTAGCTTTTTTGGTCATATTTAATTGATCCATATATCATGAAGCAAGTTATTTTGTCTCTTATGTTTTCAAATTGAGAAATCTTCGAGAGCAAGTGGCGCAAAGTTCGAAACTCGGTATATAGTGGACCTATTCCTTTATTCTTTTTCACTGAAATATCATGCTTTTATCTTTGAAAAAATTTAAAACTAGGACGAGCCCCTAACTCACATATGATGCATTGCGCTCTTACCACTAGACCAAAGTCATATGGATGTTTTGGTCTCACTAGTATATGTATTTTATGAAAGAAGTTTAAGGGCATTTTTATATTTTTGTGTGATGACCCAAAAGGTCATCTTTAAATTTAATAATTAATTATGTGTTCTAAGACCTCGAAAAATACTATTTATCGCTCCTTGACTTGCGTGCGTAATCCGTATAATTTTCCAAAAAGGTTTTATATGAAAAATTGATTAAAATGTGAAATAGAGCTTTAAAACTCAATTGGTTTGACTTTGGTCAACAGTTTTAGCAAATGAACCAGATCAGTATTTTGACAATTCTAGTAGGTCCGTATCGTGATTTGGGACTTGGGCGTATGCCCGGAATTTAATTTGGACATCCCTAACTCAAGTTATGGCTCTTTGACGGAAACTAGAAATTTAAAGGCTAAAGATTTTTAAAGTTTGACCACGGATTTGATTTTTTGATACCGGGGTCGAAATCCAATTTTTGAAATTTGAATAGGTTCGTTATGTCATTTATGACTTGTGTGCCAAGTTTGAAGTCATTTCGCATTCATTTAACATGTTTCGGCACAAGTTTTGTAAATTGAAATGTTTGAAACTCAAAAGTTCGAATCGGGGTGTGAATTATACTTTCGATGTTGTTTTATGTGGCTTGAGACCCCGAGTAAGTTCGTATGATATTTTAGGATTTGTTGGTGTATTTGATTGAGGTGTCGGGGGCCTCGGGTAAGTTTCAGATGGTTAACGGACCAAATTTGGACTTGGAACAAAGCTGAGAATTTGCTATCTACTGATGCAACCGCACCTGCGGAAAATATCTCGCAGGTGCGAGCTCGCAGAAGCGAGTTTGGGCTCACAGAAACAAAGGGGGAAGGGGTTGGGCAGTGTGCGCAGGTGCGGAGCTTTTGCCGTATTTGTGAAGCCGTAGAAGCGGACTCCTGTTCGCAGAAGCGATCAATCCCGCAGAAGCGGCCCCATTTCCGCAAAAGAGGAAATCGTAGATGCAGTCAAATGTCCGCAGATGCGAAAAGGTCTGGACAGAACCCATAAAATCGGAAGTTAACCATTTTTACTCATTTTTGAGTTTTGAGTCTCGGATTTAGGTAATTCCAAGGGAATTTTTCATGACTTTGAATTGGATAAGTGTTCTATAATCAAAAGTGATTATATTTCATAAATCCATGTCTATATTCATCATTTATTTCGGATTTAGATGGAAGAAATTGGAATTTTTGTAAAACTTTCCAAAAAGGGAAATTTAGATTTGAAGGTCCATTTGACATCGGAATTTGATAATTTTTGTATGGTTGGACTCACCTCGGAATGAGTGTTCGAATTTCGTAAATTTTTTTTTGAGATTCAAAATGTGGGCCCCACTGATAAATTTTTAGATGAATTTCGAATTTTAATCCGAAAAATTAGTAAATTCATATGGAATTAATTCCTATGATTTGTATTGTGTATATTGAATTGGTTATGACTAGATTTGAGGATTTGGGAAACGAATTCGCGAGGAAAAGGTTTATTGAATTCTTGAATTTGGTTGCAAAGCGAGGTAAGTGTCGTGTTTAACCTTGACTTGAAGGACTAGAACCCTTGAATTATTTGTTATGTGAAATTCATGTGAACGACGTATAGGCGAGATGACGAGTGTCTATACGTCGTAAAATTAATCATTTTCATAATTATTTAAACATCATAAATTATTTTAAGACACGAAATAATTGTTATAATAATTATTTCTCTTATATTCCTTATCAAATATTAATTTTGGAATTAGTACAATAATTGTTACATGCTTATTTGATTTATGTGTCTTAATTGCTACTTGGCATTTAGCATATTAAATATGAAAAATGCCTAATTCATCCTTAATTTCAACAATTAATTGCTACTTGTCATTACTTATTTTCTAAATAAATTATAATAATTGTATGCCTTGTTGCCTAATAATTTCTTATTAAATGTGGTATTTATTGGAGTAGATTTACATTTAAGAGCTTTTTAGTTATATTGTTGGAGCTGGTTGTACGCCGCAATGGATTTATTTTTAAGTTTGTATTATTGGAGCGGGTTGCACGCCGCAATGGATATTTATTGAATAATTATATTGTGAGAACGGGTTGCACGCCACAATGGAAATTAATTGAAATAATAATTGATTATGACTGCCGAGTTGGTTTCAAATGTTGAAATGAGATAATTGTTATATTTCTATTATTTTTGTTATTACTATGATTATGTACGGGTTAATGTAAGCGACCTGCCTTAGCCTCTTCACTACTTCATCGAGGTTAGGCTCGACACTTACCAGTACATGGGGTCGGTTGTACTGATACTACACTCTGCACTTCTTGTGCAGATTTTGGAGTTGGTCCCAGCGGCGTACTATAGACTTGCTCGGATTTTAGCTACCCAGAAGAGACTTGAGGTATAACTGCACAGCGTCCGCAGTTCTGAAATCCCCGTTTACTTTATTTTAGATGTGTGTTTCCATTCAGACAACTTTATTTTATTCAGACCCTTATTTATATTATTCTAGAAGCTCGTGCACTTGTGAATCCAATTCTGGAATGGTATTTAGACATCGCGATTATTATGGATTATTCACCTTATTTCAAACTTTATTTCTGCATTTGTTTCTTTGTTATTAATTAATTTTAAAATTTTGTTAAAATGGCTAATTATATTTTAACGTTGGCTTGCCTAGCAAGTGAAATGTTAGGCGCCATCACGGTCCCAAAGGTAGGAATTTCGGGTCGTGACAAGTTGGTATCATAGCACTAGGTTACTTAGGTCTCACGAGTCACGAGCAAGCTTAGTAGAGTCGGAAGGATCGGTACGGAGACATCTATACTTATCTTTCAGATGCTATGAAGTTTAGGAACAATATCACTTCTTTCTTACTTTGTCGTGCGAATTTATTCTATCATTGATGATTGAACAATTACATTCTTATCCTCTAGAAGATGGTGAGGACACGTAATACATCTACTGACGGACAGGGACCAGAGCCCCCGGTGGCAACTATGACCAGGGGTAAAGGTCGAGGATGAGGCAGAGGCAGAGGTAGAGCTCAGTTTAGAGCTCGAGCAGCAGCACCTGTTGTAGAACCTCAGATGGACCTTTAGGGGGAGGTTCCAATTCAGACTGTACCTGTTGGAACTGTTCAGGTTTCGGAAGGATTCATAGCTACTCCAGTGCTTCAGGATACTCTAGTCCATTTGGTGAGTCTTATGGAGGGCGTGGCACAGAATGGTACATTTCCAGTGGCACCAGTCATCTCACATGCTGGGGAAGGAGCACAAACTCCCACTACTCCCGCTCCGGAGCAGATGGCTCCCCAGAATTAGGCTTCAGCAGTCCCGTCAATTGGGGTAGTTCAGCCAGTTGTTGCGGTACAGGCCGGTGATTGGCCCGCCATGTCTTCTAAGGCCTTATTGATACTAGATAAGTATACTAAGCTCTTTCCAGTTCACTTCAGTGGTACACCTTCTGAGGGCCCACATGATTATCTTGACCGTTGTCATGAGGTGTTGCGGAACATGGGTATAGTTGAGACCAATGGGGTAGATTTTGATGTATTTCAGATGACAGGTTCCGCCAAGAGATGGTGGATAGATTATATATTGACCAGACCAGTTGGGTCGCCAACATTGACTTGGGAACAATTCTCACAGCTATTTTTAGAGAAGTTCCTTCCTATCACATTGAGAGAGGATTACCGCAGGCAATTTGAGCGCCTACAACAGAGCAGTATAACTGTTACTCAGTACAAGAACCATTTTTTGGATCAAGCCCGTCATGCTCTCGTTTTACTACCTACTGAGGTAAAGAGAGTGAGGAGGTTTATTGAGGGTCTCACTCACCCTATCAGGCTTCGGATGGCCAAGGAGACCGGAAGTGAGATTTCCTTTCGGGCGACTGCTAATGTTGCGAGGAGGATCGAGATGGTTCTTACACAGGAGGGAGGGCAGGGGTCTGATAAGAGGCCTCGTCAGTTCGGTGGGTTTAGTGGTGCCTCGTCTTGAGGTAGGGGTAATTTTGGTAGGGGTCATCCTCCCAGACCGTTTCACTCGGCACTTCAGGCATCTCACGGTGCTTCAGGGAGTCACAGTCCTATTATGCCTTACTCTGGGCAGCCAGCATTTAGTGCATATTCAGCTCTTATCAGTGCACCAGCACTCCAGAGTCATTACAGTAGTTATTCAGCCCGTTCAGGTCAGCTTCAGCTTCAGCAGCCACGTCAAGAAGATAGGTGTTATGAATATGGGAACATTGGTTACATCAGGAGGTATTTCCCTAGGTTGTCGAGCAATAGATCTCGGCAGGATTATCGTGCTATCATACCGGCACAGGTTGCTTCATCGCCTGCTCATCCAGCTAGAGGTAGGGGTTAGGCAGCAAGAGGTAGAGGTTAGGCCGTTAGAGGTGGAGGCCAGCCAGTTAAAGGTCGTCCCAGGGATGCGGTTCAGAGTGGTGGGGCCCAGCCCCGATTTTATGTTTTTCCTGCTAGGCCTGAGGCCGAGTCATCCGATGTAGTGATCACAGTTATTGTTCCAGTTTGCCATAGAGATGCCTCAGTTCTATTTGATCTAGGACCTACTTATTCTTATGTGTCCTCCTATTTTGCTTCATATCTGGTTATGCCTCGTGATTCTCTGAGTGCTTCTGTATGTGTGTCCACACCGGTAGGAGATTTGGTTGTCGTAGATCATGTCTATCATTCATGTGTGGTTACTATTGGGAGTCTTGAGACTAGCGTGGATCTTCTATTTCTCATATGTAGATTTTGATGTCATCTTGGTTATGGATTGGTTGTCACCTTATCATGCTATATTGGAGTGTCACGCCAAAACGGTGACCTTAGCCATGTCGGGGTTGCCTCACTAAGAGTGGAAAGGGACTCCTGGCCATTCTACCACTAGGGTTACCTCTTATATGAAAGCTCTGTGTATGGTCGAGAAGGGGTGTCTAGCTTATTTGGCTTATATTCGCGATCCCAGCACGGAAGTTCCTTCTATGGATTCAGTTCCAGTTGTCCGTGAATTTTCAGATGTATTTCCTGCAGATCTACCAGGAATGCCACCCGACGGAGATATTGACGTCTGTAATGATTTAGCTTCGGGCACTCAACCCATTTCTATTCCACCATACTGTATGGCCCTGCCGTAGTTGAAAGAATTGAAGGAGTAGTTACAAGGCTTTCTTGATCAGGGATTCATTAGACCTAGTATCTCGCCCTGGGGTGCACCGGTATTGTTTGTAAAGAAGAAAGATGGCTCTATGCGGGTGTGTATAGATTATCGGCAGTTGAACTAGGCCACTATCAAAAACAAATATCTGTTGCCAAGAATTAATGACTTATTTGATTAGCTTTAGGGTGCCAAGTTATTTTCGAAGATCGATTTGAGGTCTGGTTATCATCAGTTGAAAATTGGGGCATCTGATGTCCCTAAGATAGCTTTTCGGACTCGATATGGGCATTACGAATTCCTAGTGATGTCATTCGGGCTGACAAATGCCCCAGCAGCATTTATGGATCTGATGAATCGGGTATTCAAACCTTACTTGGATTCTTTTGTGGTTGTATTCATTGATGATATTTTGAATTACTCCAGCAATCGAGAGGAGTATGATCAGCATCTTCGGATTGTGCTTCAAACTTTGAAAAATAATCAATTATATGCAAAATTTTCAAAATGTAAATTTTGGTTAGACTCAGTTGCCTTTTTAGGGCATGTTGTATCAGCAGAAAGTATAAAAGTGGATCCTAAGAAGATTGAGGCTGTTTAGAATTGGCCTAGACCTACTTCACCGACAGAGATCCGGAGTTTTCTGGGTTTGGCAGGTTATTATCACCATTTTGTGGAGGGGTTTTCATCTATAGCATCTCCATTAACCAAATTGACCCAGAAGGGTGCCCCATTCATATGGTCAGACGAATGTGAGTTGAGCTTTCAGAAGCTCAAAACCGCTTTGACTACGACGTCAGTGTTGATATTACCCATAGGTTCTGGATCCTATATGGTGCATTGTGATGCATCTCGCATTGGGTTTGCTGTAGCATTGATGCAAGATGGCAGGGTGATTGCATATGCATCGCGGCAGTTAAAAGTTCACGAGAAGAATTATCATGTTCATGACTTAGAATTTGCAGCCATCGTTCATGCGCTGAAGATTTGGAGGCATTACCTTTAAGGTGTCTCGTGTGAGATATTTATTGATCATCGTAGCTTACAATATCTGTTCAAACAAAAGGATCTCAATTTGAGGCAGAGAAGATGGTTGGAGCTGTTGAAGGACTATGATATCACTATTTTGTATCACCCCGGAAAGGCCAATGTGGTGGCCGACGCTTTGAGTAGAAAGGCTGTGAGTATGGGTAGTCTTGCATATATTCCGGTTAGTGAGAGGTCGTTAGCTGCAAATGTTCAGACTTTGGCTAACCAGTTCGTGAGGCTAATCAGTCGGGTTCTAGCTTGCAAAGTCGCTCGGTCTTCTTTATATGAGCGCATCAGAGAGCGGCAGTATGCTGATCCTCATTTACTTGTCCTTAAGGACACGGTGCGGCACGATGATACCAAACAGGTTGTTGTAGGGAAAGATGGAGTTCTGCGAATGTAGGGTCGTATTTGTGTGCCTAATGTGGATGGGCTTCATGAATTAATTCTTGAAGAGGCACACAGTTCTAGGTATTCTATTCATCCAGGTGCCGCCAAATGTATCAAGATTTACGGCAACATTATTGGTGGAGGGGAATGAAGAAGGATATAGTTGCATATGTAGCTCAGTGTCTAAATTGTCAACAAGTCAAGTACGAGCATCAGAGACCTGGTGGTTTGCTTCAGAAGTTAGAGATTCCTGAGTGGAAGTGGGAGCATATCACTATGGATTTTGTTGTTAGGCTCCCACGGACTCAGAGAAAATTCGACGCAGTTTGGGTCATTGTGGATAGGTTGACTAAGTCAGCACATTTCATTCCAGTGGCAGTTACCTATTCTTCAGAGCGGTTAGCTGAAATTTACATTCGTGAGATTGTTCGCCTTCACGGTGTGCCCGTGTATATTATTTCAGATCGAGGTAGTAGTTTACCTCACACTTCTGGAGGGCTGTACATCGTGAGTTAGGCACGCGGATTGAGTTGAGTATAGCATTTCATCCATAGACAGATGGACAATCAGAGCGCACGATTCAGATATTGGAAATTATGCTTCGTGCTTGTGTTATATTCTTTGGAGTTTCTTGGGATCAGTTCTTTCCACTTGCGGAGTTTGCCTATAATAATAGCTACCGTTCGAGCATTCAGATGGCTCCATATGAAGCATTATATGGGAGGCGGTGTCATTCGCCAGTTGGATAGTTTGAACTGAGAGAGGCTCGGTTGTTGGGTATCGATTTGTTACAGGATGCCTTAGATAAGGTCAAAGTTATTCAGGATCGACTTCGCCTACAGGCTTGCATTACCACCACCTAGCTTATCAGCAGTTCATCCGGTGTTCCATGTGTCTATGCTCCGAAAATATCATGGTGATCCGTCCCATGTTTTAGATTTCAGCTCAGCCCAATTGGATAAGGATTTGACTTACGAGGAGGAGCTGGTGGCTATTCTAGTCCGACAGTTGAGGTCTAAGAGTTATCCTTCAGTTCGGGTGCAATGGAGAGGTCAATCAATTGAGACAACTACCTGGAGTCCAAGTCGGACATGCGGAGTAAATATCCTGTCACTGCCCTAAATTCTCTCCGTAGGATGTCGTGATGACACCTAGTCTCTAAAACTAGGTAAGCCTATCAATGCAGAATAAAAATAGAAATCGGAAATAAATAAATCTGAAACTTTACATAATTACAACTCCCAAAACCTGTGAGAAATAAGTCAAAAGCTTCTAAGAATTTTATCCTCAATGCCTCTATATATCAAGGTCTAAAGAAAAATAAGGAAGCAACATAATAATGATAGAAGGGGACTCCGAAATCTGCGGACGCTGGCAGATATACCTCGAAGTCTTCATGCACAGGTAACTCACTGAAGTCGGGGCTGGTAAAGAGTACCTGGATCTGCACAAAAAGATGTGCAGATGCGTAGTATGAGTACACCACAGTGGTACCCAGTAAGTGCCAAGCCTAACCTCGGTAGAGTAGTGACGAGGTCAGGTCAGACCCTACTGGAAAATAAATAATGGCATGGTAAAATATTTAACAATATAATAGATAAAATGACAATGAAAATGAATCAAGTAGTATGTCACCATTTAATTACACCAAATAGTGGCAATTAATACCTCGCGGAAAACAAAACAGAATTCTTTTCAACTTTAAAAAAATCACAACAATAATCAACGGCAACTGCGGCCATAAATCAATATCAACAAGGGCACTCCCGAGGTACCGCCTCCTAGTCCCAAATCATAAATAAATTCACAATATCTTATTTTCTTATCTTACCGCGGGAGCCTTCACAATTTATTTTAAAGAAAATATTTTTTCCGAAATAACATCTCGCGTTTTTGCCATCCTTATCACACCGCATGACTTCTAGTAGTTCCCCCTACTAGCCACGCGTATCAAGCTACCCTTATCTCACCACATGAGTTTCAATACCCAGACCTTATACCACCGCATACGTATCAATATCACAATATATCACAATTTGCATGCTCAAATAATTTAACTTGCCAAAATAATTCAACAACAACATTTTTTCACAATAAAGAGCTCACGGCTCATGCCAAAATAAATCATCAATAATATTTTTCCACAATAAAGAGCTCACGGCTCCATCACAATGAGTACGAAAATCTTACAAAAATATTCAGGAATAAATAATTCAGGAAAATAATATTTCAAAATCTTTAATACGTTGCTTCAATATCAAATTTAAGAATATCAAATACTTCATATTAATAATATTTAATTTAAAGAAAATTAACCTTCAAATAATGTACAGAATAAAAAAACCAAGTTTCAACTAAACAAGTAAAACAATAAGTAGGAAAAGGTCAAAAGAATTTAAAGTATATATCTCAGATCAATGATGAAGAATATAACAAGATAAAATAATTTAATAAATGCGCAACAGTGATCTACACAATTAAAAAATATAATCTTTCACATTTAGCCCGTGTACACACTCGTCACCTCGTGTACACGACTATCAACACATTTTAATAATCACATCAATACCAATCCTAGGAAAAATTTCTCCCACACAAGGTAAGACAAGTCACTTGCCTCGACTTGCTCCAATTTAACCAAGTATTATGCTCTTTTCTCGATTTTCCGACTCCGATCGACTCGAATCTAGTCATAATTAATTCGATACAGTCAACAAAAATTATAGGAATCAATTGCATATGAAAATACTATATTTTTCAATAAAATCTGAAATTAGCTCAAAATTCGCATGTGGGGCCCACGTCCCGGAATCCGGCGAAACTCACAAAATCCGATAACCCATTCAATTACGAGTCTAACCATACCAGTTTCACTCAAATCCGACACCGAATCGACATCGAAATTTCAAAAATTCATTTCTAAAAGTTTCTCAAAATTGCAATCTCAAGACACTAATTAAATGGTGAAAATAATGATATATTCGTGTATATTGACCAAATCCGAGTTAGAATCACTTACTCCAATATTTTTTCTTGAAAATATATCAAAATCGCCTCTCCTCATGCTCCAATTCGTTAAAATGGCAAATGGGACGAAGTCCCCTATTTTTATAACTTACAGATCTGTCCAGGCTGCCTTCGATCATAGACCTCGATCATGGACCTTAATTTTGTACCTCGGTCATGGAGCCCGATTTTGATAGATCAACCAAAAACCAGCAAACTCACTTCAATAGTCTCCCAGCTTCAATTCTTGATCTGTTAACCATCTGAAACTCACCCGAGGCCCTCGGGACCTCAACCAAATATACCAACAAGTCCTAAAACATCATACAAACTTATTAGAAACCTCAAATCACATCAAACAATACTAAAATCATAAATCACACCCCAATTCAAGCTTAATGAAACTTAAGAATTTCCAACTTCTACATTCGATGTCGAAAACTATCAAATCAAGTTCGATTGACCTCAAATTTTGCACACAAAGTCATAAATGATATAACAGGGATGTGAAAATTTTCAGAATTAGATTCCGGCCCCGATATCAAAAAGTCAACTCCCCGGTCCAACTTCCAAACTTAAATTCCTATTTTAGCCATTTCAAGCCTAATTTCACAACGGACTTCCAAATAAAATTCTGATCACGCTCCTAAGTCCAAAATCACCATACGGAGCTGTTGGAATCATCAAAATTCTATTCCGGGGTCGTTTGCATATAATTCGACATCTGGTCACTATTTGAACTTAAACTTTTAATTTTTCATCAAAATTCCATATCTCAGGCTAGGGGCCTTG
This sequence comes from Nicotiana tabacum, assembly GCF_000715075.1. Lineage (NCBI taxonomy): Eukaryota > Viridiplantae > Streptophyta > Magnoliopsida > Solanales > Solanaceae > Nicotiana > Nicotiana tabacum. The sequence goes on from NC_134093.1 coordinate 105,664,698, forward strand.
AAATTTGATTCCGGGCATACGCTCAAGTCCCAAATCATGATACAGACCTACCAGAACTATCAAAACACTGATCCGAGTATGTTTTCTCAAAATGTTGACTAAAGTCAACTCAGATGAGGTTTAAAGCTCTAAATCATATTTTAATCCATTTTTCACCTAAAAACTTTTCAGAAAATTTTACGGACTGCGCATTCAAGTCGAGAAATGATAAATAGTACTTTTCGAGGTCTTAGAATATAGAATTAATTATTAAATTTAAAGATGACATTTTGGATCATCACATATCCATACCTTTTTACCAGCTCAGATACTTTTCTAATTCCGTTCGAGGATGAACGTTTGTTTTAGAATTGGAGAATGTGATAACCCAAAAGGTCATATTTAAATTTAATAATTAATTCTATATTCTAAGACCTCGAAAACCACTATTTATCGCTTCTTGACTTGCGTGCGCAGTCTGTATAATTTTTTGCAAAGTTTTTATATGAAAAATTGATTAAAATATGAAATAGAGCTTTAAAACTCAATTGATTTGACTTTAGTCAACATTTTTAGCAAACAGACCTGGATTAGTATTTTGACAGTTCATGTAGGTTCGTATCGTGATTAGGGACTTGGGTGTATGCCCGAAATTTAATTTAGAGATCCCTAGCTCAAGTTATGGCTATTTGACGGAAACTAAAAATTTAAAGGCTAAAGATTTTCAAAGTTTGACCACGGATTTGAATATTTGATACCAGGGTCGGAATCCAATTCTGAGAATTTGAATAGGTTCGTTATGTCATTTATGACTTGTGTGCCAAATTTGAAGTCATTCCGGATTCATTTAACATGTTTCGGCACAAGTTTTGTAAATTGAAAAGTTTGAAACTCAAAAGTTTAAATCGGGGCGTGAATTATAATTTCGATGTTGTTTTATGTGATTTGAGACCCCAAGTAAGTTCATATGATGTTTTAGGACTTGTTGGTGTATTTGGTGAGGTCCCGGGGGCCTCGGGTAAGTTCGGATGGTTAACGATTCAAATTTGGACTTGGAACAAAGCTGGGAATTTGCTGCCTACTGATGCAACCACACCTGCAGAAATTATCTCGCAGGTGCGAGCTCGCAGAAGCGAGTTTGGGCTCGCAGAAGCGAAGGGGGAAGGGGTTGGGTAGTGTGCGCAGGTGCGGAGCTTTTGCCGCATCTGCGAAGCCGCAGAAGCGGACTCTTGTCCGCAGAAGCGCTCAATCCCGCAGAAGCGACCCCATTTCCGCAAAAGTGGAAACCGCAGATGCGATCAAATGTCTGCAGATGCGAAAAGGCCTGGACAAAACCCATAAAATCGGAAGTTAGCCATTTTTACTCATTTTTGAGTTTTGAGTCACGGATTTAGGCGATTCCAAGGGGATTTTTCACGACTTTGAATTGGGTAAGTGTTCTATAACCAAAAGTGATTATATTCATCATTTTTTCGGTTTAGATGGAAGAAATTGGAATTTTTGTAAAACTTTCTAAAAATAAAAAATTTAGATTTAAAGGTCCATTTGACATCGAAATTTGATAATTTTTGTATGATTGGACTCGTCTCGGAATGGGTGTTCGGATTTCGTAAGTTTTTCCGAGATTCAAAATGTGGTCCCCACTGATGAATTTTGAGATGAATTTCGGATTTTAATTCGAAAAATTAGTAAATTCATATGGAATTAATTCCTACGATTTGTATTGAGTATATTGAATTGTTTATGACTAGATTTGAGGATTTCGGACACGAATTCGCGAGGCAAAGGTTTATTGAATTCTTGAATTTGGTTGCAAAGCGAGGTAAGTGTCGTGGTTAAACTTGACTTGAGGGAATAGAACCCTTGAATTATTTGTTATGTAAAATTCATGTGAACGACATATAGGCGAGGTGACGAGTGTCTATACGTCGTCAAATTAATCGTTTGCATAATTATTTAAACATCATAAATTATTTTAAGACACAAATTAATTGTTATAATAATTGTTTCTCTCATATTCCCTGTCAAATATTAATTCTTGAATTCATGCAATAATTGTTACATGCTTATTTGATTTATGCGTCTTAATTGCTACTTGACATTTAACATACTAAATATGAAAAATGCCTAATTCATCCTTAATTTCTATAATTAATTGCTACTTCTCATTACTGGTTTTCTAAATAAATTATAATAATTGTATGCTTTATTATCTAATAATTTCTTATTAAATGTGATATTTATTGGAGTATTTTTATATTTAAGAGTTGTTTAATTATATTGTTGGAGCGGGTTCCACGCCGCAATAGATTTATTTTTAAGTTTATATCGTTGCAGCGGGTTGCACGCCGCAATGAAGATTTATTGAATAATTATATTGTTGGAACGGGTTTCACGCCGCAATAAAAATTAATTGAAATAATAATTGATTATGACTGCCGAGTTGGTTTCAAATGTTGAAATGAGATAATTATTTTATTTCTATTATTATTGTTATTACTATGATTGCGTACATGTTAATGTAAGCGACCTGCCTTAGCCTCGTCACTACTTCCTCGAGGTTAGGCTCGGCACTTACCAGTACATGGGGTCGGTTGTACTGATACTACCATATATTTTACAAAATGATATACTTCTTATCTTCAAAATCAGGGTATACCCCATTATAATATAATAAATCTAGTTATGATAAACGTTTATAGTTTAACAATTATTAATCAAATATTTTGACACTTGTTGTTTCCAAAAGAATGTAGGAGTTCAAAATACGACCATCGAAACTTTTAATTATCTAACTCCACCTGAATATTGATTCCTGAATCTTTTTAAAATAAAATTATTTTATAATAAAATGAGATAAAAAATAATACACATCACAATTTTCTCATAATGTTTTCAAATAGGACTGAGGGAGTAAAGAAGTACTATCCGAGTACGAAATATGTTGGATGTGCAAATTACGTCTCACGTGCTAGTTCAAAAGACCATAAAGCTACATATAAAATATAAGAATCTCTTAATTGTGTAAGATTTTTTGAAAAAATCCGTGCAACTTAATTTATAATTTAAAACGCAATATCACACCATATTTGAAATATCTTCTAAGGAATTTCGCCCCAAAAATACAAAAAATTTTAGTTGTGCAAGCTAAGCGCAAATGATTTGTTGGAGAATCTTTTCACTTTGCCAAATCTATATCTATACTATATTAAAAGCACGAAGGCCCTTAACAAAATGTCGTTCGTCTTTTTTATATTTTAAAAATAGATTTTACATTGAATTAAATTGTCATTTTACACCAACTAAAATTCTATTTATTATATCTTTTCTTATTTAAACTCTAAAAAAACTAAATTTAAAAATCAATGAAGAGTTTACCTTACATAAATACTTCACTTTAATTATGATACAGCTATAACTATACTTTTTCAAATATTTAGGGGAAAAGGCCACAGAAGAGGCCGAAAATTACCGTAAATTAACGTTTTCAAGTATCTTTTCTATTAGAAGTACTTAATTTTATTTGGCTAAAATCACTCAACTTGAACTTTCCATGTTTCTATTATGTTTACAATTTGATTTTGTGAAAGTAAATCATAATAACATTGTATATAATCCACTACTAAGTTTTTGAGCGTCGAAGAGTTATTCTTACCAATTAAAAATATTTGGTCGGCTTTATATTCATTAAATTGAATTTTACACTAGACAAAATAGTTATATAATTATTTTTCTAACAAATAAGACTTTTTAATCTTATAAATTTTATTTACTAAATCTGTATTTATTAAAGTTGTGATGTTTTAAAAAGGACTTTAATATTAATTAAGATTTTACCTTATAAACTAATAGGAAAAATTAAATAGTAAGGGCTCTTAGAATTTTTTTAACATTATTCGTTCATTATCACAAATCTATTTATCTATTTCTATACTATATTAAAGGCATGATGACCATTAGTAAAATATTGTTCGTCTTTTTTTACCCTTTTAAGATAAAGTTCACGCTAGACAAAATAGTCATTTGATTGTTCTATTAGCTAATATTTAGGAGTTTGAAATTAAATCTAATTTATGTAATGATCCGACCGGTCGTTTTGAGCTCTAGCGCATCGTTCGGCAGTTTGAGGCCATGAGTAGCTTCACTTCAGGTATTATGACTTGTACGTGTTGTCGGAATTGAATTTTGGGAAGTTCGGAGTTGATTTGGAGAGAAAATTCTCATTTTCGGAAGCTTTAAGTTGGAAGAATTGACTAAGGTGTGATTTTTGAGTAAACGGCCTCGGAATCAGGACTTGAAGGTTCCAACATGTTCGTAAGATGATTTTGGACTTAGGTGTATGTCCGGATCGGATTTTGGATGACCCAGGAGCATTTCGGCACCTATTGTGAAAAGTTAATATTTTGGAAGAATTTCATAAATTTGGATTGAAGTGTATTTTAATGTTATCGATATCCGTTTGGGATTCCGAGTCTAGGAATAGCTCCGTATGGTGATCCTGGTCTTAGGAGCGCGCCCGGATGTGGATTAGGAGGTCCGTAGGTCATTTTGGGGTCATTTGGCGAAAGTTAGAATTTGAACATTTTTGGAAAGTTTGACCGGGAGTGGACTTTTTGATATCGAGGACGGATTTTGATTCCGGAAGTTGAAGTAGGTCTGAAATGTCAAATGCGACATGTGTGCAAAATTTGAGGTCAATCGGACATGATTTGATAGGTTTCGGCATCGAATGTAGAGATTTAAAATTCTATAGTTTATTAAACTTGAATTGGGATGTGATTCGTGATTTTGACGTTACTTGATGTGATTTGAGACATCGAGCAGGTCCGTGTTATATTTTAGAACTGGTTGGTATGATGGGACGGGGTCCCGGGGTCCTCGGATGTGTTTTGGGCCAAGTTTGATGATTTGCTATTGTTGGTTTGCTAGTGCTGGTGTTGTTCTTCGCGAACGCGAAGGGTCTCATACGTTCGCGAAGAAGGAAGTTGGACTGGGCCCTTTTTGTTCTATGCGTTCACGAGTGGGCAGACGCGTTCGCGAAGGGCTAGCTGGTAAAGCTTTGTGTTTGCGGGCCCTGTCTCGTGTTCGCATAGAGAAGCTGGGGGCTGAAGCAGATTGTGCTTTGCGAACGCGAGGGGCTTGCCGCGTTCGCGAAGGAGGATTCCTAGGCTGGGCTTGTAGAGCTTCACGAACGCGAGGGTCTTGCCGCGTTCGCGAAGAAGGGTTGCCTGGGCAAGTGTATAAGTTACAAGAAAACGGATTTTTACTCATTTTATCTAATTTCCTCCATGGGAGCCGACCTAGGAGTGATTTTGGAGCACCATTTTCATCGTCAATCATAAGGTAAGTGATTTCTACTAGTTGTGAGTTAAATACAAGGTTTATATATGGATTTAGACATGAAAATTTGTAGAAATTTGGGATTTTGGTAGAAAACCTAAAAATTGATATTTTAGAATTTTGACCACGAATTTGGACATGGAATTGAGAATAAATTATATATTTGAGTCCGTGGAGGTATGGGTAATGTTTATCTTCAAAAATTTTGGAATCTGAGCACGTGGGCTTGAGGGTTGATTTTGTCGACTTTTCGAGAGGAGTTGTTAATTATTTAAATTGATTAATTATGGGTACACGTTTTGATTGGTTTGCACATTGGTTGCGTATTTTTGAACCGTCAAGTTTCAATTTGAGGTGTTAGAGTGGCGTCGAAGCCGGTCATGTAACTTCGGAGAGAGGTAAATCTCTTTTCTAATCTTATAAGAGGAAATTAACCCCATAGGTGAATTGATTTAATATTGTCACACCTCCTTTTTTCCGAGAGGATAAGGAGTTTTTTCAATTAAAGTGACATTGATTGAAATGGGATTATTTATTTAGTCAGAATCGCCACTTGGGATAATTATTATGGTGTCCCAAGCCACCGGTTTATTTTAAATTCCAAATCGAGGAAATTTAACTCTATGTAAAGTCTGCGAAACTAGAAGACCGGGTAAGGAATTCTGTTAACTCAGGAGAAGGTGTTAGGTATTTTCGGATTCCGTGGTTTTAGCACGGTCGCTTTACAATCATATACCTGGCTTAATTAACAGATTATTACGCATTTTAGAACCAGTGTACATTTTACCTTTTACTATTTTTTAATTGCTTGATTATTCGTGATTATGGAATTATCTTGAAACGAGTCACGCGTACGTGTACTCGTTTTGTTTGGTATGTCAAAGTCATGTCACGCGTACGTGTACAAAACTAATAACATTTTATTATTGTTAAGATGGTTTCATCCAAAGTCACGCTAACGCATACCTTGATTTTAATTTTGGAAATCATAATTATGTCACGCAAACATATACATAATCACGATAATAGATTAAAAGCGCATCTAAAGCAAACTACGATGCAATTAGTTACTAAACGATATTTGGGAAATAATTATTCTTTTAACTTTGTGATTATTGAAAATTTCACGAATTTATGGATAAGTAAAGTATTTTGGAAAAGCTCGATTTGACGTCAAAATAGCACGGGCTAGCCAATTTTCAGACTGGTCATTCAAAAATAGCCAGCGTTTGCCAAGTCATTGAAAAATACTCCAGTATATTATACTGGAGTATTTTTCCGAATTTTGAACAGTGTTATCATTCAGATTTATCTTTACATGAAAAATGGCTAAATTTCGATGACTTTTGAAACTGTGGTTATTTTTGAATGACCACTCGTAAATCTAGCTATTTTTTAATTTCTCTCCGATTTGACTCATGGTTTATGAAAGTAGGCTTAACTATTGAACTCTTCACTGGTAAGTTAGTATAGCAATTAAGTAAAAAGGGCTAGCAAGATTCAATTTGTTTGAGCCCAAAATGGTTGTTGTATCCAAAAGAAATCTCTTGGTAGCCCACTCATATTCCAAACCAACCAGTCCACTCTATGTTAGATGGTCCATTATGTAATGGAATTTTTATATTCCTATACACTATTTGAAATTTTATTACCCTCCCTACTCAAGTTTCAATTTAATTACATCCTATATACAAATTTACCAATTATATATACTTTAGGAATTAAATGAGTATCCCTTTATATTAGGAATCAATTATTTCTCATCCTTATTCTCTCTCCCTCTTGCTCCCTCTCTCTCTCTTCGTCTCTCTTTCTCCTACGCTCTCTCTCTCTCTCTCTCTCTCTCTCCTGCGCTCTATCTCTCTATGTCTCTCTCTATCTCTAAATCTCCAATTCCAGTAATGTAGAACAAAGAAAAAGAGAGCAACAATTCCACCATTGACAGCCATTAAAAAGCTTTGAATTTGAATTTGGGTTTTCAAAAACCATTATTTGTTTGGATTGGGTGTTATTGCAAATAATTGGAAATAATATTTGGAGTTTTTATCTCAATTTTGAGGGTGTTTTGGTGAAGATTAGATTTGATTTTGGCTGATTTTCATACTGAAACTCGAAGAAGAAGAAAAAGACATGACATACATTATACTTACGAAATTGTAGAAAAATTATATTTTGTTGTTTATATATATTTTTTAATTTAAATATTGTATGAAAATTGAATAATATTGTATAAAAATTGTATTTAAGTTGTATGATATTGTAGTTGTATATAACTGGGTAGAAATAATGTATGAAAGTTGTAGATAAGTTGTAAATAAGGCTTTATATCTCCAACTGCACGTCGCATAATCGTGTCTGCTCCAACAGCTAAAGAGTTGATCAAAGAACTTGAGGTATATGTGTGTATATATATATATATGTATACGGTCGAAACAGATTTCGGCCTCCGTACATTTGATCGAGTTCGAATGGTAAGCGATCGAAGTGAGAGCTCGAGACGAGTTCCGAGGATAGTACAAACAAGCCTCGAGCTCCAAGACCGATAGAGAAATCGGCTCGGTATCATTATCAAGCCCATGACCAAATCGGACCGCAAGGCATATAGAAGGTTGTCGGAGATGCACAGACCGATTGACACTCACCCCGAATGTCGAACTCAAACTCAAGGCCAAGGGCTCGACCCAATACCGAGTTCGAGCCAGTAACGAGCTCGCAGACATGAGCCGTTGCAAACGCACTAGGGGAGAAAATCTTGGCAGGAATCGAAGAAGAGACAATTCATCATGGGTTCTCCACTATATATTTTTTTATTATAAATAAAGTAGGATCCCTCTACTATAAAGGGGAGAATCCTTGTAAGCACAAGCAGGTTCACACATTGAAAGAAAAGACTACTTCTATTTATTGAAAAATAAAGCTCTTAAGCCTATTTTATTCAGCATACTCACTTTTCTAGTTCAATAATTTATATCCCATTTCTATAGCCAAGAATCAAAATATTTCCACTTCTACGTACGATTTATGTCAAGCTATATCACGCATCCTTAGAACTACTTATAAATTCAACTATATCCGATTTTTCAGGTAAACAGTTTGGCGCCCACCGTGGGGCTAAGGATAACAGCGGTTGTTTGATACAAATCTGCAATACGCACCAGTTTACAACTCCGGATCAGCAATGGCAAACCCTCTATTCATGGCTTTACCTATCGACCACGAAGCCGGCCTTCAGGATGAAACCAACAACTTGATACCCAGGGCCGGAAGGCCACTTAACGATGTCATTGAAGCTCGAATCGAAGTACCTGAAATCTGAGTCGAAGTACTACTAGATGTCAATTCACAAGTGGCTCTGGAGGCGAACTAACGTTCCGACCGAAAAAAAGCATTCAGGGCGGTACTCGATCCATGGCTCGAGATGCCCATAACGTGGAGGAGATCGGAGTCATCTTACGGATGATCTTCGAGATGTTAAAAGCCCAACAAATAGCGATAGCTCAGTTGCAGAGCCAAACTAGGGTACAAAGGAGGCCGGAGCCCGATCCGCTTCGAAAACTCACCCACAGAACGGAGCCAGCCATAGTGAAGTCAAACGAGCAAGAATCGGGAACTACTCCCGAAATTACTAAATTGCTCGAGGAACTCACAAAATGAGTTGAAGCCAACGATAAAAAAGTAGAAACATATAATTCCAGGGTCAATCAGATCCCGGGAGCTCTACCAATTATAAAAGGGCTGTATTCGAAGAAATTCATCCAAAATCATTTTCCCTCGAGTGCAGCCCCAAAACCAATCCCCAAAAATTTCTGTATGCCCGAAATTCCCAAATATAACAGTATAACCAATCCCAACGAACATGTCACCTCTTACACGTGTGCTATCAAAAGTAACGATTTGGAAGACGAAGAGATCGAATCCGTGTTATTGAAAAAATTCGGAGAGACCCTCTCGAAGGGAGCGATGATTTGGTATCATAATTTGCCCCCAAATTCCATCGATTCTTTTGCCATGTTAGCGAATTCGTTTGTAAAGGCACATGCTGGTGCCATAAAGGTTGCAACAAGAAAATCAGACCTCTTCAAAGTAAAGCAAAGCGGTAATGAAATGATGAGGGAGTTCGTGTCCCGATTTCAAATAGAATGCATGGAATTGCCACCGGTCACAGATAACTGGGCCGTCCAAGCTTTCACCCAAGGGTTGAATGAGCAAAGTTCAATAGCATCACGTCAGCTGAAGCAAAATTTGATCGAGTATCCGGCAATAACTTGGGCGGATTTACACAACTGATATCAGACAAAAATTAGGGTCGAAGACGACCAGTTGGGAGCTCCTTCTGGATCCATGCACCAGAACAGGGCAGCTATTAAAAACCAGAGGGATATCGACAGAGAACGAAGGTCGGACAGAGACCGATATCAACCATACGTCACAGATCAAATGAACAACGGCTCAACGCGCAATTTCGCTCGGAACAATCGAAGGAGTGATCGAGGACAAAATTCTCAGGGACTTATGACCAAGAGTGGCTTCGATAAATATGGAGATCCTATAGAGGCACCTCGGCTATCGGAGTACAATTTCAGCGTCGACGCATCGGGCATTGTATCGGCAATCGGAAGAATCAAAGATACTAGGTGGCCCAGACCCATGCAAACTGACAATTCCCAAAGAAACCCGAATTCGATGTGCAAGTATCATGGCACGCATAGCCACAAGATCGAGGATTGCAGACAATTAAGAGAAGAGGTAGCCCGCCTATTCGATGAGGGCTACCTTCGAGAGTTCCTCAGTGACCGAGCCAAGAATCACTTCAGAGAAAGGGATGCCGGCAAAAAGGATAAACAAGACGAACCTCTGTATATCATTCATATGTCATCGGTAGGGTCGATACTCCACAGGGACTCGTGCTCAAGTACGGCTAGATACCGGCCACAGGGGAAAAACGAACTCGAGGTTATGTACCCGAGGGCACTTTATCATTCGGAGTTGAAGAAGCCGAGGGCATCTCTCAACCTCACAATGACGCTCTGGTAATTTCTATCATATTAAATAAAGCTCAAGTTAAGCATGTTTTAGTAGATCCAGGTAGCTCTGCGAATATCATCCGATCTTGGGTAGTAGAGCAGCTCGATTTGCAGAATCAAGTCGTGCCCGCAGCTCGGGTCTTGAACGGTTTCAATATGGCCAGTGAAATGACTAAAGGGGAGATCATTCTACCAGTGAATGTAGTTGGAACCATCCAATATACCAAATTCCACGTAATCGAAGGGGATATGAGGTACAATGCCCTACTCGGAAGGCCTTGGATCCACAATATGAAGGCAGTGCCTTCGACCCTCCACCAAGTAATGAAATTTCCTACGTCGGACGGCGTAAAAACAGTATACGGGGAGCAACATGCTGCGAAGGAAATGTTTGCGGTCGATGAGGTAACACCGATACCAGCGCTATCGGTCTCGGAAAGATCGAGCACTAAAGATAGATGAGAAACCAAATAGCAATCACAGCCACCAGTCTCGACCGAACCGGTGGAATAGGAAATAGAGGACGACGAGGAAGAGTTTCTGACACCTCGAGCTTTCATCATCCCCAACGACTCCGACGCCACCAAATCTACGATCGAAGAACTGGAGCAGGTTATAATAATCGAATATCTGCTCGATAGAATGGTGTACCTGGGAACGGGATTGACCCCCGAACTCAGGGAAAAACTCATTCAATTTCTTATCGATAACATAGACTGTTTTGCTTGGTCCCATTTAGACATGGTAGGGATCTCACCGTCGATAACAACGCACCAGCTGATCTTGGATCCTAGGTTCAAACTGGTGAAGCAAAAAAGAAGACCTCAGTCCGAGGTAAAACACGCATTTGTAAAGAATGAGGTAACTAAACTTCTTAAAATAGGGTCAATTCGGGAAGTAAAATATCCCAAGTGGTTAGCCAACGTAGTTGTAGTCCCTAAAAAGGGGAACAAACTTAGAATGTGCGTAGATTATAAAGATCTAAACAAAGCATGCCCCAAAGATTCTTTTCCACTGCCTAGCATCAATCACATGATCGATGCCACAGCTGGCCACGAGATCCTTACTTTTCTCGATGCCTAATTCGAGAAGAGCAAGGTACACAGTTTTCGGTTTATTATATAAGTCAGACCTTAGGGGAAGCAGAGGCTAGATACCCTTACCTAGAGAAATTAGCACTTGCACTAATAAGCACCTCTAGAAAGTTAAGACCATACTTTCAATGTCACCCCATATGCGTTTTGACCACTTACCCACTTCGCAATATTTTGCACAAGCCCGAACTATCGGGTTGATTGGCCAAATGGGCCGTCGAACTTAGTGGGTACGATATCGAATATCAACCCCGTACGACCATCAAGTCCCAAATTTTAGCGGACTTCGTGGCCGATTACACGCCAAACCTCGTACCCGAAGTTGAAAAGGAACTCTTGTTAAAATCGGGTACATCGTCGGGGGTTTGGACCCTCTACACAGATGGTGCTTCAAATGTGAAGGGGTCCGGGCTTGGCATCGTACTGAAACCTCCCACAGGTGGCATTATTATACAATCCATCAAAACCACCAGATTAACTAACAATGAGGCCGAGTACGAGGCCATGATTGTAGGTCTCGAGATAGCTAAAAGCCTAGGAGCAGAAGTCATTGAAGCCAAATGTGACTCTTTACTAGCGGTGAACCAAGTAAACAAAACTTTCGAGTTTTGAGAAGATAGGATGCAAAGGTATTTGGACAAATTACAGGTAACTCTACACCGTTTCAAAGAATAGACTCTACAACATGTGCCTCGAGAACAAAACTATGAGGCCGACACACTCGCAAATTTGGGGTCGTCAGTCGAGGAGGATAAGATCAACTCGGGGACTATCGTTTAACTCTCGAGATCTGTAATCAAGGATGGACATGCCGAAATAAATTCCACGAGCTTAACCTGGGATTGGAGGAATAAGTATATTGAATATTTAAAGAACGAAAAACTCCCATCGAAGCCTAAAGAATCGAGGGTTCTACGAACCAAGGCTGCTCGATTCACGCTGGTTGAAAATGGAACATTAGACAGAAGGACATTCGATGGACCACTGGCGGTATGTTTGGGACCAGGAGATACCAATTATGTTTTACGAGAGGTCCATGAAGGCACTTGTGGAAACCACTCCGGTGCCGAACCATTAATTCGCAAAATCATCAGAGCAGGGTACTACTGGGATAGCATGGAGAAGGACACTAAGGAGTTCGTTCGAAAATGTGATAAATGCCAAAGGTTTGCACCGATGATCCATCAACCCGAAGAGCAGCTTCGTTCTGTCATTTCTCCTTGGCCATTCATGAAATGGGGAATGGATATCGTCGGCCCTTTACCATTGGCCCCAGGTAAAGCTAAACTCATTTTGTTTATGACTGACTATTTCTCTAAATGGGTTGAAGCATAGGCATTCGAAAAAGTGAGAGAAAAAGAGGTTATAGATTTCATCTGGGACCACATCGTGTGTCGATTTGGGATACCAGCAGAAATAACATGTGACAATAGTAGACAGTTTATCGGCGGTAAAGTGACGAAATTCCTCGAAGACCATAAAATAAAAAGAATACTGTCTACACTATATCATCCTAGCGGGAACGAACAGGCCGAATCAACGAACAAGGTTATCATCCAAAACATAAATAAAAGATTGAACGAAGCTAAAGGAAAGTTGAGATAAATTTTGCCCGAAGTCCTTTGGGCATATCGGACAACATCTAAATCCAGTACAGGAGCAACCCCATTTTCCCTTGTGTATGGATCTGAAGCTCTAATTCCGGTCGAAGTCGGGGAACCAAGTGCAAGGTTCCGACATACATCGGAAGAATCGAACTATGAGGCAATGAATACTAGCCTCGAATTATTAGATGAAAAATGAGAGGCGGCACTGGTTCGAATGGCTGCACAAAAATAACGAATCAAAAGGTACTACAACAGAAAAACCAACCTCCGCCATTTCAAGGCCAGGGACTTGGTCCTATGGACGGTCACTGTCAATACTCGAGATCCTAATGAAGGAAAGCTCGGCCCAAATTGGGAAGGACCCTATCAGGTCCTCGATATAGTCGGGAAATGGTCTTATAAACTTGGAGCAATTGATGGAAAACCATTACCAAACAATTGGAACATATCGCTTCTCAAACGATATTACTGTTAAGGTATGATTTTCTCCTCTATCGTCTATATACGTATATTCGACACTAACTCATTGCAGGAATTCGACGAAAAACATCAAGACCTCTAGTTTCAAAGCACTCGTTGTACTCTTTTTCCCTTAAGTTCGGCTTTTATCCCAAATGGGTTTTTCCGGTAAGGTTTTTAACGAGACAACAACTATGTGCTACCCGGGGACAAATCAATAGTATCTGAGGCTCCTTCATAATCAACCTCGAATACTGGGGGGCTACCAAGCGAATAAATCAAGTTCGACACAAGAAAGTCTCTCCGTATCAAATTCATGACAAACAGGGTCTCGATAGAAAAAAGTGTAAGTGCCAAATGGTCAAAACGAACCATGCCCACGTAGTTTTGCTGGAACTCTGGCACAAGATACAAACACATGTGTAATGACTTATAAAGGAGAACTTCTTTTTCATATATCTCACACTTTGAAAATATTTTCCTGGTTCATGATTCAAACAGGCTTAAAGGCCAACCACCATCAAAGGGATTTTTGATACAAGTGGTCATAAAAAGCCTACGGGCTAAGATATCCTGAGTTCGAGTTCGAAACAATCACTCACTCAATTATTAAAGCCTAAGGGCTATATTACTTCGAGTTCGAGCAATCACTCACTCGGTCATAAAAAGCCTACGGGCTAATATACTTTGAGTTCGAGTTCAAAACAATCACTCACTCAATTATTAAACTCTAAGGGCAATCTTATTTCGAGTTCGAGCAATTACTCACCCGGTTTTAAAAAGCCTACGGGCTAATATACTTTGAGTTCGAGTTCGAAACAATCACTCACTCAATTATTAAAGCATAAGGGCTATCTTACTTCGAGTTCGAGCAATCTCTCACTCGGTCATAAAAAGCCTACGGGCTAAGATACTTTGAGTTCGAGTTCGAAACAATCACTCACTCAATTATCAAAACTTAAGGGCTATCTTACTTAGAGTTTGAACGTTCACTTGACTACTAAGCCTGTGGGCTACTTTTATTTTGAGCTCGAGCAAACACTCACTCGGCCGTAAAGGCTTCGAAGGCCGAATTCGATAAAATTACCTAAATCCTCATGAAAAACATCCGCAAGGCATGAATGTAATCTTCACGAAGCAAGTCAGTAAAAGAAAAAGATATTTGTATAAGATATACAAAGATGGATTACATAAATAAATGCAACATAGAAGAAGCTAAGGGCTAAACTTCTGGGTTATCATCGAGAGCGGTCCCTTCTCCACCGGGCTCCCCCCCCCCATCTTCGGACCCACTCTTGCTACCATTATCGTCATCATCATCCCTATCAGAAGCCAAGGTCTCAGCTTCAGCTTCGAGTTCTTTAGCCCTTTTTATCTCTTCAGCAAGGTCGAAACCTCGAGCATGTATCTCCTCAAGGGTATCCCTCCAAGACCGACACTTAGCAAGTTCGGCAACCCAATGTGCTCGAGTGTCGGCAGTATCCTCTGCCTCTCTTGCCTCCATTTGAGCAGCCTCGGCATCGGCCCGATACACGGTAATGGACTTGTCCACCATGACTTTCGACGACTCAACCTCTGCCTTGGCCTCAGCAAGTTGTGTTTCGAGATCCACGATCCTCTTAGCCTGAGCCGAACACTTTTGCTTGGTGCTTCGAAGCTGAACATCGGCCGATAATAATTTGGCCAAGATGGTTTCTTTTTCTGCAGCTAGGCGGTCGATAGTCTCCTTCCACCGGTCACATTCGGCCTTGATTTGATCGACTTCTTCCCGAAGCAACCTGATCTTTTCAACTTTTTGCTGCAGTTGAGATAACGAAGGGTTAGCTTCCACAGTTGGGTCAAACCCATACTCTAACAGAACGAGTCTCACCTGCTTATCTAGTTCGGCCGCTTCTTCATGAGCCTTAGCCAAATCTGTTTGGAGGTCCTTTATAGTCTCGTCCTTTTGGCTGCAAAGAAGCTGCAAAGCATCTCTCTCCCCCGAGACCCTCCAAAGCTCGACCTCACACTGGCTGAGGTCAACTCGAAACCTGCTAAAGGCCTGCACAGTAGGGAAAAAACACAAGTCAAGTCTAGAAAAGAATGAAGAAACCAAGCGCAGTAAAATCATTACCCGAGAAATGAAACGTTAGGCCTCTTCTAGGAGAAGAGAAGCGTCACTAATGTAGGAGGCATCATCAACTCCAGTAAAGCAATCCTGAAAAGGGTCCCCTACGCTAGAGCTTCCGCCCATATCGGGGGTCTTCAATTCTCGAGCTTCCTTTAACGTCTCCTCAGAAAAGGTCGGAAGATAAGGCAAATGACTCACTATCATAGTCCCAAGCGAATCGCTCGGGACGCTCTGATCGAGACTTGGGGTATCGGAATCGACCCCGACCGGTATAGTCATTATCGGCTCAGAAGGTCTGGCGACCTCGACAGCTTTCGCTTCTTCTTCTTCTTCTTCTTCTTCTTCTTCTTCTTCTCTCAGTCGTTGGACCGAGTCCGTCGAAAGAGTGATTGCCTTCCTCCTCACCCTTCGAGTTTTGGGCTTGGAGTCCTCTGACCGAGAGACAACTTTTCGCTTCTTATCTTTCCCCGATTTCGGTTCCGGGACCGGGGACTTGGTTCCTTCCTCACCACTCGAAGGCCTCAAAACGGCATCCTTGGTTACACCTGCATGAAAGGAAGTCGGTAATGAATGAAACGTAAAAATATTTCGAAGAACACGAGAAGTGACCCTTACCGTGATTCTTGGCCTCCCATCTATCTTTTGCCAAATCACGCCAAGCACGCTCGGCATAAGAGGAAGTCGAGGCTAACTTCCAAATCCAATCCTCAAGGTCGGGTACCGCTTGTGGCATCCAAGGGGCAGCTGTATATCGGAGAAAGATATCAGATAGAATCAAAGAAAGATACAAAAAAGCAACGCCTTATGAAAACCACTTACAATCAAAATTTCATTCCTCGGGGAACGACATCTTCTCTTTCAGAATGAGGTCACGGGTCCTCACCCGAATATAACGGCCCATCCAACCCTGATCCTTGTCTTCGTCGATGCTCGACATTAAAGCTTTCGATGCCGGACGATGAAGCCTGATTAGTCCTCGAAAGATTTGAGTCTGATACAATCGTATGAGGTAATTTAGGGTGAAATCCAGCCCCCCGGCCTTATTGGAGAAGAAGCGAAGTAAGGTCACTATGTGCCATAGAGAAGGATAAATTTGACCGAGAGTGACATGATATCTTTTGCAAAAATCAATGATCACTGGGTCGACGGGACCCAACGTGAAAGGGTAAGTATATACACTTAAAATTTCCTCCGCATGAGTGATGACGCTCTCTTCGGGAGAGGAAATTTGCAACACAACCTCGGGACCCCAGTTGCAGTCTTTCCTCACAACCTCGAGATGGCCCTCTGTTATCGAGCACATGTACATCGACACATGCTCACATCGACTCGGAACCGACGAAGGATTTTCAACATTAAAATCGATCTTCAGAGTACACGGGCCAGAAACATACTCATGGGGAGGCGGCTCCACCGGCGCTTTGTCGTCGGACGGCCATGAAGAGGAAACTTTCTCCTTCTGAGGTACGGTTTTTGAAGTTTTTGCCATTGATGTAAGAGAAAAGAAGAGCAAAGGAAGATGAAAGGTTGATGAAGATGGCTCTACAAGCGGCGAAATAGAGGCAGAAAGAGTAAGAAAATTTGGGAGGTTGGAGATGTAAAAGTGGTAAATGATAAATGGAAGGGCTATTTATAGGTTTATACCGTGGCGGTTCAGTATCAGCGGTGGCCGATCACCGTTTGACGTGCATTAAATACCTTGAAAGACTAAATCGACGAGACAGCTATGACATACGTCACGATCGAGCCCAGTGAAAATGCCAGCTTACAATCCGATCGGGTCGTCAAAAATCAAATCGCTTCTCACCACATTCTTCCTGAGAAACGAGGGGACTATCTATATACGGTCGAAATAAATTTCGGTCTCCGTATATTTGATCGAGCTCGAATGGTAAGCGATCGAAGTGAGAGCTCGAGACGAATTCCGAGGATAGTACAAACAAGCTTCAAGCTCCCAGACCGATCGAGGAATCGGCTCGGTATCATTATCAAGCCCATGACCAAATCGAATCGCAAGGCAAATAGAAGGTTGTCGGAGATGCACAGACCGATTGACACTCACCCTGAATGTCGAACTCAAACTCAAGGCCGAGGGCTCGATCCAATACCGAGCTCGAGCCAGTAACGAGCTTGCAGACAGGAGCCGTTGCAACCGCACTAGGGGAGAGTATCTTGGCAGGAATCGAGGAAGAGACAATTCTTCATGGGTTTTTCACTATATATTTTTTATTATAAATAAAGTAGGATCCCTCTACTATAAAGGGAGAATCCTTGTAAGCACAAGCAGGTTCACACATTGTAAGAAAATACTACTTCTATTTATTGAAGAATAAAGTTCTTAAACCTGTTTTACTCAGCATACTCTCTCTTCTAGTTCAACAATTTATATCCCATTTCTATAGTCAAGAATCAAAATATTTTCACTTCTACGTACGATTTATGTCAAGCTATATCACGAATCCTTAGAACTACTTATAAATCCAACAACTAAAGAGTTGTTAACTTGATGTATATATATATATGAATATATTTGCTGTAAAATAAACGTTAATTCTTTGTCAAGTTAACAAAGTTGTTTAATATTCAGCAAATCCTGCAACTTGAAAAGGCTCAGCACTAAGTTGCTATTTTAATGGTAAAATGGCATGTCCCACTTGAGGCGTTTCAGACTGTTAGAAACTTCTCTTAATATTTACTATAACTTATATTTTAATCAGACTCGACTTGAATAATGCTAATTCTTTTGTTTATATTTTAAGCCATCATTCTTTTCCTTGTTTTCTTCCTTCAAAAAGGAAAATATGTTCTGTATCGTTTTTGTCTTCTTTTTTATTTTTTTTTTCTTCCTCCTGCTACAGGATATTTTGCCATGAAGTAGTAGAAGATGAGATATGAAAAGAAAGAGAGGGTGACGGTACGGCCCACTACGCATATTAACGTAACAACCCACTTATAGGATTCAGTAGCACCCTTTAAGATTTAAACTACATCTAACTAAATTAAAGGCTAACTATGAAAACTAAAAATAAGGACAACAATAGCAAAGAATAAACTAATTGGTTGCCATGTTTTCATCCACGTGAATCAGATATGGTAGCATGTTTTACAAAGAAAGAAAGAAAGAAAAAATGTAATAACAAACTGCTAAGCTATCATGCTCCCAAACAAAAAATGATACTAGAAATAAATTAACGTGACAAAGTGAAAAGGAAATGGATAATACAAAGTCATATGCAAAAATAAATATCTAAAACTTAAGAGTTTAAGAAATGAACCTTGGCTAAGCAGGAACAACTTCTAATTCTCGAACAGATGTCAAACAAAGACCTTGATCGGAAGACTCGACGACTTCGCTTCACTCAACTCTGGAGCTGCTCTCTTTGTGCGAAAAGGGGACTGTTTTAAGGTCATTTTCGCAGCTGCTTTTGCTGGGTTTGAGGGTTGTTTGGTTGCGATTTTTTAGGTATTTCGTGCCTGTTTTTGTGGCTGTTTTGTAGCTGCGTTTTGCTTGTTTCAGCTGGATTTCAGTGGTGTTGACTGCTGGATTTAATGGAGGGTTTTAAGGATCATCGAGGAAGAAGAAGATTGCTGCGCAGCTTTTTTCTTTAGGGCTAAGGTAGGGGTGTCAATGGTTCGGTTCGGTTCGGCCGGTTATTTTATAAAATTGGTACCGTACCTATTTTTCGGTTATTCTATTATGTATAACCAAAATTAGACTTTTCAAAACCGTCACAATCATGTCGGTTTCTCTTCGGTATCGGTACGATTCGGTTAATTTTCGGTATTTTTATAAATAGGTCATGTAAAATTCACCATCAGAAGTAGAATGTAATAACATACGTTCTTTTATAGGACTTAGCAAAACTCTCTAGATATTTTTACTGTTTAAAGGGTGATGAATTAAAAAAAAATAAAAGATGACTAGAGTATAGATCCATCAACTATTCTACGACAACGTAAAAAAAATCAAGCAAAGGCAAAGAAAATATAAATCACACGAGTGGAAAGATATTAACCAAGATGGGACTCAAGAATAAATTCTATAGATGATTAAATATTTAAAAAGATAAATCTAAATAATATGAAAGGAAACATATTCAATACATTGTAGTTTGCTACTTATTATCGCTAGAATACTTAGTGTGTTGCTAATAAAGATACTTGAAATAACTTAGTTTAAGTAGATGTAGCATAATAGGTTTTAGGAATTAGTATTTTGAGTTTAATTACTTGTTGGCTTGTAATAGTTTGCATAATTCCAAGGCCCAAAGAAAAATTTAATGCATTATTATTTTTAAACTTACTAGATAAATATATTTTTCACATGTAAAATTTATTCGGTACGGTTCAGTATTTTTTCAGCTTATTTTTATAAAATAAAAAACTACCCTAATTATCGGTGCGGTTATAGATTTATATAAAAACCTACGATTTCTTAAAAAGAAACCTAAAAATCGGTTCGATACGGTATGGTACGGTACGGTTCGATCGGTTTTCGAATATCCATTGACACCCTTAGCTCTAGGGTTCTTGCTCTCTGTTGTGTACGTCTTTGTTAAATAGAACTCCCATCAGATTAATGGGCTTGGAGAACAAGAAAACAAATATTAAAAATGTGTGGTCCCCTAAAATAAAAAGGAATTTTTATATACTTAAACTTTATTACCCTCCCAACTCAAGTTTTTAATTTAATTATATCTTATATACAAATTTACCAATTATATACACTTTAGTAATTAAATGAGTATCCATTTATATTAGGAATCAATTATTTCTCATCCTTATTCTCTCTCCCTCCTGCGCTCTCTCTCTTTCTCCGTCTCTCTCTCTCATGCGCTCTCTCACTCTCTACGTCTTTCTCTTCTCTCATGCGCTCTCTCACTCTCTACGTCTTTCTCTATCTCTCAATCCCTAATTTCAGTAATGTAGAGCAAAGGAAAAGAGAGCAGCAATTCCATGATTGACAGCCATTAAAAAGCTTTGAAGCTTTGAATTCGAATTTGGGTTTTCAAAAACTATTATTTGTTTAGATTGAGTGTTGTTGTAAACAATTGAAAATAATGTTTGGAGTTTATATCTCAATTTTGAGGGTGTTTTGGTGAAGATTAGACTTGATTTTGGCTGAATTTCAGATTGAAACTCGAAGAAGAAGAAGAAGAAGAAGAAGAAGACATGACATACATTATACTTACGAAATTGTATTAAAGTTGTAGTAAAATTATAGAAAAATTATATTCTGTTGTTTATATATATTTTTTATTTAAATATTGTATGAAAATTAAACAATATTGTATAAAAATTATATTTAAATAGTCTGATATTGTAGTTGTATATAACTGGTATAATATATAATTAGTTGTATGAAATTTATTTTTAAAATTTAAATATTGTATGAAAGTTGAACAATATTTGTATAAAATTGTATTTAAGTGGTATGATATTGTAGTTGTATATAACTGGGTAGAAATAATGTATGAAAATTGTAGATAAGTTGTATAATATATAATTAGTTGTATGAAATTTATTTTTACTATGTATAAATCAGATACAAAATATACAAAAGACATTATATAAAATTTGTATTAAAATTATATCTAAGTTGTATAATATTGTAGTTGTATATAACTTGGTAGAAATTGAGTCATTTACAATTAACTGTTCAGGAACTCTAGGGCGAATTCATAGTGGAAGTTGCAGATTAGGCACAATTGAATTCGAATTTTCAACTCAAGCTATATACATCAATTGAGATTTGAGGAATTAGACTCGCTAAATCCCTAAATATGAGTTCAATCTGGAGATAAGATTTAACAAGAAAATCAGAAAATACCTAGCAAGAGACGATGCACACGATGGAAAGGGACGATGAGTTTTTGTTTTAAGATGCAGTGATGTGTGAGAGTGGAGGTATACTCCACCAAAAAACGAAGGTTTTTGTCTTGATATGTGAAAATTGGTTTATTTTCATTTTTTCCTCCTTGTTTACGGCTGGTAGTTTAACTAACTAAGGAATTTTTAACAAGGAAATCAGAAAATGGGAGAGATGAGGGGAGAGATGAGAGAAAAAGGGAAAATGGTGTAACTAAATCCCTTGATTGAAGGCACAAATAATGAATTGAAAGCTTTTTAAAGTGAATATATATTTTATAACTACAATGTATTTAGGTCAGATAAATATCAAAACATGAATATTTTTCTTAATAAAAATTTAAATAATGTATAAGAATGAAAACAAAATGCCAAAATTAACTAAATGATCAAAAGGAATCAAACTCTGTTATGGATGGAAGGTGGGCACGTGATTTTGAGAGAGGATATGAAAGGAAAATCAATTTAGGAGGTGGGACCCACTAAAAAAATAAGAGAATTAAGGAAGGACAAAATATGGGGGGTGGGGTTGGGGGTGGGGTGCATAAAGGGATCTAATTCTCTTTCCACGTTCTTTTCTTTCTTCTTTGATTTTTTCCTTTTGCTTTTTTCACGTTTTTTGCTTTCTGTTTTCTTCTTTTCTCTTTTTATTTTGTTTGTTTGTTTTCAATTCTATTCTTTTGAAGATGAAACAAAATTGTTAATTTATCTAAACTAATGGGATATTAAAAGAAATAAATAAAATAACTTTATTTAAAAAATCTAACTACTACTCAATATTTTATTAGAGGCCTACAACTTTTAAACTAAACTAAGTAAATATAGATATTTTTTTGTTTTGAAATTTCTTCTTATCTTTGTTTTTGGAAAATAAAATGTCAAGGCTATTTTTGTATTTTTTCCAAGAGTAAAACTAATTAGACAAAATATCAACTAGCTAAAATAAAGGAAAATATTTTTTAGTTTTTAATTTTTAAGATTAAATAAAGCAAAAAAAAGTTTGAAATAGTCAAAATAACGATATTAAGCCTAAAACCAACATCTAAGCACTAAAAGATATAAAATTTTGAGGAGGGTCAAAAAATACATGTCTACAAATATGTGCTTCTATTTGTGGGGACTACATACGCACGAGGTGACGAGAGTCCGTGCGTAGCTACTATTATGCTTATGTCCGGGTAGTCTAGGACCCAAATCATATTATACTTGCGATGTTTGCACCCTACTTGTTAATTCAATTGCTTAAATCATATTGAAACTTGATAAAGAAATTATAAAAGGTTAAACTTTATTTTCTTGACCGTTAGTGAGAATTGATATTTCCTTGAATAATTGCCCCTTAATAAATCTTGAATTGGTTGTTTTAAATGTATTTTCTCTTTTGTGGAGCGGGACGAACTACTCGGTAGAAGATAGATGCATCTATGGTTCGTGTCGTTCGACCCTCGGCAGTGCACAATTTAAATATTTATATTAGATTGGGCCGTACGACCTCGGCATGATTTGCGCATGATAAATCTTTGGAATTAATAATAATTGATATTGCTTCATTGGCCTGAGATACAAATGTTAAATGACGAAAATAAATTTGGATATTTCCTTTTAACAAAAGAATTGTTTACTTACTTTATGTTATTGAGTTTACAGTCGTTCTATACAATCCATGCTTAATTATAATATCGGTTTTTATTGTTAGCCCATAGTAAGTGTCGGAGTCGACCCCTCGTCACTACTTCTTCGAGGTTAGACTGGATACTTACTAGGTACGCGTTGATTTACGTACTCATACTACACTTGCTGCATATTTTTTTGTGCAGGTGGCATATATGTCTAGTGGCCTCGTGGGCGTAGAGGCGCGGTTATTGCGGGGATCTAGGTGACCTGTATTCCACGTCACAAGTCCGCAGTACACACAGAGTCTCCATCCGAGTTATTTACACACTCCTGTCTAATTGTATCCCAGACAAATGTAGTATTTTACTGTATTTCCTAGTTGATACTCATACACTCGTGATATCGAGTCTTGGGGATGCTTTTGGGTTGTTCAGTATTAAAGTTGTAAAAATATTACCATTTACTCTGTAAATTTTATCTCTTACTATTTAATTGAAGGAAATTATTATTTCAAAAATACTAAAATGAGTAATGAGGTTAATTATTTAATTGTTGGCTTGCCTAATAGCAGTGTTAGGCGCCATCGCGACCTTTAAAGATTTTGGGTTGTGACAACATGATATCAGAGTACTAGGTTCACTTAGGTCTTACGAGTCATGAGCAAGTCTAGTAGAGTCTTGCGGATTGGTACGGAGACGTTTGTACTTATCTTCGAGAGGCTACAGGGCTGTTAGGAGCACTTCCCTTCTCGATTCCTCATCGTGCGATTTGATTCCTTTGAGGCTTATGCCTTGATTTCCTTCCTACTCAATCTTATGCAACGCGAAGTGTTTGTCATCAATTGGAATGCATTCGATCGAGTTAGTATCATCTTCTTCCGGAAGGATGTTCTGTCATTTCAGCTCAGTAACTGTATTTCTGATGGTTTTGAGGCTATGCACAGGTTTCCATGATGTTCGTAAGTTGTTATCGCGCAATAATGATGTAATGATAGGATGCTTGCCTATGTATCGGGGTAGTGAATGACCTGAGAGGAGGTTCTTCTTAGTGCGTAATTTAGAGGTTCATCGTTTTATTTCCAGTGGAGGAAAGGCAATCAGACTATGAATGTTTAGGTTGGGTTGATGGAGTAACGAGACTTGGTATTTTTGAGCATGGTGGAATTTTCATCAATAATGTGGCGTCGTTGTCCTTGTTGAAGGTGTTAAGTTCGCCGGTGTTATGGTCTTCTTCAATTCGCCTTCGAGGTAGGGTATTGTGACATGGTGTTGGGGAAGTGGTTGTCGGAGATCGCGGTGTGCCGTGGTTCAGAATCGAACCGGTGGTCCTAATATTGACGGCTCGAGGAAGATGATCTTCGAAGAGGTTTAGAGTTGGTGGAGATCTATTGGTTTAAGTGCTACAAGAGATGGATTTTTGTTAGGCAACAATTGGGCATTGATGAGGAAGGGCATGCGGGAGGTTCCTTGCAGTGGTTACATTTCTAGAAGGATATTGTGAGAAGCAGAAGTCGAGTAGTTGCTTAAAATAAAGGGTTTGACCAAAGTGGGAGAGTGACATAGTATCATATGGGTTCTATGGCAGGATAGCTACACGCCTTGAGGAAAGTTTAGAGTGATTTGAGATTCATGGTGGACAGTGACTAGGTCTACGGACTAATTTAGAATATTAGCTACTATACTGAGGAAGATTGGATACGACAAGAGGGAGTTGCTTAATATAAAGAGGGAGGCAACATGACTTTGGATTGGAATGCAGCATCGCACCTTTAGTCGATGTCAATGGGGAGTGAACGAACTTGTATAACTGGTGAATGAGCAAGGGCTCAAGATGGTTTATCGATTTCGTAGTAATTGTACTCGGTGCAGCGTCGTTGGAAGGTATCGGCATGGAATTTCCACAGGTGAGTTATCTTCAGTGAGCAGGTTAGCGGTTGCGTGGAGTTGGCGAAGCTTCTACGAAGAATTATACTGGCTATCCGGTAAGAGGTCGAATATGTAAATGTGGCTAGTGAATCAGAGTGTTCATGAAATGTTTAATAGGAAAATCTCTAGAAAATTTAGCGGGTCGATTGTGCGAGAGCATGTCAATGAGGAAGAAGAAATCTTGGTGGGCTCTAGGGTTATGCAATTGTAGCTCCAAGCTAAGTGAGAAATCCCCACCGTCTACGATTGGATTGCATGGCTGTCTACTTGTGAGGTTTCCGGTTATCGGCATATTGGCGGGTTATTATGACTAAGGAAAGAAAACATCAGTGGTAATTTGAGCAAAGGATTTGGGGAAAGTGTGCTATATTTGGCCTTATCGATTCATGGTCAGGCTTTGGGAAGACTCGGAGTTTATGCTTCGTGTAGATGTGATGTACAAGGGAAGTGATTCAGCCGGGTGCTTCTTTGAGAGGGCGTTCATGTGCTAGTGGAGCCTTGGAGTTGATTATATTTAAGACCAAGTCGGAGTGGGTGACTCTCAACAACGGTATTAGTGGATTCAAAAAATTAAGTGTGGTGCCTAAGGATTTCTAGTCCGTAGTATGGTTAATTATCGAGCTTTTGCAGCAGAT
This sequence comes from Nicotiana tabacum, assembly GCF_000715075.1. Classification (NCBI taxonomy): domain Eukaryota; kingdom Viridiplantae; phylum Streptophyta; class Magnoliopsida; order Solanales; family Solanaceae; genus Nicotiana; species Nicotiana tabacum. Next base: position 105,690,353 of record NC_134093.1, read on the forward strand.
TATGAAAGGGGCTTGGAGTGTTCTATGTTATCTTCGGTCTGCGGTGTAGCATTAGAGGAATGAAAGAAAATAACTTCGGATTCATAGAGGAATTATCAGAATGGGTATGCCAGTTGAAGATGTAAATGTGTGTAAAATGAGGGTACGAGATGGTTCGTGGGTTTTGAGACAATGTGAGCTCGTGAAATAGGGTCACTCAGGACGAGTGCAGATTAAATTCAATGTAATTTGAATGGGGCTATTATTATTTCTAAGGAAAGTCTAGAGTAAATTAGAAGCAGTCAGATCGGTTATCAATGGTTGAATTGGCATGATAGTGGCAATGATCAATTCCTTCAGCATGGAAGTTGTACGTGTGATTGTGACGGTACGTGCGAGGGTTGACGGCTACCGTAATTTGATTTATTGGGAAGTATTCGATTATTATGGCATATTATGTGTAGATGGATCCCAGAAGAGTTTGTGATGGTTTAGACCACTACTTGGGGTTGTTTTTTTACAGTTATAAGAATTCAGTCGTATGTTGCAATGGTTCTCCTAAAATGATTTAAATGAAAGGTTGCTATATGATGGAGTGTTTATTCTATTAGTGGATCAGAGGTTATTATGGAATTCTTGTACTCTCATGTATTGGAATGTTAGGTGCAGTGAGCGGCATGGGAAATTGGAAGCTGAGGATCAAGGTTGTGGTCGGTGTTGACAAGAATGTCACAAGCTCGAATGAGAAGGAAAGAATGCAGATGTTTAGAGTAAGCTGGTATTGTCTTCAGCGTCACCTGAGATTGGTGTCATGTGTAAGAGGCTTCGTGTACTGATTTACAGACTTTCGATTCACTATACAGCATTGTGTGGCTGGTTGTATGGATGTGCAGGCTTTGTTACCTGGTGCGGAAGGTCGTGAGAGCGTATCCCACTTGAAGATTATATAAGTGTGACGTGTAGTCACTTGATTGATTAAAGATTGAAACCAAGTATGGAGATTATGGTATTATCGCTAATATGAGAGTTTAGGCCTAGAAAGTGTCCTATTCATTTGGTTGTGGAGCGTGGAAGTTTGTTCCAGATTTGATGACTATTCTTGTGTGTCATGGGAAAAGGGTTATTGTGGATCCTTGAAAGGTTATTAGCTCAGTACGGAATGATCAGAATTGGCTTGAGGTCCGTGGATGGATCTAAATGTGAATGTGTGATCTATGTCAGGCCGGATATGTTCATTTCAGCATAGCGTTGCTTACGGGGGAGTCTCCGGGCCTTGGATGTTATTTCTGTCGTCAGCTATTCCGTGTAATCTATATTATACCATGTGGGTTATGGTGTTATATGAGCAAGATGGCTCTCGAGATGCAGGTAATTTATTGCACCTTAGTTGTGCTTGGATTTTGTAGCATATGGCGCTATCCGTCTCCCCAGGATTTACATTATGCACTTCGCGTGCTTGTGGTTGATATTCGGGTATTTCGTAGGTATAAGCATTTTGGCTTGATGGGTACATCCCTATTTATCGTCATGTATGGATAGGGTGGCACGCCGCCACAGGTATGTTGTTTGGATCGGGTTGCACGCCGTAACGGTATCTTATGTGGATCGGGTTGCACGCCGCAGCAGTGAAATGTTGAGCACGGTCTCTTATATTTGTTTTGTATTTCCTGTTTCTTGCCTCTGAGAAAGGCTCATAGTATTTGATGGACGTTTTAGTCGTTACGCGGACTGGATAGTTCTTTTCCAGAGCTCGTACTTCCTTATGCGTTATATTCAAGTTGTGGCTTATTGGCACATTGATAGCGTCATATGAGATCTTAGATAGTGTTTGTGGTGGCTTATTGCCGGAACGACTTGTACTGGGTGAGACGAGATTATTGGACCTGGGATCAATGCGATCGGATTTATATGAAACATATTAAAGAGCAAATATTGTTATTTGGTTCATAATGAGGTAATTGTTCTTGTCAGGAGGAGAGACTCAGTGATTTGTTGACTCGATAGTTGGTTATGAATTTCTACACATCTTTTTCGTCGTGGCAGCATTGCAAGAGTTGGAACATGACTTATATGCATCATAAGGTGTGTTGTGGGCATCGAATTGGTGGGATTTCGGCTATTGTTGTAAGAGGATGTTATTGTAATCATGTGAATTATGCGGTGCATGGTGTGAATTCAGTAAGGCTATAAAATCATGTTTTGGTACAGGGAATAGTGACTGATACGGTGTTCGTATGCCGAAAACAGGCATGATAGAGGATTTCGGATGTTGGAATTTGGCCCTAAGGCTTTTTGGCTATATAAAAGGGAGAATCTTCAGACTGGCTCAAGCTAATGTGCTCGACTGGGTTGTGGTAGCATGGGTAGGTGCTCAAGGGGTTAAATAGGAATTTCGGACAACTCCAGAGCAATTCTTAGCACGTTCGAGGACGAACGTATGTTTAAGTGAGAGATAATGTAATGACCTGACCGGTCGTTTTGAGCTCTAGGCCACGAGTAGCTTCACTTCAGCTATTATGACTTGTACGCGTAGTCGGAACTGAATTTCGGGAAGTTCAAAGTTAATTTGGAGAGAAGATTCTCATTTCCAGAAGCTTTAATTTGGATGAATTGACTAAGGTGTGATTTTTGAGTAAACGACCTCAGAATCCAGACTTGAAGGTTCCAATAGGTTCGTATGATAATTTTGGACTTAGGTGTATGTCCAGATCGGGCTGTGGATGAATCATGAGCGTTTCGACACCTATTTAGGAAAGTTGATATTTTGGAAGGATTTTATAAATTTGGGTTGAAGTGTATTTTAATGTTATCAATGTCCGTTTCGGATTTTGAGTCTGGGAATAGCTATGTATGGTGATTCTGGTCTTAGGAGCACGCCCGGATGTGGATTTGGAGGTCCGTAAATCATTTTAGGGTCATTTGACGAAAGTTGGATTTTAAAGGTTTTTGGGAAGTTTGATCGGGAGTGGACTTTTGGATATCAGGGTCGGATTCCGATTCTGGAAGTTGGAGTAGGTCCGAAACGTCAAATGCAACTTGTGTGCAAACTTTGAGGTCAATCAGACGTGATTTGATAGGTTTCGGCATCGAATATACAAGTTTGAAGTTCTATAGTTCATTAAGCTTGAATTGGGGTATGATTCATGATTTTAACGTTGTTTGATGTGATTTGAGGCCTCGAGAAGGTCCGTGTTATATTTTGGAACTATTTGGTATGAAGGGACAGGGTCCCGGGGGCCTCGGGTGTGTTTCGGGATGGTTTCAGGCCAAGTTTGGATGATTTGTTGTTGCTGGTTTGCTGCTGCTGATGTTGTTCTTCGCGAATGCGAAGGGTCTCATGCGTTCGCGAAGAAAGAAGTTGGACTGGGCCCTTTTTTTTCTATGCTTCGCGAGTGGGCAGACACATTCGCGAAGTGCTAGCTAGTAAAGTTTCACATTCGCGGGCCCTGTCACGCGTTCGAGTAGAGGAGTTGAGGGCTGAGGCAGATTGTGCTTCGCGGACGCGAGGGGCTTGCCGCGTTCGCGAAGGAGGATTCCTGGGCTGGGCTTGCAGAGCTTCGCGAACGCGAGGGTCTTGACGCGTTCGTGAAGAAGGGTCGCCTGGGCAGTGTATAAGTTGCAAGAAAATGGGTTTTGGCTCATTTTATCTCATTTCCTCCATGGGAGCTGACCTATGAGCGATTTTGGACCACCATTTTGATCGTCAATCACGAGGTAAGTGATTTTTACTAGTTGTGAGTTAAATACAAGGTTTATATATGGATTTAGACATGAAAATTTGTAAAAATTTGGGGTTTTGGTAGAAAGCCTAGAAATCGATATTTTTGAATTTTGACCACGAATTTGGACATCGAATTGAGAATAAATTATATATTTGAATCCGTGGGGTACGGGTAATGTTTACCTTCAAACATTTTCGGAATCCAGGCACTTGGGCCCCAGGGTTAATTTTGTCGACTTTTCGAGCGGAGTTGAAAATTATTTAAATTGATTAATTATGGGTAGTAGAACACGTTTTGATTGGTTTGCACATTGGTTGCGTAGTTTTGAACCATCAAATTTCGATTTGAGGTGTTAGAGTGGCATCGAAGCCGGTCATGGAATGTTGAAGCGAGATAAGTCTATTTTCTAACCTTGTAAGAGGGAATTAACCCCATAGGTAAATTTATTTAAAATGTGCTTCTATTTGTGGGGGCTACGTATGCATGAGGTGAGGAGAGTCTGTGCGTAGCTACTATTATGCTTATGTATGGGTAGTCTAGGACCTAAATTATGCTATACTTGCGATGTTTGCACCCTGCTTGTTAATTTAATTGCTTAAATCATATTGAAACTTGATAAAGGAATTGTAAAAGGTTAAACTTTATTTTCTTGACCGTTAATGAGAATTGGTATTTCCTTGAATAATTTTCCCTTAATAAATCTTGAATTAGTTGTTTTAAATGTATTTTCTCTTTTGTGGAGCGGGCCGAACGCCTCGGTAGCAGATAGATGCATCTATGGTTCGTATCGTTCGACCCTCGACAGTACACAATTTAAATATTTATGTTGGATCGGGCCGTACAACCTCAACATGATTTGCGCCTGAGATACAAATGTTAAATGACGAAAATAAATTTAAAAACTTTCTATTAACAAAAGAATTGTTTACTTACTTCATGTTATTGAGTTTATAGCCGTTCTATACAATCCATGATTAATTATAATATTGGTATTTTATTGTTAGCCCATAGTAAGTGTCGGAGTCGACCCCTCGTCACTACTTCTTCGAGGTTAGACTGGATACTCACTGGGTACGCGTTGATTTACGTACTCATACTACACTTGCTGCATATATTTTTTGTGCAGGTGCATATATGTCTAGTGGCCTCGTAGGCGTAGAGGCGCGGTTATTGCAAGGACTTAGGTGAGCTGCATTCTACGTCACGAGTCCGCAGCACGCACAGAGTCTCCATCCGAGTTATTTACACACTCCTGTCTAATTGTATCCAAGAAAAATATAGTATTTTACTGTATTTCCTAGTTTATACTCATACACTAGTGACACCGAATCTTGAGGATGCTTTTGGGTTGTTCAGTATTAAAGTTGTAAAAATATTATCATTTACTTTATAAATTTTATCTCTTACTATTTAATTGAAGAGAATTATACTTTCAAAAATACTAAAATGAGTAATGAGGTTAATCATTTAATTGTTGGCTTACGCAATGTTAGGCGCCCTCACGACCTTTAATGGATTTTGGGTCGTGACAATTTAATACTCATTAAATCTTTTCTTATTTGAATTAAGTAAGAATTCCTTATATTTAAGACTTTAAAATTATTAAATTTTACCTTATATAAATTTTATAATTAAAGTATGATTAAATAATACCAAATCTTTATGCGTATGAATTTTCTACAATTGAAAGTTTTTTAGCTCAAAAAAGATTGTATAATTGTGCTAAATTTTAGGTGAACAACTATGATGTAAACAAAATAAAATAAGAAAAGATTGAAGAAAGAGAAAGTATTTTGCTTTGTTCTTTATCCCAAAGCATTAATTAACCTATAAATGGTGTGAGTAGTCTGTGAGATTGGTCCACTGACTATTAATTTTATTCTTCGATCAATAATTATTTTAGATATAAATATTAATATATAATTACGAAAATATTTAATAATAGCAAGAGAAAGAGAGAAAGAATGTAATTAACAAAAGTTATTTACTAACACTACGACAAACATAAAGTACAAAAGTTCGATTTTATTATTTGATAAAAGAGCTTTTGTGGATAAAAGTATTGTTATAATTAAATATTTAATATATGGCATGAGCTAATATTAATAATTTGAATCCTTAAAAAATAGATTTTTTAGTGATTAAAAAGATAATTAAATATTTGAATTAACTTTTTTTTTTCTCGAATTTGAATTAACTAACTAGCAAAATAATCTAATTTTATTGATTTCCAAATTCATAAAATATGTAAAATTATTTTTCAATGTTACGCAAATATTAGAACACATAAATTATTTTTCATAAAAAGACCATCATAAGAATATAAAACAAAATTAATTATAGTATTAAGAATTAAATTGGTTAAAATGCAAACTTTAAGAAATAAGAATAAAATAGTAGAAGACAAAATGTATTCATAAAGAGATATCAGGTGAGACACAATTTAATATATTTGTATATCATTTTATAAGAGTGTATAACTACAAAATAATGTACAACTAATTTAACTAAATTGTGACAAGGTGGGTTGCTCTGATGATAAGCGTCCTCTACTTCCAACCAAGAGGTTGTGAGTTCGAGTCACCCCAAGAGCAAGGTGGGAGTTCTTGGAGGGAAGGATTCGATGGTCTATTGGAAACAGCCTCTCTACCCTAGGGTAGGGGTAAGGTCTGCGTACACACTACCCTCCCCAGACCCCACTAGTGGGATTATACTGGGTTGTTGTTGTTGTAATTTAACTAAATTCATCATCTATACATATTCAGAAGATATCGAATACAATTACTATGTTAGTGTGAGAAAAATTATTTTTAATATTTAAATAAATATTATTTTTTTTAACGTCAATATATATATATATTTTTAATTGATAGACACTATACACACGTATCCCAAAACTAGTTTACTAAAATGTGTAAAGATAACAAAAAGTAGTATAAAGAGCTAAATAAGGGGCAAAATAATCTCACATGAGTTGACATCTCAAAAGGTGCCGTATATGTCTCGAGAGATTAGTGGTGGTGTTTTGAAGATCTCTGCAAATTGAGCGCGTGGAAGAAAATTTCCGGTGGGTCCTACTTTTCCTGCACATAGATATGTTTGGAATGATATAATTACCATCTGACGGAGAGTAACCTAATTATTCGTGACTAGGTGTTTTGGTCAATTCACATTGAACGGAAGTTCCTCAACATTGTCGCTTATTAATAGTAGTAAATAAAAGTAAAAAGTAGGCATATTCCACTAAGAAGCTAATATAAAAGTTGTTAAACTAAATGTGAAATTACAAACCAAAATATGCAAGCTCATTATTTATTTAAATAATGTTAATCTTTTAAATGATGCTTATGTCACGATTCGAAATTCCCACCTTCGGGACTGTGATGACGTCTAACATTTCATTTGCTAGGCAAACCAACGTTAGAATAAAATTTACCATTTTAACACAATTTTAAATTAATTAATAACAAAGAAACAAATGCGGAAACAAAGTCTGAAATAAAGTGAATAATTCATAATAATCGCAATTTCTAAATACCATCCCAGAACTGGAGTCACAAGTGCACGAGCTTCTAGAATAATACAAATAAGGGTCTAAATAAAATAAAGTTGTCTGAAAGGAAACACACAGCTAAAATAAAGTAGACAGAGACTTCATAACTGCGGACGCTGTGCAGTTATACCTCAAGTCTCCTTTGGGTAGCTGATATCCGAGCAAGTCTATGGTACGCCGCTGGGACCAACTCCAAAATCTGCACAAGAAGTTAACCGACCCCATGTACTGGTAAGTGCCGTGCCTAACCTCGACGAAATAGTGACAGGGCTAAGGCAGGTCACTTACATTAACTTGTACGCAATCATAGTAATAACGACAATAATAGAAATAAAACAATTATCTCATTTCAACATTTGAAACAAATTCGACAGTCATAATCATATAAATTATTATTCAATTAGTTTTCATTGCGGTGTGCAATCCGTTCCAACCATATAATTATTCAATAAATTTTCATTGTGTCGTGCAACCCGTTCCTATAATATAAGTATTCAATAAATTTCCATTGCGGCGTGCAACCCGTTCCAACAATATAATTATTCAATAAATTTTCATTGCGGCGTGCAACCCATTCTAATAATATAATTAAATAACTCTTAAATGTAAAACAAAAATACTCCAATAAATATCACATTTAATATGAAATTATTAGGCAACAAAGCATACATTTATTAGGATTTATTTAGGAAACAAGTAATGACAAGTAGCAATTAATTGTGAAAATTAAGGATGAATTAGGCATTCTTAATATTTAATATGCTAAATGTCAAGTAGCAATTAAGACACATAAATCAAATAAGCATGTAACAATTATTGCATGAATTCAAGAATTTATATTTGACAAGGAATATGAGAGAAATAATTATTATAATAATTAATTAGTATCTTAAAATAATTTATGATGTTTAAATAATTATGCAAACGATTAATTTGACGACGTATAGACACTCGTCACCTCGCCTATACGTCGTTCACATGAATTTCACATAACAAATAATTCAAGGGTCCTATTCCCTCAAGTCAAGGTTAACTACAATACTTACCTCGCTTTGCAACCCAATTCAAGAATCCAATAAACCTTTGCCTCGCGATTTCATGTCTGAAATCCTCAAATCTAGTCATAAACAATTTAATATATTCAATATAAATTGTAGGAATTAATTTCATATGAATTTACTAATTTTTCAGATTAAAATCCGAAAATCATCTAAAACATATTAGTGGGATCCACATCTCGAATCTCGAAAAAACTCACGAAAACCAAACACCCGTTCCGATAAGAGTTCATCCATATAAAAATTATTGAATTCTAACATCGCATTGGTTTTCAAATCTTCATTTTACATTTTTGGAAGATTTTTATAAAAATTCCAATTTTTTCCATCTAAATCCGAAATAAATGATGAATATCGACATGGATTTATTAAATATAATCACTATATAATAAAGAACACTTACCCAGTTCGAAATCGTGTAAATCTCCTTTGAAATTGCCCCTAAATCGAGTTCTAATGGAGGGTTTGTGAAAATGGGAAAATTCCCGTTTTTGGTCTGTTTTATTCACTGGGCGTCGGGTCTTCTTCGCGTTCGCGAAGAGCCTGTCACGTTCGCAAAGCAGCGACTCCATTAGCCTACGCATTCGCGAAATACCCTTCGCGTTAACGAAGGCTTACACCCATCAGCCTACGCGTTCGCGAGCCTTGTGCCGCGTTCGCGAAGAGTATAGGCCAGTTCCCCTCCCGAGGTCCACAAAGCCACGCGTTCGCGAAGGGCTACCCCCCTCCACTTCGCGTAGGGTAAAATCCCACCCAGTACATTCACTCTTTGCGTTCACGAGAGTATCTTCGCGAACACGAAGAAGGAAACACCAGAAACCAGCTGAAGCACAAAAAACCATATTTTCTAAGCTTGAAAACATCCGTAGCCTATCCGAAATTCACCCGAGCCCTCGGGGCTCTAAACCATTTATGCACACAAGTCCAAAAACTTCATATGAACTCGCTTGTGCGATCAAAATGCCAAAACAACACCTAGACCTACGAATCACACTACAAATCAAATGAAAATTTTCAATAAAACTTTAGAACTTCTATTTTAACAGCAGGACGTCCGAATCATGTCAAACCAACTCTGTTTCTCACCAAATTTGGCAGACAAGTCATAAATATAGTAATGGAGCTATACCGGATTCCAGAATAAAAATACGGACCCGGTATCAACAAAGTCAAACATTAGTCAAATCTCTTAAGTCATTAAACCTTTAAACTTCAAACTTTTGACAACATGCGATAACTCAAGCCAGGGACCTCCGAAATCGATTTCAGGTATATGCACAAGTTCCAAATCACAATACGGGCCTACCGAAACTGTCAAAACACTGATCCTGATCCTTTTGGTAAAAACGTTGACCAAAGTCAGCCCAATTGAGTTTTCAAAGCTCTATTTCACATTTTAATCAATTTTTCACATAAAAACTTTCCGAAAAATTATACGGACTGTGCACGCAAGTCAAGGAAATGAATGGTGCTTTACGAAGTCTTAGAACACAAAATTAATTATTAAATTTAAAGATGACCTTTTGGGTCATCATATTCTCCACTTCTAAAACAAATGTTCGTCCTCGAACAGAATTAAAAAAGTACGTGAGCTGGTGAAAAGGTGTGAATATTTACTCCGCATGTCCGAATCAGACTCCCAGGTAGTTGTCTCAATTGATTGACCTCTCCATTGCACCCGAAATGAAGGATAACTCTTAGACCTCAACTGTTGGATCTGCCAGGCTAGAATAGCCATTGGCTCCTCCTCGTAAGCCAAATCCTTGTCCAATTGGACTGAGCTGAAATCTAAAACATAGGACAGATCACCATGATATTTTCGGAGCATAGACACATGGAATGCCGGATGAACTGCTGATAAACTATGTGATAGTGCAAGCTTGTAGGCTACTTTCCCCACCATTTCAAGAATTTCAAAGGGTCCAATATACCTAGGGCTCAACTTGCCCCTCTTTTCGAATCTCATTACACCCTTCATAGGTGAAACCTAGAGCAATACTCTCTCTCCCGCCATGAATGCAATGTCACAAACTTTACGGTCGGCATAACTCTTTTGTCTAGACTAAGCTGTGCGAAGTCGATCCTGAATAATTTTGATTTTGTCCAAGGCATCCTGTACCAAATCGGTACCTAACTGGTGAACGACATCGCCTTCCTTATAATGCCTCATATGGAGCCATCTGAATACTCAACTGGTAGCTATTATTATAAGCAAACTCTGCAAGTGGAAAGAATTGATCCAAAGGACCTCCAAAGTCTTTGACACAAGCGAACGACATATCTTCCAATATCTGAATAGTACGCTCTAACTGTCCGTCTATTTGTGGATGAAATGATGTACTTAACTCAACCCGCGTGCCTAACTCACGCTATACAGCCCTCCAGAAGTGTGAGGTAAACTGCGTACCTCGATCTGAAATAATAGACACGGGCACACCGTGAAGGCGGACAGTCTCGCGAATGTAAATTTCAGCTAACTGCCTTGAAGAATAGGTAACTTCAACTAGAATGAAATGTGCTGACTTGGTCAACCTGTCCACAATGACCCAAACTGCGTCAAATTTTCTCTGAGTCCGTGGGAGTCCAACAACAAAGTCCATAGTGATACGCTTCCACTTCCACTCAGGAATTTCTAACTTCTAAAGTAAACCACCAGGTCTCTGATGCTCGTACTTGACTTGCTCACAATTCAGACACCGAGCTACATATGCAACTATATCCTTCTTCATTCTCCTCAACCAATAATATTGCCGCAAATCTTGATACATTTTAGCAGCATCTGGATGAATAGAATACCTGGAACTGTGTGCCTCTTCAAGAATTAATTCACGAAGTCCATCAATATTTGGCACAAAAATATGACCCTGCATCTGTAGAACTCCATCTTCCCCCACAACCACCTATTTGGAATCACCGTGCCACACTGTGTCCTTAAGGACAAGTAAGTGAGGATCATCATACTGTCGCTCTCTGATGTGCTCATATAAAGAAAACTGAGCAACTGTGCAAGCTAGAATCCGACTGGGATCAGAAACATCTAACCTCACGAACTGATTAGCCAAAGTCTGTACATCTACAGCTAAGGACCTCTCACCAACTGGAATATACGCAAGACTGCCCATACTCATAGCCTTCCTACTCAAAGCATCAGCCACCACATTGGCCTTTCTGGGGTGATACAAAATAGTGATATCATAGTCCTTCAACAACTCCCGTCACACCCTTTTTTACACCCCCTCCCCAAAGAATATATGTATTATTATTGTGGGTTAAAGAGTTTTTCCAATTAAAGTGACAAATTTGAGTAGGGATTATTTTACTACAGAGCCGCCACTTGGAATTGATTTTTTGGGTGTTCCAAGTCACCTTTTATTTGAATCCCTAGTCAAAAGAAGATTTGACTCTTTTATTATTGGTATGTGAAAACAAAGTCCAGGTAAGGAATTCTGTTGATCGAGGAGAAGGTGTAAGGCATTCCTCGGGTCCCGTGGTTCTAGCACGGTCTCTTTATTGACTACAACTTAGCTTTAATTAATTTTGGATAAATTGTGATTTATTGGTTTTCATGTTTTATCTATCCACTTTTAATTATTAAAATATGGAATTATCTTTGAAACGAATCACGGGTGTGAATCCATTTTTATTGTGCCAAAATCATGTCACGCGTACGTGTACACAATTAATAGCATTTTATTACATTAAAATTATTTTGGCCAATGTTGCGCGAACACGTACTTCGGTTTTAATTATGGAAATCGTAATTATGTCACGATAACGTATACATAACTACAATGATTTGATTAATTTAGGGCGCGCTTAAAGCATTCTAACGTACTCAAAAATTGTATTCCTAAGTTTGGGATTATTGTGATGCTTAAGAGTTATACATTCTTCTGACTTAACACCATTCATGTCCTATTCTTATTTCTTGCCAAGAAAGAAAGAACTTTAATTTTCCATCTATCCAATTTAACAACTCACTTAAATCAACACTTCAACATGATAAAACAAAAGAAATGTAACATTACCATATAAGTAAGAAAACTAAATCAAAGTCCATAGCATATTTAACAGAAATTGTCCAAAACAAACTTACATGTACTCAAATGAATTAATCTTTAAAACCAATATATAACACAAATAATATGCAATCAGTACACAATCAATATGAAAGAGATCAAGTATTTTTCATAGAGCAAATGAACTTCATCACGAGCAGATAGAAATACTAATATATCAAAGCAAGTGTATACTAAAAATGTAAACAAATACTGAGAAAAATGGATTCGAATGGACCTTTATATTGATGAATAAAACTGAAAATTTGCAACTCAATCGAAATAACAAATATATCGTCGGACTGAAATGCCGAAATTGCGAACTGGAACCTCCACATAAAGGCCTTTCCTGACCGATGAAGACAGGAACAATTTTATGTGGTTTAAAGTTGTTTTTGGAGCTGATTAGTGGCTGAAGTTTTGATGGTTTCACGGCTGGTTTCAGGTGTAGGTTCTAGTGAAGTTTCAGTTAGTTTTCATGGCTGTTTCAAGGCTGTTTTTGGGTGGGTTTGGTGGTGGATTTCCAACTCGTTTTTGGGGGTGTTTAAGTGGGGAAAATGGTCTGTTTTGGGGGGTTATCGGCAGCTGTGGGTGGACTGGTTTCAGCTCGTTGCTTGGGGGTGTTTTCAGCCTGTTTTTGAGCTATTTTGAGGGAGTTTTGGGGTTGGATTTGCAACTCGTTTTTTGCTGTTTTCTTTTCTTCTTCGCTCTTTTTGTTTTGGGTGATTTTTGCTGCAATTATATAGAGGGTTTTGTTGGTCTTTGGGGTGGAGATGAAGCTCCTTTTTTGTGAGTGTCCATGTGTGTTTGTTGAGGGATCATGTGAGGAAAGTGCATGTATGAGTTGTTAAAGAGGAAGAGTAGAGTGTGAGTTATTAAAGAGGAAGAGTGGGAGTATGAGTTGTGAGGGAATAATTGTGTTGGTGGTAAGGTGTGTGTTAAGTGACGTGAGGGAGTTGGAAAAAATTCAAACATGGTCAAAAATTAGGTGCTCATAGCTCCAACCATCTTCTATGCCTCAAATTGAGATCTTTTTGTTTGAACATATATTGTAAGCTATGATGATCAGTAAATACCTCACACGAGACACCGAAAAGGTAATGCCTCCAAATCTTCAGCGCATGAACAATGGCTGCCAATTCTAAGTCATGAACATGATAATTCTTCTCATGAACTTTCAACTGCCACGACGTATATGCAATCACCCTTCCATATTGCATCAATACTGCACCAAGCCCAACGTTAGATGCATCACAATACACTGTATAGGATCCTGAACCTGTGAGTAATACCAATACTGGTGCCGTAGTCAAAGCGGTCTTGAGCTTCTAAAAGATCAGCTCACACTCGTCTGACCATCTGAATGGGGCACCCTTCTGGGTCATTTTAGTCAATGGAGATGCTATAGATGAAAACCCCTCCACAAACCGGCAATAACAACCTGCCAAACCCAAGAAACTCTGGATCTTTGTCGCTGAAGTAGGTCTAGGCCAATTCTGAATAACCTCAATCTTCTTAGGATCCACCTTTATACCTTCTGCCGATACAACATGCCCCAAGAAGGCAACTGAGTCTAACCAAAATTCACATTTTAAAAATTTTGCATATAATTGATTATTTTTCAAAGTCTAAAGCACAATTTGAAGATGCTACTTATGCTCCTCTCGATTGCTGGAGTAAATCAAGATATCATCAATGAATACAACCACAAAAGAATCCAAGTAAGGTTTGAATACCCGATTCATCAAATCCATAAATGTTGCTGGGGCATTTATTAGCCCGAATGACATCACTAGGAATTCGTAATGCCCATATCGAGTCCGAAAAGGTGTCTTAGGAACATCAGATGCCCTAATCCTCAACTGATAGTAGCCAGATCTTAAATCAATATTGGAAAACACCTTGGCACCTTAAAGCTGATCAAATAAGTCATCAATCCTCAGCAATGGATACTTGTTCTTGATGGTGACTTTGTTCAACTACCAATAATCTATGCACATCCTCATCTATCCATCCTTCTTCTTTACGAACAACACAGGTGCACCCCATGGCGAGAAACTAGGTCTAATGAAGTCCTTATCAAGCAAATCTTGTAACTAGTCCTTCAATTCCTTTAACTCTAGCGGGGACATATGGTATGCCAGAATGGAAATGGGCTAAGTGCCCGAAGCCAAATCAATACAGAAATCAATATCCCTGTCGGGTGGAATCCCTGACAGGTCTGCAGGAAACACCTCTGGAAACTCACGAACAACTAGTATGGAATCCATGGAAAGAACCCCTGCGCTAGAATCACAAACATAAGCCAAATAAGCTATACACCCCTTCTCAACCATATGCCGAGCCTTCATATAAGAGATAACCTTGCTGGTAGAGTGACCAGAAGTCCCTTTCCACTCTAAGTGAGGCAACCCTGGCATGGCTAAGGTCACTGTTTTGGCGTGACAATCCAATATGGCATGATAAGGTGACAGCCAATCCATACCCAAGATGACATCAAAATCTACCATATTAAGAAGTAGAAGATCCACGCTAGTCTCAAGACTCCCAATAGTAACCACACATGAACGATAGACATGATCTACCACAATTAAATCTCCTACCGGTGTGGACACACATACAGAAGCACTCAGAGAATCACGAGGCATAACCAGATATGAAGCAAAATATGAGGATACATAGGAATAAGTAGATCCTGTATCAAATAGAACTGAGGCATCTCTATGGCAAACTGGAACAATACATGTGATCATTTCATCAGAAGACTCGGCCTCAGGCCTAGATGGAAAAGCATAAAATCGGGGCTAGGCCCCACCACTCTGAACTGTGTCCCTGGGATGACCTCTAACTGGCTGGCCTTTACCTCTAACGGCCTGACCTTCATCTCTAGCTGCCTGACCCCTACCTCTAGCTGGTTGAGCAAGAAGTGAAGCAACTGGTGCTGGTATGGTGGCACGAGAATCCTGTCGAGATCTGTCGCTCGACAACCTAGGGAAATACCTCCTGATGTGACCAATGTTCCCATACTCATAACACATATCTTGCTATCATGGCTGCTGAAGCTGAAGCTGACCCGAACGGGCTAGACAACCGCTATAGTGACTCTAGAGTGGTGGTGCACTAAATGCTGGTTGCCCAGAGTAAGGCATGATAGTACCGTGACTCCATGAAGTATCGGGAGATGCCTGAAGTGCTGAATGAAATGGTCTGGGAGGATGACCCCTACTAAAATTACCCCTGCCTCTAAACGAGGCACTACTGAAACCACTGAACTGACGAGACCTCTTATCAGACCTCTGCTCTCTCTCCTGTGCAAGAACCATCTCGGTCATCCTCGCGACATTAGCAGCTGCCTGAAAGGAAATCTCACTTACGGTCTCCTTGGCCATCTGAAGCCTGATAGGGTGAGTGAGTCCCTCAATAAACCTCTTCACTCTCTCTACCTCTGTAGGTAGTAGAAGGAGAGCATAACGGGTGAAATCCACAAAACGGGACTCATATTGAGTAACAGCCATACTGCCCTACGGTAGATGCTCAAATTGCCTGCGGTAATCCCCTCTCAATGTGATAGGAAGAAACTTCTCTAGAAATTGCCGTGAGAACTGCTCCCAAGTCAATGCTGGCGACCCAACTGGTCTGGTCAACATATAATCTCTCCACCATCTCTTGGCTGAACCTGTAATCTAAAATACAACAAAATCCACCCCATTGGTCTCAACTATACCCATGTTCCGCAACACCTCGTGGCAACGGTCAAGATAATCCTGTGGGTCCAAAGAACGTGTACCACTGAAGTGAACTGGAAAGAGTTTAGTAAACTTATCTAGTCTCAATAAGGCCTCAGAAGACATGGCGGGCCTATCATCATCCTGTGCCGCAACAACTGGATGAATTATCCTAACTGGCGGGACTGTTGGAGCCTTATTCTGGGAGCCATCTTCTCCGGAGCGTGAGTAGTGGGAGTTTGTGCTCCTCTATTCTGGAAATGTACCATTCTGGGCCACGCCCTCTATAAGACTCACCAAATGGACTAGAGCATCCTGAAGCACTGGAGTAGCTATGAATCCTTCCGGGACCTGAACCGGTCCAACTGGTAAAGTCTGAACTGGAACTTCCTCCTGAAGATCCACCCGAGGTTCTATAATAGGTGCAGCTGCTCGAGCTCTAGACTGAGCTCTACCTCTGCCTCGGCCTCTAGCACGACCTCGACCTCTACCCCTGGTCATAGTTGCCACCGGGGGCTCTGGTCCCTGTCCATCAGTAGATGTATTATGCGTTCTCACCATCTACGAGAGAATAAGAATAGAATGGTTCAATTGATATAATAAAATCGCACGACAGAGTAAGAAAGAAGTGATATTGTTCCTAAACTTCATAGCCTCTGAAAGATAAGTACAGACGTCTCCGTACCAATCCTTCAGACTCTACTAAGCTTGCTCGTGACTCGTGAGGCCTAAGTAACCTAGTACTCTGATACCAACTTGCCACGACCCAAAATTTTCACCTTCGGGATCGTGATGGCACCTAACATTTCACTTGCTAGGCAAGCCAATGTTAGAATAAAATTTTCCATTTTAACATAATTTTAAATTAATTAATAACAAATAAAAAAAATGCGTAAACAAAGTCTGAAATAAAGTGAATAATCCATAATAATTGCGAAGTCCAAATACCATCCTAGAACTGGAGTCACAAGTGCACGAGCTTTTAGAATAATACAAATAAGGGTCAGAATAAAATAAAGATGTCTAAAGGAAACACACAGCTAAAATAAAGTAGATGGGGACTTCAGAACTGCGGACGCTTAGCAGTTATACCTCAAGTCTCCTTTGGGTAGCGGATATCCGAGCAAGTCTATGGTACGCCGCTGGGACTAACTACGAAATCTACACAAGAAGTGCAGAGTGTAGTATTAGTACAACCGACCCCATATACCGGTAAGTGTCGTACCTATCCTTGATGAAGTAGTGAGGAGGCTAAGGCAGGTAGCTTACATTAACCTATACACAATCATAGTAATAACCACAATAATAGAAATAAAACAATTATCTCATCTCAACATTTGAAACCAACTCGGCAGTAATAATCAATTATTATTCAATTAGTTTCTATTGCGGCGTGCAACCCATTCCAACCATATAATTATTCAATAAATTTCCATTGCGGTGTGCAACTCGTTCCTACAATATAAATATTCAATAAATTTTCATTGCGGCGTGCAACCCATCCCAATAATATAATTATTCAATAAATTTTCATTGCGGCGTGCAACCTGTTCCAACCATATAATTAAATAACTCTTAAATGTAAAAAAACCACTCCAATAAATACCACATTTAATAAGAAATTATTAGGCAACAAAGCATACAATTATTAGGATTTATTTAGGAAACAAGTAATGACAAGTAGAAATTAATTGTGGAAATTAAGGATGAATTAGGCATTCTTCATATTTAATATGCTAAATGTCAAGTAGCAATTAAGACATATAAATCAAATAAGCATGTAACAATTATTGCATGAATTCAAGAATTTATATTGACAAGGAGAGAAACAATTATTATAACAATTAATTTGTGTCTTAAAATAATTTATGATGTTTAAATAATTATGCAAACGATTAATTTGACGACGTATAGATACTCGTCACCTCGCCTATACGTCGTTCACATGAATTTCACATTACAAATAATTCAAGGGTTCTATTCTGTCACAACCCAAAATCCTAGCATGTCGTGATGACGCCTATCTCAGTACTAGGCAAGCCGACAACATCAATAATCCACGATTTCCTTTAAGTTTGAAAACATAATGTTTAATACAATACCAAAAGTCTAGCAAATTCCGATACAACACTCCCAAAACCTGGTGTCACTGAGTACATGAGTATCTAATATGATTACAAGTCTGGAAAATACGGTCTATGATAGTCTAAGACCAAATACAGTAAACAAGGATATAGGGAAGGAGAGACAAGGTCTGCAAAACACGACAACTACCTCAAAATCTCCGAAAAATCAGCTGTGCGGAAGAATCAACACCCGATATATCCAGGAACACCTGGGTCTGCATACGAAGTGAAGAGTGTAATATGAGTATAACCAACTCAGTAAATAACAATAATAAATAAGGAACCGAAGACAATGACGAGCTACACAGTTACAGTTCATTTCCAGTAATTCCAGCAAAGAATAGACATGCTTTCAAATTTGGCAGTTTAAGTCAAATCCATTTTTATACTGTTCAAGTTCATGTAATCCGGATATAAAAATCTTTCAGAGAATTTCACAACAATGATAGATAGCAACTAAGTGCAATAATAAATAAAAAGCAAGTACAGCCTCTCAGGCCAACAACCACTCCACTCGTCACAACAACTCATCCACTCGGCTCTCAGCCCTCAACACTCACATTCAATGGTTACCCACGCTCACTGGGGGGGGGGGTGTACAGACTCCGGAGGGACTCCTACAGCCCAATCGCTATAATATGCACGGTTAACTCACGTGTTGTACGGACAATTCACGTGCCATAATATAAATATCTGGATCCGCACGGCCAACTCACGTGCTGCACGGCCAACTCACGTGCTGCACGGCCAACTCATGTGATATAGTATAATATAAAGATCCGCACGGCCAACTCACGTGTTGCACGGCCAACTCACGTGCTATAGTATAATATCTCACAATCAGGCCCTCGGTCTCACTCAGTCATAATCCAGTCTCCCGGGCTCTCCACAATCATAAAATCAGCCCAAACAATAATGATATGATACATCAATAATGAACAATAGAGACTGAGATAAAATAATAAAGTAGTTGTGACTGAATATAAAACAATAATTTAAGCAGATAATTCACATGTATACGACCTCTGTGGGTCCCAACAATACCAACATATAGCCTAAATATGATTTCTAGCATGACTTATAGTCAAGTTTCCACAACACATAGAGAGCACATAACTATCAACAAGTTATTCAGCTTTACAGTTTCCCCGGGATGGACCAAGTCACAATCCTCTCGGTGCACGCCCACACGTCTATCACCTAGCATGTGCGTCACCTCCAAAATAATCACATGACACAAAATTCCGGGGTTTTATACCCTCAGGACCAGATTTAAAACTGTTACTTACCTCAGAATGTGAAATTCTTTACTCTGCTATGCCTTTGTCTCGCAAATCGGCCTCCGAATGCCTCGAATCTAGTCACAAATAATTCATTTAAGTCAATAAAATTTATTGGAATTAATTTCATATGAAAAATATAATTTTCCATAAAAAACCGAATTGTAGCTCAAAAATCTCCTGTAGGGCCCATGTCTCGGAACCCGACAACTGTTGCAAAATCCGAAAGCCCATTCAACCACGAGTCTACCCATACAATTTTATCAAAATCCGACCTCAATTCGACCCTCAAATCTACAAATCTTATTTCTAAATTTCTAAGTTCAAATCTCTGATTTACACCTCAAAATCATCTAATCTTGTCGGAGTATTCGATGATAATTCAATATTATGGAGTAGAAATGATCACAAGAGACTTACCTCAAGTTTTTCTAGAAAATCTATCAAAAATCGTCTCTCCTCAAGCTCCAATTTGTCAAAAATGGCGAATGGGACGAAGTCCCTGCTTTATAATTCTGCCCAGACCGCCTCGGTCCTGCCTCGATCTTGGCCTTCGATCGTGGTCCTCGATCCTGGGTCTCGATCGTGGTCCTCGATCCTGGGCCTTGATTCTGACCCTCGATCCTGGCCTTCGATCCTGGGTCTCGATCTTGGGCCTCGATCTAGGGCCTCGATTCTAGTCCTCGGCCCTGCCTTCGATCGTGGCCCTCGACCCTGCCTTCTATCATGGCTTGACTCTGGGCTCGAGTTTTAGGCTCGATTCTGGGCTCGATTTCGGCAGAAGGGATTTTCAGCAGAAGGAAATTGCAGCAGTTGTTGTAGTTTAATTTTTGATCCGTTAGCCATCCAAAACTCACCGGAGGCCCTCGGAACCTCAACCAAATATACCAACAAGTCCTAAAACATCATACGAACTTAGTTGAACCCTCAAATCACCTCAAACAATGCTAAAATCATGAATTACACCCCAATTCAAGCCTAATAAACTTTGAAATTTCTAATTTCTACAAACGACTCCAGAATCTAACAAATCACGTCCGATTGACCTCAAATTTTGCACGCAAGTCATAAATGACACAACAGAGGTGTTCCAATTTTCAGAATCGGATTCTGACCCCTATATCAAAAAGTCAATCCCGGTCAAACTTCCCAAAAATTCAACTTTCGGCATTTCATGCCAAATTTCACTACAGACCTCTAAAAAATTTTCCGGACACGCTCCTATGTCAAAAATCACCATACGGAGCTATTGGAATTATCAGAATTCAAATCCGAGGTCGTTTACACATAAGCCCACATCCGGTAAATTTTTCTAACTTAAATTTGTCAATTATGAGACTAAGTGTCATTTCACTCCGTATTCCTTTCGGACCCGAACTAACTACCCCGGCAAGTCATAAAACAACTGTAAAGCATAAATTGAGTAGTAAATGGGGGAACATGGTTATAATACTCAAAACAAAAAACATGTGCAGAAGAGTAGCATGAGTACACCACAATCGATACCCAGTAAGTGCCAAGCCTAACCTCGGTAGAGTAGTAACGAGGTCAGGTCCGGACCCTACTGGAATATGATAATAAAGCAAGGAAAGAATGAAATATCACAGTAAATAAAGACTGGAATTTAACAAGAAAGTATTCACAGAAGGTAACAGCTCAATACACAGAAATACAACAGGGGATCTCCCGAGATACCGTCTCGTAGTCCCAAACATAAATGTGCAGGGGGATCGCCCGGAATACCGTTCTGTAGTCCCAAAGTAAATATGCAAGACAGGGGGATCTCCTGGAATACCGTTCCGTAGTCCCAAAGTAAATATGCAGTACAGGGGGTTTTCCCGGAATACCGTTCCATAGTCCCAAAGTAAATATGCAGTACAAGGGGACCTCCTGGAATACCGTTTCGTAGTCCTAAATTAAATATGCAGTATAGGGTGATCTCCCGGAATACCGTTCCGTAGTCCCAAAGTAAATATGCAGTACAGGGGATCTCCCAGTATACCGTTCCGTAGTCCCAAAGTAAATATGCAGCGCAAACAATAGAAATACCACTATATCATGAAATCTTACGATTTAGACTAAGTACCAGTCAAGGAAGAAGCAGGAAATTCACTAAGCATGCTGCACAAAGTTCACATAAGCAGTTAAGACACGTAGACATGCTGTATTATACTAAACAGGGTAGCTACACATATTGGAATAACTCAATTAAGAATGAAAATAGATTAATACTCATTAAAATGGTATAACTCAAAATAAAAGGAAAACAGGTTGTTTCTTAGTAATAAAATCAGATTTTTCCACAACTAGTCCGTGTACGTACTCGTCACCTCACGTACACGATACTCACATATCACTATAGTTCCAAATCTTAAGCTGATTTCCCCCGCACAAAGTTAGGCAAGCCACTTACCTCGAACCAAGCTTAATCAATCGGTCAAAATTCCTTTCCCATGAATATCCGGCTCCAAATGGCCCAAATCTAGCCAAAAATAATTACATATCATAAATACAACCATAATAGACTCATATATTTAATGAAATCAATACTTTAACAAAATTCCGAAATTTGTCCTAAAAAATTGACCTGGGCCCACATCTTAGAATCGGGTAAAAGTTACAAAATCCGAAAGTTCATTCACTCACGAGTCTAACCATTTCAAATTTACAAAAATCCGACACCAAATGATCCTTCAAATCCACAATCAAACTTTCCAAATCCCAAGCTTCCAACTCCCAATTTTCACCTTAAATACACACTAACTACGTGGGAAAATAAATGGGGAAGTAAGATTATTGATAAAAAATAAGCACAAGGGACTTAACTCAAGAACCCCCTCAAAAATGCCCTTAAGAAATCGCCAAACCCGAGCTCAAAATGTTGAAAATGAGCAAAAATTGCAAATGCTTGCATTTAAGTGTTCTGTCCAGACATCTCGCACCTGCGAACTCTCTGTCGCATTTGCGACTATCGCAGGTACGGGAATGCATCGCACCTGCGACTCCCCTTCTCACCTGCACCCAGCTGCCCGCATCGTCGACTCTCGCAGGTGCAGAAAAATCTTCGCACCTGCGGTTCCTGCCCAACTCTTTCTTGGCCGCATCTGCGGCTCGTCCTTCACACTTGCGATCCCGCACCTGCGGTATCCCCTCCGCATGTGCGAAAACACCAGAAACCAGAAAATCTTCAGCAACTACCTAAGTCCAAAATTTAATCCGTTAAACATCCGAAACACACCCGAGGCCCCCGGGACTTCAACCAAAAATACCAACAAGTCCTAAAATACCATACAAACTTATCCGAGCCCTCAAACTACATCAAACCACGCTAAAATCACAAATCACCCTCCGATTCAAACTTAATGAACTTGAAACTACAAACTTCTACAACCGATACCGAAACCTATCAAATCACGTCCGATTGACCTCAAAATTTGCACACAAGTCATAATTAATATTACGGATCTACTTCAACTTCCAGAATCGGAATCCGATCCCGATATCAAAAATTCCACTACCAGTCAAAATCTTCAAAAATTCGACTTTCGCCATTTCACGCCTAAATAAGCTACGGACCTCCAAAACACAATCCGAACACCCCCCCTAAGTCCAAAATCACCTAACGAAGCTAACGGAACCGACAAAATTCCGTTCTGGAGTCGTCTTCACATACTTCTGATTATGGTCCAAATCCTAAGGGTTAAACCTCCATTTAGGGAGTAAGTGTCCCAAAACACTCCAAAAACCAAAATGAAATCTCTCGGCAAGTCACAATAGCAGAAATAAATATGGGAGAAGCAGTAAATAGGGGATCAGGTCTATTACTCTCAAAATGAACGGTCGGGTCGTTACATCCTCCCCCCTCTTAAAACAATCATTCGTCCTCAAAAGAGCATAGAGACATACCTGAAGTGGTGAAAAGATGAGGATAACAGCTGCACATATCCTGCTCGGTCTCCCAAGTCGCCTCATTGGCCGGCTGGCCCTACCACTGAACCTTTACTGCTGCAATAATTTTTGACCTCAGCTTCCGAACCTGCCTGTCCAAAATAGCCACTGGCTCCTCATCGTAGGATAGATCCTTGTCCAACTAGATTGAGCTGAAATCCAACACATAAGACAGATCGATGTGATACATCCGGAGCATCAAAACATGAAATACCGGATGAACTCCTGCTAGGCTGGGAGGTAAGGCAAGCTCATAAGCAACCTCCCCAACTCGCCGCAACACCTCAAATGGACCAATGAACCTTGGGCTCAGCTTGACCTTCTTTCCAAACCTCATACATCCCTTCATAGGTGAATCCCGGAGCAAGACTCGCTCTCTAACCATGAATGCTACATCGCGAACCTTCCGATCCACATAACTCTTCTGTCTGGACTGGGCTGTGCGAAGTCTATCCTGAATTACCTTAACCTTTTCCAAGGCATCCTGAACCAAGTCCGTACCCAATAATCTAGCCTCGCCGGGCTCGAACCAACCCACTAGGGACCGATACCTCCTACCATACATAGCCTCATACGGTGTCATCTGAATTATGGATTGATAACTGTTGTTGTAAGCAAACTTTGCAAGTGGAAAGAATTGGTCCCAAGCATCCCCAAAATCTATCACACACGCACAAAGCATATCCTCTAATATCTGAATAGTGCACTCAGACTGCCCGTCTATCTGAGGGTAAAATTCTATGCTCAACTCAACCCGAGTACCCAACTCATACTGTACAACTCTCCAGAACCGTGATGTAAACTGCGTACCCCGGTCAGAGGTAATAGCTACCGGTATCCCATGAAGCCTAACGATCTCACGGATGTAGATTCGAGCTAGCTGCTCGGAAGAATATCTAGTCAGCACAGGAATGAAATGGGAGTCCAACAACGAAATCCATAATGATCCGCTCCCATTTACATTCCGGAATCTCCAATTTCTGAAGCAACCCACCCAGTTGCTTATGCTCATACTTCACCTGCTGGCAATTTAGGCACCGAGCCACATACTTCACTATGTCCTTCTTCATTCTCCTCCACTAGTAATACTTCCTCAAGTCCTGATACATCTTTGCGGCATCCAAATTATCGCGCACTGTAAGCCTCCTGAAGAATCAACTCACGTAAACCATCTAGATTGGGCACACATAGCTTGCCCTGCATCCTTAATGCACCATCCTCACCAATAGTGACCTCTTTAGCATCACTGTGTTGGACCGTGTCCTTAAGGACATAAAGATGGGGGTCATCATACTGACGCTCCCTGATACGATCATAAAGTGAAGACCGAGAGACCACACAAGCCAATACTCGACTCGGCTCAGAGATATCTAATCTGACAAACTAGCTGGCTAAGGCCTGAACATCCAATGCCATGGGCCTCTCTGCTGCTGGTAGATATGCTAAGCTCCCCAAACTCTCTGCCCGACGACTCAAAGCATTGGCCACCATATTGGCCTTCCCAGGGTGGTATAAAATGGTGATATCATAATCCTTAAGCAGCTCCAACCACCTCCTCTGACGCAAATTAAGATCCTTCTGCTTGAACAGATGCTGCAAACTCTGGTGATCGGTGTAAATCTCACAAGGAACACCATAGAAATAATGCCACCAAATCTTCAAGGCATGAACAATAGCTGCTAACTCAAGGTCGTGGACATGATAGTTCTTTTCATGCACCTTCAGCTGTCTGGACGCATAGGCAATCACCCTACCGTCCTACATCAACACCTCACTGAGACCAATCTGTGATGCATCACAATATACAATATAAGACCCCAAACCTGTAGGCAATACCAATACTGTGATCATAGTCAAAGCTGTCTTGAGCTGCTGAAAGCTCTCCTCACATTCCTTTGTCCACCTGAATGGAGCACCCTTCTGGGTCAGCCTCGTCATAGGTGCTACAATAGAAGAAAATCCCTCAACAAACCGATGGTAATACCCCACCAACCCAAGAAAAATCCGAATCTCTATAGCTGAGGATGGTCTGGTCCAACTCTGCACTGCTTCAATCTTCTTCGGATCCACCTTGATCCCCTCACTCGATACTATATGACCCAAGAATGTCACTTAGTCTAGCCAAAACTCACACTTTGAAAATTTTGCATATAACTTCTTTTCTCTTAAGGTCTGAAGCGCAATGCTCAGGTGCTGCTCATGCTCCTCCGACTCTGGGAGTATACCAGAATGTCGTCAATAAACACAATGACGAATGAGACAAGATAAGGCTGGAACATACTGTGCATCAAGTGCATAAAAGCTGCTGGGGCATTTGTCAGCCCAAAAGACATAACAAGAAACTCATAGTGACCATATTTGCTCCTGAAAGCAGTCTTCGGGATATCTGGTTCCCGAATCTTCAACTGATGATATCCTGAATGTAAGTCAATCTTGGAAAAAACTTTGGCACCCTGTAACTGATCAAATAAGTCATCAATACGAGGCAATAAATACCTGTTCTTCACTGTAACTTTGTTCAACTGGCGGTAATCAATACACATCTGCATAGAACCATCCTTCTTTTTCACAAATAAGACAGGAGCACCCTAAGGTGATACACTGGGTTGAATGAAGCCCTTATCAAGCAACTCCTATAACTGATCCTTCAACTCCTTCAACTCAGGAGGAGCCATACGATATGGAGGAATAGAAATGGGATGAGTGTCCGACAACAAATCAATGCCAAAATCAATATCTCTGCCGGGCGGCATGCCCGGAAGATCAGCTGGAAACACATCTGGAAAGTTCCTCACTACTGGAACGGACTCCACTGTAAGGGTATCAATACTGACATCTCTCACATAAGCTAGATACGCATCACACCCCTTCTCAACCATTCGTTGAACTTTAAGAAATGAAATAACCCTGCTAGGAGTATACTCTAAGGTACCTCTCCACTCTAATCGTGAAAATCCTGGCATAGCCAGCGTCACGGTCTTTGCGTGACAATCAAGAATAGCATAATGGGGTGAAAACTAGTCCATGCCCAAAATAATATCAAAGTCCACCATGCTGAGCAATAATAAATCGACTCTGGTCTCAAAACCACTAAGAGCAATCAAGCACGACCGATACACGCGGTCCACAATAAGAGAATCACCCACAGGAGTAGACACATAAATAAGAGAACTCAAAGAATCCTGAGATATGCCCAAATAAGGGGCAAAATAAGAGGACACATAAGAATATGTAGAGCTTGGGTCAAATAATACCGATGCATCTCTATGACAGACCGGAACAATACATGTAATGATAAAATCAGAAGTAACTGCCTCTGTACGAGCAGGAAGCGCATAATATCTAGCCTGACCTCCCCCTCTAGGGCGACCTCTACCTCCCCGACCTCCACCTCAAGCTGGTTGAGCAGGTGGGGTGGCAGTCGGTGCTGTAATCATAGCCTAAGGACTCGATGGTGCACGTTGTGGCTGAAAAGTCTATGGAGGTGCACCACTCCTAATCCTGGGGCAATCCCTTACCACAAGGCGAGTGTCGCCACACTCAAAACAAGCTCTAGGAGGACATGGTTGCTGTGGCTGGCTCTGGTCAGATCTGCTGGACTGGCCGCTAGGAACACCCCGTGCAGGAGGCACACTAGGTACTGGCGGTGCATAATAAGGCTCCTGGGGTCTAGAAGGAGCTGGAACACCGCTGGTGGCTGGAAGAGCTGAATGAATGGGGCGGCTCACATAACCCCTACCATGGCGAGCTGCTGGGGCACGAACACCAGAATAATAACCAGTCTCTCTAGACCTCTTGGCCTCCCTCTCCTATCTATCTCGGGCAAGCATGCCCTCCAATCTCCTGGCGATACTCATAACGTGCTGATAAGAAATATCCATCTCCAACTCCCTGGCCATACTAATCTAGATACTGGGGTGGAGTCCCTCAATAAACCGTCGAACCCTCTCTCGAACTGTGGCAACCAAGGCCGGTGCATGTCGGGCCAAATCACTAAAGCGAACTGCATACTCTAGCATAGTCATAGATCCCTGGCGTAGCTGCTCACACTCCGCGCGCCATGAGTCCCAGAGGCTCTGAGGGACGTACTCTCTCAAAAACATGTTTGAGAACTGAGTCCATGTAAGTGAAACTTCCTTATCCGGACTACTCAACGCATAAGCACGCCACCACTGATAGGCTGCTCCTCTAAGCTAGAATGTAGTAAAAGAAACCCTGCTCGTCTCCGCTACGCCCATAGTATGGAGAATACGATGACACTCCTCCAGAAAACCCTGAGCATCATCTGTAGCCAATCCGCTGAGAAATGTGGGTGGTACTTCTTGTACCTCTCAAGTCTGAGCTGCTCCACCTCAGAAGCCGATGCCCTAACCTCGGGCTGAGCTAGATCTACCGGCTGCATTGGTACAATCTCTGGAACCTGGTCTACCTGAACTCGCTGCTCTGGGGTACCGGCGACGGGAGTCTGTGCTCCTCTCCCGGCCTGAGATATGGCAGGAGCAAGTGGAATCAAACCAGCCTAAGCTAAGGAGCTGAACATGCTCAGAAATTGGGCTAAAGTCTCCTAGAGGGCTGGTGCACGAACAGGTGCCTCAGGTGTCTGCCCTCCAGCTGTAGCTATTGGGGGCTCCTCTGTAGCAGCTCGTGCAGGTGCTCTGGTTGTACCACGTGGACGTTCTCAGCCTCTACCCCGGCCTCTCATGGCTCTAGTAGGGGGCGCGAGTGCCTGGTCATCAGATCTTCTTCTATGTGTCCTCACTATCTGTGATAGAATAAATCGGCTTGTGACTCACGACACCTATGAACCTAGAGCTCTGATACCAACTTTTCATGACCCAATTTCCCCTCCGTGTGACGTCGTGACGGTACCTAGTCTCTAAAACTAGGTAAGCCTAACATTTTTGTGGAATAATAAAATAAAAATATAAATTTAACCAACTATTCAAAAATACAAAACAATCCCAAAACCCGAAACATCGTGAATCACAAACTACATGAGGAAAGATATAGTGTCTCTACACAGCAGAGTCTATCAAAAGAAAATACATAAGATAATGGACATGAGGAAGAGTAGAAAGGGGATTCCGAGGTCTGCGGACGCGGCAGATATACCTTGAAGTCTCCAAAGTTGTCTCGGCTCACTGATCATGCGACTGATAAGGAGTGCCTAGATCTGCACACGCAAAACATGTGCAGAAGAATAGCATGAGTACACCACAATCTTTACCCAGTAAGTGCCAAGCCTAACCTCGGTAGAGTAGTGATGAGGTCAGGTCTGGACCCTACTGGAATATGATAATAAAGCAAGGCAAGAATAAAATATCGCAGTAAAATAAAGACTGAAATTTAACAAGAAAGAATTCATAGAAGGTAACAGCTCAATACACAGAAATACAACAGGGGATCTCCCTAGATACCGTCTCGTAGTACCAAACATAAATGTGTAGAGGGATATCCCGGAATACCGTTCCGTAGTCCCAAAGTAAATATGCAAGACAGGGGGATCTCCAGGAATACCGTTCCGTAGTCCCAAAGTAAATAGAAAGTACAGGGGGATCTCCCGGAATACCGTTACGTAGTCCTAAAGTAAATATGTAGTACAGGGGGATCCCTCGGAATACCGTTCCGTAGTCCCAAAGTAAATATGCAGTACAGGGGGATCTCCCGGAATACCGTTCCGTAGTCTCAAAGTAAATATGCATTACAGGGGATCTCCCGGAATATCGTTTCATAGTCCCAAAGTAAATATGCAACGCAAACAATAGAAATACAACTACATAACGAAATCTTACAATTTACACTAAGTACCAGTCAAGGAAGAAGCAGAAAATTCACTAAGCATGCTGCATAGAGTTCATATAAGCAGTTAAGACACATAGACATATTGTATTAGACTAAACAGGATAGCTACACATATTGGAATAACTCAATTAAGAATAAAAATAGATTAATACTCATTAAAATGGTATAACTCAAAATAAAAGGAAAACATGTTGCTGCTCAGTAATAAAATCGGGGTTTTCCACAACTAGCCCGTGTACATACTCGTCACCTCACGTACACGGCACACACATATCACAATTGTCACGGCCCGAAATTTTTCACCGACGGGACCGTGATGGTGCCTAACATTTCACTTGCCAGGCAAGCCAACGCTAGAGAATCATTAAACCAATTCCTTATTTCCATTCAGTAAATAACAATAATTAGCTAAAATAAAATATAACAAGTGCGGAATATCATAAAACTGTGTTAATTAATACCACCCGGATATGGAGTCACAATTCACGAGCATTCTAGAATTTACTACAAGTAATAGTCTGAAATAAATACAACTGTCTGAATGAAAGAAACAGCAGGACATAAAATGATAGACAGGGACCAATCGCAAGTCTCGATCAACCTGAGCCAGTATCAAAATCTGCACAGAAAGTGCTGAGTGCAGCATCAGTACAACTGACCCCATACTGGTAAGTGTCGATCCTAACCTCGACGAAGTAGTGACGAGGCTAAGGCAAGGCACCTACAATCAACCTGTACAATTTAACAGTGTATACGCAAATAACAGGAATGAAGAACTAAACAGGAAATGTCGGGAGGGAGACATACTAAGGGGAATACAAGATGAAGAACTACAGCAGAATGATCACTGGAACAGTCAATATACCATGAATCACCAGGAATAGTGAATATAGTAAAGAAAACTACACGGAATCACCCTTCGTGCTTTTACTATCAATCTCACCATAAAATTAATAAAAACGACATGGCATCACCCTTCATGCTTTTACTCTCATATCATGGCACGGCATCACCCTTCGTGCATTAACACTCACAATATGGCATGACATCACCCTTCGTGCATTAACACTCACAATATGCACGACATCACCCTTCGTGCATTAACACTCACAATATGGCACGACATCACCTTTCGTGCATTAACACTCACAAAATGGCACGACATCACCCTTCGTGTATTAACACTCACAATATGGCACGGTATCACCCTTCGTGCATTAACTCTCACAATATGGCACGGCATCACCCTTCGTGCATTAACACTCTCCCTTACCATAATGCAATGCATAAATAACAACAGGGAGATAGAATAACAAGTACAAACCTTACTTCAACATTTGGTTCCATATTTCAATCTCAACTTGAAATAAAAACTCAATTATCACCAAAATATTCCGTAAACATGATAAGAACGATAATTTGAACAACACTAGTATAACACATAGCAATTTGGCATATGAATGAGACAATATCAGAAAATAGAGAAACATGGAAAAATAGGTAAATTGGCGGCGCATAGGTACTCGTCACCTCACATATACACCGCTCACATGAATTTCACTTAACAATTAATCTAAGGTTGCTAATTCCCTCAAGTCAGGGTTAGACACAACACTTACCTCGCTACGAAGGCCACTTAATTCTCAATCATAGCTTTTCCTTTGGAATTCACCTCCAAACCACTCGTATCTATTCAAAAATGACTCAATAATATCAAATATTGCTAAAGGAATCAATTATATTGCACAAATTAAATTTTTCAATTTTTCCTCCAAAAAGTCAAAAAATCGACCCCGAGCCCGCTTGGTCAAAACCCGAGGTTCGGACCAAACTCATTTTACCCATTCACCCCCGAGCCCGAATATGCAATTAGTTTTGGAATCCAACCTAAAATTGAGGTCTAAATCCCCAAATTCCTGAAATCCCTATTTTCTACCCTAACCCCTAATTCTACTATGAAAACTCTAGATTTTTGGTTGAAAATTCAAGAAATGTAATGGGTAATTAAAATAAAATGGTTTAGAATCACTTACCAATACTTTGGGGAAGAAGATGGCTTTTGAAAATCGCCTCTACCCATTTGGTTCTTGAAAAATGTTGAAGAAATGACTTAAACCCGTGTTTGATTCTGTTTTATTCACTGGGCGACAGTGTGCATCGCGTTCGCGTTCGCGAGGCCACTTCGCATTCGCAAGACCCAGCTCACGTTCGTGATGTTTACGCCCCTCTGGCCTTCGCGTTCGCGAGACATGCCTCGCGTTCGCGATGAAGGAATGACCAACCCTCCCCCAGGTCCCCAGTGCTTCGCGTTCGCGTTGAGCCGGTCGCGTTCGCGAAGGGTAAATCCCCCATCACTTCGCGTTCGCGAAGAAGAAGTTTCAGCCTCCTCAGATTACTCTTCGCGTTTGTGAGAGGACCTTCGCGAATGTGAAGAAGAATATGACAGGTACCAGAATCTACAGAAAAAACCACATTTCCAAAGTCTAAAACACCCTGTGGCCTATCCGAAACTCACCCGAGCCCTCAGGGCTCCAAATCAAACATGCACACAAGTCTAAAAACATCATACGAACTTGCTCGGGCGATGAAATCGCCGAAATATCACCTAGAACTCTAAATTTAACACCAATTCAATTGAAATTTTCAAGAACACTTTAAAATCCATAACTTCTCAACTGGACGTCCGAATCACGTCAAATCAACTCCGTTTCTCACCATATTTCACAGACAAGTCTTAAATATCATAATGAAACTGTACCGTGCTCCGATACCAAAATACGGACCCGATACTAACAATGCGAAGTATCAATCAATTCTTAAAAATAAATAATTTCCAAACTTTTAATTTTTATCAAAAATTCATATCTCGAGCTAGGGACCTTCGAATTTGATTCCGGGCATACACCTAGGTCCCATAATTCGATACGGACCTACCGAGACTGTCAAAGCACGGATCCGGGCCCGTTTACCAAATATATTGACCAAAGTCAACTAAAAATCAATTTTTAAGGCAAAATTCTTATTTTCATTGATTTTCAACATAAACGCTTTCCAGAAACATGCCCGAACTGCGCACGCAAATCGATGAAGGTAAAAATGTGATTTTTAAGGCTTAAGAGCGCAGATTCGAGTTCTAAAACATAAGATGACCTTTTGGGTCATCACATTCTCCACCTCTAAAATAACCGTTCATCCTCGAATGGACATAGAAAAATACCTGGGCTGGTGAAAAGGTGGGGATATCTACTCCATATATCGGACTCGGACTCCCAAGTAGCTACCTCAATAGGCTGACCTCTCCACTGCACTCGAACTGAAGGGTAACTCTTTGACCTCAACTGACGAACCTGCCGGTCTAGAATGGCCACCCGCTCCTCCTAATAAGTCAAATCCTTGTCCAACTGGACAGAGCTGAAATCTAACACGTGGGACGGGCCACTATGATATTTCCGGAGCATAGATACATGGAATACCGGATGAACAACTGCTAAACTGGGTGGCAATGCAAGCATGTAAGCCACCTCTCCCACTCTCTCTAGAATCTCAAAAGGTCCGATATACCTAAGGCTCAAATTACCCTTCTTTCCGAACCTCATTACACCCTTCATGGGTGATACCCGAAGTAACACTCTCTCTCCGACCATGAATACAACATCACGAACTCTACAGTCGGCATAACTCTTCTGCCTGGACTGAGCTGTGCGAAGTCGGTCCTGAATAATCTTGACCTTATCCAAGGCCTCCTGAACTAAATCTGTACCCAATAACCGAGCCTCCCCCAACTCGAACCACCCAACTGGCAACCTACATTGTCTACCAATAATGCCTCATAGGGAGCCATCTGAATGCTCGACTGGTAGTTGTTATTGTAGGCAAACTTCGCTAACGGCAAAAACTAATCCCAAGAACCTCCAAAGTCAATAACACAAATGCGGATCATATCCTCCAAGATTTGAATAGTATGCTCGGACTGCCCATCCGTCTAAGGATGAAATGTCATGCTCAACTCAACCCACATACCCAACTCACGCTGAACTGCCCTCCGAAAGTGCGAGGTAAACTGCGAACCTCGATCAGAAATGATATACATGGGTACACCGTAGAGACGGACGATCTCACGAATATAAATCTCTGCCAACCGCTCTGAGGAATAGGTAATTGCCATAGGAATGAAATGTGCTGACTTAGTCAGTCTGTCCACAATGACCCAAACTGCATCGAACTTCCTCTGAGTCCGTGGGAGTCTAACAACAAAGTCCATAGTGATACATTCCGCCTTCCACTCAG
Organism: Nicotiana tabacum; assembly: GCF_000715075.1. NCBI lineage: Eukaryota > Viridiplantae > Streptophyta > Magnoliopsida > Solanales > Solanaceae > Nicotiana > Nicotiana tabacum. The sequence goes on from NC_134093.1 coordinate 105,723,891, forward strand.
GAATATCTAACTTCTGAAGTAAACCACCAGGTCTCTGATGCTCACACTTTACCTACTGGCAATTTAGGCACCGAGTTACATAGGCAACTATGTCCTTCTTCATTCGCCTCCACCAATAATGCTGCCTCAAGTCCTGATACATCTTGGCGGTGCCCGGATGAATAGAATACCGGGAACTGTGGGACTCCTCAAGGATCAACTCACGAAGTCAATCCACATTAGGCACACAAATACGACCCTGCATCCTTAAAACTCTGTAATCTCCAACAGTAACCTGCTTGGCACCACCGTGCCGCACTGTGCCTCTAAGGACAAGTAAATGAAGATCGTCATCCTGCTGATCTTTGATGCGCTCAAATAAGGAAGACCGAGCAACTGTACAAGCTAGAATACGGCTGGGCTCAGAAACATCTAACCTCACGAACTGGTTGGCCAAGGCCTGAACATCCAGTGCAAGCGGCCTTTCACTAACAGGAATATATGCAAGGCTACCCATACTGACTGACTTTCTACTCAAAGCATCAGCCACAACATTGGCCTTCCCAGGATGATACAATATGGTGATATCATAGTCTTTTAATAGCTCCAGCCACCTCCTTTGCCTCAAATTGAGTTCCTTCTACTTGAACAAATATTGCAAGCTCCGATGATCAGTGAATACCTTACATGGCATGCCGTAAAAATAGTGCCTCCAAATCTTCAGCGTGTGAACAATGGTTGCCAGCTCCAGATCATGAACATGGTAATTTTTCTCGTGAACCTTCAGCTGCTGTGAAGCATATACAATAACCTTGCCACCCTGCATCAATACCGCACCCAGACCAATACGAGATGCGTCACAATATACTGTATAAGATCCTGAACCTGTGGGTAACACCAATACCGGTGCCGTAGTCAAAACTGTCTTGAGCTTCTGAAAGCTCGCTTCACACTCGTCTGACCACCTGAATGGGGCACCCTTCTGGGTCAATATGGTCAACGGGGATGTTATAGATGAAAACCCCTCCACAAATCAACGGTAATAGCCCGCCAAACCAAGGAAACTACGGATCTCTGTAGCTGATGTGGGTCTAGGCCAGTTCTGGACTGCCTCAATCTTCTTAGGATCTACCTGAATACCCTCTGCTGATACAACGTGACCCAAGAAAGAAATTGAACTCAACCAAAACTCGCATTTTGAGAACTTGGCATATAACTGGCTGTCTTTTAGAGTCTGAAGAACGATCCGAAGATGCTACTCATGCTCCTCTCGACTATGGGAATAGATCAAGATATCATCAATAAACACAAGCACAAAGGAGTCCAAGTAGGGTTTGAAAACCCGGTTCATCAAATCCATGAATGCTTCTGGGGCGTTTGTCAACCCAAATGACATCACTAGAAACTCATAGTGCCCATACCGAGTCCGAAAAGCTGTATTAGGAACATCGGATGCCCTAATCTTCAACTGATGGTAGCTAGATCTCAAATCAATCTTTGAAAACACCTTGGAACCCTGAAGCTGATCAAATAAATCATCAATCCTCGGCAATGGATATTTGTTCTTGATGGTGACTTTAATCTATACACATCCTCATCGATCCATCTTTCTTCTTCACAAACAACACTGGTGCACCCTAGGGTGAGACACTAGGTCTAATGAAGCCCTTATTAAGCAGATATTGCAACTGCTCCTTCAATTCTTTCAACTCTGGTGGGGCCATGCGATATGGAGGAATGGAAATAGGTTGAGTGCCCGGAGCCAAATCAATGCAGAAATCAATATCCCTGTCGGGTGGCATCCCCGGCAGGTCTGCAGGAAACACCTTTAGAAACGCACGAACAACCGGTACCGAATCTATGGAAGGAACCTCCGCACTAGAATCGCGGAGATAAGCCAAATAAGCTAGACACCCCTTCTCGACCATATGCCGAGCCTTCATATAAGAGATAACCCTACTGGCAGAATGGCCAAGATTCCCTCTCCACTCTAATCGAGGCAACCCCTGCAAGGCTAAGGTCATCGTCTTGGCGTGACAATCTAATATAGCATGATAAGGTGACAGCCAATCCATACCCAGTATGACATCAAAATCAACCATGTCGAGAAGTAGAAGATCTACACGAGTCTTAAGACTCCCAATGGTGACCACAAACAAACGATAAACATGATATACAACAATAGTATCTCCCACTGGTGTGGACACATACACATGAGCACTCAAGGAACCACAGAGCACAACCAAATAGGAAGTAAAATAGGAAGATACATAGGAGTAAGTAGATCCCAGATCAAATAGAACTGAAGTATCTCTACTACAAACTGAAACAGTACCTGTGATAACAGCGTCAGATGACTTAGCCTCAGGCCTGGTTGGGAAAGCATAACATCGGGGCTGGGGCCTACCACCCTGGACTATGTCCTTGGGGCGGCCTCTAGCTAGCTGGTCTCCATCTCTAACGGCCTGACCTCTACCTCTAACTGTCTGGACCCTACCTTTGGCTGCCTGACCCCTGCCTCTAGCTGGCTGAGTAGGAGTTGCAGCAACTGGTGCCGGAACCATGGCACGAGAACTCTGATGATGTGAGCTGCCTGTTGCCCGAGGGCAAAATCTAGCAATGTGCCTCGGATCACCACAAGTATAACATAACCTTGGTTGCTGTGACTGCTGACCCTGAAACTGACCCTGTCAACCTGAATAACCACCCTGATAACTCTGGAGTGGAGGTGCACTAATAGGAGCTGGTGGTGTACTGTAGGCTAGCTGGTCGGAATAATGCATCTGAGGGCCACGACCACCTGAGGCACCGTGGGATGCCTGGAGCGCTGAATGAAACGGCCTGGGAGGATGGCCTCTACCAAAAGTACTCCTGCCTCTAGATGAGGCACCGCTGAACTCACCGGAATGACGAGGCCTCTTGTCAGACCCCTCATCTCCCTGAATAAGAACCATCTCGACTCGTCTGGCGACATTAGCAGCCCCCTGTAAAGAAATCTCACTCCTAGTCTTCTTAGCCATCTACAATCTGATAGGCTGAGCAAGTCCATCAATAAACCTCCTCACCCTCTCTCTCTCTCTCTCTCGGTGGGAAGCAGAAGAATGGCATGATGGGTTAAATCCACAAAACGGGTCTCATACTGAGTAACCATCATACCGCCCTGCTGGAGACGCTCAAACTGACGGCGACGCTCCTCTCTCAATGTGATAGGCAAAAACTTCTCTATGAAGAGCTGAGAGAACTGGTCCCAAGTAAGAGCAGGTGACCCAGCTAGTCTGGTCAACAAGTAATCTCTCCACCATTTCTTGGCGGAACCAGTCATCTGAAATGCAGCAAAATTGACCCCATTGGTCTCCACTATACCCATGTTCCGTAGAACCTCGTGACAACTGTCAAGATACTCCTGGGGGTCCTCTGAAGGAGCACCACTGAAGTGAACAGGAAAGAGCTTGGTAAACCTGTCCAATCTCCATAAAGCCTCAGAAGACATAGCTGACCCATCTCCGACCTGTGCCGTAATAACCGGCTGAACTAATCCGATTGGCTAAGCTACTGGAGCCTGATACTGGGGAGCTATCTACTCTGGAGCGGGAGTGGTAGGAGTCTAGGCTCCTCCTCCAGCCTGAGAGACTGCTGGTGCCATGGGAAATGCGCCAGTCTGGGCCACACGCTCCATAAGGCCCACTAAACGGACCAAAGCCTTCTGAAGTACTAGGGTAGCAATGAACCCCTCCGGAACCTGAGCCGGTCCGACAGGAACAGTCTGGGCTGGAACCTCCTCGTCAATATCTATCTGAGGCTCCACTGCTTGGGCTACTGCTCGGGCTCTAGGCTGAGCCCTGCCCCTGCCTCGACCTTTGGCATGGCCTCGACCTCATCCTCGACCTCTGCCCCGCGTAGGAGCTATCACTGGAGGCTCTGGCTGCTGCTCAGTTGAAGAAGCGGTACGTGTTCTCGCCATCTGCGAGAGAATAAGAGTAGAAGAGTTAATCAGTATTGAGAAAGCAAAATCGCACGACAGAGAAGAATATAAGTGAAACTTGTTCCTAAACTTCATAGCCTCTGGAAGATAAGCACAGAATTCTCCGTATCGATCCTCCAGACTCTACTAAGCTTTCTCATGAATTGTGAGACCTAGGCAACCTAGTGCTCTGATACCAACTGTCACGACCTGAAATTTCCCACCGACGGGACCATGAAGGCGCCTAACATTTCACTTGCCAGGCAAGCCAACGTTAGAGAATCATTAAACCAATTCCTTATTTCTATTCAGTAAATAACAATAATTAGCTAAAATGAAATATAACAAGTGCGGAATATCATAAAACTGTGTTAATTACTACCACCCGGAGTCTGGAGTCACAATTCACGAGCATTCTAGAATTTACTACAAGTAATAGTATGAAAGAAATACAACTGTCTGAATGAAAGAAACAATAGGACATAAAAAGATAGATAGGGACTTCAAGGTCTGTGAACGCCGACAGATCTACCTTGAGTCTCCGGACAGCAGACAATCGCAAGTCTCGATCAACCTGAGTCGGTATCAAAATATGCACAAAAAGTGCAGAGTGCAGCATCAGTACAATCGACCCCATGTACTGGTAAGTGTCGAGCCTAACCTCGATGAAGTAGTGACGAGGCTAAGGCAAGGCACCTACAATCAACCTGTACAATTTAACAGTGTATACGCAAATAACAGGAATGAAGAACTAAACAGGAAATGTCGGGAGGGGAGACATACTGAGGGGAATACAAGATGAAGAACTACAACAGAATGATCACTGGAGTAGTCAATATACCATGAATCAACAGGAATAGTGAATACAGTAAAGAAAAATACACGGCATCACCCTTCGTGCTTTTACTCTCAATATCACCATAAAATTAATAGAAACGACATAGCATCACCCTTCGTGCTTTTACTCTCACATCATGGCACGACATCACCATTCGTGCATTAACACTCACAATATGGCACGACATCACCCTTCGTGCATTAACACTCACAATATGGCACGACATCGCCCTTTGTGCATTAACACTCACAATATTACACGGCATCACCCTTCGTGCATTACTCTCACAATATGGCACGGCATCACCCTTCGTGCATTAACACTCTCCTTTACCATAATGCAATGCATAAATAACAATAGGGAGATAGAATAACAAGTACAAACCTTACTTTAACATTTGGTTCCATAATTTCAATCTCAACTTGAAATAAAAAGTCAATTATCACCTGAAAATTCAGTAAACATGATAAGAACGATATTTTGAACAACACTAGTATAACACGTAGCAATTTGGCATAGGAATGAGACAATATCAGAAAAACAGAGAAACATGGAAAAACAAGTAAATTGGCGGCGCATAGGTACTCGTCACCTCACATATATGCCGCTCACATGAATTTCACTTAGCAATTAATCTAAGGTTCCTAATTCCCTCAAGTCAGAGTTAGACACAACACTTACCTCGCTCCGAAGGCCACTTAATTCTCAATCACAGCTTTTCCTTTGGAATTCACCTCCAAACCACTTGTATCTATTCAAAAATGACTCAATAATATCAAATATTTCTAAAGGAATCAATTATATTGCATAAATTAAATTTTCCAATTTTTCCTCCAAAAAGTCGAAAATTCGACCCCGGGCCCACTTGGTCAAAATTCGAGGTTCGGACCAAAATATTTTTACCCATTCACCCCCGAGCCCGAATATATAATTAGTTTTTGAATCCGACCTCAAATTGAGGTCTAAATCCCCAAATTCCTGAAATCCCAATTTTCTACCCTAACCCCTAATTCTACCATGAAAACTCTAGATTTTTGGTTGACAATTCAAGAAATGTAATGGGTAATTGAAAGAAAATGATTTAGAATTACTTACCAATACTTTGGGGAAGAAAATGGCTCTTGAAAATCGCTTCTACCCATTTGGTTCTTGAAAAATATTGAAGAAATGACTTAAACCCATGTTTGATTCTGTTTTATGCACTGGGCGACAGTGTGCATCGCGTTCGCGAGGCCACTGTCGCGTTCGCGAAGGGTACTGGCTGCCAAGCCTTCGCGTTCGCGAGACCCAGCTAGCGTTCGCGATGGTTATGCCCCTCTGGCCTTCGCGTTCGCGAGACATGCCTCGCGTTCGCGATGAAGGAACGACTAACCCTCCCCTAGGTCCCCAAGTTTTTCGTGTTCACGTTAAGCCGGTCGCGTTCGCGAAGGGTATATCCCCCATCACTTCTCTTTCGCGACCAGGCCTTCGCGTTCGCGAAGAAGAAGTTTCAGCCTCCTCAGATTACTCTTCGCGTTCGCGAGAGGACCTTCGCGAACGCGAAGAAGGATATGACAGGTACCAGAATCTGCAGAAAAAAAACCAGATTTCCAAAGTCCAAAACATCCTGTGGCCTATCCGAAACTCACCAGAGCCCTCGGGGCTCCAAACCAAACATGCACACAAGTCTAAAAACATCATACGAACTTGCTCGCGCGATCAAGTCACCAAAATAACACCTAGAACTCTAAATTTAGCACCAATTCAAATGAAATTCTCAAGAACACTTTAAAATCCATAACTTCCCAACTGGACGTCCGAATCACGTTAAATCAACTCCGTTTCTCACCAAATTTCACACACAAGTCTTAAATATCATAATAAAACTGTATCGGGCTCCGAAACCAAAATACGGACCCGATACTAACAATGCCAAGTATCAATCAATTCTTAAAAACAAATAATTTCCAAACTTTTAACTTTCATCAAAAATTCATATCTCGAGTTAGGGACCTCCGAATTCGATTCCGGGCATACACCCAAGTCCCATAATTCGATACGGACCTACCGAGACCGTCAAAGCACGAATCCAGGCCCGTTTACCAAAAATATTAACCGAAGTAAACTAAAAATTAATTTTTAAGGAAAAATTCTTATTTTTATTGATTTTTAACGTAAAAGCTTTCCAGAAACCTGTCCGGACTGTGCACGCAAATCGAGGAAGGGGAAAATGCGATTTTTAAGGCTGATTCGAGTTCTAAAACATAAGATGACCTTTTGGGTCATCATAACAATAGTTCCAAATCTTAAGGGGATTTCCCCCACATAAAGTTAGGCAAGCCACTTACCTCGAACCAAGCTCAATCAATCGGTCACAATGCCTTTCCCATGAATATCTGGCTTCAAATGACCCAAATCAAGCCAAAAGCAATTACATATCATAAATGCAACCATAATAGACTCATCTAATTAATGAAATCAATACTTTAACAAAATTTCGAAATTCATCCTAAAAAGTCGACTCGAGCCCACGTCTCAAAATCGGGTAAAAGTCACAAAATCCGAAAGTCCATTCACTCACGAGTCTAACCATATCAAATTCACAAAAATCCGACACCAAATGGTCCTTCAAATCCACAATCAAACTTTCCAAATCCCTAGCCTCCAACTCCCAATTTTCACCTTAAATGCACACTAACTACGTGGAAAAATAAATGGGGAAGCAAGATTATTGATCAAAAATAAGCACAAGGGACTTACCTTAAGAACCCCCTCAAAAATGCTCTCAAGAAATCGCCAAACCCGAGCTCAAAATGTTGAAAATGAGCAAAAATCGCAAACCTTTGCATTTAAGTGTTCTGTCCAGACATCTCGCACCTGCGAACTCTCTGTCGCATCTGTGACTATCGTAGGTGCGGAAATGCATCGCACCTGCGACTCCCCTTCGCATGTGCGCCCAAATGCCCACATCTGCGACTCTCGCAGGTGCGGGAAAATATTCGCACCTGCGGTTCCTACCCAACTCCTTTTTGGCCGCATCTGCGGTTCCTCCTTTGCACATGCGATTTCGCATTTGCGGTCTCCCCTCCGCAGGTGCGAAAACACCAGAAACCAAAAAATCTTCAGCAACTAGCCTAAGACCAAATTCAATCCGTTAAGTATCTGAAACACAATCGAGGCCCCTGGGACTTCAACCAAACATATCAAAAAGTCCTAAAACACCATACAAACTTAGTAGAGTCCTCAAACCACATCAAACAACACTAAAATCACAAATCACCCTTCGATTCAAACTTAATGAACTTGAAACTATAAACTTCTACAACTGATGCCGAAACCTATCAAATCACGTCCGATTGACCTAAAATTTTGTACACAAGTCATAATTAACATTATGGACCTATTCCAACTTCTGGAATTAGAATCCGACCCCGATATCAAAAATTCCACTACCGGTCAAAATCTCAAAATATTCGACTTTTGCCATTTCAAGCCTAAATAAGATACGGACCTCCAAAACACAATCCGGACACGCCCCTAAGTCCAAAATCACCTAACAAATCTAACAAAACTGACGGAATTCTGTTCCGGAGTCGTCTTCACACAGTTCTGATTACGGTCCAAATTCTAAGGCATAAACCTCCATTTAGGGACTAAGTGTCCCAAAACACTCCAAAAACCAAAACGAAACCTCCCGGTAAGTCACAATAGCAGAAATAGATATGGAAGAAGTAGTAAATAGGGGATCAAGGCTATTACTCTCAAACCGACCGGTCAGGTCGTTACACTGGGCCGTCAGGCGTTCTTCGCGTTTGCGAAGAGCCTGTCGCGTTCGCAAAGCAGCGACTCTAGTAGCCTATGCATTCGCGAAGGCTTACACCCATCAGCCTACAGGTTCGCGAGCCTTGTGCCGCATTCGCAAAGTGTATAGGTCATTTCCCCTCCCCAGGTCCACAAAGTCATGCGTTCGCGATACACTGTCCGCGTTTGTGAAGGGCAACCCCCCTCCACTTCGCGTTCGCGTACAGCTCTTCGCGTTTGTGTAGGGTAAAATCCCACCCAGTCCATTCACTCTTCGCGTTCGCGAGAGTACCTTCACGAACTCGAAGAAGGAAACATCAAAAACCAGCTGAAGCACAAAAAACCAGAGTTTCTAAGTTTCAAAATATCCGTAGCCTATCCGAAATTTACCCGAGCCCTCGGGGCTCCAAACCAATTATGAATACAAGTTCAAAAACCTCATACGAACTCGCTTGCACGATCAAAACACCAAAAAAATGCCTACAACTACGAATCTGGCTCCAAATCAAATAACATTTTTCAATAAAACTTTAGAACTTCTATTTTAACAACCGGACGTCCGAATCACGTCAAACCAGTTCCGTTTCTCACCAAATTTAGCAGACAAGTCATAATTATAGTAATAGAGCTATACCGGGTTCCAGAACCAAAATACAGACCCAGTATCAACAAAGTCAAACATTAGTCAAATCTCTTAAGTTATTAAACCTTTAAACTTCGAAATTTCGACAACATGCGATAACTCGAGCTAGTGACCTCCGAATTTAATTCTGGATATAAGTACAAGTCCCAAATCACGATACGGACCTACCGAAACTGTCAAAATACTTATCCGGGTCCTTTTGCTAAAAACGTTGGCCAAAGTCAACCCAATTGAGTTTTTAAAGCTCGATTTCACATTTTAATCAATTTATCACATAAAAACTTTCCAAAAAATTATACAGACTGCGCACGCAATTGAAGGAACGATGAATAGTGCTTTTCGAGGTCTTAGAACATAAAATTAATTATTAAATTTAAAGATGATATTTTGGGTTATCACAACTTATATCTCATTACAATTTAACATTGATTTATTAACTGAAATATGTGTTTAACCAATTATTTGTGAGCAACCTTGCTAAATTATATTGATAAATAAATACTACTTATTACTATTTGATAACTTGTATGCACTTTTTTTATTTTATTTTATAATTTAATACTTAGAAGTATTTTATCTAATCATTGTCTATACACAAATTACAAACAAACACACTTTTCAAATGATTTAGCTAACAAAAATTATCATTCTTGTAATTGTTGTTACATGTCGTTTTATAATGTATAGTATTGTATTGTATTAGATTGTATATTGAATTGTTTGATGAATATAACATTTGAATAGATTGTATTATTTGCCGTCGTTTCATGATATCATACACCAACAATATGAAGAATAAACTTGCAACATTACTAAGAAAAAATAAGATACAGAGTAGAATTATATATATATATATAAAAGTAAGGTAAAGAATAAATTATAAGTTTAATATTAAGCTAGCGTTTGGCCATAGATTCTCAAATTTGTTTTGAAAAATCTGATTTACGTGAAGTTTGGTTTGAAGATGAAAATGTATTTGGACATCAATTTTCAAAACATATTTCACTTTTTTTGGAAAAAAATATGAAACATGACTTATACCACAAGTTCTAAAAACTATCACAAATACCCAACAGTACCTTCATCAATAACATTCATTATCATTATCACAAACCATAGTCCTGGACATAAATAAATTTGGTATAAAATTATTATTTTTATAATGAACTACATAATATACTATCAGATGACCGAAAAGATGAAGCAACATTATTACAAAATAATAAATGATGAGCTCTTTTATAAAATACAAAAGTTTGGGGCAATTTTTAAATTTTAAAAAAAATATAATAGTAATATTTTGGGTTTGGGTTTTGGGATTTGGGAATTTGCAAAAATATGGATAAAATTTATGAACAAAACATGTATTTGCCAAAAATAATTTGGAAAACAATTGACAAAATCTTTGGCCAAACGGATCCTAAGAAAGAGCAAGATGAGAGAACAAAACAAGGTAACGATACCACCACACCAAATCCGCCGTTCCATAAAGTGATACTTTTTGTCGTTACGTAATGATAAATTTAACGATACGATATAATAAACTTTAAGTAACAATTAAAACAAATATTATATTTAAAGTAACAATACAATTAATACAATACAATAGGTAACAACCATCCAAACAAGTTGTTAATGACACTATACATATCATATATAGTAAACATTATCTCCCTTTAAGTTTCGTGCCACTTCAATAGGGAAAATAGAGAAGATATAATTCATAATGAACTGCATATAAGAAACTTGGTTACATATTCATTTTCTTACACAAACTTGGACAAGTAGGAAACACAACATTATATTATTTAAAATGCTTGAATATAACACGAAGATCAAGCATTTATAAATAGTCCATATATTGCAGCAATATAATTTATATTTTGCTGTGCTTAGCGCGAAGTTTAGTTCCAAAATAACCTTCACCAGTAGCAGTAAGCTTGTCACATTGAGATCTCCATCCCTTAAATGCAGATGGAACACAATTGTAACAAACCCATCCATCACTGCAATCGCTTTCGACGTTGCAATATTTAAGGCAAGTTATTATATCACCTAATGGAAGTAATTTATTTTTCATCGATGCAACATCTTCGGGTAAGTCTCGTAAAGCCATCACTTGCATCTTAGGAGACCCAGAGAGATTAACTGCGCATTGAAAACATAACAAAGATTAAGAATAATAATGTGATCTTTACACTATAAAAACAAATTGGAATTAGCTACGAACTTAGGCGCTGATCTGTCGCTAAGTTGCTCATAGCTAAAAGCATTTCTATATAATCTGTTGCTTTTTATCCATTGCTAAATAGGATTACCGATGGATTTTTCTATTTAGCTACAGAATTTCTCCGTAAGCTAATTCCTATGTTTTTAGTAGTGTTACACATATAACCGGCCTGATTCACTATTTATTTTTCCTATTCGGTATATATATATTTGTGTACCGGATATTTATATACATATTATACACAAATAATATATATATTATACATCAACCGACTATTTTGATTTATGTGGTTGGATGAGCCGCTATTTAAGTTAATTCTTCAATAATATACCCAAAAACTTACACATGATTTTCATATATGTATAATTATTATAAAGGGAGAGAATAGTGGTAAAGTTTTGAACCTGTAATTGCAACAAAGAGAGCAATCAAGAGAAAAGCTTGCTTAAAGTATGCCATCTCAACGATACTTTGGCTAAAGATGTACGATAGAAGAGTGTGAATATTGATGCTTTTTTCCTTCAATGGGAAGATCGTATTTATAGACCTATACTAATAAGTTGATAGGACTTGTTAATAATTTGGTCAATTATTAGGCTTCCCCATTCTATTGAATGTTTTGCCGGACATAAGAAAATTAAACAAAGATAAGTATAATGCTAACCAAGATGACAGATATTGAAATTAAAAGATTGTCGGGCAATCTTTATTATTGATTTTACACATTACATGTATATAGGTTCCACCTTTTGTTACCGTTCCAAAGTTTCATTATACAACCGGACATCTTTATAACAACCTCGTTTGTTTCAGATAGTTTTGAATATTATAGTGAATTGATGTTATAGAGAAAAATATATTATAACAGAACATGAAATTTGGTTCTGAAAAAATTTAACTTTTATAGTGAAGTATTGTTATATAAGGATGTTGTTATAAAGATGTCTCACGGTATATGTCATTGTCGTTGTCAAGAATACAACAAATATTATATTGATGTCACAACGAGCCTCATCAATATTAATTATGATATCGCATGTAGAATGTTGGGTTTAACCAGCCCAAAAATACTATTGTATTAATATTGTGTGAAATTGTTCGTGTTGTGCCATTTTATATGGTATTCCTCAAAAGGCCTAAAACCATAAATGGTATTTCTATGCGTAATATGTACTTTATCGATCTTTCCACCTACCAATGTGGTAATTTATTGACACATATGTATCGGGTAAAATTGGTTTATAACAAATGGTCGAATGGTAGTATACACGCGGAACCGAAGGCAAGAAAAAGGCAAATCAGGCAACGACTAATACTGGACACAACAAATGTGATTGATGACGGGTAAATCCCGAAAGGAGCATATTTAACCGGAGGAGATCAAAGGTTTGCCATCGGATAATATTCGATAAGGGAATATTCTCTAACATTAAATGAGCGACCTTTGCAGAGAATATTTGCATCCATGGCGTGCCGTTATATATTCATCTATGACTCTTTTATTATCATTTAAAAGGGGCTTGATCCTGGATCTTGTTTACCTAGATAAAACTATAAATATTAGGCTCAGTAACCATTGTAGGACATGGAATTCTTTGAAAACATATGTTGCGTTTTACTTTTGCTCTCAATTAAACAACTTTACTCATTTTTTATCATTGTTTTCACTTTTGTCCTCGAAAACATTGCTCTCGGAGCCGGACTTGTTATCTTCTTCAATTTCAATTGCTAAATCTCATTTTTTATCTTATCTTTTTATCATTTTTGGATCAAATCAGTTCGTGTGTCTATAAATCACATAACAAATTTAACTATACTGTTGTACGGATAAATAATACCTAACAGAAAAGAATGAAAATCTACAAAATTCCATTACCCTAATTAGTACAAGATAAAGCGATGCTACGTACATAATTGTGATGGATATCACAATGAGTGATCAACTGAAAATGTTAGAAAACAAAAATAAACTATTATTATCTATTTTATTGTATTGTATTGTTACTTTAAATACAATGTTCGTTTTGATTATTACTTGACTTTTATTGTATCGTATTATTAAATAAATTGTTACGTAATGTTGAAAAGTTCCACTTTATGAAACGCTTGATTTGGTGTGGTGGCGTCGCTATCTTACTTTATTTTTTTCATCTTGACTTTCCTTATTATTAAATAATTATATTTTATCCTTTATAATTTACCCTACTTTTTTATATAATAATTTTACTCTGTATTCTATTTTTTTAGTAATATTATAGTTTATTCTTCATATTATTGGTGCGTGCATGACATTATAAGACAACGACAAATGATATAATCTATTCAAATATTATATTTATTAAATAATATAATATAATATAATATAATACAATAAATTATGAAACCAAAACAACTCAAGTGGTAAGAACGACTTTTGGTTATCTTCGTGTAAGTTATTATTATTATATTAAGGTGGTCGTTGTGTGTCACTGTCTGGTGGATTGTCTTCTCACTAATATAAAAAGTACTCGGACCACGTGATTCATTATTTATATAATTATTGAAAATTTATCCATGTCTAGTTATTATAAAATTAAGACAGATACCAGAGAATAAATAACATAATGCAATAGCCATTGCAAAACACAACAAGGACCGACGTGTCAAGTTCTGAAATAATGTAGTGAAAATATGGCTCTCACGACTAACTCAACTTAACAAGTTAGCTTGCGAGTAGAAGATTGTTCAAGATTATATTAGAAAATTATAACTCATTTTCTCGACCAATATGAAATTTGGCAGAAAGTAAAGATTGTCACATGTAGATGAAAGATGGGTTTTATAAATTAAAAAAAAATCATAAATAGCAATTAATACTCCCTCCGTTTCATATTAGATGAGATACTTTTTTTTAATTCGTTCCAAAATAAATGATACATTTCTAAATTTGGTCATTTACTTTTGAGATACCAATATTACCCTTACCATCCTTCCTTCAAAAATCTGATACGGACCCACTGAATTTAAGAGTAAATAATTTGTGATATAACCTTATTAGGTTAGGTTTAAAAGTCAAATATTGAAAAAGTGAAACCATTAGTGTCAGATCTTTTCCATGTTTGTTGGCACGTGGCTTCTTCCATTTTGGTTCTTTCATATTTTCTGCTGCAGTTACAATTATTTTCCTCGAAATTGGAATATTGCGAGCCATATGTAATTTACTTACGTGCTTCATTTTTTATCCCAAATTACCAATAAAGACACATTGATTGAAGTTATAAAGCGACATTAACATTAAGGTGAGGTCTCACATCTGGACTGTTAAGAGGTTGAAAGTAAAGCCTAATATCAAATCCATCTTGTCGAGCATCTTCAGTAAATTGCAAGTCATTAACACTAAGGTGAGGTCTCGCATTATCTTGTTGGATAAAAATAGAAGTATTTGACTGCGAAAGTGGCCATTTTGATCGAATCGCTGAAAGAACTTTTTCAATTAAACAAGTCCTAGTGACATCTTTAGTGACTAATAAAATAGGCTTTGTTTCTAAAGTTCTAGCTACTCTGTTTTTTCTATTCCTTTTGGCGGGTTCCTTGAACACAAAAGGAAATATCCTTATTTTTCCTGAAAATAACTCAGTTCCATCTTCAGCAAGCCTAGGGCGCGCAGCAACATCCATAAACATAACTTTTGTTATGAAATTTTTACTTTTACAAGATCTATATGGATTTGACTCTTCTTCTTCAGGGAGAAGATAGAATGTTTCAGATTTTTTCGACAAAAAAAACTATTTTTCATCTATATGAACATAATTAAATATGTTTGAAAACATAGGATTTGAATTTAGCGTACCAAACTCTATCATTGATAGACAAAATTGAAGTCCTGCCTTCTTATTTTTCTCTGTCAAATGAGGCTTTATGACATTTGTATGTTGCCCTATAACTCCTTCTTTGATGCGTCGAAAAATAGTTGACGTTGACATATCCATAGCATATTCCAAAGATCGAATATTTGTTCAGGAACAAAGAGGAATTTCTTTTACCATATTAATGTCGACATGAATTCGTTTTCTCCCAACCCTGCCTACAATATGCGGAGACACATTTAATGGAGTACCGTTAGCGACACTTAATTTTGTCTGTTGCCAAATATTTTCCATAGTACTCCTTGAAGTATTAAATAAAATCATAACTTACTTTAAAGACCCATGTTTAACAACTCCATTTTTGCTTTCCTTCAAAAGTCATTCGGCAATAGCATGACGCTCCTCAATTTTTAGTCGTCTTTTTCTAATAGTTGAGTCAAATTGAGAGTCACTCATCTGTGTATAATTAATCTCATATGCTAGATAAAATAGGATTAAAGGAAATAATCAAAATATAAGAGAAAATTAGAAACACCAGGAGAAAAACAGGATTACAAAGAGAAACACTGAAAGCATAGGTGAATAATCTCAAATATCTCTACATAAAAAGACAAACTTATCACCTAATTAAAAAAGAGAATTTTTGGCGCCGCAAGAATGAAAGACATCTTTTTGCCACCACAAGAATTGAAGAAATTTCTGAGAATAGCCAGTAGCCAGTAAACTAGATGTAACGATCCGGCCGGTCGTTTTGAGTATTATAACCCCGTTCTCACCATTTACTGCTCAATTTATACTTTACAGTTATTTTATGAATTACCGGGTTAGTTGATTCGGGTCCAGAAGGAATTTGAGTGAAACGAGACACTAAGTCTCAAAATTAAAAATTTAAGTTAGAAAAGTAGACCAGATGTGGACTTATGTGTAAACGACCTCATATTCGAATTCTGATAATTTCAATAGCTCCGTATGGTAATTTTGGACTTAGGAGCATGCCCGAAAAATTATTTGGAGGTCGGTAGAGGAATTAGGTTTGGAATGGCGAAAGTCAAATTTTGAGAAGTTTGACTGGGGGTTGACTTTTTGATATCAGGGTCGAAATTTGATTCTAAAATTTTTAATAGGTCTGTTATGTCATTTATGACTTGTGTGAAAACTTTGAGGGCAATCAGACGTGATTTGATAGGTTTCGGCACTGTTTGTATAAATAGAAAGTGTCAAAGTTCATTAGGCTTGAATCTATGCGTGATTCATGTTTTTAGTGTTATGGGATGTGATTTGAGGACTCATCTAAGTTAGTATGATGATTTACGACTTGTTGGTATATTTAGTTGAGGTTCCGAGGGCCTCAGGTGAGTTTCAGATGGTTAACGAATCAAAAGTTAGACTAGAATAGTTGCTGCAATTTCCTTCTACCAGAAATTCGGGGAGCCCAGAATCGAGCCCAAAATGGAGCCCAGAATCAAACCACAACCGAGCCCAGGGTCGAAGCCATGATCGAAGGCCATGGTCGAGGGCCATGATCGATGGTCAGGATCGAGGGTCAGAATCGAGGCCCAGGATTGAGGACCACGATCGAAGGCCAAGATCGAGGCAAGACCGAGGTTGTCTAGGCAGAATTATAAAGAAGAGGACTTCGTCCCATTCACCATTTTTGATGAATTGGAGCTTGAGGAGAGGCGATTTTTGATATATTTTCAAGGAAAACTTGAGGTAAGTCCCTTGTGATCATTTCTACTCCATAATATTGAATTATCATCATATAATCCGACTAGATTACATGTTTTTGAGGTGTAAATCGGAGATTTGAATTTAGAAATTTGGAAATAAGATTTGATGATTTGGAGGTCGAGTTGAGGTCGGATTTTGGTAAAATTAGTATGGGTAGACTCGTGGTGGAATGGGCTTTCGGATATTTAAACTATTATCGGGTTTCGAGACGTGGGCCCCACATGCAATTTTTAGCTAAATTTCAGATTTTATGGAAAATTAGCATTTTCTTATGGAATTAATTCCAATAAATTTTATTGACTGAAATAAATTATATATGACTAGATTCGAGGCATTCAGAGTCCAATTTGCAAGGCAAAGGCATAGCAGAGTAAAGAATTTCACGTTTTGAGGTAAGTAACAATTATAAATCTGGTCCTGAGGGTATGAAACCCCGAAATTTGGTATCAAGTGATTACTTTAGAGGTGACACACATTCTAGGTGACGGGCGTGTAGGTGTGCACCGAGGGGATTGTGACTTCCCGTGGAAACTGTAAAGTTGAATAACTTGTTGTTAGCTATGTGCTCTCTATGTGTTGTGAAAATTTGACTGTAAGTCATGTTAGAAGCCATGTTGAGGCTATATGTTGGTATTGTTGGGACCCACTGAGGTCGTGTGCGTGTTGAACTATCTGCTTAATTGTTGTTTTGTACTTAGTCACAGTTTATTTGATTATTTTATCTCAGTCTCTATTGTTCATTAATTATGCATCATATCATTGTTGTTTGGGCTGATTTTATAATTATTGGGGGCCCGAGAGACTGGAGAGATTTATGATTGAGTGAGGCCAAGGGCCTGATTGTGATATATTGATACTATAGCATGTGAGTTGTCCGTGCAACACGTGAGTTGTTTGTGCGGATCCAGATATTGATACTATAACACGTGAATTGTCCGTGCAACACGTGAGTTATCCGTGTGGATCCAGATATTTATACTATGGCATGTGAGTTGTCCGTGCGGATTATAGCGCTTAGGCTGTAGGAGCCCCTCCGGAGTTTGTACACCCCCAGTGAGTGCGGGTACCCATTGAGTGTGAGTGTTGAGGGCTGAGAGCCGAGTGGTTGAGTTGTTGTGACGAGCTGAGTGACTGTTGCCCTGAGAGGATGTACTTGCTTTTCATTCGTTGTTGCCTTCTGTCATTGTTGTGAAATACTATGAAAGATTTTATATCCGGATTACATGAACTTTAACTGTATAAAACTGATTTGACTTAAACTGTTGGATTTGAAAGCATGTCTATTCTTTGCTGGAATTATTGAAAGTGAACTATAATTGTATAGCTCGTCACTATCTTCAGTTCCTTATTTATTATTGTTACTTGCTGAGTTGGTTGTACTCATACTACACCCTGCACTTCGTGTGCAGATCTAGATGTTCCCGGACATAGCGGGTGTTGATTATTTCGTACGGTTGACGTTTCAGAGATTCAAAGGTAGCTGTCGTGTTTCGCAGACCTTGCCTCTCCTTCCCTATCTCTTTTTACTGTATTTGGCCTTAGACTATTATATACCGTATTTTTCAGACTTGTATTCATATTAGATGCTCATGTACTCAGCGACACCAGGTTTTGAGAATATATTTTACCTAGTATTTGTGGGATTTTCACTTAAGCTTGAATTATGATATTTTTCGTATTTAAAAGAAATTGTGGTTTATTAAGATTGTCGGCTTTCCTAGTATCGAGATAGGCGCCATCACAATAGGTTAGGGTTTTAGGTTGTGACAAGTTAGTATCAAAGCTTAGGTTACATAGGTCTCACGAGACATGAGTAGGTTTAGTAGAGTCTTGCGGATCGATATGGAGGCGTTTGTACTTATCTTCGAGAGGCTACAGAACCCTTAGAAAAACTTCACTTTCTTGTATTCTATCGTGCAAATTTGTTGATTCCGGAAACTAAATTTCTGTTATTCTATTCTCTCATAAATTGTGAGGACATGTTCTACTGGATCGGACGGCTCTGCCACTAGTGCCACTAGTTATGGCCGAAAGAGGCTGGGGCCGTGGTAGAGTCCGTGACCGAGGTATAGCTCGTGCAGTTGTTGGAGCAGTACCTATAGTACCACCAGTTGCTCCAGCTCAGGAGCAGATTCCGTATACAGTTGAGCCGGCGGGACCAGCTCAGGCACCAGTTGTGCCCATTGAGATTCCAGGCCTTCAAGAGACTTTGGCCCAGATATTGACAGTTTGCACTGGTCTTTCACAAGTTGTTTCGTCTCAGGCCGCACCTGCCACTTCTCAGGCCGGGGGAGGTACTCATACCCCTGTTGCCCGTACTCCAGACCAGGTACTACAAGGACTTCATATACCGGGGGCACTACCAGCCTAGCCGGTTGCAGCTGCTCAGACCCCGGCAGTTCCTGTAATGGCAGATGATGAGCAGAGGAGACTCGAGAGATTTGAGAGGCTTCGACCTCCACCATTTAGTGGTACAGTCAGAGGATGCTCAGGGTTTTCTGGATAAGTGTCAACGGATGCTTCAATCAATGGGTATTCTAGAGACCAATGGGGTCTCGTTCACTACTTTTTAGTTTTTTGGGGCAGCCTTCAGATAGTGGGAGGCTTATGAGAGGCGCATGCCAGTTGGTGTTGTACCACTTACATGGAAGGAATTCTCCATTCTATTTTTGGAGAAGTTTTTGTCGTAGTCTCGTAGAGAAGAGTTGCGTAGCCAGTTTGAGCAGTTACGTCAAGATGGCATGTCTGTGACGCAGTACGAGATGAGATTTTCTGAGTTGGCTCATTACGTAGTCTATTTGGTTCCCACTGATAGGGAGAGTATTATGAGGTTTATTGATGGCCTCACATATCAGTTGCGGTTACTTATGACTAGGGAGAGGGTATATGGTGCTACTTTTGATGAGGTAGTTGACATTGCTCGACAGATAGAGATGGTTCGTAGCCAGGAACGTGGAGAGAGGGAGGCTAAGAGGCCTCGTGGTCCTGGTGATTTCAGTGGTGTTCCTTTAGGGGGTCAGGTTTACCGCGGTAGGGGTCGTTCTTACAGACACGCTCAGATGGGTCGTCCATCTCATCGTGGTTCATTAGCTAGCCACGATTCTTACAATGCTCACTTAGGTTAGTTTTCATTCAGTGCACTACTAGCGCAGAGTTCTCATCATGCCTCGTCCGCTCAGGCTTCTACAGGTAATTCCTCGGGATATCAGGAGCAGAAGTTCCGTCAGAGTAGGGGTTGTTTCGAGTGCGAAGAATTTGGTCATTTCAAGAGAGAGAGTCCTAGGCTGTTGAGTGGGGCTCCACAGCAGAGTCCTCGACTGATGGTACCAGCACCAACAATTCCACCACCCGCCCAACCAGCTCTAGGTAGGGGTCAGGCAGCTAGGGGTCACCCAAGAGGGGGATACCTATCAAGTGGCGGTCAGGCTCGATTCTATGATTTTCCTGCCATGCCAGATATTGTTGCCTTAGATGCAGTGTGATCACTGTGCCATAGGGAAGCTTCTATATTATTTGACCCTGGTTCCACTTATTCATATGTATCATCATATTTTTCTCATTATCTGGATATGACCTATGAGTCTTTAGTTTCACCTGTTTGTGTATCTACACCGGTGGACAATATTATTACTGTGGATCGTGTGTATCGGTCGTGTGTGGTGACTATTGGGGAACTGGAGACTAGAGTTGATCTCTTATTACTCGGTATGGTTGATTTCGATATAATTCTGGGTATGGATTAGTTATCTCCATGTCATGCTAATATGGACTGTCACGTAAAAACTATGACGTTGACGATGCCGGGGTTGCCAAAGGTTGAATGGAGGGGTTCTCTAGAGTTTATTCCTAGCAGGGTAGTTTCTTATTTGAAGTCCCAACGTATGGTTGGAAAGGGATGTTTGTCATATTTGGCCTTTATGAGATATGTTAATGCAGATACTCCTATTATTGATTCAGTACCGGTCGTGCAAGACTTTCCATATGTATTTCCTGCAGACTTGCTGGGTATATCACCCGACATGGATATTGATTTTGGTATTGACTTGGTACAGGACATTCATCATATTTATATTCCTCTGTATCGTATGACACTAGCTGAGTTAAAAGAATTGAAAGAACAATTTCATGAACTCCTTGAAAAGGGGTTTATTTGGCCTGGTGTGTCACCTTGGGGTGCACCGGTTCTGTTCGTGAAAAAGAAAGATGGTATTATGCGGATGTGCATCGATTATAGGCAGTTGAACAAAGTTACAATCAAGAATAAATATCCCTTGCCACATATTGATGACTTATTTGACCAGCTTCAGGGAACAAGGGTGTTCTCCAAAATTGATTTGAGATCCGGATATCACCAGTTAAAGTTTCAGGATTCAGATATTCTGAAGACGGCATTTAGAACGTGTTATGGCCACTATGAATTTCTTGTGATGTCCTTTGGGCTAACCAATGCCCCATCATCATCATTTATGCCTTTGATGAATAATGTATTCCATCCATATCTTGATTCATTTGTCGTAGTATTTACTGATGATATCCTGGTGTACTCACGTAGCCAGGAGGAGCATGCTCAACACTTGGGTATTGTATTACAAAGATTGAGAAATGAGAGACTTTGTGACAAATTCTCTAAGTGTGAGTTCTGGCTTAGTTCGGTGGCATTCTTGGGACATATAGTGTCCAGTGAAGGAATTAAGGTGGATCCGAAGAAAATAGTGGCAGTTTAGAGTTGGCATGGGCCACCTTCAGTTACTGAGATTCGGCATTTTCTCGGGTTGGCCGGTTATTATCGTTGCTTCGTGGAGGGATTATCGTCTATTGCATCGCCTATGACTAAATTGACCCATAAAGGTGCTCCGTTCAAGTGGACGGATGAGTGTGAAGAGAGCTTTCAGAAGCTTAGAATAACTTTGACTACAACTCCAGTATTGGTGTTACCTACAGGTTCAGAGTCTTATATTGTGTATTGTGACGCGTCACGTATTGGTCTCGGTGCAGTGCTTATGCAAGCCAGTAGGATGATTGCCTATGCGTCCAGACAGTTAAAGGTACATGAGAAGAATTATCTAGTCCACGATCTTGAGTTAGCAGCTATTACTCACACCTTGAAAATTTGGCGGCATTTTTTGTACGGTGTCCAATGTGAGGTATATACTGATCATCGGAGTCTACAACATCTGTTTAAACAGAAGGATCTTAATTTTCGGCAGCGGAGGTGGTTAAAGTTGCTTAAGGATTATGATATCACAATTATCTATCATCCCGGAAAGGTCAATGTAGTGGCCGATGCCTTGAGTCATAAAGGTAAGAGTTTGGGCAGCTTAGCATACTTACCGGTAGGAGAGAGGCCTTTAGCCTTGGATGTACAGGCTTTGGCCAACCAGATTGCTAGATTAGAGGTTTTCGAGCCGAATCCAGTTTTGGCTTGTGTGGTTTCTCGGTCTTCTTTGCATGATCGCATAAGAGAGCGCCAGTATGATGACCCACATCTTCTTGTCCTTAAGGACATGTTTCAACACGATGATGCCAAGGAAGTCACTATTGGAGATGACACTGTATTACGAATGCAGGGCAGGCTTTGTCTACCTAATGTAGATGGTTTGCATGAGCTGATTCTCCAGGAAGCTCACAATTCACGATACTCTATTCATCCAGGTACTGCGAAGATGTATCAGGATTTGAGGCAACATTATTGGTGGAGGCAAATGAAGAAAGATATAGTTGGATTTGTAGCTCGGTGTCTAAATTATCAACACGTAAAGTACGAGCATCAGAGACCGGACGGATTACTACAGAGACTTGAAATTACGAAGTGGATGTGGGAGCATATTATCATGGACTTCGTAGTTGGGCTTCCACGGACTTTGAGAAAGTTTGATGCAGTTTGGGTGATTGCAGATTAGTTGACTAAGTTCGCGCATTTTATTCTAGTTGGTACCAATTATTCTTCAGAGCGGTTGGCTGAGATTTATATCCGCGAGATTGTTCGCCTACACGGTGTGCCAGTGTCCATCATTTTAGATCGAGACACGCAGTTTACATTACAGTTTTGAAGAGCAGTGTAGCGAGAATGGGCACACAGGTGCAGTTGAGTACACCATTTCATCCTCATACGAACGGACAGTCCGAGAACACTAATCAGATATTAAAAGATATGCTACGCGTTTTTGTCATTGATTTTGGGGGTTCTTTGGATCAGTTTCTGCCACTCGCGGAGTTTGCTTACAATAATAGCTACTAGTCAAGCATTCTGATGGCTCTGTATGAGGATTTATATGGGAGACAGTGTCGGTCTCTGATGGTTTAGTTTGAGCCGGGTGAGGCTAGGATATTGGGTACTGACTTGGTATATGATACTTTAGAGAAGGTCAAAGTGATTCAGGAACGGCTTCGCAAGGCACAATTTAGAAAGAAGAGTTAATTAATGATGTTGTTTATATGGTTGGGAAGAAGGTTCTGCTTAAGATTTCACCCATGAAGGGTGTGTTGAAGTTCGGGAAGAAGGGCACGTTGAGCACTTGATATATTAGGCCTTTTGAGATACTTAAGAAGATTGGAGTTGTGTCTTATGAACTTGATTTGCCACCTAATCTATCAGGTGTTCATCCAGTGTTCCACGTATCCATGCTTCGAAAGTATGTCGGGGATCCATCTCATGTTCTGGATTTCAGTACAGTACTGTTGGACAGTAATTTGACTTATGATGTGGAGCCGGTGGCTATTTTAGACCGGTAGGTTCGAAAGCTGAGGTCAAAGAACATAGCATCAGTGAACTTACAGTAGAGAGGCCAACCAGTCGGAGAAGCTACTTGGGAGATTGAGCAGGAGATGTGGTACAAATATCCATACCTATTTGAGACTTCGGGTATGATTCTAAACCCGTTCGAGGATGAACGTTTGTTTAAGAGGGGGAGAATGTAACGACCCGACGGTCGTTTTGAGTATTATAACCACGTTCCCCCCATTAACTGCTCAATTTATACTTTACAATTGTTTTATGACTTACCGGGTTAGTTGGTTCGGGTCCGAAAGGAATTGGAGTGAAACAAGACACTTAGTCTCATAATTAAAAATTTAAGTTAGAAAAGTTGACCGGATGTGGACTTATGTGTAAACGATCTCAAATTCAAATTCTGATAATTCCAATAGTTTCGTATGGTGATTTTGGACTTAGTAGCGTGTACAAAAAATTATTTGGAGGTCGATAGAGGAATTAGGCTTGAAATGGCGAAAGTCGGAAGTTTGATTGGGGGTTGACTTTTTTATATCGGGGTCGAAATCCGATTCTAACAATTTTAATAGGTATGTTATGTCATTGTGTGCAAAATTTGAGAGCAATCGGACATGATTTGATAGGTTTCGACGTTGTTTGAAGAAATAGAAAGTTTCAAAGTTCATTAGGCTTGAATCTATGTGTGATTCATGTTTTTAGTATTGTGAGATGTGGTTTGAAGAGTCGACTAAGTTCGTATGATATTTTAGGACTTGTTGGTATATTTGGTTGAGGACCCGAGGGCCTCGGGTGAGTTTGCATGGTTAATAGGTCAAAAGTTAGACTAGAATAACTGCTGCAATTTCCTTATGCTGGGAATTTCTTTTGCTGGAAATTCGGGGAGCCCAGAATCGAGCCCAAAGTCAAACCACGATCGACCCCAGGGTCGAAGCCATGATCGAAGGCCAGGTTCAAGGGCCATGATCGAGGGCCATGGTCAAGGGTAAGGATCAAGGCCCAGGATCGAGGACACCGATCGAATGCCAAGATCGAGGCAGGACCGAGGCTGTCTAGGCAGAATTATAAAGCACGGGACTTCGCCCCATTCACCATTTTGACGAATTGGAGCTTGAGGAGAGGCGATTGTTGATAGACTTTCAAGGAAAACTTGAGGTAAGCCCCTTATGATTATTTCTACTCCATAATATTAAATTATCATCGAATAATTCGACTAGATTATATGTTTTTGAGGTGTAAATCGGAGATTTGAATTTAGAAATTTGGAAATAAGATTTGATGATTTGGAGGTCGAGTTGAGATCGGATTTTGGTAAAATTAGTATTTGATAATTCCAATAAATTTTATTGACTGAAACAAATTATTTATGACTAGATTCGAGGCATTCAGAGGCCATTTTGTGAGGCAAACGTATAGCAGAGAAAAGAATTTTATGTTTTGAGGTATGTAACAGTTTTAAATCTGGTCTTGAGGGTATGAAACCCCAGAATTTGGTATCATGTGATTACTTTGGAGGTGACGCACATGCTAGGTGACGGGCGTGTGGGCGTGTACTGAGGGCATTGTGACTTGGTCCGTCCCATGGAAACTATAAAGTTGAATAACTTGTTATCTTTGAGCTCTCTATGTGTTGTGGAAATTTGATTGTAAGTCATGTTAGAAACCGTGTTTAGGCTATATGTTGGTACTATTGGGACCCACCGAGGTCGTGCACTTGTTGACCTATCTGCTTAATTGTTGTTTTGTACTCAGTCATAATTTATTTGATTATTTTATCCCAGTCTCTATTGTTCATTATTGATGCATCATATCATTGTTGTTTGGGCTGATTTCATGATTATTGGGGCCCCGAGAGACTGGAGAGATTTATAATTGAGTGAGGCCGAGGTCCTGATTGTGAGATATTGATACTATAGCAATTGAGTGTCCGTGCATCATGTGAGTTGGCCGTGCAGATCCAGATATTGATACTATAGCACGCGAGTTATCTGTGCGGATCCAGATATTTATACTATGCACGTGAGTTGTCCATGTAGATTATAGTGATTGGGCTGTAGGAGTCCCTCCGGAGTCTGTACACCCCTAGTGAGCGCGGGTACCCATTGAGTGTGAGTGCTGAGGGCTGAGAGCCGAGTGGTTGAGCTGTTGTGGCGAGTTGAGTGACTGTTGCCCTGAGAGGCTGTACTTGTTTTTCATTTGTTGTGCCTATCTGCCATTGTTGTGAAATACTCTGAAAGATTTTATATCCAGATTAGATGAACTTGAATTGAATAAAACGGATTTGACTTAAACTGCTGGATTTGAAAACATGTCTATTCTTTAATGGAATTATTAAAAGTGAACTATAATTGTGTAGCTCGTCACTATCTTCAGTTCCTTATTTATTATTGTTACTTGATGAGTTGATTGTACTCATATTATACCTTGCACTTCGTGTGCAGATCCAGGTGTTCCCGGACATAACGGATGTTGATTCTTTCGTACGGTTGATATTTCGGAGATTTAGAGGTAGCTGTCATGTTTCACAGACCTTGCCTCTCCTTCCTTATCTCTTATTTACTATATTTGGGCTTAGACTATTATAAACCGTATGTTTCTGACTTGTATTCATATTAGATGCTCATGTACTCAGTGACACCAGTTTTTGGGAATATGTTTTACCTAGTATTTGTGGGATTTTCATTTAAGCTTGAATTATGATGTTTTTCGTATTTAAAAGAAATTGTGGTTTATTAAGATTGTCGTCTTGTCTAGTATCGAGATAGGTGCCATCACTACAGGTTAGGATTTTAAGTCGTGACACTAGAGTAGCCAGTAGACTATGAGAATTGAAGGAATTTTTTTTTTGACTTAGTTAATGTGGCAGAGAAGATGGGACATGTGGGTCACATTTGATTTAGTATCTACTTTATCATGATTTTCATTAAAAGCTAGAATATGGGCCCTTAAGGGTAAAATTGGTACTTAGGTGATTTGGCAATAGTCTACTCTTGTTTATTAAACTTCGTACCCAGTCAAACTACCTCATTTAATATGAAACGGAGGGAGTATAAATTACAGATATTAACATCAAAGAAACCAGAGGGGAGATAAGTAGAGAAGTATAGATAGAGACAAATTAAATGACAAATTAAGGAAAAACACTTCTAACCATTTCAGTCTACTCTTCTATCCCTGTCAGTTTTTTATACCTCAAGAGAAAAATAAAATGACAAAGGAAAAACAATTCTAACCATTTCAGCCTACTATATTCTATATCTATTAGTATTTTAAAAGGGGCATGAGGCAATACGTTTTACTCAATATGGGGCAAAATGTAAGTCCAGAGACATGGGGAATAAGTTCCATAAATTCTTAAATTTTAATCCATAAATTAATAAAATAGTATAATAATACAAAAATATAGAATGCACATTAATGTTTTTTAAAATCAAAAGGAATTTGTTCACCCTCAAAATTGGATAAGAATTAAACTTGTAATGTGGATTTAAGAATACATGGTTTCACTTAATACCAATTGATAAATATGAAGATTAATAATAGAATTGAACAATGAAGCAAATCAAACTAGTGTTTGAATAGAACTCAACCCTTGAGTTAGAGTATCCTCGAACTGGTTGATGCAAGGACAATAAAAATATAATAAGCCGAAGAACAAGAGCGTGAGCGAGAAAGAAAAATTATATTGCTTTTGTATCAGTTGTGTCCTTACAAATGGTTAGAACTCCCCTTTATATAGTAGATGGATTATATATATGGTAAAATCCTAATTACACAAGAAAATCCCATGATTAACTAAACAACCGTTCTTGATTCGATCCGTTCCGAAATTTCTGCCATGATCTTCGACCAGTCGCGGATATATCACTTTTATGTTATTACGCTATCTTCGGTATTGGTCGATGCCTGTCTTGTTTGTTCTCGATTGTTGTCGGTCTCGATCTTGGAAGGTGTCTCGAATCTCGAGCTCGGTATCTTGTCTTCGTGCCTTAACCCGATCCACTTTGGGGTTGACCTTCGATGCAACCTCTTGGTCTCGGTCAGCATAGAAAAAAATCGGGTGGGCCCGATTTTAACCGTATAAAGATAGTCCCCTCATCTTTTGGAGTATAACGACAAGGAATGAACTAAGTCTTCGATTCTCTATCTCGACCTATCATGACATCATCCATGTCATGACGTCATCCTTGTAAATGACCGAAAACGTCATGTCAGTACAGTTCCCCAAGTCATTAATGAGCGTCAGTTGGTGGTCGGCCACTAGTGCTTTTGAATCATCACTGTAAATCCCATAAATAGGCCCTCTCTTCATTGATTCAAATTTTACTTTCACTTTCTTCTCCAAAGCCTTTACCTCTTTCAAGTTTCTCCATTTTGCGAAATCTTCAGGTTTTGTTGTCAACCTTTTCTCAAAACACCAAGTCCTACTACTTTCTTCTTTCTTCAAACTCATATGAAAAATGGCAAAAATATCAAAAACGGTACCACAAAAAGAGGTTGCTTCATCTTCTCAACCGGCCGGCAGGAAAACGTCGGTGGAACCCCGTATTGATTAGTGTATTCCCCTCCGATTTCAAAACTGATAAGGCTTCATTGGTTCCAGGTCGATGTGAGCCTATGTCAAGATATTTATGCTCGATAACAGAGAAATATCTCGAGCAGGTAAAGAAAGACAGTAACTGGGGGGATAAAGAGGTGGTGATATCAACCGCCAAAGAGGACATAACTACCCATGTGGAAGGGTTTTTAAGTGTTTACACTTAACCTTTCACGTTGGGACCCATCGACCCCATCGTCGTTGATATTTGTCGTCAGTATCAAATAACCCTAGGCCAAATCCATCATTCTTTTTGGCGAATTTTTATTCTGCTCCGATTCTTCGTGAGCAAAGTCGAGGGGATGCCTTTCACCCTCGACCACCTCATCAGGTTATACAGCCCCCGCTTCTATCGAGGCGGGTTAATAAAACTCCAATGCCGGAACACCAAAGTGTTGTTCTCAAGCATAGATGAGGACAAGGACCAAGGCTGGAAGGGCCGGTTCGTTCGAGTGAGGATTTCTAACCTAATCTCGACTGAGAAAATGCCATTTCCTGAGAGATGGAATATGAAAAGTAAGTATAATCCTATTATTAGTTCTTATTTGATGTTTTTCCCTTTTAATTCTTCTTATCGATATCTCTTTCTGTGATATAGAAGTTGCTTTGATGCCTCTTGCAATTCCTAATCACGAAAGCTGGGTTCGAGACCTGGCCTCAACCTCTACGTACACCGAGCACTCATGGCACGGTTTATCGAAGGGTCGATGGGAGGCCAAAAATCATGGTAAGTCTCTTTTACATATATCTGATGATTTGATCAAAATGTCTTTCTTATACTTAACCAATTTTCTTGTGTGTAGGCCTGGAAATAAATGCGGTCATGAGGCCCCCGTATGGAGAGGAAGAGACTTCGGACCTGGTTCCTAAACCGGCGAAGGACAACAATAGAAAAAGGGCCTCGGCTTTCGAGGATCCAGAACTTAAGAAAAGGACGGCTCGAAAGCCGAGGAAGAACAACATCCCTCTGACCGAATAATCTGTTCGGTGTCTAAGATATGACGACGACGAAGAAGAAGAAAAAAACGGCTCCGTACTGGTGGCCCGAGTGAAAAAACCAGCGATGCCCCAAAGGCAGCTAGATCAATGGCGGTTGATAAGGCTCCACCTCGAATTGAGGGGATATCGGAGAAGGACTCGGGCAAAGTCCCCGAGTCGTTGGAGATCGAGGATGCCTCCCACCGAAGTGAACAAACGGTGGGTATATCTGAAGGCATCGGCCCCGAAGCCCTTCGAACTGAGGAGAACTCCCCAAGTAACTCACTTGGGGCAA
This sequence comes from Nicotiana tabacum, assembly GCF_000715075.1. Lineage (NCBI taxonomy): Eukaryota > Viridiplantae > Streptophyta > Magnoliopsida > Solanales > Solanaceae > Nicotiana > Nicotiana tabacum. Next base: position 105,753,495 of record NC_134093.1, read on the forward strand.
TAGTAATCGAAGACTCGCCCACTCTCCCTGCCTTTTCCGAAAGGGAGATTAGGGATGCCCGAGCTTTGGGGACCCTCGAGGTAGACGGAGCTCATGAGGGAGAGGACCCCTTTCACGATTTGTTTACAGGTATCGAGGATGCTGCTTGCCCGAGTGATGCATCAGGTCTTTTCTTCGAGGTTCAACGAGCCATGAATTGGGTAGGTCTCGATTCCCTTTGTTGATGTCATATTCTTTATTTAATTTATGCCTTGTGAAAGTTTTGTTTTATTTATGCCTCATGAACATTTTGTTCATAAGTTCGAGGGTTAGGCAATTTGATCGAAACCGAACTAGAGTAGTTTTTATAATCGAGTGAGTGCTTGCTCGAACTCGGAGTAGGGTGACCCTTAGGTTTTAATTGAGTGAGGATGATTTATTCGAACTCAAAAATAAACTGGCCCTTTAGGTTCTTGAATTAGGCCGATATGGTCATAGCAAAAAGAATGGATTTCTCCCCCTTTTCGGTTTGAAACGATTATCGTTTAATCATATAAATTATGTTGTGCCTTAACTCGAAATAAAGGATACGATAGAGAGTTGGAACGGTTCCGTACCCATTATGATTTTCAAGGGTCGATATTATCGAGATCCTTTGTTTCGTAATGCCTTAGCATAAAATAAAGGATTTGTTAGAGAATTCGAATGCCTTTGTATCCAATATGGTTTTTGAGGGACGATATTACCAAGACCCTTAGAAATTTAGTATAGGGTAGCCTTTTTAACCAGTTTGTGAAAATATTCGAAGTCCTGTTTAATAACGGGAATCAAACGTCTCTGAACCGTGTTGATTTGGCCGTAGCCTTAAACTTAGGATTCGCCTTTTGGGCTCGTTCCCCTGTTATACTTCGAACTTGTTCGAAGTATCATTCCCCGAATGAGGGTGGTCGTGGCCTATAAAATCGAGGATTGCCTTTTTAAGGTCTTACGATCTCGAGGTTTAGTAATTAGATCGCGTCGATTGTTTGGACGGCAGTCCCCGAGTATCGGGTAAATTGTTTGAACTTCAGTTGTAATCGGCCCTTAAGCCAGTTTCCACCATAGATCATAAGTATGAAATTGTAAAGTATAATTTTTTTCTAAAGCATGGAGTATCTGGTAAGGAAAAATACTTCTTCCTACAGATTATACATGCGTACATGTTCTTCCTTAGAAATAATATCGTTTGAGGAGTGACATGTTTCAATTATTTGACAATTGTTTGTCGTTCATCATGTCGAGTTTGTAAGATCCTTTTCTGATGATATCGAGGATCTAATACGGTCCTGTGATCACCTAATTTTTTACCATGCTTGGATTTTTTCCAACTCTCTCACGTCACTTAACACACACCTTACCACCAACACAATTATTCCCTCACAACTCCCACTCCCACTCTTTATCTTTAACAACTCACACTCCACTCTTCATCTTTAATAACTCACACAAACATTTCCCTCATATGATCTCTCCACAAACACAAAAGGACAGTCACAAAAAAAGGAGCTTCATCTCCACCCTAAAGACCAAAAACACCCTCAATATAATTGCTACAAAAATCAGTCATGAAGGAGAGGAGAAACCAACAAAAAACGAGCTGCAAATCCAGACCCAAAACTCCCTCAAAACAGCTCAAAAACGAGCTGAAAACCAGTCCACCCACAGATGCCGATAAACCCCCAAAACATCCTATTTTCTCCAGTTAAACACCCTCAAAAATTAGCTGGAAATCCACCCCCAAACCCACCTGAAAACAGCCTTGAAACAGCCATGAAAACCAACTGAAACTTCACTCGAACCCACACCTGAAACAATCCGAGAAACCACCAAACTCCAACCACTAAACAACTCCAATAACAGCTTTAAACCACCTAAAATTATTCTCGTCTTCATCGGTCAGGCGAGGCTTCTATGTCGACGTTCCGGTTCGCAATTTCGGCGTTTCTGTCCAACATTTGTTGATTTGTTATTTCGATTGAGTTATAAATTTACAGCTTTATTCATCAATATAAAGGTCCATTCGAATCCATTTTTTCAGTATTTATTTACATTTATAGTATACACTTGCTTTGATATATTAGTGTTTCTATCTGCTCGTGATGAATTTCATTTGCTCTATGGAAAATACTTGATCTTTTTCGTAATGTTTGTGTTCAGATTACATATTAATTGGTTTACATATCGGTTTTAAATATTAATTCGTTTGAGTACATGTAAGTTTGTTTTGGACGATTTCTGTTAAATATGCTATGGACTTTGATTTAGTTTTCTTACTTATATGGTTATGTTACATTTCTTTTGTTTTAGCATATTGAAGTGATGATTTAAGTGAGTTTGTTAAATTGGATAAATGGAAAATTAAAGTTGTTTCTTTCTTGGCAAGGAATTAGAATAGCTCATGAGTGGTGTTAAGTCAGAAGAGTGTAAAACTCTTAAGCATCACAATAATCCCAAACTTAGGAAAACAATTTTTGAGTACGTTAGAGTGCTTTAAGCGCGCCCTAAATTAATCAAATCATCATATTTACGTATACGTTCGCGTGACATAATTGCGATTTCTAAAATTAAAACCGAAGTACGTGTTCGGGAAACTTTGGCCAAAACAATCTTAATATAATAAAATGCTATTAATTGTGTACACGTACGCGTGACATGATTTTGGCACAATAAAAAAATGGATTCTCACACGTGATTTGTTTCAATGATAATTCCATAGTTCAATAATTAAAAATGGATAGATAAAACATGGAAAACAATAAATCACAATTTATCCAAATTTAATTCAAGCCAAGTTGAAGTCAATAAAGAGACCGTGCTAGAACCACGGAACTCGGAGAATGCCTTACACTTTCTCCCCGGTCAACAGAATTTCTTACCCGAACTTTGTTTTCGCAGACCAAAAATAATAGAGTCAAACCTTCCTTTGACTAGGGATTCAAATAAAAGGTGACTTGGAACATCCCAAAACTCAATTCCAAGTGGCGACTCTGTAAGTAAAATAATCCATACTCAAGTTTGTCACTTTAAATGGAAAAACTCTTTATCCCAATCCATATGACACACTATATCTTTTGGGGGTAGAAAAGGGGTATGACAACTCCCTCCCAATTTGGGCCGAGTTTTCCTTCGTTTGGGTCTCGAGTATTGAGGGTGACTTTTCTCAGTACTAAGTCCTCGATTCTAAAATGTCGAAAATTGGCTCTTCGGTTGTAGTACCTTTCGATCCGTTGCTTCTGTGTGGACATTCAAACGAGGGAGGTTTCCCGTTTTTCATCTTACAATTCGAGACTTGTATTCATAGCCTCGTGATTCGACTCTTCCGTTGCATATCGAAACCTGACGCTAGGTTCCCCGACTTCGACCGGGATCAGAGCTTCGGTGCCATATACTAAAGAGAATGGTGTTGACCTCGAACTTGATTTTGTGGTCTTCAAGAAACTTTGTTACTTTGCTGCCGATGAATTGCTTTCCATTGTTACATACGATCTCGACAGGCATTCCGGATCGATATATAATGTGGTCCCAGATGAAGTCGATAACTTCTTTTTCCCTGACCTTTTCAAAAGCCTGTGCTTCAACCCATTTAGAGAAATAGTCAGTCATAAATTAAATGAATTTAGCTTTACCTCGGGCCAATAGTAGAGGGCCGACGATATCCATTCCCCATTTTATGAAGGACCATGGGCATAGGACCGAATGGATTTTCTCCCCAGGTTGGTGGATCATCGGCTCATATCTTTTACACTTGCCGCACATTCGAATGAATTCCTTCGTATAGTTTTCCATATTGTCCCAGCAGTATCCTGCTCTGATGACTTTGTGAACCAATGATTCAACACCGGAATAATTTTCACAAGTTCCCTCGTGCATTTACCGTAGGACGTAGTCGGTGTTTCCGGGACCCAAACATATTGCCAATGGTCCATTGAACTTCCTTATATATAGTGTTCCATCTTCGGCCAATGTGAATCGTGCGGTCTTCCTACGTAGAGTCCTCGATTCCTTAGGATCCGATGGAAGCTTTCCGTTCTTTAGGTACTCGATATATTTATTCCTCCAATCCCAGGTCAGACTTGTGGAGTTTATTTCGGCGTGGCCTTCTTCGATCACCGACCTCAAAAGTTGCACAACAGTCCCCACACTAATTTCATCGTCTTCGACCGATGACCCCAAATTAGCAAGGGCATCAGCTTCGTTGTTTTGCTCTCACGGTATATGTCGTAGGGTCCTTTCTTGAAACCGATGTAGTGTCACCTGTAATTTATCCAAGTATCTTTGCATTTGATCATCTCGAACCAAAGGTTCTGTTGACTTCGTTTACCACAAGTAAGGAGTCACATTTGGCTTCGATAACCTCTGCTCCCAAACTCTTAGCTAGCTCGAGACCTATAATCTTGGCCTCAAACTCGGCCTCATTGTTAGTTAACTTGGATGTTTTCATAGATTGTCTAATTGTATTACATGTGGGAAGCTTCAAAACGATTCCTAGCCCATTACCCTTCACGTTCGAAGTGCCATTTGTGAATAGGGTCCACACCCCCGATGTTGTACCCGATTTAATTATAGTTCTTTTTCGACCTCAGGTACGAGGGCTTGCGTAAAGTCGGCCACGAAGTCTGTATATGATTGGAAAAACTCTTTAACTCAATCCATATAACACACTATATTTTTTGGGGGTAGAAAAGGGGTGTGACAGTTCTAGCGACTCTGCTAGGGAAACTCTCAAGAATTCGAGCTTGTACATTGACTTTGTTTGGCTATATTAATTTTTGTATATATTGTAATTTATTTGGGCCTAATGTATTACTTGTCTACTTTTTTCCTTTTTGATATTGTTGAACTGTACATATAAATTGTATCCTCTCGCACCCCTCTGAGTCTTCCTATAGTTAGTTATGTTGTGTTTGCCTACCAACTTCTGCTGAAGGATTTAGTCACATATGATTTGGCGGGAGAGCCGTTATCTAGCCAGTGTTGTTCTACTACTGGTGACGCTTGATGCTCCTCGGCTCGGGTTGTTCGCCTGGGTAAGCCAGGTCTAGATACCATCTCCTTTAGGATTTGGAAACTTAGAAGAACAAGCCACAAGCAATGAATATCCCTAGTAGGCTACGCTTTATTTGCATCATGTGCATTTGACTTAGTAGCGTTCGACATAGGGGTCGAGTTCTATTTTAGGACAAGTACCTTGTTGAGACCATTATGTCATGTTATGTGCTACTTGTTGTATTATTTGGGAGGCCTGCATGTCGACCGACTTCAGCATAAATCAGTTGAACGAACAGAGAAAAAATGATGTGGTCTAGTCCATATGATTTTTAAAGATTAATTTTCATAAAAATCAAAAAACAAAAAGAACATAGTCGGTTTTAACCGAACTATGTGGGTCTGATTCTCATCGGATGTGAGATATGTAGGGAAACCTCATCGGTTCCGGCCCCCAATTTTCAAAAATCCAAAAAACTATTTTTCTTTAATTCTTTCTTTAGAAGTCTTTCCTTAGAAAATCCCAAATATTTAAAAAAACAAAAATATTTTCTTACTTTTTAGAAGTCTTTCATTTAAAAAATAAAATCAAAATCCAAAAATATGTTTTTTCCTTCTTTAGAAGTCTTTCTCCAAAAAACAAAAAGAAATCTATCAAAATCCAAAAAAATGTTTTTTCTTTCTCCTTTAAGAAGTCTTTATTTTCAAAAATTCCCTACGAAAACAAAAGGACCTAGCTTATGTACTTTGTTCCTAGTATTCCTGAACTACGTAATGATTTGATTCATGCGGCGTCATGATAAGTAGGCAATCCTCATTGGATTCGATCATAAACAAATTGAGTGAAAAAATAAACTGAAAAAAAAACAATTCAGTGAAAGAGAAAGAATAGAGAGAAATAAATAAATAAATAAATAACAAAGTAAAACAAAGAGCAAAATACAACAAAAAATAGAAAGAAAAAAGAAATCAGGGTATGAAAAAAAAATCAAAAACAAAAAGAAGAGAAAATAGAAAAAAGAAAAGGGGAGAGCCTCCCGAGAAGGAACCAATTCACCCCTGTTGGTGAATCATACTCGAGCTTGTTCCAAAAAGCTAGTCAGACTAGATCTACTGCAGAGCCAGTAATCTCGAACAGGCACACCGGGATAATGCTAGATGCGAATACCACTCTGGAGCAGTGGGACATGATACAGAAGACTGTTGGATTCTTTAGAGAGCAGTGGAAGACCTCATCGAGGTCAAGGCAATAGTGCTTAGGGATGAAGAGGCCCCTAATATGATGAACAATCCTCTGCCTACTTACACCAATGGGCCATTAGTCGGAATAATCTGTGAAGATGAGAAATTTGATCCAGCACTGAAAGCCACAGTAGCCATTTCCACGGCAGAAGAGAAACCTAAAAACGGGCACCAAACCTGAAAAGTTCTCTATCAGATGGGAGTCTCGGTAGCCAGTCTTGTTATATTTTCTGCGTCCGGATTATTTCAGGGTGTAATGAGGATGTTTTACCTTTATTGTCTTACTTTATGATGTAAACCCTTCTATCTTTAAAATTATTTTAAAAAAAAATCAAATCAAATGAAATTAATATTTCATTGAATGTCTCTTTTATTAATCTTGTCACCTTTCTTATTCTCTTTTCAGTTCTGTTAATGCAGATTTTAATGACATGACATGCTTGCGGACTTCGTGCCTAGATCCTAAAATGCTGTCAGACCTCAAAATAATGAATCAAGAGGCAAAATGTGTAGAAGATAAGGCTTGTGAGAAAATAAACAAAGAATTGGAACAGTAGTCCTAGGCCAAGTCCGAATGAAATCAGAAGAAGTTGAAATTCCCTCTCTTTGGATCATTGTTGAAGCCGAGATTGAGGATAAAGAGTGGGTCAAGAATGGATTGGAACATTTGATACTGATTGATGAAAAAAGTTGACCACAGTTTGTCACGAGCAGTTGTACCAACAAAGAATGGCTAGTGCCTACAATAAGAAAGTGCGGCCCAGGAAATTTGAAGTGTGGCGACTTGTTCTGAGATGTATCCTCCCGCATCATGAAGAAGCTAAAGGAAATTGGCTCCAAATTGATGCAGTCAAAAAGGTACTATGTTTGACCCTTCACGCACCTTTAATGCTCTTTGATTGAGATTACGAAGGCTTTCATTCTCGCTTCCTAAACACCATTAATCCTTTTTGCCAACCCTTTGAGTCGGTTGCCTTTCTTTGATTACCCTCTTTGGAACCTGAAGGAGTTATTGAAAAGAAAAAAACCAAGAAAAAAAAGGAAAAGGAAAGAGAAAGACAAAAAAAAAAGGTTCATGTTACCTTGAACTACGTTCGACTTGATTCCGAAAGGATATGTAGGCAGCCTCTCTCTGGGGTAGATGTTATAATTGTTCGGTGATGGTCTCGTCTGGAAGGTTCCAAAGTTGTAATTCAATCCAAATGCTTTCTACCCTAAAATCTTGTTCAAGTCCTTCCGATCGATCGGCAAAGAGGTTCAAAATGGGAGGATACAACTACTTGGATCTAATGCAACCAAATGAGAGAAATAAAATGACAGAGTCTTATTGGTAAAAACCCTCACGGGCACCATAAGGCGACGGTAAACAGAGAAATTGAAAATGAGAGTCTTGTTAGTGAAAACTCGCAAAGAGTACTATATGGCGATGGTGAGAAGAGAAATGAGAGAGGTTAGCTGGTGAAAACCCGCAAAGGGCGCCACTGATCGAAAAAGAGGATCCTCAATCTCTGACATTGACACAGTCCTGGGCAAGGTTTCTCGGTTTCAAGGCAAAGGTTGTGATGAATTTCTGAGAGTCAGACGGTTTACACAGATCGGGCATCCAGTCCAAAAGGCATGTCATGTTCATTGAGTTCCGCATGTACTTCAGATAAGTCCTTTCCTTTCCCCGAAAGAGATACCTCTTGTCTAAATTCATTCTCCATTCTGAAGTATGTTTTTCCTTGAATCCCTTTTGGTCTAACTCTGTTTTGAAACTAAGGAAAAGAAGGGATAGCAAGACTGATTTATAGGACTCCGGTTTGATATAACCTAATATGCAAAAAAGGCACCTAGATTCGGCCGGGGCATCAAGTTGACCTCGACTGGCCATGGCGTTTGATACATCGAAATCAAAAACTCTTGTAAGGATGAAATCAAATTGAAAGTGCCTACAAGGGCAAAACGAAGTTTAAAAGGTTAAATCCTAGGTGGCTAACTGTTTTGACAAAGTTTGAAAAGCCAAAGGTTCCCCAATGCTCTGAAATTGAAAGTTGTGGAGGAAAGAAGTCGAAAGTGAGATGCCACAAAGGCAAAACAAAGTTGAAAAAGTCTTCCCATGCGACCAAATGTCATGTATAAGTTTGAAAAGTCAAAGGATCTACGGGGCCAGATATGCAAGTGGTATTCACAAACCATCTAGTGACAGGTTGAAATCATCATCAAAAGAAGATGGGCACAAAGTCAAGTTGCCCAAGACATCAAGGCCATAAACCAACCATCACTTTTAAAACTCACAGTTTTTCTTTGTTTGCAGCAGGAACAAAGAAGTGAAGAATGGCGATTCCTAAAGGACGAATGTCACCAAAGGCTAGTTTCCTTAAAATCTCCAATTTCCCTTTATTTTTAGCATGCATCACTACTTTTTATACCTCTCATTTTCGTATCTTAACCCAGGTAGAAATTTTTCGCCTAGGGGGATCCAGCTCATAGTTCCAGATAGAAGTACTCTTTGCCCAGGCTGTTTTACGTAGCTTAACCCAGGTAGAACCTTTTCACCTAGGGGGATCCAGCTCATAGTTTCCGGGAAGAAGCACTCTTCGCTTAGGTTATTTTACGTAGCTTGACCCAGGTAGAACTTGTTCCCCTAGGGGGGTCCAACTCACAGTTCAAGGTAGAAGTACTCTTTGTCAGGTTGTTTTACGTAGCTTAACCCAAGCAGAACCTTTTTGCCTAGGGGGATCCAGCTCACAGTTCCGGGTAGAAGTACTCTTCACCCAGATTGTTTTTCGTAGCTTAACCCAGGTAGAACCTTTTCGCATAGGGGGATCCAGCTCATAGGTCCGGGTAGAAGTACTCTTCGCTCAGGATGTTTTTCGTGGCTTAACCCAGGTAGAACATTTTCACCTAGGGGGATCCAGCTCATATTTTTGGGTAGAGGTATTCTTCGCCCATGTTTACTTTTTGTAGCTTAATCCGGGTAGAAGTACTTTTTGTCCATGTTTGCTTTCTATGGCTTAACCAGGTAGAACCATTTCGCCTAGGGGGATCTAGCTTATAGTTTCTGGGTAGAAGTACTCTTCGCTCACGATGTTTTACGTAGCTTAACCCAGGTAGAACCTTTTCGCCTAGAGGGATCCAGCTCATAGTTCCGAGTAGAAGTACTCTTCGCTCAGGGGTTGTTTTACGTAGCTTAACCCAGGTAGAACCATTTCGCCTAGGGGGATCTAGCTCATAATTTCTAGGTAGAAGTACTCTTCGCTCACGATGTTTTACGTAGCTTAACCCAGGTAGAACCTTTTCGCCAAGAGGGATCCATCCCATATTTCTGGGTAGAAGTACTCTTCGCCTAGATTTTCTTTACCTAGCTTAACCCAGGTAGAACCTTTTCACCTAGGGGGATCCAACTAATAGTTCCAGGTAGAAGTACTCTTTGCCTAAGCTGTTTTTCTTAGCTTAACCCAGGTAGAACCTTTTTGCCTAGGGGGATTCAGCTCATATTTCCGGGTAGAAGTACTCTTCGCCCAGGTTGTTTCTCGTAGCTTAACCTAGGTAGAACCTTTTCGCCTAAGGGGATCCAGCTCATAGTTCCGGGTAGAAGTACTCTTCGCCTAGGTTGTTTTTACGTAGCTTAACCCAGGTAGAACCTTTTCACCTAGGGGGATCCAGCTCATATTTCCGAGTAGAAGTACTCTTCGCTAATGTTTGATTTTCATAGTTTAACCCAGGTAGAACCTTTTTGCCCAGGGGATTCAGCATTATTTTCAGTAATACAGGGCGCCAACCCCTTGTTACATTTCTTTTTTCAGTAATACAGGGCGTCAGCCCCTGGTTATATATCATTTTCAGTAATACAGGGTACCAACCCCTGGTTACTTTCTTTTTCTGTAATACAGGGTACCAACCCCTGGTTACATTTCCTTACCAGTATCAGGGTACACCATTCCCTAGTTGATTTTATTTTAGACATAGGATCTCCACTTCCTAGTCTCTTTTTCCAACATAGGGTCTCCACTTCCTAGTTGATTTTTATTTTTAGATATAGGGTCTCCACTCCCTAGTCTCTTTTTTAACATAGGATTCTCACTCCCTAGTTGATTTTTATTTTAGATATAGGGTCTACACTCCTAGTCTTCTTTTCCAACATAGGGTCTTCACTCCCTAGTTGATTTTATTTTAGATATAGGGTCTCCACTCTCTAGTCTCCTTCCCAACATAAGGTACACCAATCCTTAGTTGAGATTATCTTTTTGACAATAAAGGAACACCATTCCAAAAAAAAAGTCATCATGATCTTTTCAAGGTATACTATTCCTGACCTTTTATTGCTTTCAATAATGAAATTTTCATAGTGCAAACTGGGGCAGAACAATTTAGTTCGTTTGTTTGTTTTGGTGTCTGAGCAGGTTTTACCTCGAGGCACAGGGTTCGAGAAGGCCAAAAGAAGAAGTCCTAATCCAGAATATAAAATTTAAAAAAAAAGAAGTGAACCCAAAATGCGGTAGCGGATGAAAAGACGTGGACTGCTCCAGACATAACTGAATTCACGAGCATTGCATCTCCCGTTTAGATCAGAAAGGTCGTGGATGAATCAACGAGCACCTACAACTAGCAAGCATCAAGGTTCAAATTAAAAATCTTCAAGAAGAAGCATTCAAGGCTCAAGATCAAGGTTTAGAAGACTTATAGATAGGAATCTTGTAACTCATAGCTGATAGGCATGTTTAGCATCTTTTTTCTTTTGATTTTGATGTAATAGCAGGACCACGGACCGGAGCCTCGATGGAACCTCACTCGACTCTCCAACTCATCATTCCATCATTTTCCTTGAACTACACACGACTTGATTCCCCTATAACCCGGGATATGTAGGTTGTCTAAAACCACGATTCAGTTACACTCTTTTCTCTTATCTCTTCCCTTTTGAATAATGGTATAGAAAATAATTAGTCATATCGCTCATCTTTTCTTTGCCTGAAAACTCTTCATGTTTCCAAGAAAATAAGGGCATGCTGTGAGCACCTAATTTTTTACTATGCTTGGATTCGGGAAACCCGAGCTTTGGGGACCCTCGAGGTAGAGGAGCTCATGAGGAATAGGGTCCCTTCCACGATTTGTTTATAGGTATCGAGGATGCTGCCGGCCCGAGTGACGTATCGGGTCTTTTCTTCGAGATTCAACGAGCCCTCAATTAGGTAGGTCTCGATTCCATTTGTTGATGTCATATTCTTCCATTTTCTGCCTAACTTTTTATATTTTTCAAATAGGCTTTAGCTCTTCATCAGGACGCATTTTCCAAGACTCGGGCCGAGCTTAGACGATGTGAGGCTGGGTTCCTAGGGTTTTTGGAGGAGAGAAATATCCACAAACTTCTTAGTGGGCAAAAAGAGAAAGAAATCAAGGATCTTCGAGCCGAGTTAGCCAAGGCTCACCAAGATCAGATAGACCTGATCGGGCAGGTAATAACAATTTTAAAAAGTCATTTGCTCAATTGAGGAACGGTGGCTAATATTTCTGTCTAACAATTGCAGTAGAAGATTGAGATGATCGAGCAGTTCCGCAAGGAGATCAATACGATAAAGGCGGAGTCCTTAGGGTGGAAAGAAGGTATGGACTGCTTTGCTGCACAAAAAGAGATTGTTCAGGCCCAATTATCATCTGCCGAAAGTCAACTTTGAGGCCTGAAGGAGAATAGTTCAGCTCAGGAAAAGAAGATAGGGGAGCTCGAGGCTCAGTTGGCTTCCGAACTTGCAAGGGCAAAAACTGAAGCCGAAAAAGCAAAGGCCAAGGCTGAGGCGATCGTGGTCGTCTACCGGGCTGATGTTGAACCTGCTCAAGCCCAAGTGAGAGAGGCTATCGAGACCGCTCAAACTAGAGCATATTGGATTGCCGAACTCGCCAAATGACAATCTCGGAAGGAAATCCTCGAGAAGATCCACGCTCGAGGTTTTGATCTTACCAACAAGATAATAAAGGCTAGAGAGTATGAAGCTGAAGCTGGAGCGCTGGCCACTTCCGATGATGATGATGATGATGGAAGCAAGATCGGGTCCGAGAATGAGGAGGACCTCGATGGAGAAGAAGCTGCCCCTAGAGGAGATCAGGAACCTTAGGATTTTTCACTTTTGATCTTTTGTATAGGATCTTGATCGAACCTTGTAAATATTCTCATATATATAAAGATCTCTTTCATTTCCAACTTGTCTTTATTTCATTTATGCCTTGTGAAAGTGACACGTTCCAATTATTTGACAATTGTTCGCCGTTCATCATATCGAGTTTGTAAGATCCTTTTTCGATGATATCGAGGATCTGATACGGTCCCGTGAGCACCTAATTTTTGATCATTCTTGGATTTTTTCCAACTCCCTCACGTCACTTAACACACACCTTACCACCAACATAATTATTCCCTCACAACTCACACTCCCACTCTTCATCTTTAACAACTCACACTCCACTCTTCCACTTTAACAACTCACACAAGCACTTCCCTCACATGATCCCCCCACAAACACACATGGACACTCACAAAAAAAGGAGCTTCATCTACACCGTAAAGACCAACAAAACCCTCTATATAATTGCTGCAAAAATCAGCCATGAAAGAGAGGAGAAACCAGCAAATAATGAGCTGCAAATCCAGCCCCAAAACTCCCTCAAAACAGCTCAAAAATGAGCTGAAAACAGCCCCAAAAATGAGCTGAAAACTAGTCCACCCACAGCTGCCGATAACCCCCTAAACAACCCCTTTTCTCCAGTTAAACACCCCCAAAAATGAGCTGGAAATCCACCCCCAAACCCACCTGAAAATAGTCTTGAAACAGCCATGAAAACCAACTGAAACTTCACTCGAACCCACACCTAAAACCAACCGAGAAACCACCAAACTTCAGCCACTAAACAACTCCAAAAACAACTTTAAACCACCTAAAATTGTTCTCGACTTCATCGGTAAGGCGAGGCTTCTATGTCGAAGTTCTGGTTCGTAATTTTGGCATTTCCGTCCAACGATTGTTGATTTGTTATTTCGATTGAGTTGAAAAGTTTCAGCTTTATTTATCAATATAAAGGTCCATTCGAATCCATTTTTCTCAGTATTTGTTTACATTTTTAGTATACACTTGCTTTGATATATTAGTGTTTCTATCTGCTCGTGATGAATTTCATTTGCTCTATGAAAAATACTTGATCTTTTTCGTAATGTTTGTGTTCAGATTACGTATTAATTGGTTTTAAATATTAATTCGTTTGAGTACATGTAAGTTTGTTTTGGACGATTTCTGTTAAATATGCTATGGACTTTGATTTAGTTTTCTTACTTATATGGTTATGTTACATTTCTTTTGTTTTAGCATGTTGAAGTGGTGATTTAAGTGAGTTTGTTAAATTAGATACATGGAAAATTAAAGTTGTTTCTTTCTTGGCAAGGAATTAGAATAGGATATGATTTTTGAGTACGTTAGAGTGCTTTAAGCGCGCCCTAAATTAGTCAAATCATCATAGTTATGTATACGTTCGCGTGATATAATTACGATTTTCAAAATTAAAACCGAAGTCGTATTCGCGCAACTTTGGAAAAAATAATCTTAATATAATAAAATATTATTAATTGTGTACACGTACGCGTGACATGATTTTGGCACAATAAAAAACAGATTCACACACGTGATTCATTTCAAAGATAATTTCATATTTGAATAATTAAAAGTGGATAGATAAAATATGGAAACCAATAAATCACAATTTATCCAAAATTAATTCAAGCCAAGTTGTAGTCAATAAAGCGACCGTGCTAGAACCACGGAACTCGGAAAATGCCTTACACCTTCTCCTCGATCAACAGAATTCCTTACCCGAACTTTATTTTTGCAGACTAATAATAATAGAGTCAAACCTTCCTTTGACTAGGGATTCAAATAAAAGGTGATTTGGAACACCCCAAAACTCAATTCCAAGTGGTGACTCTGTAAGTAAAATAATCCCTACTCAAGTTTGTCACTTTAATTGGAAAAACTCTTTAACCCAATCCATATGACACATTATATCTTTTGGGGGTATAAAATTGGTGTGACAGCTCCCTCCTAATTTGGGCCGAGTTTTCCTTCGTTTGGGTCTCGAGTATTGAGGATGACTTTTCTCAGTACTAAGTCCCCGATTCTAAAATGTCAAAAATTGGCTCTTTGGTTGTAGTACGTTTCGGTCCATTTCTTCTGTGCGGCCATTCGAACGAGGGCGGTTTCCCGTTTTTCATCTTGCAATTCGATACTTGTACTCATAGCCTTATGATTCGATTCTTCCGTTGAATATCGAAACCTGATGCTAGGTTCCCCGACTTCGACCGAGATCAGAGCTTCAATGCCATATACTAAAGAGAATAGTGTTGACCCCGTACTGGATTTTGACGTTGTTCGATACGCCCAAAGGACCTCGGGCAACATTTATCTCCATTTTCTCTGAGCTTCGTTCAACCTTTTCTTTAGATTTTGAATGATGGTTTGTTCGTTGATTTTGCATGTCCGTTCCCACTAGGGTTATATGGTGTTGATAAGAGTTTTTTAATTTTGTGGTCTTCAAGAAACTTTGTTACTTTGCTGCCGATGAATTGCTTTCCATTGTTACATACGATCTCGACATGCATTCTGAATCGACATATAATGTGGTCCCAGATGAAGTCGATAACTTCTCTTTCCCTGACCTTTTCAAAAGCTTGTGCTTCAACCCATTTAGAGAAATAGTCAATCATAAATAAAATTAATTTAGCTTTTCCTCGGGCCGATGGTAGAGGGCCGACGATATCCATTCCCCATTTTATGAACGGCCATGGGGATAAGATCGAATGGAGTTTCTCCCCGGGTTGGTGGATCATCGACTCATATCCTTGACACTTGCCGCACTTTTGAATGAATTCTTTAGTATTTTTTTCCATATTGGCCCAGTGGTATCCTGCTCTAATGACTTTGTGAACCAATGATTTCCACAAGTTCCCTTGTGAATTTACCGTAGGATGTAGTCGGTGTCTCTGGGACCCAAACTTATTGCCAATGGTCCATCTAACATCCTTCTATATAGTGTTACATCTTCGGCCAATGTGAATCGTGCGACTTTCCTACGTAGAGTCCTCGATTCCTTAGGATCCGATGGAAGCTTTCCGTTCTTTAGGTACTCGATAAATTTATTCCTCCAATCCCAGGTCAGACTTGTGGAGTTTATTTTGGCGTGGCCTTCTTCGATCACTGACCTCGAAAGTTGCACGATAGTCCCCACGCTAATTTCATCGTCTTCGATCGATGACCCCAAATTAGCAAGGGCATCGGCTTCGTTGTTTTGCTCTCGTGGTATATGTCGTAGGGTCCTTTCTTGAAACCGATATACTGTCACCTGTAATTTATCCAAGTATCTCTGCATTCGATCATCTCGAACCAAAGGTTCTGTTGACTTGGTTTACCACAAGTAAGGAGTCACATTTGGCTTCGATGACCTCTGCTCCCAAACTCTTGGCTAGCTCGTGACCTATAATCATGGCCTCAAACTCGGGCTTGTTGTTATTTAACTTGGAAGTTTTCATAGATTGTCTAATTGTATTACCTGTGGGCAACTTCAAAACGATGCCTAGCCTAGAACCCTTTACGTTCAAAGCGCCATCTATGAATAGGGTCCACACCCCCGATGTTGTACCTGATTTTAATAATAGTTCTTTTTCGACCTCAGGTATGAGGGCTTGCGTAAAGTCGGCCACAAAGTATGCTAAGATTTGAGACTTGATGGACGTTCGGGGTTGATACTCAATATTGTACCCGCTGATTTTGATGGCCCATTTTGCCAATCGGCCCGAGAGTTCGGGCTTATGCAAAATATTGCGAAGAGGATAAGTATTGACCACACAAATTGGGTGACATTGAAAATACGGTTTTAATTTCCTAGAGGCGCTTATTAGGGCAAGCGCCAATTTTTTTAAGTGTGGGTACCGGGTCTCGACCTCACCCAAAGTTCGACTAACATAGTAAATAGGAAATTACGTACTTTGCTCCTCTCGAGCTAGGACCCCACTAACACTGATTTCTGAGACTGCTAAGTATAAGTAGAGTTGCTCGCCCGTTTTTGAAGTGTGAAGCAGTGGCGGGCTTGAGAGGTACCGGTTTATTTCTTCCAATGCTTGTTGGCATGTCCATACAAAATTGTTCCTCTTTTTGAGCAAAGAGAAGAACCTATGGTTCCTATCTGAAGACCTCGAGATGAATCGGCCTAGGGTGGCTATGTGCCCTGTTAATCTTTGTATGGCCTTAACATTGCCTATGACCGTGATGTCTTTGATTGCCTTGATCTTATCGGGGTAGATTTTGATCCCCCGATTTGATACCATAAAGCCGAGGAACTTGCCTAAGCCGACCCCGAATGCACATTTCTTTGGGTTGAGCTTCATGTTGTATTTCCTCAGTATATCGAAGGTTTCCTGCAAATGAGTCAAATAGTCCTCTACTCGCAGGGACTTAACTAGCATATCGCCAATATAAACCTCCATTGATTTACCTATTTATTCTTCGAAAATTTGATTTACTAAGCGTTGGTAAGTGGCGTTAGCATTCTTTAGTCCAAATTGTATTACATTATAGCAATAGGTGTCGTACTTAGTGATGAACGAAGTCTTTTCCTGATCCTTCGGGTTCATTTGTATTTGATTGTACCCGGATAAGCATCGATAAAACTAAGGATATCATGGCCGGTCATGGTATCGATCATGCGATCGATAGTTGTTTGTGGAAAAGAGTCTTTAGGACATGCTTTGTTTAAATCTTTATAGTCTATACACATCCTAAGTTTATTCCCCCTTTTAGGGACTACAACTATGTTTGCTAACCACTCGGGATATTTTACTTCCCGAATGGATCCTATCTTGATAAGTTTAGTTACCTCGTCCTTAATGAATGCATGTTTTACCTCGGACCGAGGCCTCTTCTTTTGTTTCACTGGGCAGAACTTTGGGTCCAAGCTTAGTCGATGTGTAGTGATCTCTGGCGAGATCCCTGTCATATCTAGGTGGGACCAAGAAAAACAATCCATATTATTGATAAGAAATTTGATGAGTTTTTCCCTGAGTTTGGGGGTTAACCCCGTACCCAGGTATACCTTTCGATCAGGTAGGTGCTCAATCAGTATGACTTGTTCCAGCTCTTCAACTATCGATTTGGTGGTGTCGGAATCCTCTGGGATTATGAAAGATCGAGGGATCCAGTAATCATCATCCTCGTTCGTTCCTTGCTCTTTCGACCAGGTCGAGACTGGTGGTTGTGGTTGCTATTTAGCTTCTTGTTTTCCTTCGGACTCCGATTCCTTTTTCGACAGAAGCGTTGATATCGGTATCACTTCATATACCGCGAACATTTCCTTTGCAGCATGTTGTTCCCCATATACCATTTCTACTTCATCCGGCGTCGGGAATTTCAGCATTTGGTGAAGGGTTGAAGGGACTGCCCTCATATTGTAAATCCAGGGTTTTCCGAATAGGGCATTGTATCTCATATCGCCTTCGATCACATGGAACTTGGTTTCTTGAATAGTCCCAGCTACATTTACTGGTAAAATGATTTCTCCTTTAGTTGTTTCGCTTGCCATGTTGAAACCATTAAGAACTCAAGTTGCGGGCACGATCTGATCTTGTAGGCCGAGCTGCTCCACACCCCTCGATCGAATAATATTGGTCGAACTTCCTAGATCAATTAAAACACATTTAACCTGAATTTTATTCACAAGGATAGATATTACCAGTGCATCATTGTGGGATTGTGAGATCCATTATGCTTCCTCATCGTTGAATGATAAAGCGCCTTCTGGAATATCGATCGTTTTTCCCTGGTGATCGATACCTTAGTGCATTTGAAAACAGGCCCTTATGGAATATCGATCCCACCAACGATAATGTGAATCACGTGTTGTGGTTTTTCCTGCTCATTTTTCATGTTTGCATCCCTGTCGCTGAAGTGATTTTTAGCTCGGTCACTTATGAACTCTCGAAGGTGACCTTCGTTGAATAGACGGGCCACGTCCTCCCTTAGTTGTCTACAGTCTTCGGTTATTTGACCATGCGTACCATGGTATTTGCATATTTGATTGGGGTTTCTTTGGGATGAATCGGTCTGTAGGGGACTGGTCCATCTAGTATCTTTGATTCTCCCAATGGCTGACACAATACCTGAGGCGTCGATGCCGAAGTTGTATTCTGATAATCGTGGTGCCTCTGTAGGATCGGCACGTTTATCGAAACTTCTTTAGCTCATGTGACCTCGAGAGCTCTGTCTTCGATCGCTCATTCGATCATTTCGGATGGCATTGCTTCTTGGGCCGCTGTTTCTACTATTTGCATTATATAGTTGCTATCGGTCTCTGTTCGACCGAGGTTCTGTATCGATTTCTCTCTGAGTTCTTCCAACGGGCCTGATCAGATAAACGGAACCGGAAGGGGTCCTTAATTGATCATCCTCGACCCTAATTTTCGAATGGTATTGATTATGTATATCAGCCCAGGTTACCGTTGGGTATTCAATTAAATTCTGCTAGAGCTGTCATGATGCCATTGAACTCCAATCGTTCAAACCTTGAGTAAAAGCTTAAACAGCACAATCGTCTGTGACTGGTGGTAGTTCCATGCGTTCCATCTGGAACCGAGATACGAACTCCCTCAACATTTCGTTGTCTTTTTGTTTCACCTTGAAGAGGTCTGACTTCCTAGTCGCAATCTTTATTGCTCTGGCATGTGCCTTTACGAAAGAGTCTACAAGCATGGCAAAGGAATTGATGGAATTAGGTGGCAGAATGTGATACCATATCATTGCCCCCTTCGATAGAGTTTCTCCAAATTTCTTCAGTAGAACCGATTAGATCTCATCATCTTCTAAATCATTTCCTTTTATCACACATGTATAGGAGGTAACATGCTCATTTGGATCGGTGGTCCCATTGTACTTGGGGATTTTCGGCATGTGGAATTTCTTCGGAATAGGATTTGGAGCCGCACTTGGGGTAACGGCTTCTGCACGAACTTCTTCTAGTCCATACTTTTAAAAATTGGTGGTGGCGGTATTTGGTTAACCTGGGAGTTATATGTCTCTACTTTCTTGTCATTGTATGGATTTTCTTTTCTCCCGTTTCAATTCGTTTAGTGATCTCCTCGAGCATTTTCATAATGACGGGGTCAGTTCCCGATTCTTTGGCATTCGACCTTTCCGGCGCTGGCTCGGTCTTGTGGACGACTTCTGGTTCTACCCCACTCAGCGCTCGATGTTGATTTTGTAGTTGTGCTATAGCGGCTTGTTGAGCCTGTAACATTTCGAATATCAATTGGAGGTTGACTCCACCATCTCCTCCGCCCTACTTACCTCGACCACCAGATCGACCTTTCCTGCGTATGCTACCTTCGGGATCAACACCCAAATTTGTATTTAGGGCAATATGTGAACTAACGTCGAAGGGATTTGCAATTGATACTCCCTCGAGATCAGCCTGAGGTACATCGATCCCTGGGGAGGCTATATTGTCGTTCTCCCCGTGAAATCCGAAGTCGTTGCCACCATGTGCGGGTGTTGTTTGTGAATTTGATATGTTTTTTCCTGAAAACAAAAACACTTACAAGAACAAGCGTACAGTAGTGTGTTATCGAAATCTGCATTAAGCAATCACTGTTTTTCTTAGCCCCACGGTGGGAGCCAAACTGTTTACCCTCAAAATTGGATAACAATTAAACTTATAATGTGGATTTAAGGATACATGATTTCATTTAATATCAATTGATAAATATGAAGATTAATGATAGAATTAAACAATAAAGCAAATCAAATAAGTGTTTGAATATAACTCAACCCTTGAGTTAGAGTATCCTCGAATTGGTTGATGCGAGGACAATAAAAATATAATAAGCTAAAGAACAAGAGCGTGAGCGAGAAAGAAAATTATATTGCTTTTGTATCAGTTGTATCCTTACAAATGATTAAAACTCCCCTTTATATAGTAGAGAGATTCTATACATGGTACAATCCTAATTACATAAGAAAATCCCATGGTTAACTGAACAATCATTCTTGATTCGATTAGTTCCGAAATTTCCGCCATGATCTTCGACCAATCGCGAATATCTCGCTTTTCCGTTATTATGTTATCTTCGGTATTACTCGATGCCTGTCTTGTTTGGTCTCGATTGCTGTCGGCCTTGATCTTGGCAGGTGTCTTGAATCCCGAGCTCGGTACCTTGTCTTCGTGCCTTGACCTGATCCACTTTGGGGTTGACCTTCGATGCAACTTCTTGGTCTCGATCAACATAGAAAAATCGAATAGGCCCCATTTTCACCGTATACAGAATTAAACAAACTTAGAAAAAATAAAATATCTAATATATTTTTACAAGTATAAACAATACAATAGTATAAACGTTATTGTGAGATATAAACAACTATAAAATCCCGTATGTGAATTCACAGAGTGTTATACAAGTGCCTCGCCACAAATCTCAAAAAAAATACTTTTAAAACACTGATCCCTATCAGTATCTTATTTAGCCAATTTTCTTGTTCAATAACCATTAGTCGAAGTCCCATTAGCCTGTATTCCAGTCTTTTAGTCTTTGTTACTGTCCAGAAGTCTTATTGCATCTTCGTCACTTATCAAGAGTAGACCTAATATTATTTGGATGTTACAATGAGTCCCATTAATATTAATTTACCAATATCATACGGCTCATGGAAAGTTCAATAGTTAAACAACAAAATTCGTCGCTAATCTTATTTAGTAATGAATTAGCAATAAATTATCAAAAAAAAAATTATTAGCGACAAGAGATTCAGTGTTAGATTAGCGACGAAATTCGTAATGCACGAAAAGTCTTATACGATCAAAATATATTTTCTAGTTCCTTTCTTAGCGAGAAGATCCGCCACTTAAAATGACTCTTAGTTGTCATCATCTCAGTTATTATAACCAATTGTTTTTTGTACTGCACGAAAAGGCTAATATGATCAAAATATTTTTTCTAGCTCCTTCCTTAGCGAGAAGATCCGACACCGAAAATGACTTTTTTGTTATCTTATTATTATAAGGGGGTCCGTGTGTGTCATAGTCTGCTGGATTATCGGGGGGCCATGGAGAGCTTTCGAAAGAAGATCGGTGTTATCGTCTTATTAATTATTAATTATTAATTATTACTAATATGAAGAGTACTTGCACCACGTGTTTTCATTATTTTTACAATAATTGGAAAGAGATTTCAGAAGTAGGATTTCTTATAGAGGAGATGATGAAATACAAGTTTGTTGTTACCTAAACTAGCGTTTGGACATAGATTTGCTTGAAGCATAAAAAATAATTTTTTGAAATTGTGTTTAAAAATATTTTTTGAAAGTTGAAGTTGTGTTTGGACATGCATTTTATTTGAATAAAATTTAAAGTTTTGTGAGTCGAAAAAAATATTTCACCCAAAAACTACCCTAAACCAAATTTTTGGGAACTTGAAATGTGTAATAAAACAATAAAGGAAAAGAAGAATATTACAGACACAAGAGAGAGAATTCTTATTAATTTTAGAATGAATTATAATGTAATAGAGCACCTCTATTTATAGGAAAAAAATAGTTTAGCCAACAAGTTACAAACCCTAAGATCTCTTTAAAATATAGACATTCACCTTAAATATAAATCTATTTACAACACTCCCCCTTGAATGTCTATTCAACAGATAAAAAGAGTACACATGTTTAGAAATACGCCTTTTGATTGCCTCATTAAAAACCTAGGAAGGAAAACCCAGTGGGACAAAACCCTGTAAGGAAAAAAGAGTACAATGTGTATTCACTCCCCCTGATGAGGGCATCAATTCACATCTTTAAGCCTTCACATCCCAATCTTGTACGCTAGTTTCTTTAAGGTTGACTTCGGTAGAGATTTGGTGAAAACATCAACCAAATTATCACTTGAACGAACCTGTGGCACATTGATATCACCATTCTTATGAAGATCATGTGTGAAAAATAACTTTGGTAAAATATATTTTATCTTATCTCCTTTTATGAATACCCCATTCCATTGAGCTATGCATGCTGCATTGTCTTTATACAAAATTATTGGTAGTGTGTCACACTTCAAACCATATTTTTCACGAATAAGATGTATTATAGACCTCAACCACACACATTCTCGACTTGCTTCATGAATAGCAATTATCTCTACATGATTAGATGAAGTAGCCACAATTGATTGCTTAGTCGATCGCCAAGCTATGGCGGTACCTCCACATATAAACACATAGCTTGTTTGAGATCGAGCCTTGTGTGGGTCAGATAATTACCCAGCATCGGCATAACCAACAAGATTGGGACTGCAATCATTTTCATAAAATAAGCCCATATCGATAATCTTTTTTAGATACCGCAATATATGTTTGATTCCATTCCAATATTTTCTTTTAGGAGTAGAACTATATCATGTTAAGACATTAACTGAAAAATTTATGTCAGGACTTTTAGTATTAGCAAAATACATTAGTACACTAATTGCACTAAGATATGGCATTTCAGGACCAAGTAACTCTTCATTATTTTCTTGAGGTAGGAACTGATCCTTATTCACATCAAGTGATCGAAAAATCATTGGAGTACTTAATGGATGTACTTTATCCATGTAAAACTGATTCAGTACCTTTTTTGTGTAGGCAGATTGATGAATAAAAATCTCGTTTGCCAAATATTCAATTTGCAAACCGAGACATAATTTTATCTTTCTGAGATCTTTCATCTCGAATTTCTTCTTTAAATAATTAATTGCCTTTTGAAGTTCTGTAGGAGTTCCAATATGGTTTATGTCATCAACCTATACGACAAGTGCAACAAACTCCGTCGTTGTTTTCTTTATAAAAAACACATGGACAAATTACTTCATTTATATAACTTTCCTTTAATAGATACTCACTAAGGTGGTTATACCACATTCTTCCTGATTGCTTTATACCATATGCAATTTGATTGAAAATATTTTCCGAGACTTTGAATTATATGTGTCAGATATTTTAAATCCTTCGAAAATTTTCATGTATATCTCATTACCAAGTGATCCATAAAGGTAGGTTGTAACCATATCCATTAAATGCATGTTAAGATTTTCATAGATAGCAAAACTAATGAGATAACGAAATATTATTGCATCCATAACGGGTGAATATGTCTCTTCATAATCGACACCAGGCCTTTGTGAAAATCCTTGTGCAACAAGGTGTGCCTTTTATCTTTGCACCTCATTTTTCTCATTTCTCTTACGTACAAAGACCCATTTATAGCCAACAGGATTAACACCATTCGGTATTTGGACTACATGCCCAAAAACTTCACGTTTCGCAAGTAATCCAACTCGGATTGGATTGCTTCTTGCCATTTCAGCCAATCATGTCTTTGTCGACATTCTCCAAAAGATTGAGATTCAAGAGCCTCACTATCTTGCATAATACTAGATGCAATATTATATGCAAAGACATAATCCACCACCGTATCCAATCGATTCAAATTTGTCTCAATATCGATTGGGTTTATTGATAGTTCATTATTTTCTTGAGTCTCGGGCTCAGTGATTTTCTCATGAATCTCAAGATTGGTTAAATTGTGAATTTCTTCATGAGACTCTTTCATAGTGTAAACATTGATCATTTATTTTTCTTTTTCTAGAATTTCGATCCTTAGAACCCAATGGTCTACCACGCTTTAGGCGGGCTGTTGACTCATTAGCTATGACACTAGAAGATTATCTAACAGGGACTTCAATACGGATTGGAATATTCTCTGCAGGGATATGTGATTTTGTTATCCTTTTCAGATTCGTAAATGCATCTGACATTTGATTTGCTATTTTCTGCAAATGAATAATCTTTTGCACCTCTTTTTCAATAAAAGAGGTAAGTGGATCAAGATGAGATAATGATAGATTTTTTCATAAAATTTCTCGTTTGGTTTCACCATTTTCTCCCCCTAATTTTGGGAAAAATATCTCATCGAATCGACAATTTATAAATCGAGCAGTGAACAAATCTCCCGTCAATGTTTTGAGGTAGCGAATAATGGAGGGTGATTCATCCAAAATATATTCCTAACCTACTTTGGGGACCTATTTTGGTATGATATGGCGGTGCTACAGGCACATATACTCCAAAAAGTTTTAAATGGGATATATTAGGTTCATGACCCAAAACTAATTACAACAGAGAATATTTATGATAATTTATCGGTATGAGACAAACTAGCATTGCTGCATGCAAAATGGAATAACCCCAAACAGAAGCGGGCAACCTTGTTATCATGAGTAATGGTTTTGCTATCAATTGCAGACGTTTAATCAAAGACTCTACAAGGCTATTTTGAGTGTGAACATGAGCTACATGATGTTCCACTTTTATCCCAACTAATAAGCAATAATCATTAAATACTTGGGATAAAAACTCAGCAGCATTATCAAGTCAAATAGACTTAATTGGATTATCGGGAAACTGTGACCGTAATCGAATTGTTTGTGCCATTAATTTTGCAAACGCAAAGTTGCGAGATGATAATAAACACACATGAGACCATCTACATGATGTATCTATTAAGACCATAAAATGTCTAAATGATCCACTATGTGGGGTGAATAGGTCCACAAATGTCCTCTTGTATATGTTCCAAAAACGCATGAGACTCAATCCCAACCTTTGTTAGTGATGGTCTAACAATTAACTTGCCTTGATAACAAGAAGTGCAAGAAAATTCATTATTTAAAAGAATATTTAAATTCTTTAATAGATTCCCATTTGAGTTTTCTATAATCCATCTCATCATAATTGATCCACGATGTCCCAATCGATCATGACAAAGTACAAAAGTATTGGAATAGGTAACCTTTTGGTTTACGATAGAATGTGCCTCAATTGCACTCATTCTTGTCAAATACAGGCCACAAGACAAAGATGGGAACTTCTCAATAACCCTTTACTGGCCAGAGAATTTTTTTATAACAATGAGATATTCAAGGTTATTCTCATCTATTGTCTCAATATGATATCCATTCCGGCAGATATCCTTAAAACTCAACAAGTTCCTTCTGGACTTGGAGGAGAATATTGCATTATCTATGATAAGTATTATTCCTCTAGGAAGAGTTATAGTAGCTTTTCTACAACCTTTAATTAAATTACTACTACCAGAAATTATAGTAACATGTGACTTACATATATTTAAATGAGAAAAATATTTCTTCTTTTTGAATATTGTATGTGTCGTACATGAATCAACTAAACAAATATTTTCACAATTGAACTGTGATGCAATTTTTCTTTGAGAGATACGCATTTATACATGAATAATATTATATATATATATATATAGTTTATATGTATTAGATATATATATATATATATATATATATATATATATATATATATATATATATATATATATATATATATAGATATTCCAAACAGTTGCTACACGAGAAGAGAAAAGTTGAAATAATGAATACAAAAATAAACAAAATATGACGCATGGGCCATATATTGAACGAAATACTTTGACTTGTTGTACTAAGTACTAACGTTTTTTTTTTTAATTAAAAATTTTATTTACCAGTAATATTTACATATTGTTCTGTTCAAGTCTGATCTGGACAAAAGCCCCAGATTCAGCTAGTCATCTAGCCTTCCCTATTACTAACTGATGTACTACTATTTAACTATCTAATTGAACAGTAGGATAGTAGTTAAGATCCATTAATCTTCTCTATAGTCTCAGCTTAGAAGCTCATCGACCATGCACATCTTATGTTATTAGTCTACTAAGTACTGTTGCTGATCGTTGCTTTTCTTGGAAGATTTTTCCATTTCTTTTTTGCCAGATATAGTACAAGCAGCCTACAAGTGTTAACCTATATACTTCAGCTTTCATGTTCCTTCCCTTGTAGTGTCTTTCAGCCCATGCTATCTCATTTTCCCATGACATCACTTGTCTATGTATCCCTTCCTATTGTAACATTGTTGTCCACACTCGTGATGAATAAGAACAACTGAAGTACAGATGATCAATAGATTCTTCTTCTGTATTGCAGAGTGAGCAAGTTGTATCTTCCAAATAGCCACATCTCCTCAATATGTCCTTAGTTAATAGTCGTTTATGAGCAGCAAGATATAATGTGAAAATCCACTTAGGCAACCCAATATTATTACACACCAGTTTCCTCCATGACACTTTAGCAAAGTCTCTTCTAAGTTGCATATACATGGCCTTGATGGAGAACTTATCCATTCCCACTACATCTTCTTCTGCATATCCAGCTTCCTCAAAGTAGTTCTTAGCTTTCAGTATCTTTTGCACAATCCAAGAGGCTTGCTTTGGTTCAGCACCCCACAATGAGTTATGCTTCTTATAGTAAATGTGAATCCATTGCACCCACATCTTGTCTTTTTTCTTGCATAAGTTCCATAGCAGTTTGCAAACAGCTGCCCTATTCTATGTATTTGCATCAAGTAAATTCAAACCACATGTTGCTTTAGGTTGGCACGGTTTGTCCCAAGCTAGTAGTGCTTTCTTTGATACCTCTACCCCTCTAATCCATAGGAATATTTGACACACACTTTCGATAAATTGGATCAGCTTCTTTGGCAGCAGAAAAACCTGGGACCAGAATACTTGAATAGAAAAGAGAACACTTTTAATGAGTTGTATTCTCCCTGCATATGATAGAAACCTTGAAGTCTAGGACTGAATTCTCCCCAACATCTTCTCAATGAGAGGCTGGCATTGAACTAATGATAGTTCGTTGGTACTTAGTGGCACTCCCAAGTATCTAACTGGTAATGTCCCTTTTGAAAAGACTAGGACTTACAGTATCTGTTGTTGCATGTCATTTACTACACCAAATAAAATAGAGATTTTGTCAGCATTAGCAACTAATCCCGATGCCTTTGAGAAATCATGGAAGCACTTATACAACAATGCACAGACATGGTATCACCTCTACAGAAAAGCAGTAGATCATCAGCAAAGCTTAGCTTAACTATGCTCATTTTGGCACACTTAGGATGGTAATTGATATTAGGTTCCCTTCTGAGTGTTTTTAGTAGCCTGGTCAAGTATTCCATAGCTAGCACAAATAGATAAGCAGACAAGGGGTCTCCCTGTCTCAAGCCGTTATTTTCCTGAAATGGTGTTGTAGGCTGCCCATTAAAGATGATGGAATATGAGACTGTTGTCACACACCTCATAATCTATTTCACAAACTTCCCTAGGAGATGCAAATTTGTCAACACCTGCTCCAGGTATCCCCATAGTCATAAGCCTTCTTCATGTCTACTTTCATCATACATCTAGGGGATACACCTTTCCTGCCATGCCCTTTTACTAGTTCATGGTTGAGAATTATGTTATTATTTATTAGCCTACCAGGCATAAAAGCTGACTGATTCCTATCCACTAGTCCACCCATCACTCCTTGTAGTCTATTTGTTAACACTTTAGATATAATTTTGTATAGTAATGTACAACATGATACTAGCCTATATTCAGTGATTTTGGAGGGATTGCTCACGTTAGGCACAAAAGTAATTGTTGTATAGTTTATAGGCTGGTACATACTTGATCTTGAAAAGAACTCCATCACAGTATTTGTAACTGTATTACCTATCACAGGCCAAGGTCTCTTAAAAAATAATGCATTAAAGCCATCACAACCAGTAATTTTTAGTGTCACTAATGCCTGTCAAAACATGGTAAATTTCCTCTTTAGTTACCTCTGCCACCATATGTAATTGTTTCTCTCTAAGTGAACACACACTTAAATTTGCTCGCTAGTTAAATATAGTTTAGTATAATATCGTATCCTCGAGAATTGGATTTAAACAGTATTCTCGTAGTTTCTAGCTTGATTGATATCCAATATGATCAACAATTGATATTTATAAGATTTCTAACTAAAATTAACTAAGAGTCTAAAGCTATTGACTAATGACAATCGAAACAAAGAAGGTTATCAGTGGGGGGGGGAATAGGGATTGATAGGATAAGTGCAAGATAATTATTTGGGATCAAACTCTAGATAATTCACTTCTAATATTCAAGCGAGTCTTTCAAATTCACTCAATTGTTAGTTCAAACGTTCAGCAAAAACTCCTCTATCGATTAAGTCTTAACCTCTCTAGATGAACCAATTTAAGCATATGAAAATATGCAAGAATGCGTAGTGGATTGGTCTTTAGGAAAACTTCTTTCGATTATTCTCCTAACTAGGTTTAATCAATGATTCATCTAGCCTCTTTCGATTACTAAGATGAATTAATGAACTCAACCAACAATATAATGCAAAGGTATCACAAGTTATGCCTCTCTCGATCACATGAACAAGTGAATATAGATGCAATAATTAAATCATCCAAAAACGATTCAATACATAAACTAGAGTTGTAACCCATAAATAATCATCAATACACCAAATCCATCAAACCCTAAAGAGAACTACTCCATAGATATAGAGCAATTTATCACAAATAAAGTTAAAGTATAGGAAAACATATATTCAATCCAAACTCGGGTCTTGAGTGAGGAAGAAAGGATGAAATCCTTGTGCTCGTGTTCTTTCAACTCCTCCTTATACTCTTTAGGTCTCCAACATGTTAAAAGTCCAGAAAATAACATTTTTCCATTTATTTATACCTAGTAGGGTTGGACCCGGACGAAATCACCTTCTCCTAGCCGAAATTGGACATTGGCTCTGTAAATTTACACGGGCGCTCCGCATGGGGCGACGCGCCATGCGGGGCATTAGTAGGGAAATCCAGAGAGTTGATTTCTGATAGACAATAGGAAAATGGGTAGCCATGAGATTTTCTCATAATACGGAATTTTCCTCGCTTTTTGATATTCAGATGTGGTTTTCGACCCCCGAACGCGATCCCGGCTTAATCTCTTAGGCTTTTACTCAGACTTCAAAACTCTAAATAGCTCGAATTCATGCTATAATATCTACATATCTCGGAATCACTCCTACAAGGGATAAAACACAAAGTAAGTACAAACCACCATCAATTAAAGCTCAAACATGAATAAAGTGCAGTGAATTAGAGTGCAATAAGCGACTAAAATATGAGATTATATCCTACCATCAACTCCTCACACTTAAACCATTGCTCGTCCTCGAGTAATCAAACTATACTGCATATAGACTCGGCCTCTTACAACAACTATCATAACTCATAACACCGGGAATAAGTAAACAGATTAAGTACAATACTGTAACATCCTAGCCTCAAAATTTGACTCACAAGCACCACGCATTATTTATAACCCGCTCACTTACTCTAACAAAGATGTCAACGACATTACCTTTCCTTCATGAATCAAGTGCCCTCACACAACAATAGAGAGTAGTTCCACACACAATAGAAATTAAAAATAATTAGGAACTCAAGATAGAAAGAATTTGCTCACTCTTAGAAATAACATTCATATGCCATAAAATACGTACCATAGGCTTGCCCGTAGTGTACTACTCTACTAATTGAGCTTATTCAGTCAAGGATCAAGTAGAACTTTAATTGGTTGTAATGTAGGCTGTGGGACGGGTAGGATACATTTAGATATAAGAGTGACTACACCTCTCTAAGCACTTTAATACATACATTTCATTGTTCAAGACCCCACACTTATGTCAAACCATAACTCCACCTTCACAATCAATATACATTAACTACCTACTTTTTTAAGCACAATTACATCAAGTTACCACTATCAAGGAATATTTTGCACAACAATACAATATTTTTTCTTTTCTCTTTTCAATTCAAGTGGCTCTTACCTTTACAAAACAGTGCACCTTCTACTTTATTTCAATAGTTCCACTCAAAAACCAAACCAACCACCCCACACTTCAACTTTTACAAAGTTTATAACAAATTCAAGTGCTCATGCGAGGTATAAGGTTCAAATAGATGGTCAATTCAAACAAATGGGTAAGGCTTGTAATGTGGTTGCCAAAGAAATAGGATTACATACTCAAAAGGGTTAACTACGATACATAACAATTAGGTTGGTAAAAGCATATAACTGGCTCAACAATAAAATGCCTATATATCTTCCTAGACTAAACAAGACTACTATTTCACTTTGCAAACATACGGGGCAAGTTCTAGACATCAAATTCAATGTACAGAATAATACAAAACCTCACACACACGGCACCTAACTCACTCAGGGTTGGACTCATCAAGACACTCTAATCAAAGAAGTTACGCAAAGTTAAAATCATCTGATTTAAGGTACTTATACAAGAGTCAAAAACTGAGTCTAAGCGTCACAACTAAAGCACTTACTATTCTCAAGGCATAACAAAGTTAAGAGATCTTGCCTTCAATTTAAATCACAGCACAAGGTTTCCTACTTCTAAAAAAATGAAAACTACTACTAACTACACCCGGTTCAAACAAAACTCTTGAAAAAGAACCGCGACACAAAGAAAAACCAAGGGGAAATTATTACACTACCTACAAAAGAATATCTTTTTATCTTTTTCCTTTCGACTTTAACTCCCTCAAGAAACCTATCGATGATATCCATCATCGGGAAAAAATCAAATATTTAAAAAAAAAATCAATTTTTATGTTTTTTTCCAATTTTGTTTTCTATCTCTAACTACTAAAACTAACAAAACAAAAAACTTATATTCATACATACATACAACATATCCCCCACCCCACACTTTAAGTTGTGGCATGTCCCCATGACACACAATTAAAAAGCATAAGATAAAGGAAACTTCCTTGAACATCTAGTCGGGGTCTGAGTCGAAGTCGGACTCCATTCCTCGCACCCGAACTAATGCGCACATCCATGCCGATAACTTCTTCTCCGTCTTCTTGGGGTACACTCTCACTTAGTGCAGCTTTCTCTTTTGAGCCCTTCACTTTTCAGTCAACACTCGCAGTTGGTTTTTCTTTTTGCACCCTCTTTTCTACATTCATATCAAAAGTCACTATCTCCTCACCTACTCTAAGCCTGAGTTTTCTTTCGTATATATCCAATATTTCTCTACAGGTTTCTAAGAATGGTCTTCCTAGGATGAGGAGGGCCTTTTTGTTCTCCTCCATATTTACCACTATAAATTCTACAGGAAATACAAACGTATCCACCTGAACTAACACATCTTCCACTATCCCCTCGGGTATTAAAGTCGTTTGTTATGCCAGCTGCAAAGATATTGGCACCGACCTTATCTCTCTAATATACTTCTCCAGTTTCCTGTAAATCAATAGAGGCATTAAGTTAATTGAGGCACCAGAATAACATAATAATTTATCAAAATGAATAGTTCCTACAAAGCAAGGTATAGTAAAACTCCCTGGATCTCCACACTATTGTGGGAGTTTGTTTTGTAATATTGCGTTCCAATGCTCTGTGAGCTTCACCACCGAGGTCTCCTCTATTTTCCTCTTCTTTGTAAGGATCTCCTTCAAGAATTTGGCATAAGCAGACATTTGCGAGAAAACTTCTTTGAATGGAAAATTTACATGAACCTGTTTCAGCACATCCAGAAATCTCTCAAACTGCTTGTCCAACTTTTCTCTATATAGCTTTTGGGGGGAAGGTAAAGCATGAATATGTTGGCTCTCCTCAGATTCCTCCCCCTCGAATTCTCTTCCTTCTTCATTTTCTCAGTTACCTTCTTGCCTTTCTTCTTCTTCTTGTCATCATCACTTTTCAGTTTCTCCCCACTTTCTTTTGCAAGTATTACATCTTTTTTGGATCGGGGTGGGATCTTCAACACTTTCCCACTTCTCAAGGTTACATCATTCACCGTTTCTTTAGGATTCTTTTCTGTATCAGGGGGGAGAGAGCTTAGAACCCTCTCAGATAATATTGTTGCAATATGTCCCACTTGTCTCTCCAGGTATAAAAAACCAGTGCCCAATTCTTTGATAGTTGCTCCATGAGCGTCCAGCCTCTCATCTGTCTTGATAATGAAGGCCTTCATTAGATCTTCTAGACCAGGTTGAATGGGCTGTTGAGGCTAAAATTGCTGCCTCTGCTGATTTTGGTAGGCTGGAGCTCCTTGTCCATGCGGTCTGGAGTTATTTTGTTGACAAGCATTCGCAGTACCTCCATGTGAACTCCATGAGAAATCTGGGTGCCTCTAACCCATTGCATTGAAACTGTAGTTCCCCATAGCATTTATCTCCTCAATTGAGGCTTGACACTCATGAGTAGGGTTTCCTCTCCCACATATATCACAAGCTGCATGAGACTAATTTTGTATCCAGGCTAAAGTCAACTTTCGTATTTCTTTAGCCATAGCATCAAGTTGTACTTGCACAGATGTGTTAGCATCAACCTGGTGAACACCAGTTTATCTTTTTCTTTCCGCACTCTCAGAGGGCCATTGATTAGCATCTTCAGATAACTCATCAAGAATTGTAACTATCTCCTCTAAAGTCTTCTTCATCAACGGGCCTCTAGATGCATTGCTCAATGTTCTATGCGAGTCCGTGTCAATCCATCCCAAAAGTCCTTGAGTTGCATCCAGAGTTCAATTCCGCTATGTTGACACTTTCTAACGATCTCCTTGAACCTCTCTCATGATTCAAAAATAGTTTCTATATCTTTTGGTAAAAGTTATGGATTTCCCTTCTAAACTTGCCCGTTTTAGTTGAGGAGAAATATTTATCAAGAAATTTTATGGTCATCTCATCCCATGTTCGAATCGATTCCGTGGGCAAGATTCGAAGCCACTATTTTGCATCATCTTTAAGTGTGAAGGGGGATTCCCTTAAGTATACTGCATCTTGTGACACACCATTGTATTGAAAAGTGTTCATAATCTCCTCGAAGTCTATTAGATGTGTATTTGGATCTTCATTTGGCTTCCCTCTAAAGACACAACAGTTCTAAAGAGTTTGAAGCAAACCTTGCTTCAATTCGAAATTATTTACTGCAATTGGGGGTGGTCTAACACTTGATAAACCTTAATTGTAGACTGGTTTAGCATAATCGCCAAGTAGTCTCCCAAGCATAGGAGTTATATCTCCAAACTGGTCTGCAGCCAAGGGTTGATTTTGAGCAATTCTCCGACCTCTCTCTTCTTCATAGATAATATATGCATCTCTAATAGTTGCTTCCTTAGCATCCCGTACAGCTTGTTCTCTTCGTAGGACTGCTCCTCTCGTAGCCAAATCTACATTATCCTCACCTTTTCCATCCATAAGTTCTTTGGTTGAGGATTGTCCAACCTTTTCTAATGTCTCGGTGAGATTTCTTTCCTTCCTCAATTATCGTAGTTATTTTTCAATTTCTGGCTCGTATGGTAGCACTTCTTTTGCAGAATCTCGAGTCATGCACCACTCTAAACGTCACATGCGCACAGTCAAAGAAAACCAAACGTAAAAAGAGAAAAATAAAATATAAAATAAAAATAAAAATTCCTGAATTAGCACTACAAACTATTTCAAACACTGTTAATTGTCAATCCCCGACAATGGCACCAAAATTTGATGAGTACAAAACACATACTTAAATTATGTTCGCTAGTCAAATATAGTATTGTATAATATCACATCCTCAGGGATTGGATTTAAACAGTATTCTCGTAGTTTCTAGCTTGACTGATATCCAAGATGATCAACAATTGAGATTTATATGATTTCTAACTAAAATTAACTAAGAGTCTAAAGCTATTGACTAATGACAATTGAAACAAAGAAGGTTATCAGTGAGGGAAAATAGGGATTGATAGGATAGGTGCAAGATAATTATTTGGGATCTAACTCTAGACAATTCACTTCTAATGTTCAAGTGAATCTTTCGAATTCACTCAATTATTAGTTCAAACGTTTAGCTAAAACTCCTCTCTCGATTAAGTCTTAACTTCTATAGATGAACCAACTTAAGCATGTGAAGATATGCAAGAATGCGTAGTGGATTGGTCTTTAGGAAAACCTCTTTCAATTATTGTCCTAACTAGGTTTAATCAATGATAATTAGTCTCTTTTGATTATTAAGAAGAATTAATGAATTCAACCAACAATATAATGCAAAGGTATCACAAGTTATACCTCTCTCGATTACATGAACAAGTGAATATAGATGCAATAATTAAATCATCCAAAAATGATTCAATACATAAAACTAGAGTTATAACCCACAAAACAATAAGGAATACACCAAATCCATCAAACCCAAAAGAGAACTATTACGTAGATATGGAGCAATTCATCACAAATAAATTTAATGTATAGGAAAACATAAATTCAATCCAAACTCGGGTCTTGAGTTAGGAAGGAATGATGTAATCCTTGTGCTCGTGTTCTTTTAACTCCTCCTTAGCCTCCTTAGGTCTCCAATATGTCAAAAGTCTAGAAAATAATAATTTTTCATGTATTTATACCAAGTAGGGTCAGGTCCAGACGAAATCACATTCTCCTAGCCGAAATAGGACATTGGCTCTGTAAAATTTACATAGGCGTGCCACATGGGGTATTAGTGAGAAAATCCAAAGAGTTAATTTCTGACAGACAGCAGGAAAATGGGCAGTCGCGGCACCCCACGCGCTGCACTAGTGAGGTTTTCTTAGAGTACGGAATTTTTCTTGCTTTTTGATATCCAGATGTGGTTTTCGACCCCCGAACGCGATCCCGGCTTAATCCACATGGGCTTTTACTCAGACTTCAAAGCTCCAAATAGCTCGAATTCATTCTGTAACATCTACATAGCTCGAAATCACTCTTACAAGGTATAAAACACACAATAAGTACAAAACACCATCAATTAAAGCTCAAAGATGAATAAAATACAGTAAATTAGAGTGCAATAAATGACTAAAATACGAGATAATAGCTTACCATCAGATATGTGACGTCAGATTCACCTATCACTAACGTGTTACTGCTGCCACTAAAACATGAAAATGAAACAATATTCTTTAAGCCTCAAGTAACGAAAAAATCGAATGACAGTAATGTTTTACTTTGAAATACACTGGAAATAATATTACTATATTTAATAAAAACAAACTAATATTATTTCATAAAATAAATAATATTAATTGATACTAATGACTACTACTTATGTAAAGAACTATAATTACCTGATATTTATTCGCTAGCTACTACAAATAGGAAAAAATAAAAATAAAAATAAAAATCAAACTACTCAATCATCTTTAACCAAGGATTCGTCACCGATCAAGTGGTCTATTTTTCCATCAGGGTGCTCAAAGAAGTCTGCCATATCCAAGTGAGTGATGTCAAATTCATTGTCAGAGATAGAATTAGCTTCAGGGTGTTTATTCTTTAGAGGTGCTTGATAAAGCTCAACCAAATGTTTTGGTGTATGACAAATATTTACCAATGCCTTTTTCCACCGCAACGATAGCATTCAGTTTCTGAACCCTTTGCATTTGGCTTCTCCCCTGGGTTGGGACTCTTTGGACACGACATCTTTCCCTTTCCACTTTTGGTGGTTATTTTTCTTTGGGGGATAATTAACACCATGAAAATTTCTTCCTTAGTCATGACCACGACAACGAAAAGGGCCACGACCTTTTCCACACTTAGCATAATGGGAATA
This sequence comes from Nicotiana tabacum, assembly GCF_000715075.1. Taxonomy (NCBI): domain Eukaryota; kingdom Viridiplantae; phylum Streptophyta; class Magnoliopsida; order Solanales; family Solanaceae; genus Nicotiana; species Nicotiana tabacum. The sequence goes on from NC_134093.1 coordinate 105,789,317, forward strand.
TACCTCATCCACTTCAGGCAATGGTGTAGACCCAGTAGGTCGATTATCGTGATTTCTCATGAGCAAGTCATTGTTTCGTTCTGCCTCAAGGAGAAGAGAAATCAACTTAAAGTACTTTTTGAAACCTTTCTCTCGGTACTACTATTGCAAGATCATATTGGAGTCATAAAATATTGTGAACGTTTTTCAAACATATCATAGTCAGTGATACTATCTCCACAGAGTTTCAATTTATAAGTAATTCTGAACATCGCATAATTATATTCAGAAACAGACTTAAAGTCTTGGAGCCTCAGATAAGCCCAATCATATCGTGCTTATGGAAGGATAACCAACTTTAAGTTGTCATATCTTTCCTTTAAGCCATTCTACAAAACAAGTGGATCTTTGATTGTGAGATATTCTATTTTCAACCCTTCATTAAGGTGATGGTACAAGAAAATTAAGGCCTTAGCATAATTTTAAATAAATACATTATTTTTATTTTTAATGTCTTCAAGAATCATAGCATTTAAATGGATTTCAACGTCCTAACTCTTTTCCTTTTTTAAGAAGGATGTTCTATAACTGCGTGATGCTTCGAAAGTGACAGAAGTACTTCCATTTTGTGGGCACCACCAGTTAGGGTATTTTCATATTTCTATTTTAGGGTATATTTACATAATTATTAAATTTTGTGATCTAAAGGGCGTCTCAGAGTTGGATCATGAACTTTGTCGTGTATGATCTGTCTTTCACCGATATGGGATTTGTTTAAGGCGTAAGCTTCATAGAAACCTCCCTTTCGAGCTGTTTTACTCTGCCCCGCAGGGATCAGGGACGGAAGGGGTTCATCTGAACTCTATCACAGGAAAATTACATTGTATATATAAGAAAAATTTTGATTTGTACTTTATATATTTATTTTGAATTTTCTTAATGCTGCCCAAAATCATAACTCAGTAGTTAAGAGGGTTCAAACCTTTGTTAGGTTGCTTGTTCAATTTTTACTAGCCATAATTTCTTTTAATTTTTTTTTCTTTTTTGAACTCCCTTGGCAAAATTCTACCTTCGTCACTTATAGGACTCAGCGTGTACTAGCTTTGATACCATTATGTAATTGCGGCACATGCCAAATTGTCACGATATTGTCCGTTTTGACAATTTGAAACCTCACGATTTTATCTCCTTGGGCTTTATTTAATCCAAAATAAAGGACATCACATCAGATGATTCTTGAACTCGCCCAAGTTATATTATCCTTATTCCTCCCTCAGTTGAATATTTTTCAGTAATCTGAAAGAGCAATAATTTAATTAAAGAGATCACGAGTTAGGTAGGGATATAATTATATATAGAGATCGACAATGGTCCAATTTGTCGATGCATGTTCTGAGCAACAATGACAAGATATTCTATGTCGTTGCCCATAGTATTTTATTTCAAAAGTTGGATATGGCTAATAACTAGGGATGGACATTGACTTTAATGAACTATTATTTTACGATCAAGAAAGAACAATAAGAATATGACCATCGTAACTCGTATCCATGTTTCTTTGCGGTAACATAGCTAAGTATATTTAAGATGATTTTACTGAAATTTCTTTCGTCCGAAAATTTCACTGTGACAGAAGAAAAATTAAACATTTTGTATATCCATAAGTTATTAAAATCTCAATGAAAGCAAGTATATTCACTTACAGTGCAAGTTATTTGCATTTTCTTTGTTTTAATACTCTCGTTAGAACATCTGGGTTAATTCGCCCGTAGTTTTTGAAAGATTAATTTTTTTATGGGGTTAGAACTAAGAGAAGAATGAGTAAGGCAAAGCTAGGCCTAGCAAGTGGGCCGGTCCAGGCCCGGGATCGGCCCAGGACCGCGGGCTAGACGGGCCAAACGGCTAAACGGGTCAGGACCGTTTGGTCCGATTTTAGCGGGCCTGGTCCGGTCTCGTGGGCCGGTCCTATGATAGGCCCGTGCAGGCCCGGGACAGGACCGGATCGGCCCGGTCCCCTTAGCAGGCCCAACGGTTATTTTTTTTATATTATTATTATTATTTTTTAAAATAAAAACGTTGGACTATCAAAAATAGGCGTTGGGCTGTCAAATACATCTTAAGATATACTATATATACATAGTATACTAGATATAGTAGATATAAATGTATATATAGTATATCTTAAGATGTATATATAGTATATAAATCGAATATAGCTTATATATAGTGAGATGTATATATAGTATAGTATACATATAAGCTTATATTTATACTATACTATAGTCTATACTATATATACATCTCATAAGATATATAAACTATATTCGATATACTATATATACATCTTAAGATATACTATATATACTATACTATATATACATCTTAAGATATACTATATATACTATACTATATATACATCTTAAGATATACTATATATACTATACTACATATACATCTTAAGATATACTAAGTATACTAGATATACTAGATATATATAGTAGATATACATGTATATATAGTATATCTTAAGATGTATATATAGTATATAAATCGAATATAGCTTATATATAGTAAGAAGATGTATATATATTATAGTATACATATAAGCTTATATTTATACTATACTATAGTCTATACTATATATACATCTCATAAGATATATAAACTATATTCGATATACTATATATACATCTTAAGATATACTATATATACTATACTATATATACATCTTAAGATATACTATATATACTATACTATATATACATCTTAAGATATAAGTATATAAATCGAATATAGCTTATATATAGTAAGATGTATATATATTATAGTATACATATAAGCTTATATTTATACTATACTATAGTCTATACTATATATACATCTCATAAGATATATAAACTATATTCGATATACTATATATACATCTTAAGATATACTATATATACTATACTATATATACATCTTAAGATATACTATATATACTATACTACATATACATCTTAAGATATACTATA